>NW_027040506.1:4257500-4930074 GCF_037179485.1 Ochlerotatus camptorhynchus | reverse complement strand
AGATTATATGTCATGAAAGAAACGACCAAATTAACAAACATACCATCGTTAAACAAATTACTTTGCTCAATAAAAATCAGTACAAAGCCTTTGTAGGCTGCGATAAAAACGAACAACTTTACTGAAGGCACCAACTAGTTTACCTTTTCTAAGATTCTACCTCTTCCTGGAGGGGGAGAGGTAGCTCATCGATTCTTCCGGTTCGCCTCCTAGCATCGTGCTATAAGGTACCAGGCGATAACCAGGGTAGTTGATCGATAGCTCGATGACGTCATTTCGTTGGCGTCTGCAATGGGAAATTCTCATGGCAGGCGTTGACGATGGGACGTTGTCGATTTGTTGAATAGCAACTATCGTGGTAACTCACCGATTACCTGTCGATCTGCCAAATGTGGAAAGACGTCTGCATTAAATTGTCTCATATAATAATATTCCGCCCACTATATCACAAGAAATTGCGAGTAGCTGAGTGGAATGGAGATAAGTTAAGCATTGGGTACAGGACCAAGTCTCCCCTGGGTGGTGCCAAAAGATGAGCGCAATAGAATCATCAAGTTGCCATAAGGCACGGAATGAGACTATTGCATGGCTGGGTAGTCAAAGTCTTCCATTCGTTAGTCATTTCAGGTGGATTAGAACAGGTTTAGGTGGGCGTTGGCCTGATTTGGATTTTTCAGATGTAATCCTGGATAGGACCATAGAGGTAACTCTAAGACCAGAGGGTCCCGAAGAAACGAGCTCAACTTTTTGGCTCAGCTCTGGTACTCTCTTCGGTCCCAAGCTAATCGATGCACTCCTCGAAACATAGGAAAATCCACGAACCCCTCATTTTATCTGTCAAACTTTCATAGCGAATCAAAACAAACATAGTGTAGAACTGGAATTTATACTAGAATGGTGTACGTTAATCGATTTGCTTGGGACCAATAGGCTAGTCAAGTAGTGAGCCAATTTAAAATCGTTAGTTTCGTATTGATTGTTGATAGGACCCTGTCATTGAACGTCGCGTGAAAGTGGAAATTAATGAAGGCCTAAGTACTTTTTCGTAGTTTTTAGTTTTCGGATTTGAAAGATCGTTGGTTGCAGTGGCCTGCTTACTGAGCAGAAAAACGCGGTCCTAGGTCCTTACATATCAAAGAGATTTATGGTAAAATCGCTTGTGTATCGTGTATTTTGCGAAACTCGTTGTTGTCGTTGGTTCCGGGTTTGAATGGATACACAAATTTGAGCAACGGCATTATGTGATATGAGGGGCTTGGTGGCCTTAGAGCAACCGTTTTTGCTTACTGAGCAGAACATCATGAGTCTAATCTCAGGCCCATCCACATTCAAGATTCGTCAATCGTTTTATTTGTTAATATGACTACATGGTAATAACAGCAACTCGGTGATTAAAAAGGTGCTCGTCTGCCTAGTGGCAAACGTTTTTGCTTACTGAGCAGAAGACCGTGGGTTTAGTCCCAAGCTCCTTCGCGTTATATGATCGTTAGGACATCAATTCAGCTTATCGTTTACCAAAACGAACCCTGCTGCAAACCCAACCCTCTTATCCAACATCCCAGTGATTCCCCGTGGAAGTGCAGAGGTGTTCTCGGCTTCCATCAAAGCGAGTGTCAAGTCAACACAATCCTTCCCATTCCTTTCTTGACCTGTGTTCGGGCGCGGCCGGCGCTGGTATTGCCTAATTTAAGATCAGCAGTTTTTACACATTGAGGATGATTGCTAGTCCCAAGCATCGTCTATTGGTTCTCTGTGTAATTACAGCTGATCTGGCAGTAACAGAGTAGCAACCGTGACCCTCAACATAGTTTTTGGCAGCCCTAGCACAGGGATAGGAGCCGTTAGGCCAATCATTGACTGCTTCCGAAATCTACAAATTGTAACAGAATTAAACAGAGACAGACAACGAACTGTAGGAACATTGAGGCACTTCCACAGTTACCAAATTAGAACTTCACCTAAGTGCCAACAAATGGTGGATTCTGTATATTGTGTGGTAAGCAATTGGTTATCATTAATTATTTTCAATAGATAACTTACGCTAAATCCAAATGAATTATTAGCATAGGGTGTGACACAACTTCGTTATACTTCACTTTGCTCCGGTACACCACCCTACAATCGGTGATTCAACAACCTCGTTGAATTGATTATACATTAGTCTTAACTTAACTCATGAGCAAGAATTATATGCATCAATGTTCGATGTAGCTGATTATCCTCATTGTTTTTGAGACATATGACGGTAACACTAGTTCACAGTATAATTGAACTTTGTACGCTGATGGTCATTTCTCATGTAAAATCGTGCGCTGAATCCAAAAATTTAGTCAAAAAAAATCTCAGTAGGATAGTTTTTGAGATAAAGCTAAAAAAAAATGAAATTTCGCTTAAAAAAATGGGTTTTTTAAAATACAAATATCTCCGATTGTAATGAAGTTATATTAATTACACTTTTTTTGGATGGTGATAAAAAAAGCTAAGACAGATAATTTCTTTTGATAAATTTCCCATGGAAGCTTAAATAATAGCTTACTTGAAAAAAAAATCTACACCCTTGCGAGCGGTCTTCCGGCAGTTAACGGGAACATTCGCCATGGCGGACGAAAACATGCGTGTAGGCATGTTTTTGAGTTCTTTCTTCGTTTTATTTATCAATTCCTCCTCAGTTTTCGCGACAAAATTGTTGATCTTACGCTTCAGGTTCATATTTGCCAGGTACTTCTCACTGTTTGACGTCTCTATTGTAGTCGAAATACCTCCCGGCCAAACGCACGCAGCGATGTAGCCACTTTTCCCTCGGTCTTCCTCTTCAACATCCTTTTGAGCTTCTTGTCGCTCAGGGTCGTTGGCCGTCCGGAACTGGGCTTTCTTTCGATGCTCCGATTGTTGTCTAATAGTGCCAAGATGTTGTAGATGCCGAAACGGGCGTATCCGGCGTCCACAATGTGCCGCACGTTGTTCTTTTTCGACGCGGCGGGGTACCGTTCTTTGAACGCGCACACTTCTGAACGGAGTTCCTTCACTGTTTATGCCATCACGGTTAGAGTTCGACTGATAGAGCTGTCAAATTTTGTATGCTGACTCATGGGTTACTATGATTGATGCTTCATGGGTAGTTTCATCAGTGGGGGTGAAGGTAAACCCATGAAAAAGCGACAATTTTTGTCCATTATTTTAAATGCAAACGTTAGTGTAATGGGTCACGTATTACGAAGTAGTGTTCTGCACTATAACGATAGATAGATTACACCAAGTCTTGAAGTGAAGTAATGAAATTGGGTTGTTAGCGGAATGCTTAAATAAAACAGCGAAAAGGGGTTATCTTTCATTTAATTCCCCTTAAATAATTTTGGTATCCATGACAGATACGTATTTCGACTACAATGTGCAGTCTTCGTCAGTGTCATTCCCACTAAAGACTTATCAAAAATTAGTTAGGTAGGTTCCGATTCTACACATTGTAGTTTCATTTTTAAACTTGTGATCTTGACACTTTTACCTAGGGGATGAACAATAAAGGGGGTTAGGTTTTTGATAAGTCTTTAGTGGGAATGACACTGATGAAGACTGCACATTGTAGTCGAAATACGTATCTGTCATGGATACCAAAATTAATAAAGCGGAATTAAATGGGTGATAACCTCTTTCTCACTGTTTTATTATAACCAAGTCTTAGAGTTATTCAAAATGTTCACACCCAGAGCAACACCCCGTGGGTTCACTGGGTACATCTTTAGAAATAGCGCGAGTACGAACATTTTCAAATTTAACCGGCTGTAAAGGATCAAACAGGCTTCGATTTCAAATTATCAGGCACAAACTCTGTCCCAACGTTTTAATCCAAGGTTATAAGCGAATGATTGAAGGGCCATAATTTTCCCAAAGAATTCAAACAAATCTCCTTTCCAAAATTTAAATCTCAAGCTCATAAGCAACCAACAAAATCATCTGAAATTTTTGAGATTGGTTATCCCACTAAATGTGACAAATCTGGGGATTACTAGCTGAATAAATTAATCATCAAACAACTTCCAATCTGATCCATATTTTCAGATGATAATTCCAAGTTAGTTTTTGTTTTCCGTTCTGAATACCGTTGCTACCGACGCCATGGAGGCAGCTCTCAGACTTGGATCCTACCTATCAATGCATCAACTCATGGAACGGGGAAATACGATTGTAATTCCCGAGTCCGCATCGTGCTCTCTTGCCGTGCGGATCTATTTGCTTTTTGCTTAAGGAAGTGTTACTACTACCTAAAGCTACAACAAATTTAAACAGCACTTTTCAGTGCTCAACCTGTAAAAATTTTTCTACCTTGTTCAACTCCTCTTATTCCTCTTCGATCCTTGTTTGGACCCTACCCGAGGTAATCCTTCTTGGATATCGATTTGGAAAATTCCTCTTCGATCCTTCAGATTCTTATAGTAATCTGCTTGGAAGTCGATTTGGATAAAAAAATTACTGCCGCCATGGCGCCTAAACGCAAAAGAAAGGGGCAAACTCTTGACCCCCCTTCTGAAGAAATTAATTTGAGTAATCAATTTGATTTGCTCACGGATGATGAGAATGATCCATCATCCAAGAAAAATTCTAGTAAACTTTCCCGGCTTAATGCCAAGAAGGAAAAGATTCCCCCTATTGTGATAACCACTACCGATTTCCATGCTCTTCGCATGGAACTTTTGAATTTCGTGAAAGTTAAGTTTTCACTACAAATTGGACGTCGGGGTGAATGCCGTGTATTGGCTGAAACCTTGGACGGATTTAAATGTCTTCTCAAGTATCTTACTGAGAAGAAGCACAAATTTTTTACTTACGACACCAAAACTGAACGTGTGTTCAAGGTTGTCATGAAAGGACTGCCCAGTGGTGAATCCCTGGATCAGATCAAAGATGAACTGGCAAAATTACTTGGAGTTGTGCCACTCCAAGTAATCAAAATGAAAATGAAATCCCGTCCTGGCGATTCGCGCAACGGGATTTCTAATGATTTTTATTTAGTTCACTTCAAGTCTAGTGAACTAAACAACCTTAAGGCCTTAGAAAAAGCTAGCCTTATGCTCCATGTCCGAGTGAAGTGGGAACACTTCAGGAAGACTGGAGGAAATTTCCAAAACCTCACTCAGTGCCGTAAGTGCCAGGGATGGGGTCACGGAACTAAAAATTGCTACATGCCAGCTAAATGCATGAATTGTGGTGATTCCTCTCACGCAAAGGACGACTGTCCTGTGAAGGAAGATCCTAAGAAATTTAAATGTTCAAATTGTGGTGAAAACCACAAATCCAATTTTTGGGAATGTAAGACTCGCAAAGCGATCCTACAATCTCGTTCTAACCGACAGGTAAGAAACGCTCCACGTTTCCGAACAGGTACAAATTCCTCTGCTGTTAACAACGGTCAGCGAGGAACAAATTCTACATTCGTACCCGTAGGTACAAATATCACCCCTGCTTCAAATGTTTCATCTGTACCTACTCCCCTCGCTGCTAACAATGTTCAGCGAGTTAATGGAGCTACCTATGCTGCTATTGCAGCGGGTAGAAATCAAAATACTAACCAACGTTCTAACGGAAATTTTGACAATTTTGACTTAGGAAGCATTACTGCCCCTAAAATGGAATTTTTACAGAATTCATTAATTGACATGATTTCTGATATGCTTAAATCTAACTCCATGTTTGATGCTATTCAAACTGGAGTAAAATTTGCAAATAATATTGTCATGACTTTAAAATTCAGTAATGGATTTTAAAGCATTAAACATTTTAAATTGGAATGCTCGATCTCTTAAAGATAATGAAGACGAGCTATTTAATTTTTTGAGAGTTCATAACGTGCATATTGCCGTTATAACTGAAACGTTCCTTAAACCTGACCATAAGGTTAAGAAGGACGCAAATTACTTGATTTATAGAAATGATCGTCTTGATGGACCCTGTGGTGGCGTTGCCATCATTATTCATAGACGAATCAAACACAAAATACTTTCTTCATTTGAAACCAAAGTTTTTGAAACTTTGGGAGTTTCTGTTGAAACAAAATTTGGACAACTTACGTTTATAGCTGCCTATTTGCCATTCCAATGCGTAGGCCAGCAAAAGAATTTTCTCAAGAGTGACCTCCAGAAACTTACCCGTCATAGGTCTAAATTCTTCATTATTGGTGATTTTAATGCAAAACACCGCTCATGGAATAATGCTCAAAGCAATTCCAATGGTAATATTCTGTTTGATGATTGTTCTGCAGGTTATTACACTATTCAATATCCAAACAGCCCAACATGCTTTTCTTCTGCAAGAAATCCCTCCACTATTGATTTGGTCTTAACTGATTCATGTCAACTTTGTAGCCAACTGGTTACCCATGCTGACTTCGGTTCTGATCACCTTCCAGTAACTTTTGAAATATCCCAAGAAATAATTTCTAATCCCAACAGCTCTACTTTCAATTACCATAGGGCTGATTGGGAGCAATATCGAACATTTATGGAATATAACTTCGATCAAAACATTCCTTTGCAAACCAAAGATGAAATTAATTATGCTCTTGAATCTCTGACTACTTCTATAGTTGAAGCAAGAGCTGCCTCAGTACCAAAATGCGAGGTTAAATTCGATTCAATTATAATAGACGATGATCTTCAGCTCTTGATCCGTCTTAAAAATGTCCGTAGGAGACAATTTCAAAGAACACGCGATCCTGCCATGAAAGTTATCTGGCGGGATTTGCAAAAACAAATTAAAAAGCGATTCTCTGCCCTGAGGAACAAAACTTTTGAAAATAATATTTCTAAATTAGACCCGAGTTCCAAACCCTTTTGGAAACTCACAAAAATTTTGAAAAAACCTCAAAAGCCAATTCCAGCGCTAAAAGAAGGTGGTAAAATTTTGATCACAAATTTGGAAAAAGCTCAGAAACTTGCTAAGCAATTCGAGAGTTCCCATAATTTCAGTTTGGGTCTTACTAGTCCTATTGAGAATCAGGTTGCTCGGGATTTTCGGAATATTTTCTCTCGGGAAAATATTTTTGATGATTCCTGGGGGACTGATTTGGACGAAGTAAGGTCTATAACTAAAAAATTTCAAAATATGAAAGCTCCAGGTGATGATGGAATTTTCTATATCCTCATCAAAAAACTCCCAGAGAGTACCTTGTCTTTCCTGGTAAAATTATTTAACAGATGTTTCCATTTGGCATACTTTCCTGATAAATGGAAAAATGCAAAAGTTGTTCCAATTTTGAAGCCGGATAAAAATCCAGCTGAAGCTTCTAGCTACCGTCCAATAAGTTTGCTTTCTTCAATAAGTAAACTTTTTGAAAAAATAATTTTGAATAGAATGATGCTTCACATCAATACGAACTCAATTTTTGCAGATGAGCAGTTTGGATTTCGCCATGGGCATTCAACTACTCATCAACTCTTGAGAGTTACCAATTTAATTCGTTCAAACAAATCTGAAGGCCACTCAACTGGAGTTGCTCTTCTAGACATAGAAAAAGCATTCGACAGTGTTTGGCATGAAGGTTTGATTGCTAAATTGAAAAAGTTTAATTTTCCACTTTACATTATGAAATTAGTTCAAAATTATTTAACTGACAGAACTCTGCAGGTAAATTATCAAAATTCCAAATCTAATCGACTACCTGTTAGAGCAGGAGTTCCTCAGGGTAGCATTCTTGGGCCTATATTGTATAACATTTTCACTTCGGACCTCCCTGATTTGCCTCAGGGTTGCCACAAATCTTTGTTCGCTGATGACACAGGTATTTCCGCTAAAGGAAGAAGTCTTCGTGTTATTTGCAGCAGACTTCAGAAAAGTTTAGATATTTTCTCTTCTTATTTACAAAAATGGAAGATTTCTCCCAACGCTTCCAAAACTCAACTTATAATATTTCCACATAAGCCCAGGGCTTCCTTTTTGAAACCTAGTAGTAGTTACATAGTCACTATGAACGGAGTTCCAATTTCCTGGTCAAACCAAGTGAAATATCTTGGATTAATACTTGACCATAAATTAACTTTTAAAGATCACATTGAGGGCATTCAAGCCAAATGTAACAAATATATAAAATGTTTGTATCCTCTTATTAACAGGAAATCCAAACTTTGCCTGACGAATAAACTTCTAATATTTAAACAAGTTTTTAGACCGGCCATGCTTTACGCTGTGCCAATATGGTCTAGTTGTTGCACTACCAGGAAAAAAGCACTTCAAAGGATTCAGAACAAAATTCTGAAGATGATTTTGAAGTTGCCTCCCTGGTACAGTACTACCGAAGTACATAGAATTTCGAATGTTGAGACTTTAGCACAAATGTCCAACAAAATAATTAATAATTTCCGGCAAAAATCGTTACAATCCTCAATTGCAACGATTAATTCCCTTTATACTTAGATAAGATTTAGTTTTAGTTATTTAGTTTTAAGCTATCAATTGTTATACTGACATGCAGGTTTAAAAAACCTGTTTAAAATACTGAATTGCCAAGACAGGAACAATGTAAAAACACTTAGATATATATCATAACAATTAAGGCTGGTAAGTTACTGTAGTAACTGGAGCACCTAGGTTAAAAATGAAATGTAATTTATTTTGAATTTGGAACAAATAAAGAGTTAAAAAAAAAAAAAAAAAAAAAAAAACGATTGTAATTCCCTGGCGTGATCAGAGAATTTAAGCCTCAGAAAATCCTGATGGCGCCGGCTAGGCTTGAATACAGGCTATATGGAGTGAGAGGCAGTTACGCTTACTACTACACCACCGGCGCCGCTTCCAAGTATGTTATCTCATGCTTAGTTCAATGCACGGATATTTTGAATCTGTTGGCTTAAATTTGCATTTTTTAAAAAATAAGCTCTTATTTTCTGGTAGATTACTCTCCAATACAAACCGGTTAGAGATAAAAACCAAGACTGATATTTGGTGCTGCTCTTAGTGGTGTTATTGCTATTTCACCATCATATCAGTACTTATTACAGCTTTAGATTTTTCTGCTTCTCCAGATCTAAGAACTTTAATTTACTACTAGTTCAGAGCGGAGGTCTGAATTCGTATTCCTAGTGGAAAATAAAGTTGGCCCCGGTGGAGAATATAAGAACTATCAAGGAGATGATGGTTTCAAAATTTTGCATGGTGAGGTATACGAGTGCGTTCTTAAAATGTATTTATTTTGCAAATGGAGATATTTTAAAAATCTGGTTGCTGCTGCAGCGGTACAAAAGCTGAGATCTATGTAAACAACATAAAATTTGAAAATAATTTATTTATTCTATATCACCGTGCGAAAATTTGAAACCATCATCACTTTCATAGTTCTTTAATTCTCTACGGGGGCCAACTTTGATTTGCCAATAGCTAGCAATATTATTTATTTGTGATCTATGCAATCCACGCTGAAACCATGCCACTATTTACACGAGGGTTCTAAATAAGGAATATTGTTGCTACTTTTGAGAAGGCTATAAAATTATAACAATAAATTGATCTACAGAGAGTCAATTCCCGAGCAAAGTTTTAAACCAAATTGATAAGAAGTTCTGCTACCCAGTTGTCAAGCTTTGATCGAATTATCATTGTGGTGGAATGAACAGCCACCATATCAACATCAATATCAATATTGAATATCACAAAAATAGCTAATTTGGTCATCATTGAAAACAACTTGATAACAAATTCTTCTTCACGATAACAACTGTTAAAAAAAGTTAATGGATTTGCCAAAGCACGACCACATTGTTGACGTAGAACCAGTGCTGAAATTTGTCATTGTCATTGACAGACTTTTGCGCGATTTTGACGAAATTGTTTTTCACATCGTCAATGATAGACTCGATCCTCAAAATAAAAATCTTTGTCAAAATCTCATTAATTTTTTCGTCAATGACAAAGATTCACCTAGTAACAAAAAGTGTAATTTCTTGCATTCTGAGTCACATTATTGTTATCCAAGCTGTTCAGGTCGTAGATGCTTATTCACTTTAATGTCTCCATGTAATTGTTTTGCTCAAGCCATTTAATTTCATTTCAAATTCGGCTAATAAACGAATCAGCACATGTTCGTCACTGACAGAAATGCCACTGACAATTGACATGGTTTGCTTTGACGATGACTGTTAGCTCAAATGAGTGACTAAAGCGGAATTCTGAGTATCACCGTGTATTGTCGAAATTTCGCAGCACTACGTAGAACTACGAGAATATTTTTGCTGCTCCATTCAATAATATAAAGATATTATTAATTAAAAACAAAGTAGATTGTTTAGAAATTTAGCTCCAGAATGAAAAAAAAAAACAACTTAATACATTTTTATTTTATTTTATTTTTGTTGAATAAATCCTAAAATTAATATTCAATTTTTGAAAATAGAAAATTAGTTCCTTTATTATTCATAATTAGGTTGCAAACCTATTCACTAAATTTTCGGAAACTTATTAATATTAGTCATGGCAAAACAACTTTAGAAATCCAAATGCACCTGACATCACAAATATTCATTTTCGGGATCTATGACAGACAAGTGGCTTTCAACTAAAACTTATTCAAGTTAACTTAAATTCAGTTTATCTCTACCTGTGATCTACTAAAAATGTATTACATGGCAAACGTTGCAATTGAATAAATGGAATGTCAATTTGATTGTTTCATTGAAGCATCTTAAACACCACCCCGATTCAGTTAAAACATTTCAAAGTCTGAGCAAGTCGTAACAAGTTCTCCAGCTGTTAAATGTTTTGATAGTAAACATCGTGTCTGATGAACGATATCTTAAACGACCTTTGCTGGAGGTAGCTACGGGTGATTTTAACAAAATGCAAAGGAAAGTTGGAGCTACAGAGCTTGTACATAAGTCCGTCATGCTCAGTGTTGGGAAAATATCAAAAAATCAAATCTCACCAACGCCCAAGATCACGCTTGATTTTCGTAGACAAAAATCAACAAGCAAACAACTTTGGTTGATTTTGCAAGCTGTGATATCGCAGCTCGGAATATCAAGCTAACAAAACTCACCAACTGCAAATCTCACCAAACTGTGGTGAGATTGAGTTTAATGATTTTTGCTTTACACCCGAATGCATAACGGCTTGCAGCAGTCCCTTCGCGTCTGCCATCGGTGAAGATTAAAAAGAGATAGCAAACTATGCTTTCTTTTTCTAAGAACGATGTGCAATGGAATCATTTGTGTGTCGAGTCAACTCTCAGCTTGATGTTTGCACGTTGTGAATAGTCTCGCAATATCAAAGGAGCTTGTTAAATCAATATCAAGCATGATATTTTGTTCCCATATCACGCGTGATATTGCGAGCCCATGAGAGCGGAAAAATATCAATTGATTTCTGATTTTGCCAACACTGGTCATGCTAGACATTTTCAAACGATTTCTCAACGTCTAGCAAGGCCATGGACTTGGATACAACTTTGTTACTTTGGATGTTATGCATCACCCGTACTAGCTGGTGATTGGTGGAGTGCCCCTTTCTGAATCCAAACTGTTCCGGTAGGAGAATGTTGTTTTACTCGACAAACTTGAGCAAACGATTGAGAACGAGTTTCTCGAACAATTAGCTCAGCGCTTAAAGGTGGCTTCCAGACGCTTCGAAAGTAGAACAGCTACAAGCATCTGTTGAAGATAGTGGTCAAAAGAGACTGCACTTTCATGCTGAGTCTCTTCAAGATTAAGTAAAATATGCCGTCAAACCTGCGAGCTTTTTCTTGGTGCATTTCAGCGCTGTGCAAATGTGTTGTACTGTAGCCGTATCCACCGGAGGCACGACACAAGGGGAGGGTTCTGCGCAACCTGATCTTCGAACAACTTTGAATAGTCGAGCAAAGCAAATTCGACGGAGCGACATGCTCGCCGGTCGCATTTGCTTCTGTAGGGTGATTAAGAACCGATCGTCACCATATTCATTTCTGGTGGAACGGGTTTGGAATGAGATTTCAAGACCTTGGTTATCTTCCAGAATGGTCTGGAGCGGTCGTCCAGATTCTTTAATTTCAGAGTGAGTCCATTCTGGAAGCAATCTGCCTGTTCAGATCGGTCATTTCACGTTTTTTGTTCATATCTCCAGTCCTCTGAAACTGGAGTCGACGAACATTTCTCAAGCGAATCAGTAATTGACCGTGGGAACCAATAGCAACAAACTTACCCCTGCCAGGAACTTGTCGAACACATGCCTCGTCAGCCACGGATATGCCTTGTTGGAGTCCTTCCAACGCCCGGTCGATGTCATCTACGGTGTCAAGTGGCGGATCTTCGTCGATGCCTCTGTCAACCACACGTCCAAACTACACCCAGTTGACGTAGTGGTAGTCTTTGTGCAGGCTTGGAGCAGGAGCCACGTTGATGCCGACTTCAGTCACCACCGGTTGGTGGTCGGTTTGGATAGTCCTATGTTCGACAGGAAAAAGTTCAGGTGGAGGGATTTCCCGCTGGAAAGATGAAAGTTGGTTCGTCCGGAAACTGCACAGTGTACAGTCCGTTCCAGCTCCACTGGTAGTTTTACCAAGCTTCATGGCGGGTATTCAGGTCACCCCAACGATGAATCTGGAGCTAGTACGATAGATGACTAATCCGTTGATGGCGGCACACTGCTGAGGGAAGTAAACAGCGATGAACCGAACATTTCTAGTTGGCGATTCCACCTCCACACTAAGAACCTTGATGATAGAAGTGTAGATGTGAGACAGGGTGTGGAACTTGATTCCTTTCTTGACGACCATCCCTGCTGGAGCTGGTGCGATCAAGCCGGATAATATTGTGGTCAGGCAACCAAAAGCTGTCGCCGAACTTAAGATGGGTCTTAACCACGTCGATGCTGTGCTTGCGGAGGAAGTCGACATGCTCAATCTTGTTTGCTCTTAGAGAGCAAGAATTCTAGCTGACGATAGTTTGCGGTTTAAACGCCATACTGGATGATAAACTTAACGAGTACTTGAACGTGCTCGGGCTTATTGCGGCACTTACAAAGAACACCGGTCATGATGACGAAGATTTACATCAGTTCATCCGTTGAGAACAGATCGGGGTTGTTGTTTAGCTCTGGTGGTTGTCTCCAGCATCCATGAGGGTGGAGATTTTTATCCAGCAGAATATCATCATATCGGAAGTTTATTGAGGCGGAGCAGGTTGCATCTAAGAACTCGCTTGCCTTTGCTGTAGAACACTAAGAGGCGGGAAATCCTCCGTCCTGAAAGCTGGAGCCATTTTTCTCCTTCCTGGTTGGTTGATGGTTAATGGCTGCTTTCGGATGCGTTTGGAGCACTGTCGGGACCTTGATGAGCACCACCACAGTTGGCGCATTTTAATGCCACGGCTCTATCCGCAGGCCAGTTGGAAGTAGCGTGTTCTCGAGCGCAGTTGCTGCAGCGTGGCTCGACGTTACAGATGCGGGTAACGTGTTCAAAGTTGAGGCAACACTGGCACTGTGTTACGTCACGATGGCCGCTACGGTATGCCTTCCAGTAAACGATGATAGAATAAATCGAGCGGATGTCTTGCAGCGCATTGAGCGTCACCGTCCCTTTTTGGAAGTGTACCAGGAAAAGACAATCCGGGTGCGTCTTCACGTTTTCGTCTCTCCTCTTCATCCGGAAGACAGCGATTGAGCCCAGCCTGTACCGCTCCTTGATTTCGGCTTCGATCATTTTGGCGTCGAAGTTTGGTGGTTTCTCACCGAGGATGTCATGCGTAAAATATTACTTCAGGTATTTTACGGACACTTCATGCTTTGCTTTTGTAAGGAGCATCACCTTGGTACCAATCCTGCTGAGTTTGAACTCGGCTGCGACGTCCAGCGATGTGAAATCGCCAATGAGCGTGTTGAGTGGCAATATACACCATACCCGAGCAAAGTCGGTTAACAAAATGAAAGCAAATCGATATTAAAGATTGCAGTTCCTATCATAATGAATACTCATTTTGATTTCAATTGTCACGACATTAGTCTGATATCATATTGTGCTTTCATTATGCAGTCAAGACATTTTAAATGAAAGCAACTTAACTTTAAGTTCTGCTGTTAACGTCTTGTTTAAGATTTAAGTTAAGCTTATCTGTCGTTGAACTAACGATTATTGTTTAATTGTTTTGTTTAACACATTTTAGGTCATTCGCAACCAACCCGAGGTGACATTTGAGCTCAAGTCTTTCAGCGTGAGAAGCTTGGATGCTAACCATTTACACCAGGCCCGTATTCAGTCAAACATTATGAATGCAAAATCAGTAATCAAATTGATTTCATTGAAAGCAGGATTAGTTTTCCGTTTGATTCAACAGTGTAAAATTTTGCTCTCATTTTTGATGTGTTAACCGTTAAGTCAACCAAAATGAGATCAATTTGAGTATTCAAAGTAAGTTACATCATAACAGCAAATTCTGATTTCAATTTGATCTCTAACTTTGCTCGGGTATATATACATTTAGATCAACATTCGAAGAAGAACATATTCTGCGCAAAAAATACATCCGAAGTCTCTTATTTTTAACGCTAAATTGAGGAAACATTAACCCCCCTTTCGTGACGTTTTCCTGTACCTAATGCATTGCTTGTCATAAAATCATAAAAAACCCCCTCCTTCCATAGAGCGTGACGTAATTTGTGCATCACTCCTAAGCCCCTGACTAGATTTTCCGTCGTTTTTTCATGAATGGGGTGGGCCAAAAAGTATCTTTTGTGAAGAATATGTAAAAAAGGTCGTTAATCTAATTGCATATAAAGAGGTACCAGACATGTTTTACAGCGTCACGAATAGAATATCATCAAAATACATGGCATGCTCATGAGCTAATTTTCTCTCATATTTGAATGTTTTGGATATCTGGGCTACCACTGCTGCGGGTAAAAAAATAATGGAATTAGACTATTTTTTTTTTACTTGATTGGAAATAAGTGAACGTCAGAGTCCCTTTTTAGGTTGTCGTTATAGGGAGTATTTTGTAAAAATAATATTCTTCTCGTTTCGTAATATTTAAACGGTACCCAGGAGGGAAATAGTTTTGTAGTCTCAGCGAAAATCGGTCAATACCACCGATTTATCGTAGAAATATTAACTATTTCTGTAAAAATTTGTGCTTCTGAGAAGGACCGATTGTTCGATCTTCAATACGTTGTCCGATGCGAAAATGAGCTTCGGTATGACATCGTTCTTAACTTAAAGCTCATCCCGCACTTGCCCGATATCATCCAGTCGATTTTCCACAGACGAGAGATAAATATGGAAATCCGCCAGTCGGTTGGGTGATAGCGGGTTAATAGTTTAATACAAACACAGCTCGTTGAAGAGGTGAGTCTCCTTCCACCCCATCGCTGGTTTTTCAAGGTGATCACGCCGTCCGCTGCGAGGAAATTTTTTCTGCATGACGGCAGAGTGCTTGTCACTTTTTAGGCAACTTGGCTTGGGGAAAACGTTTATTTCATGAAAACAGTGATATAATTATCATTTGAACATTTTTTACATTTTTTACAAAGTTACTTATGGAAAATAAGAAAAGTATTTATTTGAGCAGATTTGTAGAGTTATTTCCTCTCGATTGGCGTATTGGGATCTAAATTTCATCTATAAATGGCAAAGTTACAAGCATTCAAAACCTAACACTATTCCGCCACAATTTTTTTTATTTGCACCCCAGTATAGTCCACAAAGACGTTGATCTTCGTTCATCTTAACAGTCACAATTTTTCTTCTATTAAAAGTGTTGAACTCCCATGTTGAGATTCACTGTCATGTTAAAAATACATTAAATTCCTTTTAAACTACCTTGAGCCTCACGGAACACGAAGACAAATATTTTAAATGTATTTCATCCATGATCCTAATTCAAAACAACGTTACAAACAGTCTCCGAAGTCCCGAACCCCCTAATCACACAAACACGCCATGCAAATCCGGACGTAATCGTTCCTCTTGGCTGCACTTGTTCGCTTTTCATTCGCATTTCTTAAGTGGAAACATTCTTGATCCCTCCGCATCTCGCAAGAGCAATTGAGCTTTCTCGCTTGGAAACAGCTCTGGAAAATTGTTTCTGAATACCCCCTCCACCTATCCCCCCCCCCACCATCACATTTGCAAAGTTCAGTCCACTCGTCAAATCGAGTGGAAATTAATGAGCCTCCGGTTCGTCCCGCCGTCTTGGTTCAAGAGAAATCATAACGTTTTTCAACGGAAGAGGACACTTGTGCGCTTCGGATGATAGCTAAGAAACGCAAAATCAATTATCTTGAGATTTTTCTCAGAAATTGCTTCGTGAATAGCAAAACTACCGACAGTTTATTTATTTTTATATTTTTATTTTATTTTTTTTATTTTTTTATCAATTTGGGCATGTGGTTTGGTTGCGGAAAAATGGTTGGAAATCGATATTTTAGTAATTAAGAAATTTATTGCGGTGTAAAGTGCCCGAAGAAGCCCTATTTTAAAACTGCCTTCAAATCAGAGAGAAAGAGTTATTGTGACAGATGTGAGAATTGATTTTGCCTAATTACTTTAAGAAAAATTATAATCAATTAAATTCCTATCGCTTGAGCATCGTGTACAAATCAAAGCTCACAGAAGGTTCTGATTTGTAAACGCCTCCATTTTACAAATGAACACGACGAAGGTTTATCGTTGTTATTGTGTTGTCAACGAATCAAGCAACGTTTTCCGATAGGAATGAGACAGCGTGTGAAATTAGCGTTTCAGTCACCGGGTAAAATAGCAATTAATTATTCAAATCCTAGTCACGTGGGAGGGATTTGAACATCGTTTGAAGTGGGAAATCTGCTAGCTTCTCAACTGTACTCGTTAACAAAAGGTGAATTTGTGTCAGTTGACTGATTGAGTTGATTTCAGACTGGCAATAGAACTGAAAATTTGTGTTATTTTCAATTTAATTACAACAGCAGCTCTTCGGATTCAATTTCTGCCAAAATGCCGGGTTCCTAAATACGATCCGATGAAAATCACACTCACTGAATTCTCACTAAAAAAATCTTGATGCGAAATTTTCCACAAAATGAGTGAAGTTTACCAGTTACTGGAATAAAGGCATTAAATTTAGAAATGTGGGATCCCAGCTTAAATTTCCTGAAATCACAGAAAAAAACGCCATTTCCGCTAAGTTCCTACACGTGCGCCTGCTTCAGTGTCGCAAAAGGAAAACATAAAGGTATCCTGGAGTGTGCAAATGTACATACAAAGAATCTTGTGCAAGCACACACTCGACCGAACACCATTCAAGATATCATCAATGGAAATTGAATTTCGTTGTTCAAAATTTAATCGAATCAAGCATTATTCAATTTGCTCAATTGTTGAGCACATACTCATACAGAGAAACACATTTAAATGCGTACCTAAATGGCAGGGTCAGCATGTATATGTCAGCCACAACTGTTGGGCATACCGATTTCCCACTGCACGGCACGCAGCAAAAGCGAATGAATGATTTGTAGTCTTTTGGGGGTGGGTGGTTTCCTACGATCCCTTGGTGGTCCCTGCCGTGTTGGTTGGACACGAAAATTGAAATTCCATCAACAACGTCCTATTGTTCCCTGCAGAATTGCACGTGCGACTGAGTGAGAGATGGCGTGTGAATGTTGTATCGCACTCCGTGTGACGTCTGCGGTCGTATGAATATAATAGCTTCTCATTGAACATTTCGGTTTGCTCTTTTACAGGACCAAACACGTCAGCTTTGCCCGGTCCTACACCCTGACGTCATTTGACGAAGCCATGGGTGGCCGACCCATGTCCCGTCTAGCCGCAGCTAGAAGCCAAGAAAGACTGATAGGTGGTAAAAAACCTACCATCACCCTGTCCCAGCACCAACCGATGGCAGCTCAGTTCGCAACGCCACTGCATTCGATTCTCCAACAGCCAAACCACCAACCACTCATGGCCCAGCAGTTGCAACAGCACCAGCAACAACAACAACAACAGCAACAACAGCATCAGCAATTGCAGGTTGGTCAACTACAGCCGATCCATCAGCACATTCACGCCCATCAGCACCTGCAGCATCTGCAGGCTCACCCCGGTCAGCTCATTACTCAACACCCACACCAACATCAGCATCACATAGCAGTAATGCAACAGCAGCAACAGCCACAACATCAACATCCTCCTGGAAGTGCTGCTAGCCTGCTGACTACTGCCACAACAGCATCAGCAGCCACCCAGCAGCAAGAGGTCGTAGTGGTAGAGAAAGTCAAACGAAGTGCCATGAAAACACAAGCCACGCAAACGGAGGTTTACTTGAACAAGAAAGCTGCCACGCCGCATCAGCTGTCGCTGAGTCCCAGGACGATTCATAGGGTGAGTAGCGATTAAATGCCGTGGTTATTGTTATAGGATAAGGGTTGCCTTAAT
The DNA here is from genome assembly GCF_037179485.1 of Ochlerotatus camptorhynchus. Classification (NCBI taxonomy): domain Eukaryota; kingdom Metazoa; phylum Arthropoda; class Insecta; order Diptera; family Culicidae; genus Ochlerotatus; species Ochlerotatus camptorhynchus. The sequence goes on along the minus strand of NW_027040506.1, from coordinate 4,911,716 downwards.
TATTAGCTTTTGGTTTATAGTGTCTTGTAGAAAGTTTTATTATTCATTTTTTCCAATCTTTTTATGTTGGAGACATAAGATGAGTTCTAAATACCAACGTTTTAGTTATTGGAGATGGACTAGCATAGTGTTCCAATAAGATGTAAAACAGGTTATTTGAAACAACTTTTCTCCAGGAAGCAATTTTCTATTTCTAATGACTCACGAACTGATTTTTAATAAGTACCCTAGGGTTGCCCTCATAATTTAATTTTATATCTAGAAATGGCAAAAGTAGATTTTTATGCTAATATTTGCATTTGAAAGATAACTTTAACCAACGAATCCAAACACATAAAGCAACGAACGATACAGACAAAATGGTTGCTACGACTACCATGACAAACTCGCTCGGTAACAAAGCTCGATCGGAGTGGTAGAAAGATAATGATACAGGGGAAATGGATGTTATGTCGGCCTAAATGCCCCTGATTTGCGCCCAGCCCAAATTCAGCAATCGACTAAATTTTCAATAGCGACCAAAAATAACCATTAGGGTTTCCCAAAATTGAACTATGTCTTGAAATCTTGGGGCTCATCCTCCAAATGATAGCTAAGGGTGTTACAAACAAACTTTTGTATAGCGGCAATTCTGGGAAATGTTGTTTAGAGGTCTCCCCGACGAGATTTTTGAAAAAATTCCCTTTTTCATAGCTATTATCCAATAAATATTTTTAGTTCTTTAAATTTCAGTGAAATCTCACCCTTTAATATTTTTCGCAGATTCCCAAGGGTCAAAACTATAAGAGAAAAAATTGTTACGGCATGTTCTGTGTCTAATTTGTTACTTACAATTTTTCAAATTCTCTAAAATGATGTTTTTTGTTGTACATTACGGCATTCAATCATCAAAAGTGGGTATCAAACATAGCGCTATTATCAATCAAATGCAACAGAAATATAGGAAATTGTATAAGCAAAAGCTTTACCCAGGACTTTTTAACCTCATTTTTAATCGTTATAAAGTTATTCGTGATTTACTGTGGAAATAAAAGTTTAGAATTTTAATACTTGCGGTATGTCCACCAGCAAATCAAACTATCATTGAAATCGATAAATACAAATCACCTACTTTGTTGCAAATCACTTGATAACGATTGTTTCGAAGTTTCTAGAATTCAATAGGAGGATATTTGAGCGGAGAGGGATCACACAATTTATTAGTTTCCATTTGATTGCCGTAGCAAGCTGAACCAAAAAAGAAAATCATGTCACCAAAAACCAAGCTCAAGTCGGATCTCATCACCGGTATTGCGAGGAAGCATTTGCCCAGAAACCGTTTGCCGTCGGAGTTGGCCGTCATCAGGTACTTTTAATTAAAGCTTGAAACCCAACAACTTTCAATCGGACAAAGCATTCAAGTTGTGGCTACCGAAGCTATGGAGATTTGGACTTTCGCACCAGCTCAAGCATGTGATGAACTAGCCTACGGCTAAAAATCACAAAAAATAAAGAAAAAAAAAAAAAAGAAAAAACCTGCTCAAGCGAAACGTTGTTAGGAGGGTTGCCAAGCTCATTGTGACATGGCAACGCCAAAGAAAAGGCCTTCAAGAAGAAAAATCAGAGCTATTTCCAGCTTTGAAGATGTGTAGGATGCGGTTGAGTTACTTCTTCAACATAACGGTGAACCACATCGATGAAGAGCTACGAAACGATACTGTCCGTGCAGAATTCTGGAGCCAGCAGGTGACAAACAAAGTTCCGGTTGAGTTTCCGAAAAGCTTCTCAAGCAGTGTACCATTGATATGCAAGCAGCTTCGGTAGCCACAACTTGAATGCTTTTTCCCTATCATCTTCGGCTTTACTTCGTGAAGCAGCTTGCCAACAATTTGCTCGTTTCCTTCTATCGCCCCGAGTGAACTGTGTCGCACAGGTTCCTTGTCATGAAAAAAGGAAGAAGATTATATCATTATTGCTTTCTATTTCGTATTTCGTTATCGTTCGGTTTTTTTTTTGATAGCTTTGTTGTCATTTTGTCATTTGGAGATATTTTTGATTCCTTGACATTAACCCAATTTATTAGCTCATTTGATTAACTTTTGAAGACGGTGTTTTTGTTATTGAAAATTGTATAAAACTTTCCAATTAAAAGAGATAGCAATTTGATTGCTTTGGCATATATGTGAACCATAAGAAAATTTCTAGGACAAACCGTTTACGAAAAATCATTATTATAAACACTTTTATAATTTAGAACTCATCAACCTTACGGACCGCCCTTATGTCTCAAACATAAAAAAAAATTAGCTAAAATAAATGAAAAAAAAAATATCCCAAAGACTTTCCTAAGGAGAAATGGCTCAAATGTTGGCTTTTGTATCTAAATTTTGGGCCCATCGATAAACATACCCTGTTCTTCATTTTTCTTAGAAAAATGCGTTATCTGAATACTATTGTCATATCTGCTAGTTTGTCCCGCATTTTTTGTTCTTTTTTGACCTGTTATTTACTCTACCGTATAGTTGAAATAAATCAGAGAAGAGTTTGCATTCCATGCTTTGTTGACTCTGTTAACGTTATCAATTACTCGAGTACTGTTAAAGTTCCAGATGACTAATTAATAGTGCCTTGAAAAGAACTTATCATTGGTTGTGAAGTGACAGCGTCATCTGTTAGCGTCCAGTGATTATCAGCTATCAATGCTGTAAGCCGGTCAAGTCGCTTAAGTATATGCAATGTAGTGGTTTTTGTAATCAAGTTGCGCATCTCAAATCCGTTGGTCTCAAACGGCCAAATTTGGATTTCCTAAACGTCTGTTGTGGTTATGTGACAAATGCATCGAGCTACTCAAATTTTTTAAGGATAATCCCATGACCACGACCAACGAGGTTGTGTCCGCTGTTTCTGAGGTAATACATAGTTCATTGGTGATGTTGAAAGCTGATCTGCAAGAAATCAAAGAATTAAGTTGATATTTTTCCGCTCTCATGAGCTCGCAATATCACGCGTGATATTGGAACGAAATATCATGCTTGATATTGATTTTACAAGCTCCTTTGATATTGCGAGACTATTCACAACGCGCAAAAATCAAGCTGAAAGTTGACTCGACACAAAAATGATTCCATTGCACATCATTTTCTTAGAAAGAGAAAGCATAGTTTGCTATCTCTTTTTAATCTTCACCGATGGCAGACACGAAGGGACTGCTGTAAGCCGTTATGGAAGTTTCGGTTGCATTCGGGTGTAAAGCAAAACTCATTAAACTCAATCTCACCACAGTTTGGTGAGATTTGCATTTGGTGAGTTTTGTTAGCTTGATATTCCGAGCTGCGATATCACAGCTTGCAAAATCAACCGCAGTTGTTTGCTTGTTGATTTTTGTCTACGAAAATCAAACGTGATCTTGGGCGTTGGTGAGCTTTGATTTTTTGATATTTTCCCAACACTGCCTTCTATTGTGCTGAAAAAAAAATCAAAATCAAAAAAAAAATCAGATTGACCACCCACGGTTGCTGCTCTGTTATTACCAGATCAGCTGCAATTACACAGAGAACCAACAGATGATGTTTGGGACTAACATTCATCCTCAATGTGTAAGAACTGGAGATCTAATATTTAGCAATACCAGCGCCGGCCTTGTCCGAATGCAGGTCAACTAGGGAATGGGAAGGAATGTGTTGACGTGGTACTCGCTGTGAAGGAAACCGAGAAATCCTCTGCGCTTCCACGAGAAATCACTGGGATGTTGGATGTGGGGAAAGGTTGCACACGCACACGCAGGGATCGGTTTTTGGTAGAGCGATTATAATACACAAACACACACACACACACACGCGCGCGCACTCATCCAATTTCTATTTTTAGATCAGGACCCACACTGTGGTAAGTGATGCGATCGGTGTTAAAGAAGAATTTGTTTTCATTAAAATCTAGTGGGTATAGAATAAGGCAAAGTGAAAAATTGCAAGGAAGGGGACGGGCCTGGGATTGAACTCCCGACCTTCTGCTCAGTAAGCAGAAACGGTAACCACTGAGCTACCGAGCCTCGTCACTGCCTGCTATTGTGCTGAAGAATTGTAACAGTGTGCTGTCGAAGCCGTCATAAATCAACATCGTAACCAAGCGAATAGTGGTGTCGGAAATGTCTCAACTTTTCGACCCGCTTGGACTTCTCGGACCCGTGGTTCTAAACGCTAAAATGTTCGTACAAAATCTTTGGGCCGCACATTTGTCGTGGGATTCTGAGCTTTCCGCAGAATTGGAAACATGGTGGAAGAATTATCGTAGTGATATCTCCAAGCTCCAGTCACTCGAAGTTCCAAGACGCGTCCTTTGGAACACTCAACGCAAGGGTATGGATGTTGTGTTTACGTTGTTTCCCCAGATACACACGGAAATTTGCAGTCCGAATTGCTCACGGCGAAATCACGTGTCGCTCCTTTGCGTGGACATTCGATCCCACGTCTGGAGTTGTGTGCAGCTCTCCTCGGTAGTCAACTGGTCCACAATCTTCAAACAAATACTGACTTTACCGGACCAGTAGTATTTTGGAGTGACTCTACAATTGTCCTACACTGGATAAAATCCAAGTCAAACTCCTGGAAGATCTTCGTCTCCAATCGAGTCGCTGAAATTCAACGTCTTACGAAGGGTTCGCAGTGGAGACATGTATCGACTGAGGTCAACCCTGCTGATCGAATCTCTAGAGGGACGCTTGCAACCCAGATTCTTAACAACAAGTTGTGGTGGCATGGGCCAACATTTGTTACCTCCCCCGTCGAGCATTGGCCTCAGCAAGTAATTTCCTTGCCATCTAAAGAAGAGCTGGAGGGAGAGATGTGTCCAGCAGTTTCACTGCATTCAGTCAACGTCGATTCAACCATATTCGACAGATTCTCCGAGTTGGCGAAACTAATACGAACTGCCGGATACTGTCTTCGATTCTACAAGAATTGTAAACGTACGAAGCACGAACGAAACGTTTCTGATCTGGTGCCAGAAGAAACTAACGTCGCTCTGAAAACATTGATTCGCCTCGCTCAGCTCCAAGAATTTCCCACGGAAGTTCGCCTGTACGGAAAAATACAAACCGGAAACATCCAAATGTCGTCAAAGTCACCGCTCAAGAACCTGAACATAACCATGGACGACTTTGGGCTTCTTCGTATTGACGGGCGTCTGAGACACTTGGATGCACCGTTTGACACTCGCCACCCCATACTGCTTCCAGCTGATCACCGATTAAGCTGGATGATCATGAGGTCCATTCACTTGCAAACACTCCATAGAGGTCCTTCACTATTACTCGCTACGATTCGGCAAAGGTTTTGGCCACTTTGGGGTCGAGACTTGGCTCGCAAGGTTGTACGGATGTGCGTAACCTGCTTTCGTTGTAGACCTACATAAACAAACCAAATCATGGCACCTTTACCATCCGTTCGCTTGAAGCCAGCCCGAGCCTTTACTTATTCTGGGATGGATTACTGTGGGCCGTTTTTCGTCCGTCCATTGAGTGGGAGAGGAGCGTCGGTCAAAATGTACGTCGGTTTATTCGTATGTATGGTGGTGAAGGCCGTGCACCTCGAGGTCGTCGCTGATTTGTCGTCCGCCGCGTGCATAAACGCCGTTAAACGATTTGTCGCGCGTCGTGGTCGAGTCCTCGAGTTGCACTGCGATAACGCGACCGGATTCGTCGGGGCGGACCACGAGATACGATCGTTGCGCCAACAGTTCCTGCAACAATTCCATGACAAGCAATCGGGCGATTACTGCGCAGGAGCTGGCATCAACTTTCGGTTCATTCCTGCACGTTCTCCTCACTTTTGAGGGATATGGGAAGCTGGAATAAAGTCCTTTAAGTATCATTTTCGCCGTATTATGGGACAAAACTCTTTTTCGGTGGACCAGTTTCTCACTGTCGTAACGCAAATTGAGTCTATACTAAACTCTCGACCTCTTGCTCCCGTTTCTGACTCTCCTGAAGACTTGACTGCACTAACACCAGGACACTTCTTGATTGGGGAGCCTCTGCTATCAATCCCCGAACCAGACCTGAGCGATTTGTCCCCTAATCGACTCACCCGTTTGCAGAATATGAAACGCTCGATCCAGCATCTGTGGCGTTGCTGGTCACGTGACTATGTGAGTCAGTTACATCAGCGTAGCAAGTGGAAACGCCCTTCCATGGATATCCAGAGGGTCAACTAGTACTGTTGAAGCGTGACAATTGCCCTCCGTTGCAATGGCCACTTGGACGGATCGTCAACACTTTCGCTGGAAAAGATGGAAGAGTTCGCGTGGTGGTGGTCAAAACTGCCACTGGTCAATACAAACGGGCAGTTACCGAAGTAGCAGTTCTCCCGATCGAGCCTGACAGTGCAAACGAGAAGGATGACACGGATCTGGTCGAAATCTCTCCAGCAACATCATCGTCAACCAACGACATAGGTTGAAACGGATTGTTTCAACGGGGGCGGCATGTTGAGAAACTTATTATACTTCCCTGTAACAGCTGAAAGACTTACCTGTAATACCTAAAATACTTACCTGCAACATTTGAAACCTAAAAACAAAATTTATATAATTGTACTTACCTTGCATTACATCTACCTCACACTTAAACAGAGACCCTGAGTTCGGTAAAAAAAATTACCGTCTTAGATCGGTAATCCTAAAAATTACAGATGTTTCGGTATTTTCTCGCTCTATTGCTGAAAACTGTAAATAAAATTACCGAATTTCGGTGTTTTCATTTCAATTCAACGAAAACGGTAAAAAAATTACCGGTAGATCTGTAAATCAGCTTCATCACTGACTTCGGTGAAATATTTTACTGAAGTTTCGGTAAACAAACCGTTCCATTACCGAGTTCAGTAGTTTTCACAGCGAGAAACGTCAAATTCACCATATTGTGATTTTCGACCTTCTTAAAAAAAAATGAAAGTGGAAACTTGTGAAAAATAAAAAGTTCAATTATGGAGGCTGTTATGAGCCAGCTGCAACACCAAGATGAGCGAATCGTAGATATTTTCCGAAAGTAATGATATTTCGTAATCTAAATAAATACCCATTGTTACAGATGGCCGATGCTGTTGCTTGTTTTTTCATCAATGACCACATAAAAAAGAAAGATTTTATACCGGCAAACACAATTTTTGATTGTACATATCAGAAATGTGATGCAAGATATAGAAACTTCTATTCTTTAAAACGCCAAATCATTGAAAAGCATCCACTTGAAAGCTTTGTTCCAGCCGGAAGTACCACGAAGGGAAACGATCCACTCGGGGAAGCCCTTTTCATCGGTCATGAAATGCCTACTCAATGCGATGAAGCAAGTTCTACCCGTGAAACAGAGACATCATTGAATGAACTCAAAAAAACTATTCATCTGAGTATTTGTATTTAATTTGTATAGTTGATAAAACCCGAAAAAACACTTTGAAACAATATTAAAGCGAATTAAATTTAAGTCGGTAGACTTTTTAAAAAATTACAGATCTTTCGGTAGTTTTCATTTTCCATATCGACTCCAAAATTACAGTTCTCCGGTAAAATTAATTACAAATCAAGCTTGTTTTTTCGGTAAACGTTACCGATCGTTCGGTAAATTTGACAGCTAATTTTGCTGATTCAGTTTACAGATTTTTCGGTAATGTTCTCGATTACCGAACACATTACCGACCGATCAGCTGTTGAGAATTCGGTAAATGAATTACCGAAGTCGGTAATTTTTTCTAAGTGTGCTTGAATTCAAACCAATAATATAAATACCGTGCACATTAGTTTTTCTAAATATTCAACCCTGCGCGCTAAACGAACATACGATAAACGTCAAAAAATAAAATTCATTCCAAGAAAGTTCTCGAAGAGTAAACAACCAACGCTTTTTTTTCATCGTCCGAAAGGTTTTGCTAGTCCGTTTTACCGTCGGTTTTCTTCACGGGAAGATTGTGTGTTGAAAGCAGAAAAGGGCTGCTTTACCGTTCAAGACGATTTCCAGTTGCCTTCGTCGTCGTCGCTACAACTACGAAGCCGAGAATTTTACCTGGCTTGTTTCAGCTGCGATCTGGGTCAAGGAAAATTACCACAAAGAACTTACATCAGCATTTGATTGAAAAGCACGTCAGCTACGTCCAAAAATGACCAATCAATCGTCCGTAGAGCTTCATTTAAGTCGTAATAATCAGCCCGGTGGAAATCGAACTCCTTTTCATCAGATGTGTAGTTGAATCGAACCATATGCGAACTGCTAAGATTGACAATGACCGCAGGATGAAACGGCTCAACATCAATAAGAGCTTCAGGCGTTTGAATTACGCTGCACTGATTGAGCGTTATCATAAGCAAATAGGGGAATTTACGTATTCTCGTCAATCTAAGCAGCGTCTGCACTTCTACTAGCATTTTCTCAGCGTCACGCACATATATGATGTGTCTGTTTGTTTACATTCATCTGCTGCTTGCTTCTCTATCCATTCCAATCGACAGAATTTTTCTAAACGTTTTGAAAGCGTTTTTACAACGCTCCAAACTTCTCAGGTGAGTGTGACTATTGTCGGCAGCCTCTTTTTCTTCGGCAACCTTCCCATTAGAACTGCGTGTTAACCAGCTGTTCTATTATCGGCAACTCGAAATCAACCCCATTTTGTAGTGCGTATGCTTTATTTGAAGAAAAATGTAGCATTACTGGATTGCTCGATCGTTCAAATATAATCAGATTGAAGCTGAAAGGCTAAACAATCGTTTGGACACATTCAGGGAAGTGCGTTGATGGGAAAACATAGTGAAATTAACGTTTAAATTTTGGTTGCCGAAAACAGTCAATGGGTGCCGAAGCCAACATTTACCCTATTAAGTCCAGAATCCGGTGCATGAAATTTACTACAGGGTTTATCTGTTTCATGTCGAGTAATGACATTACATCTACGAGCACATCGTTTGCAGCAGTAAATGGGGTGTCCGATGAATCAATATAAACCTGTGCACAATCTGAGGATATCCAACAAAGACCTAATAATCACCAAACAGTAGATGAAGGCCTTGAGGTAGCAGTTTCTCGCAGATCCGATGTGTCTTTCAACACAAGCCGTAATAGTAGAAGAATCGGGAGGGATGTACACAACACCAATACAAATTGTTCGAAAACCTCAATTTACATTAACCCATAACTATGCTATTCTACTGTCATCATGGATTGTAAATTTTAACAAACCGTAACGTTTTGAGACAGCACTCAGTTTATCGGTATCAAAGGTTTTAAGAAATCGGTATTTATCGGTATTTATTATTTCAATTTATTTTATGTTTTAGCTGTTTTTGAAAGCGAAAATTTTAACTTTTGGACTATGATTCTGAAAGAAAACTCCTGGAAATGTTTGAATAAACTTCTAAAGGAACATCCAGAGAAAGAAGAAAGAAGCTCTTCTGGATGAAATTTGAGGAAAATTCTAAGAAAAGTTAGAGAAACATCTGGAAACTACCAAGACAAGAATTGAGAAACTTCTTGTGAATATTCAAAGAAACCATCGGAAAAAAAGTCGGATGTTACATCCAAAGGAAGCCATAAAAGTTTCGGAAAATGGAAGTAAATTCCAGAAGTAGCAAGTTCTAGGGGAAGCCAGAAGAAGTTCGGAAAAACTTTCCAATAAAAGTCGAAAACCTATGGCTTATGGACACACTTCCAGAAGAAGACGGAAGAAACTTCTTGGAGACGCTGGCAGACACTTCTTAAGGTAGATTGCAAGAAACTTCTGGATAAATTTGGAAGCCAGAGCACCTACGCAACACTCAAAAGTAACAAGGACATAATTTCGGAAGAAAGAGATTTCTTGGGGATGTTATAATGATCCAGCAAATTTTCCTGATACTCATAAAACATCCCTGAAGTCCCTGCAATGTCCCTGAAGTTTTCGGAACATTTATGAAATGCGCTTAGGAATATTCCATAATTCCACGGAATTCATTAAAAGTTCTTGTAATTTTCTTGATATTAATGGGGCTGTTTTAGAGTTCTATGATCATCTTCCAAGTGCTCGAAACTTCCCAGATTATAATGAGGCTACCTGAATATCTATAATCATGTTCGAAGGTATCTGGACTTTCTTGAAGATTACGAAATTTCTTAAGTGCCCTCACAAATTTTTTTGAGTTTATTGTATCTGTTGAAGCAGGTTCGTGATTTCCGTTAAAAATATAATCAGCGAGAAAATCCAATGTGTATTGTAGCTATGCTCAGTGGGGGTGTGAGCATCGGCTAACACTTCAGTTGATTATTGCACCGAACTTTTGGGTTTGCGTCTAATCGCCACTAGGAGTCACTTCTTCTTTTACTAAACTTTTATCTTATCTTTATCTTTCTTTATTAAGGGGGTATTCCCGATCTTTTTTTTCAAAAAATCAAATTTTTTTTTTCACGTTTTTTTGTACTTTAGACTAAATACTTTCATCCCCCCAAGCCGTTTTCCGATCAGCGAATTCGGTGTCCAGGCATAGCTGACTAATGGTAAGAACCCCCAAATGGTTTTAACTAAAGTCAAAACTTTAAACGCGTTTTTCTCGAAACCACATTTTTTTTATCGGGCGAAGATTTTTCTCAGAAACTATAAGAGATATTGACTTGAATCTTTGCGCATTTTGTTCCTTATTAAATTCTTTGGAGCTTCTCCCACTTTCAGCCAAAAATATTAACATTTAACATTGTTTGAAGCACCTTAAAGCTGCAAAAAAGCGGGCTAAAAATCGCCTGTTTTTTCATATGGCCGCCATTTTGTTAATTTGCAAGATTTTTTGCTGCCAACGGGAGAAGCTTCAGAGAATCTTATGCAGATTATAATTTCATCACGAAATCTGTTTCAGATGAAGCCGTTCCAGAGAAAAGTCTTCGCCCGTCCAGGCGTTTGCGGCGAACAGGGGTCTGTTTGCCGCCATTTTGTGACGTCAATAATGTCTTTTTTTATGTCGAAAAAAAATTATTTGTAAACTTTAATGTTCAATAAACAAGAATCCCAAAGAGTTAGGCGCATTACTATTCATTTTCCTTGAAAAAAAATTAATTGAAAAACAGGCCGAAAAAAGGCAAAAGATTGGGAATACCCCCTTAAAGAGACTTTTAGCCTTCTTTTTAAAGGAAACACTTTGCAACCTTGGATTTGGATTTATTAACTATTAACTTGGAATACACTTTAGGCCTGGTTTTTTGGATAGCTCGATTTGGAACAATTTATTACTTATAATTCAATTAACTCTAAACCTAATTTGCTACAACTACTAACGTAGTAAATTTTTATTCTACTTATTTTCAGTACTACTACATTTGTCTAGCACTCATTTGTAGTACCAGAATGGTGGTTTTGACGTGAATCTATAAAATAAATTTGGAAACTGGTTGAGAACAAACAGCACTGAAGATCTCTGATCTTCCCAATTTTTAAAATTTTAACTCTTTGCACTGCCATTTAAAAGCACGGAATTTCCCATTAAATGTTCTCACAATGTTCTAATGTTCAAGTAACTTCCCTTACGGTTCCTTAAATTTGTGGAACATTGCCTGAGTTTTTCGGAAATCCTTTAAAATATCAGCATTTTCTTGAAATTAATAGATCTGTCCTCATACTCATGGAGCTTTCCTAAAGTTCTCCCAATTCTCTGAAACAAATGGGTCATTCCTGAAAACCATTAAATTTCCCTGGAGTTTTTTTAACTTGTGAAGTTCCCAAAATATTTCTGATCTTTTCGTAAGTTCGCTGGAGTTCGCTTGAATTCCTGAATTTTTCGGGTTTTGGATTTTGAACCGGAGTTAATGAAACTTTTTTTAATTTATCGGAACTTACTCAAAAGTCTAGACTTTTCTGAAGTTTCAGAACTTCTTAAAAATGCTTGCAGCTAGTGTGAATCCGCAATAAAAATCTGGAAACATCCCTGAAGTTCAGGGGAAGTTGAAAAAAAAAGCTGGTGGGAGAAGACGGAAAAACCTTTCGAGCGATGGATGAAGAAGCTTCCAAGGGAAGTTGAAAAAAAATTTCGGAAGGAATCGAGCAATAAGCTATGATATACGGTGGAAGAAAATTCCTGGCAAAAGTTGGAAGAAAATTCAGAACGTTAAAAATGAACAAAAACTGTAGGAAGTTAAATAATGTTTAAAAAGTATTTCGCGATTCTCTAGGAATAACCGGAAAGAGCCATTGACAGTTTCTCGATTCTTGTGTAGCCAAAAACGGCAAAGAAATGGAAACATTAATCAATAGAGTATCAAGCATATGAAATTTTCAAATATGATTTTTTAAAGAATTTTGAGGGCTCAAAAATTTGAGTTATTCAAAAAGATACAAGTCTCTCAAAGCAATTTTCTCCAAAATTCAAGCGCGGGTAGGCAATAATAATTTTAATCATTTAAAAAATCGGTATAAATCGGTATTCAATTTCAAAAATTGGTATTCTGAGAAATCTTATCTGTATATCTGTATATAGTTCGGAAATCGGTATAAATACCGATAAATCGGTATATCTGGCATCGCTCCTCATTTATTTAATAGGACCACGGTCGTTTCGGTAAACATTGTATCCACAATCGATCGTTCAGCCAGGTTTCGGTGAAAATCACAACATCCATTTCCGAATCCAAAGTAGTCAACGTTCAGGCAGTTCTGGAATACGGAGGTTCTTGAGAGGGGTGCAGTATCAGATGCTTCGGTAGAACATATACTATTTTTTTTTAATTTACCTTGTGAACCAGGGTTCCCAACTGCTTTAAAGGATGCATCCAGCGGCGCCGGTGATGTAGTGGTAAGCGTGATTGTCTCTCTCTCCAAAAGGGCTGGATTCAATTCCAGTCGGTTCCGCCAGGATTTTCTAAGGCATAACATCTCTGATCACGCCTTCCTTTGGAAGGGAAGTAAAGCCGTTGGTAACCGGTCCATGAGTTGATGGGTCGATAGGTAAGGTCCAAGTGTTGGAGTATTGGTTGGTATTGGTTCTTAGTAGGAAATGATGGGGTAAGACCGCCACCCTAAGCAATAAGCTTAAAATCAACAAGAATTTTCACATTTTGCTATGCTGCATATGAATAAGCATTCAGTTACACAGCATACGGAAAACAAGATCGACGGAAAACAAATCAAGGAAAAAAAGGATGCATCTACATCATCGATAATAGCGCTGGATTGTATGGTGTTGTGCAGTACCAAGTACATGCTTTGGCAGGACATATACTAGTTTTTAAATTACCTGACGGAGCAGGGTCGGCGTCTGCTACTAGCAAAGTGTTTTCTCCTGTTTGATGACTAATTTCTGCACCTTGTTTGATGTTGCTTGGAGCTGATTGCTTTGTCGAATAGTCGATTCGTTGTCTCGCACACTTAAGCCGTTTCAAGTGAAGAGGACATTCCGTACCCCAGTGTGGAAAATGTCCAATTGTTCTTCAGGAGATGCTTTCTGCTGTCTATTCAACTGGTAACAGTTAATGCATTGTTCAAAGTCAGATTAACACTCTCGAGCATCGTGAGGCTCAGCGTATTTTGGAAAACATGGTGCTTTGATGCAAGTTGAAGCTTTGTGACCATATTCCGAGCAATTGCTACAATATTGCTCTGCCCCTTGTGATAAAAAAATTCGTTTTAAAATAAAAATCACCCAACTAGAAAAATTGTGTAGTGGCTCTAGCGTGCTGACGTTATAGAATAAAATGAATCCAAACATTTAAAATTGTTCAGCCATACGATGGCTCAACTGCCGGATTCGACCTCAAACTCTTTACTATCAGTTGCTTCAAGAATTCCCATATTTCGATAAGTGAGTGCAGAGTTATTAACAAATGACAAATTTGTACGACCAGTATGGGAGTTCGTTCACGTCGGGCTTTTGCATCTATGAAGGTGCGCAAGTACACGGGTGAGTGAATTTAGACAAGAAAAAACTTCGTTGAAGCGGTGGAAAAATATAACTTTTTCTCTTGCGCCCTCTAACTTCTATTTCACCGAACAGATTTATTTTTATCCAGGCCTTCAGCGATCTCAGGTGTAGAAAAAGATGTTGAACAGATACAAATAAAAATGCAAATTCAATCACGTTTACCATAAAAGCAATGCTCACATTTCGAACAATGTGCTTCACCTTAGAAGATTTCCATTGATCATACAATTGAACTACCCCTTCCATCTATTAAACGAGCCCACCCACTTCCAAACGGAACATATCAGTTGATAAAAAAGGATCCCGTGAACTCGCCTGCCACTGACAGGAGCACACACAAATTCGTTACACAAAATTGGCCTGTCAGTTTATTGCTCGTAATCAACTATGGCAGCAGTAGACAAGCCAATTCGATGAAAATACCTGCCAATAAAGGTTACCCTTCATCCATGGTGACACTTTCCCAATCTCTGATCGAAGGTCCAGCCCGATGACAATTGCCAGAGAATACCGGACCATTATCGCTAACGAGCAGCGAAAGATTATGTGCTACCTTTTTATTTTTCCTCCACCGTCATTTGCGTTCCATTTGCTTCCACTTTCCGTTTGATTGTTTCCCTGCTATTGGAGTAAAGCTATGCCTAAGTATGGACCGAGTACCTACTGTTTGATTTTAGTTCGGACCCTTCTTCCGAAGGAAATCCACACCAGTCGTTTTCCCTTCAGCCTTTTGCTCTCCCGGTTCGTAGAAGTGGCAATTGACATTCGCAAATGTTTGCTCAAGCTTGATTTTATAAGGTACGACGAGTGATTGTTGAGCTGTTTCTTGAATAAGTTCTAAGCAATGTCGGGTGATGAATTCAAATGGAGGCGCATGGTTCTTAACCAAATAATGTAGCATCAAGCGTCTGCAATGAATCTACAATTAAATTTATTATTAGAAAATTTTGAACTTTTCTCCAATTTATTTCCACCGCCCAATCTCTACCGATTCGATTTGCAATAACGGAAGTAATGGTTCGGCTTTGCCCAGCCATTCCAACGGGAAATGAAGTCTATTCTCAGTAAGCTGCGGGTAAAAAGAGGTGGTGGAGTCATCATCACCATCATCACCGTCATTGAGCAGTTCCTCCGAGGCGAGGCTGTAAAGTGCACAACAGCAATCGACGGCCGCCGCGATAATTTCGTTTTCGCATGATTGAAAGCTAACGACCGGCAAGAAGGACCTGCCCGACCTTACCTCACCCTCGCAAGCAATCGCGATGGGAAAGTTTGGAAATCCTATTGGAAACAAGGTGATCCGTGAAATTGTTTTTTTACAGCACACGGTTGTAAATTGAATCAGCAACGGCACCGTTAATGCGGTTCGATTCCCCTCGATTCAACTGGGCTATAATTAAATTGAAAGATCATTTCTTTTGTGGAGTGCATTTGCCGTTTTGAGTTCATAATGAACAAAAGTTTTTCAAAGTTCACTTCATCTTCCACCGTTCAGTTCATCGTGCAGCTATTCCGGCAAGTAAATTATGCAAATGGTGGTATTCAAACACTTTATCGGGCAAAAAGTTACCTCGAACCCTGCCTCTAATGGAGAGAAACGGAATTTCCCACTCAATGCCTCCCTTGGATGGTGGTCGCGTGGGGGAGCAGAAAGTTGTTTTAAATCAAAACTTTTTGATGTCCGCTAAAAGGCATACCCTTTTTCCACGCACACCCCCAAGAGCAAATAGTTACTAATGGTAATTATTATGAAAACTTCCCATCTCGAACGGGGCCTCGGCGTGAATGATGTCCATTATGGCCATTACATTTTATCGCATTCACTTCGTGCCAACATCGCCGCGCATCGGCGGGTTTTAAAGTGAGTCCGGAACAAAATTTGATGGCAAGGACGTTCCACTACGGACGGAAGGTTCTATGGTTGTAGGACTGTGGGCTGTTCAAATGAAGCGGCTTTAATTGTGAGGGGAATTTTACAACAAATTTTGCAGTGAGACGTTTATTTTTAATCTAAAATGCTTTCTCTAATTTGAAAGAACATGAATTTATGTTATGGACCTAATAATTCCTGAATTATTCAGAAATCATTAAACTGTAAAATGTTTTTAAATATTCAATTGAAATGGCTTAAATGTATCAGCAAAGGATTTTTTAAATATATCAATACAATTAAAAATTTTGCAGTGCGAAGTGATTTCTCGTAAAAACTTTGTTCTATACACTTTAAGAACTTTTGATGGTGCACATTTTTGACGAAGCGATCAAGATAAAGGGTGAACACGAAATTATTGCGACACCAAAAATGTCATGCCAATTTTTTTTTATAATGTTTAGAATCAAACCAAAATTTTAGGGTAATTTTATACATATATTTACTTCAAAAATCAAAAGAAAAGTTAATCGATGGAGCCTTGAGTGTAAAATTGAACGCATTTTCGCTTGATGCTCTCCATCAAAGTCTTTACAGTGTCATCCGGTACCAGTTTCTCAGTTTTTCTTCCATTTTCTTAACATGTCCTTCTCGTCTTTGACTGTCTTCTTGCTCTTCCGAAGTTCCCGCCTCATTATTGCCCAGTACTGCTCCACCGGGCGCAGCTCCGGACAGTTTGGCGGATTCATGTCCTTTGGAACAAAATGGACAGAATTGGCCTCATACCACTCCAGGACACTTTTAGAATTGTGGCATGATGCCAAATCTGGCCAAAATAGCGGAGCTTCGTCGAACGTAGAACGGCAAAAGGCGCTTCTCGAGGCACTCAGATTTGTAGATCTCGCCATTTACTGTGCCCTTTGTCACGAAAGGCTCACTCCTCAGTCCGCAAGAGTAGATGGCCTGCCAAATGAGATATTTGGAGGCGAACTTCGACATTTTCTTCTTCTTAAATTTGTCGTCCACATCGAACTTGCTCTTGCCGGTGAAAAACTCCAACCCCGGAATTTGCTTAAAATCGGCTTTTATATACGTTTCGTCGTCCATCACACAGCAGCCATATTTTGTCAGCATCTTCTCGTAGAGCTTCCGTGCCCGAGTTTTAGCCGTCGATTGT
The DNA here is from genome assembly GCF_037179485.1 of Ochlerotatus camptorhynchus. NCBI lineage: Eukaryota > Metazoa > Arthropoda > Insecta > Diptera > Culicidae > Ochlerotatus > Ochlerotatus camptorhynchus. Next base: position 4,894,779 of record NW_027040506.1, on the reverse strand, counting down.
TGCCGCTCATCGCGGTTTGGGAAGTTCTGTACCTTGTATGTATGTAGTCCAGCTCTCTTCTTTGCATTCTGGACGTAGCTCTGCGACATGCCGATCTTTTTAGCCAAATCACGGCTTGAGACGTTGGGATTTGCTTTAATCATCCGCCTCACCTTTCCCTCCGTCTTTTTGTTCTCCGGTCCCGGTTTTCTTCCAGCTCCTTTGCCGTGGTCCAACGTCAACCGCTCCTGGAACCGCTTCAACACTCTGGAGACGGTTGAATGGTGAATGTTCAACATTTTTCCCAACTGCCGGTGCGACAGGTCAGGAAATTCCAGGTGTTTGGAAAGAATTTGTTCTCTCAACTCGCGTTGGTTCACCTCCATTTTCGTTGAATCGAAAAACACGACTTCGAGTTTGACAGCATGTACACAATACACATCAATGAGAAAGTGTGCAAAATTTGGTTGATTTTTACCCAATGGTAAAAAAGTTATGCCCTGTTGAATGCGTCGCAATAATTTCGTGTTCGCCCTTTACTATCTCCTCTTTGAAGGGTTATGGCAGTTTTTTGCAAAAGAATATGAATTTAAATTTTTTTTAATTTATTGTTCTTTTATATTTTCCACCATAAATGAACGGAACAACGATCTTTCGAATGGAATTAAAAATTTGAAAATCGGTTAGCTTCTTTTAGAGATATTGTAAATTGAAAAGAGCAATTTTTTCAAAAGAAAATCGACTTTAACTTTCCAATAAAAAAAATTGTCATTGAAAGTTCTAAACGTGCTTAGAACATTGTTTTTTACGAGCAATAAACGTATGAAAAGATATTCATGCAAAACCAATTTTTCAGGGGCCACCCTAACCTACTTGCTTAAAAAAATCATAACTCATGAACCATAAGAGATGAACATTTGATATCTTCAGCAAAGTTGCTGAAAATTGATTGTTCTTCAACTTTTTAGAACATTGCATTGGTCTATCTCAAACAATAAAAAAAAAACGTTCGCATTTTCATCTCACCAATTTTATGGACCACCTTAAATTCACTAACATTAAAAGATTGGCCAAAAAATATGAAGCAACTTTCCCCAATAAACCTAAAACCAACGGTTTTAGCGAAAATATTTGTGTTTTCCTAAATACGGTGTTGGGATCATTGTGCAGTGTATGCGAAGGTCCTGCAAAGTATTAATAAAGGCATGAATGTCCAAGACTTCAGATAAGGAGAAGATTTATTCGTCCGTATCCCGAGGCATGGGAAGTCCAAATCATGACCGATATAAAAACGGGTGACGAAATGTTGAGACTTCAAGGTGTTTTTTTTTTGTTGAACATATTTGGAAGAACTTTTCCTTTGGTTTGTTTTTTCCGTCGATCTTGTTTTCCGTGCTGAGCACCAATGCTACCGACGTGCCAGGAAGGCAGCTCCCACACCTGGACCCTACCTATCGACCCATCAACTCATGAACCGGGGACCAACGGCTTTACTTCCCATCCGAAGGAAGGCGTGATCAGAGATGTTATGCCTCAGAACATCCCGGCGGCGCCGACTGGGATTGAACCCAGGCCTTCTGGGGTGAGAGGTAATCACGCTTACCACTACACCACCGGCGCCGTTAAATTTGGAAGAACTTATTTGCCTTACTTTTAACTGCAATGCATTTAACAGCAGCTTATAATCAAAGTGATACATATTTTGACCACTCGTGTTGTCTTTTGCAACGATTTGGCTTGTTTGCAGCGAATAAAACTAATCAATTCATTATTTTCTTCCACTAGTGTGACTGTAGTAAATTTAAGACAATATTACTTTCTTGAAAACTCCCCTACAACTAGTGATTAGAAAATATCCCACTCAGTGATGCAAAATATCATGACAATTACTTGACACTCGTCAACGCATCAACCGACTATCGCTGACAGAACGTTTTGTCACGCAGTGAGAGGTAGAGCTATGGCAAACAACAATCACCAGTAATGGTCGCTGTTCACAGGCAAAACGTAACACTCGCTGCTGGTGATGTAAAGGACAACCAAAACAGTGAAGACTTCTGCAGTACGATGATGAGAAAAAACGAAACGACAGGAGAAAATGAAAACAATGCCTACACCAGGGCATCACAATATCAGCTTCAATCGACCAAATCGATGCGACGAAGAGACTGCTGGCTTTCTTTTTCTGTTAAAGTCGAACAGCTTCGCAGCATTCTAGAACCTCAGTCGGCGTGCACAAACAAATGTTCAATCGCTTGTCTCTCTTTCTCCCGTCGCTCCATTGGTCTTCCTTTCAAGCTTCGGTGAAACGGATGAGCGAAAGAGCGCTCGACTTTGATAGTTTTCTTTTTCATGAAACACATCAACAGAGGTTTCATGACGTTTATGACGGAAAATGAAATAACACATTTAAAGCATTTTTCACGTGAAAACACGTGAAGATTACACGTAGTATTTTTAATTTATCTTTCATCCATATATTTATCTAAAAAAAATGATCAAAAACGGGACATAACGCATTGAAAGAGCGGTGATAGAGTGTTCGTGAAAGGGAATTGAAAGCCATAATGAGGTTCGTTTAACAAGAAAATCGACGTTAGTTACATTGAAAGCGATGAGCAAAGCAACGACGAGAAGTTCCACAGCCAGCCTTTCCTTCTAAGCGTCCTGCTTTTTTTATTTTCGTTTCTTGCTGATAGTCTAGCTAGGCGTTATAGAAATGAAGCGTCGAACACGTATGTATGAGAGAAACAAAACACGAGTTCATTTTAGAGCTTCGAAAATGTAGAGCCCTGGCCTACACATTCCAAGCTCGTCTCGGCACGCGCGACTGTGTGTGTTTTAAACAAAGCTGGCAGAATTAAACGGAAGCTGTTGGGCTCACTCACCAACACACTCACATAAGCAAGCAAAGCAGCAACTGTTTCAAAACGAGCACATATGAGTGTCGTGATTGTCGGGAATGAGCAGATCGGTGATGGATAACCACCGAAGACGACATTCACCAGTTGCGTTTTACTTCTTTCGTCAACTTGATGGATAGTCATGAAGAGAGCTTCGGCAAGCACATTGATAGGAATGTACCAAGCGCTACTACCATCAGCTGTTTGACGATCGTGATTGTGATAGGTCGCAACTATGATCCCACGAAACTTTTGTCTCTCCTTGGAAGATTTCCTGCTTTTACGTTGGGCGTCAATTGAACTATATTTGACCTCGGGATACCTCTCAATTTTAGAAGGGGGTTGGCCTAGGCCCCAAGCTGCTAGTCTTAACCTAAGGCAGTTTTAGTGATGGTCACCAAAGGCCTATTATATCTCTCGGATCCAAGGCCTTTAATAGTAGAGCAGTTTCACGCCAACTACCGAATCAATTTTATTTTTTTCCTCTCGGGATTCCAAAACTTAGCGGCGCCGGTGGTGTAGTGGTAAGCGTGATTAGCTCTCACCCCCGCAGGCCTGGGTTCTCGGATCACGCCTTGTTTCGAAGGGAAGTAAAGCCGTTGGTCCCCAGTTCATGAGTTGATGGGTTGATAGGTAGGTTCCAGGTGTGGGAGCTGCCTCCCTGAGGTCGGTTTATCCCGGAGATGAACTAGTCATAGGCTAAAAATCTCATTAATAAAGAACTGAAAAAAAAAAAAATCTGGCGTCGGTAGCATTGGTGCTCAGCACGGACAACAAGATCGACGGAAAACAAATCAAGGAAAAAAAAGAATTCCAAATCTTCGCATAATTGTTTGCTAGGGGCAATGATCCAAGTTTTTGGCTGATTTGGACCATTTTGACTTTCGCGTAATTTTTCAAAATGGCGTATTCAATATTTTTCTATAAATCATAGCACGAAAACGGCTCACTCGGAAAACATCCGTTCCCGAAAACGGGAACGGACCGTGAACTAAAAATCACGGCCAACTATCCAAAAACAAAATTTTCTCAAATATACACCATGAACTATGCTTCACGGCTGTGGTTCACGAATATGGGAACTCTTTTTTTCCCGTGCAGCTATTCAAAATTATGTCAGAAACATAGTTGTGGGAAACTGGATTGCCTTTTCAGAAAAAAAAAATACACACCGAAAAAAAAATCCTAAGCTTTCGCCAAAAAAAATCTGTTTAAAGCTGCAATATTCAAAAAGCACATTTTAAAAATGTTCTAAGTTATGTTCATTTGAAAGCTTATCAAAAATGCTAGCTTTTCTGAAATTGACATACAAAATATACGTATATACTAAATGTGTGTGTGTGTGTGTGTGCCATCCTCTATCCCTCACCCAACCGGGGGCGTTGGACAAGTAGAACTGCGAATAATTTGATCAAATCTCATGCTCCGTAATGGTACCCTTTATGTTGTGAAGACTAGGTAAAGGGTGATACGGTCAAAATTTGGTCAATATCAACTTGACGTATTTCTTTCAATTTTGCATTTAAAAAACCTGAACACCCCTCATTTTGAAGGTGTGTGTGTGTAGAATGTTGCTCCTATTTTGATTTTGGAATTCACTCTTCAGTTGTCAAAATGCCGTCCAAGCAAGAAGAGCAGCGTATCAAAATTTTGCTCGCGCATCGCGAAAATCCGAGCTACTCGCACGCAAAGTTGGCAAAATCGCTAAAAGTTGCCAAATCAACCGTTACAAATGTAATTAAAGTGTTTGGGGAACGTTTGTCGACAGCCAGGAAGTCTGGATCGGGGGGAAATCGAAAATCGGAAGCCGCTGAGACGACAAAGAGAGTTGCCGGTAGTTTCAAGCGAAACCCTAACCTCTCTCTCCGAGATGCCGCAAATAAGCTGGGTGTATCGTCTACAACCGTGCATCGAGCCAAAAAATGAGCCGGACTATCGACTTACAAGAAGGTAGTGACTCCAAATCGCGATGATAAACAAAATACGACGGCCAAAGCGCGATCCCGGAGGCTGTACACGACGATGCTGACGAAGTTTGACTGCGTGGTAATGGACGACGAAACCTACGTCAAAGCCGACTACAAGCAGCTTCCGGGACAGGAGTTTTATACGGCAAAAGGAAGGGGAAAGGTAGCAGATGTTTTCAAGCACATGAAACTGTCAAAGTTCGCAAAGAAATATCTGGTTTGGCAAGCCATCTGTACCTGTGGCTTGAAAAGCAGCATTTTCATAGCTTCCGGGACTGTCAACCAAGAAATTTACGTAAAAGAGTGTTTGAATAAACGTCTGCTGCCTTTCCTGAAGAAACACGGTTGTTCCGTACTGTTTTGGCCGGATTTGGCATCTTGCCATTACGGTAAAAAGGCCATGGAGTGGTACGCCGCCAACAACGTGCAGGTGGTTCCCAAGGACAAGAACCCTCCCAACACGCCAGAGCTCCGCCCAATTGAGAAATACTGGGCTATTGTCAAGCGGAACCTAAAGAAGACCAAAAAAACTGCTAAGGGCGAGCAGCAGTTCAAGGCAAACTGGCTTTCTGCGGCGAAGAAGGTGGACAAGGTGGCTGTACAAAATCTGATGGCAGGGGTCAAGCGTAAGGCCCGGCAATTCGGATTTGGAAAAGCGGAAGCCTAACTGAATATTTTTCCTGAATTTTATACTAATTGAACTTGAAAAAGAAATTTAATTTGATTTTTTAAATAAACGATTTCACCGATTTACACGCGTTTTCCCTTGACCAAATTTTGACCGTATCACCCTTTAGTACTTCAAAAAGGGTAATTTTTGAGGAAAGACAGCGTGTCCTCAACAATTTAAGGGAACATGATGCACTAGATGTCCACAACAGGTACAACAAAACATCACATAGACGCCCTTATTCACACTAACTACTCAGGGGGTAGAAGGTCAAGAAGAGCCCCCGCCGCCAACTAAAGCTTGAACCGGGTACCTGGGTTTCCCACGATATACCCGCGGCAATGGTCAGCAGACGATGCCCTGTGCGTATTTAGTATTTAGTATGTAGTATGTTTTATTTGACTGTACAAAATGTTTGAAGCCATGCGTCATCTAAACCATAATTTGCATAACCATAAATACACTTTTCAACAATCTTCAACTGGAACGTACTCACCAAATCATTACACCTGGGAGCGCATTCCCGATGCTTCCACGCATATTTTTCTCTAGTCATTTTTAAACAAAATATACTTATACTTATGTATATACTAAATGTATACTAAAAGTTTAAAGTTTACGATTTTGATCAGTTTGGAAGCGTCCGTTATGTCCATTTCATGAAAGTCATCAGTTTTAACGTAGGACTACGCTTTTTTTACCCTACCGGGGACCACATCAATAAATCGAAAATGAGGCATGTAACGAAAATGGTAGTGTCTTAAAATGTATATATCTCCAAAGCATTAATGTGAAACATGCTATTTGACGGGGCATTTAGCCAGTAATTTTTTGGCATATAGTATAAATAGTTAAAATACTAAGACATTGATCGAAAATTCGCAGCATTACAATTTCCCATACATTTGCTAAGACCACAGGGTGTCTTTCCTAGCAGAGACATCACATAGTTGGTACCAAAGGAAACAAGCCGAAGTCGTAATTCCATTCGAACTTCGGAGGTCTTCATATCGAAGCAACCTAACACAGACGAAATGTAGACCGGAGGAAAAGTCCCCGCAAGTAGGTGTGGGCCATCTTCACCAAGCGTATCATCGTCATGCCGAAGAACATCTAACTCGCTTACCATATGCGTGGAGAAAGCACCTACAGATCTCAGAATTCTCCAATCACGACAAAGAACAACTCGGTACCGTGCACCAAACCCACCGCTACCACGAACAGAATGCGAACCTGAATAATGAGATGCATTGTCAAATGCTCCTTCAATATCTAGAAACGCTGCTAACATAATCTCTTTGCCCTCGAACATTTATTCAATTTTTGTCACAAGTGTATGAAGTGCTGTAATTTTTGATTTTCCATGTTGGTATGCAAATTAGCGTTAATTTTAATGGGATCGAATCGAAGTTTTTTGACTTAACATAATCATCAATCAATTTCTCTATCAATTTCAACATAAACGACGAAAGGCTAATAGATTTTGCACTCTTTTCATCCTTTATTTTAGCTTTTGGAACACGAATTTGTCACCAGAGTTTTGGAATGTGGTTTAACCGCAAACTGGCTCTAATCATTTCAGTAAAGTGGCTTTCTTATATGATCCGTGTTCCATAGCCAAGAGACCCATGTGTCCGGATCAAAGTTCCACCAATCTTCTTTGAGCCCAGTGTGCATAGACATCTCCCCTTAGGCCATAGCACCTTTCGTTCCACTTGCCATCGATAATAATGCTTTCGCCGATGCTCAAACTGATCATTTCAGTAGATGATAACAATGATAATGATGATGATGTCGATGGCATGCGTACATAAATGGAAAATGTTAAACCTGCTCGCAGCATCGTTTAAAGCACACGTACCGCATTGACGTTTGGAATAGTATGAAATAATATCCGCTATGCTGAAAATGGCCCATCATTGCGTGAAACGAGCAGACCGGGCAAATTTTCATTCCAAAAGACCGTTCTTCCGAGCAAACTCGGCGGCTCGTTTGGCCGTGGCATTAGACGACCTATCTAATGAAGTCTAATTAGCCTCAACGCGTACTTTGCGTGTGACAGAGCCATTAACGAAGCGGATGTGTGTCCGCGTGAACGCGCTGGAGTGGCATGCGTGATGCAAGAACGTAGATATTATCTGTTGATGATTGCATCATGTACTTTGATTTTGCCATTGCAGGCGGTGTTATGTGCCAATTGTTTCTTAAAGGTGCTTTGATTGGCTAGGTGATGTATGGTCACACTAATAAACTGTTGCGATAAGATGGTCATTAGGGTGGTTCAAAGTATCGCTTTTGCTCCACACTGCTAAATTCATTCTTTTTCAGGTCCTGATCATTTTCCAAAAATTTGAGCTCATTAGGTTGCGATATCGACGAAGTTGAATGAGAATTACTATGGGAAAAGTGAACTTTTTGTTCACCTCGTCCTAACCTTTCACAAGAATGATTTATGGAACGTTCTTTTAGGAAATTTTCTCGTCTACAACTTTGGTCAAGACCAGTTTTTAATTGATCTTCATGATAGTCAGTTATTAATTAATTAAGGAAGATGATATACTTCTGATATGCTCCATCAACTGCTCAGCAGACAATATCCGTGTACTTGAAGCAGTTGAATGAGCAGTTCCACGCCAAATGACGAATAGATCTGAAGCGACCTTGTCTGATTTACAAGAAACTTTGCATAATTATTTGTTATGGTCATCCTTTCACATTTGAGCTAAAGTTCGGCCATTTTGCATCTCGCAAAAAAAAACTTCAAAGTGGCGAATACGATATTTTTCGAAAACTTCACTTCCAATGAAAATGACGTTTGAGGCAAAGTTGTAGGAAAAAAGTAATAGACCATATAAAAAATTCAAGTTATTTTGGAAAACATATCCAATAAAGTGACAAAAAATTAAGCAACAGAAAATTGCCTTCTTCAATATTACTTAAATCAGTGTTTAATCAGCTGCCGACAGAAGCAGTCTGCTCTCGATACATGTCATGTGATCGTCTGTTCACTCGGCAGCAACCATTGCTTGATCCTCTTTATTGTTCTTCATCAGCAGTTCTTTCGATCGATGCGCCGCACACTGGGACGAAATCAAAAATAGTGGGACATGGCTATTTGCGACGAAACTAGAATGTAGAATGTTTCTTTATTTGTTAAGTACTTTAGTTGAGAACAACACATTTTTGATAAAGGGGGGTATACATTAAGATAAAAAATCTTCGAGAGCGTGGTTTAAAGGCTTGGGCTTAAGTCGTGACTTCATTCGCGTGATGAGTAGACTTATGTCCAACCACTACTCGCTAGATGCTCATCTCAATAGAATAAACCTCGTGGACAGCAACATCTGTCGGTGTGGAAACGGTTACGATGACATCGAACACGCAGTTTGGCAATGTACGGATAATGACGCCGCCAGAGAGCGACTTTTGAATACCCTCGAGGCCCAAGGAAGACAACCCTATGTTCCTATCAGAGACGTGTTGGCAACCCGTGATCTCTGCTATATGCAGTCCGTTTATGTTTTTCTTCAAATGTCTAGTATAAGAATTTAATTCCTTTTGTCTTTTGTCTCTCTTTATTAGTTTTTGTTTGTCTTGTCCCCCCGTCTCGATGAGTCTCATCGTCGCCCACTGGTCACCCACCATAGCCGGTCGAACTCCGGACGAAGCTAGAACAGCACTACCGTTCATACTGGCGACAACGCTCTGATGAGACAACGAAACCCTACCCCAAGCTCCTTCCCTGATCCTATCCTTCGAAAATGTACCCTTCTAACCTCGAGTAAGCCGCGAGTAATCGGCCCAACTCCTACTAGACATAGAATTAAGTGAATTTTGTTACACACAGTGAACAATGAATTATCGGATCCGTAAAGCTAACGCGATTGAGCCTTCCAAATGAACGAACTAGATAAAAAAAAATTAAGATAAAAAATAACTTTTTTATGTCTTGTTGAAATTGATGAAAATTTATGGAAACATTGTAGATGCAGTAATTTTAAGAAACTTTGCCCAAGAGGTCAATTTTCTATCTCTCAAGTGGACGAAGTTATAGGGTGAAAACGAATTACTAACGCTAGTACCCCTTAAAAACTTTTTTTTTAGCATAACTTTTTAGTTTTATTTTTTTTTTTTGATTTTTTCAATGTTTTACAAAGTTGTCAGTGCTCTAAAAATGAAGCAAATTGCCGTCTCTTCATGAGAAGGATTTACATACGTATTTATAATTTTTCAACACTAAGCTTAAAGGGGTGTATCTTGCAGGTTAGCAGGTATTAGCAGCTCGACGTAATTTCGTTCAGCAATTTATATACTACTGTAACATATACAATTCATAGGGGGATCCAAAGGGGTTGCCTAATGAACTTTTTAATAAAGTACCTCAATGTTTTGTGACGTTTTGCTGTTTTCATGACCATTTTTCCAAGTATGTATGAGTGGGTTGTAGCTTCGACAAAGTTGAATGGTAGAGACGGTAGTAGACGTGAGATGCGAAGCACGAGGTTCGCGTCACTGCAGGAAGAGGAAGATCGTTGGTTTCATGACAGAACGACGCCATCAGACAGCGAATATCAGATCATCGTCCGCAAGCCACCGCCATCAGGCCACCGTTATCAGGCCTCTGTTATCAGGTCACCGTCATCCGGGCACCGCCATCCGGGCACCGCCATCTGGCCACTGCTACCAGGCCACCATCATCCGGTCACCGCCATCTGGCCACCACCATCCCGGCACCGCCATCCGGCCACCGCCATAGGGGTGCTTCCCTAAGGCTGCTACCATACGGTATTGGGCTGCCGCCATCTGGTCACCAACATCCGGCTGTCACTAACTGGCCGTCACCATCTAGACAATGCCAAGTTTATCATATTGGTTCGCATAACCAATAAATGTAAGGTAAATTCTACTTTTATAGTTGGATAGGAATTCCCCACAATCCGAAAGCTTCCCCCCGCAAAAACGCCCTGGGACCCGGAACCAAAAGAGGCCTTAAGTGCCCACTCCAGGAGCTGCCGTTGGCTTAAGACCATCAGCTCGGGGCTTAGGCTGGTTCCCTTCTGGGACTAAGCGGCTCCGGGGCCATAACTGTTTCAATACAAAACATGTTAAAACTAAAGTCAAAAAGTACAACACAATAAACATTTTATCTTTTGCTATCCAAAAAGCCTCCTCCATCAGACCGGGATCCGCTTCCAGTGTTTTAATTACATAGCAGTATCGCCAACGGGGGACAGAGCATTTCTATTGCAGCAATGGACGCAAAACGTGGTGAGCACTCACACACTCATCACTAAACGGTTGCTTTCCGAGGCCGACGACGCACAGTGGGACGAAATCAAAAAAAAAAGAAAAGAGAGACATGGCCATTTGCGACGAAACTATTGAGTGTAGCATTTTGATGTATTCTAGAATGTGTCTTTAATTTTTAAATACTTTATGTTGTACAGTGGTAAACATGTTTGCTTAAGGGTGGTATATACTAATATTAAAAGAATGACTTTTGTATATCTTGTTGAAATTGACGATCATCTATGGAAACGTTGCAGATGAAGTAATTAATAAAAAAATTTGTCCAAGATGTCAATTTTCCATCTCTCAAGTGGACGAAGTTATAGGGTGAAAATGGAGTACAAACGGTAGTACCTCCTTAAAAAGCGTTGTTTTTACCATAACTTTTTAGTTTTAATTTAACAATTTTTTCAGTGTTCTAAAAAGTTGTAATTGCTCTAAAACTGCACATTTTTTCTGCAAAAAACAAAACACTACCTATTTATTTAAAGGATTCAAGTCCCTTTTTATAATTTTTAATGTTATCTGTAAGAGGGTGTATCTTGCAGGCTAGCAGGTATTATCAGCTAACCTCAACGTTGTTTTGTTCAGCATCTTTTAGTCTTCTGTTAAATATACAATTCATAGAGGGATCCAAGGGGATGCATAATGAATTTTCTAAAAAGTACCGCAACGTTTTGTTACGTCTTGCTGTTTTCAGGACCATTTTTCGAAGTGTTTACATTAGAGTAGTTTTCCCACTGCTCTTTCAATGCTTATTCTGGTCCCCAACAACTGGGCCAAATTTGTACGAATTTGGTTACTATCTCGATTGACGATTAAATTTTGTATGGGCACCGGAACGATCCTATTCATTTGCTTACCAAATCCAAATATTGCTCAAATGTCTCCAATACGCGGACTTAGATTGAGAATACCTAATACCTGCCCGGATGGCGGTGCCCGGATGGCGGTGCCCGGATGGCGGTGCCCGGATGGCGGTGCCCGGATGGCGGTGCCCGGATGGCGGTGCCCGGATGGCGGTGCCCGGATGGCGGTGCCCGGATAGCGGTGCCCCGATGGCGGTGCCCGGATGGCGGTGCCCGGATGGCGGTGCCCGGATGGCGGTGCCCGGATGGCGGTGCCCGGATGGCGGTGCCCGGATAGCGGTGCCCCGATGGCGGTGCCCGGATGGCGGTGCCCGGATGGCGGTGCCCGGATGGCGGTGCCCGGATGGCGGTGCCCGGATGGCGGTGCCCGGATGGCGGTGCCCGGATGGCGGTGCCCGGATGGCGGTGCCCGGATGGCGGTGCCCAGATGGCGGTGCCCGGATGGCGGTGCCCGGATAGCGGTGCCCCGATGGCGGTGCCCGGATGGCGGTGCCCGGATGGCGGTGCCCGGATGGCGGTGCCCGGATGGCGGTGCCCGGATGGCGGTGCCCGGATGGCGGTGCCCGGATGGCGGTGCCCGGATGGCGGTGCTCGGATGGCGGTGCCCGGATGGCGGTGCCCGGATGGCGGTGCCCTGATAACGGTGGCCTGATGGCGGTGGCTTGCGGACGATGATCTGATATTCGCTGTCTGATGGCGTCGTTCTGTCATGAAACCAACGATCTTCCTCTTGCTACAGTGACGCGAACCTCGTGCTTCGCATCTCACGTCCACTACCGTCTCTACCATTATTCCACCGCACGTCTGCCTAGAGGCAACGCTACACACCGACTCCAGAACTCTCTATCCTCCTCACCATCCACCCATAGTCGCACTCACACCACTCAGCTCTCTCGTTCGCTACCACATTTCCGTTCCAATTACTGCAGCTGACTTCACTCGTCACCCACAATCGTTATCGGTGCTACCGTTCGCAATTTAAATTGGAAGTTTGCTGAAAAAATGGTGCCCTACGTTCCCACACAAAATAAAAATACAAAATATTACCATTTAGGATGGTAACAGTATAGTGAACAAAAATCAGCGGATCTGTAAAGTTAATTCGATTGAGCCATATCAAATAAATTAATAAACAAAAATATTATTCAAATAGTTTTCATTAACTAGCTTATAACTAATTCTATCCGCTGTGAAATTTTAAAGTTGAACACTTACAAATAAACCAAAACCATAGAACAACAATTTTTGGACATTTGATATTTTTTATTATATAAACTATTGATTGTAAAAATTTTCACAGAAAACCATTTTTTGAACTTTCAAAATCCTTTTCTTTGCACGAAAAGATCAAAATTTTTGTTAAAAATCGTTTTTCAACGATTTCTGTTAACTTTTAAATGTTCAACTTGAAATTTTCGCAGAAGATAGAATTTTGCAAAGTTTCTTTTTTTAATGAAAAGTATTAAAAAAAATATCGTAAAGGGTAGTTATTATTTTTTCCTTGATTTATTTTTCCGTCGACATAAAAAATATTACTGTTCCATCGGCGTGAAGGAATTCAAGAAAAAATAAAAAATATTAAATGGCTGGCATTGATTTTCCACCAGAAAGGCTCAAAAATACCATCAGGTCAAATCTTAAAAAGAATTTGTCCAAATTATTTACCCTTGAAAACACATCTAGTAGAAGAGTTTTCCAAAGTGTGATGAAAATTTAAGCCCAAAATATTAAGAAATAAAAAATCCCGCCCATGGTGAAAATAGGCCATTTTTGACAATTTCAATACCTGCCGGGAATCAGTCTGTTTGCTGTAGTTACTATAACAAAAACAAAACTTAGGTGAATCTTAATTAAAAAAAACTTCAAATTGACGTTCTAAGATCACGAATAGCTTATTTGGTTGTGGAGTAATATCTTCTGAAAGATGAAATTTTTAAAAATCTCGAAAATCCAGGGTTGTAGCCGAGAGGGATCTAGGCACTTCAGAACAAAAAGGTGTTTGCTCAGAATGCCAAAATAAAGGGTGTCCACGATGAAATTGCCACACTATGAAATTGCTCTAACTTTTTAACCGTTGGGTAGAATTTAATGAAAATTTGGGTGGATTTAGTTCATAGTGCATTATTTACATCCTGCAAGTTTTAAAGTCCTGTGATCAAAACTCGCGGAAATGGAGTCGAAAGAACAGCTCGTGCGTGATAAAATCTTGCGCATTCATCACGAGAACAAGGATCTCTCGCATCGTTCCATCGCTAAAACGTTGGGAATCGCGAATTCCACGGTGTCGCGAGTGATTAAGCGGTTCGAAGAACGGTTGACCACCGATCGGAAGCCCAGAAGTGAAGGAAAAAGTATTTCATACAACACCAAAAATCACAACCGCGTAGTTGGGGCCTTCAACCGAAATCCGAACGCCTCCGTTAGGGATGTGGCTAAGAAGCTGCACCTAAGCCGAAGTTTTGTCCAGAAGGCCAAAACTAAGGCTGGGCTTCGAACGTTCAAGGTACAAAAGGCCCCTAATCGCGACGAGAAGCAGAACAAGTCCGCCAAATCCCGTGCCAGGAAGTTGTACCTCAACATGCTGACGAAAGTTGAATGCTGCATCATGGACGACGAAACATATGTGAAGGCCGACTTCAAACCTGTTTTTCACGGCCAAGGATAAGTTCAGCATTCCGGAGCATGTCCGCACTCAGAAGATGTCCAAATTTGCGAAGAAATTTCTGGTTTGGCAAGCCATCTGCACGTGCGGGAAGCGGAGTGCACCTTTCGTGACCCAGGACACGATGAACGGACAGGTGTACATAAAAGAGTGCCTCCAGAAGCGGCTGCTTCCTCTCCTGAAGGCCCACAACGTCCCAACAATCTTCTGGCCGGATTTGGCCTCATGCCACTACTCCAAGGACGTGCTGAAGTGGTATGCGGACAATAAGGTCAATTTCGTGCCGAAAATGTTCAACCCTCCCAACACTCCGGAGCTCCGCCCCATCGAGAAGTACTGGGCGATTATGAAGCAGCACCTTCTTAAACGACCTAAGGTAGTGAAGACAGTCGAGGAACTGAAGAAAGTATGGGTTTACATGCAAAAAACGGTTGATTCACAGGTTGTGCAGAATCTTATGGCCGGGGTTAAGGCCAAGGTGCGGGCATTTGCGTATGGACTGTAAATACAATACGAGTAAAATGGTAAAATGAAGTTTAATAGTTATTTCTCAATCCCTGAAAATTTGATGGCAATCGGATGAAAACTAGAATTTTGCGAATCAATTTTGTGTGTGGCAATTTCATCGTGGACACCCTTTATGCGTTTTGGTCAAGTTTGGCTCAAATCGGTGACATCGACCACAGGTGGTGTACCCACTTGAGCTGGAATGACTCATCTTGTATTCTTATTGCTTATGATGTTTTCTGATTATATACTAATTTAAAATGTCATATTTCAAAAACTAAATGGTCTGAGTTTCACGCATTTTGTTCTACATTCATCGAGCATTATCAAAGTAACCCCAAATCAAAATACTTGTGTTCGGTCACAACACTAGAAAAATAGTGCAAGTGCTTTAATTTCCGTAAGACATAATACAAACGAATTAACTCTAGGAGCATCAGTACTTGTTAAAATTTTTTTTGAAAAACATTCATTGCTGTAAGAAATATTTAATATATACTTTAAAAACTATCAATATTACCCCGTTTTACGGTACTTAGTAATAGTGAAATATGCAGCTACCCTGAAAGAAGTCGATTGATCTTATCATAAAGTTTTCGATTTATAAAGCAAAGATTAACTCATTATCTTGAAGTTCAAGGAAAAAGTTGTCTTTAGCAAAGTTATAGCTGATTAAATTTCACAGAAGATCAGAATAACCCGTTTTTTTATTATTATTATAGTCTTGGGCCATTCGTGTCATAAGGAGAAAGGAGCCGTCATTAATTTTTGGAAATTCAAAAGGAGTTTGTTCGTTTAAAACCGAAATTATGTCGAAAAAAATGTGTTTACTGTATTCTGGTAGGAGAGTAGAACGCAATGAACACAATTTAATGAACGTTATTTGGTTACGAATGAAAAATCTGCTCTTGAATTTTTGAAAATGAACGACGTCCTTTTTCACCTTGCAGCAAACCCGACAATCTTTATGGAAGGCTTAAGTACACTTTTCCCATATACCTGGTCACGGGTGAACTTTTGTCCATCTACTGATAAAAATTAGAAACAACAGCGTTTACTAAATATGAACACATGAATAATGCTCGCAAACATTTAAAAAGGGCCAATAAACTTGTGTACACAAACCTTGTTAAGCACTTTTCACACGAACCAAAGTACGCCCACGCAAACCAGCAACACCACCTGGAAGGAGAAATTATTTCCTCCCCTCATGGTTCGCTTGAAAAGCTGATACACCCTTTCAAATGTTACGCGAGCATTATTCATGTGATCATTTTTTGTTGTTGTTTCATTTTTGACGTAGGACTACGTCTTTAGTTTCTATACTGGGGTACACTTTGTGAAAACCAAAAATGGAACATGAAACAAATTTATGAAAGATTTTGAACATTAATAACTCAGCTGCCCCTGGATCAATTTCAATCATTTTATCACCAATTGATCATAAATATGTCTACGCAATGCTTCTATTTGACAATTGAACAAAATTGAATTGAATCCAACAAAAAACTATTGAAAAAGTGGTAATGTCAAGCATTATCCAAAGTACAAATAAAAAGTGATAATTTTTTCACTGTTTTAATGAAATATACGTTGTTCCCAAACGCAGTCGTCATAATCAAGTACCACTTGGTTGCACATCATTCTGCTTTAACCTGAAACGATATAAAAGAGCGCTGCTGTCTAGTCTCAACTCATTTTCATGTCAAACGTGTCTCCAGTCTGATCTACGAGAAAACACGAGGTATGCTGAAGGTGTTCTTGGAAAATGTGATCCGTGATGCTGTTACCTATACTGAACACGCCAAGCGTAAGCGGCCATCGATGTCGTCTACGCTTTGAAGCGACAGACGAACTCTGTACAGTTTCGGAGGATAAATCATCACCAACTTTAGCAACAAAAGGGACCTTTTCTGGGCCAACAAGCTTATTACAGTAAAAAGTTAGAATAGAATTTATCTGCCTGTTGGTTCATATTCAGAACCACATGCCCCCAACGACCACACAAAATGCTCTCCAGAGATGTAATCTTCTGATAAAACTTGGAAGCAGGAGTGGAAGTGATTTTGATCGATTATCTTCATCAACATTCTCTTTGAAAAAAAATATATTACAAATTTGGTACGCCTACAAATCAAAAACGGAATCGGTTCGGATCGATTAATTAAAAGAACAAAAAAATTTTCACATTTTTTCTGTGTCTAGCGGTCCCACCTCAAGCTCCCGTTCGTGCCCCTAGGCACAGACCCTTCTACTTTTTTATTTAGTAGATGAACAGTAGTTCTCTCCTGCACAGGTGTATACTAAATTCCATATATACTACAAAGGGTTACTGCAGTACGAGATCACAACCAAATCTCGCGTAACATTTTGAAAGGACCTATCCTCGTTGATCGATTCTCTTCATCGACTTTCTATTTGGTTTACCACGGCAACATAAACGAATTTCTCGCTTAGCTCGCAGCACAGTTTGACAGAAAACGGTGTTAGCTTGCGCCTTTTTTTCCTTTGATTTGTTTTTTCCGTCGATCTTGTTTTCCGTGCTGAGCACCAATGCTACCGACGTGCCAGGAAGGCAGCTCCCACACCTGGACCCTACCTATCGACCCATCAACCCATGAACCGGGGACCAACGGCTTTACTTCCCATCCGAAGGAAGGCGTGATCAGAGATGTTATGCCTCAGAACAACCCGGCGGCGCCGACTGGGATTGAACCCACGCCTGCTGGGGTGAGAGGTAATCACGCTTACCACTACACCACCGGCGCCGTTGTTAGCTTGCGCCTGAAACAACACAATTAATGGGAAATTCATTTGCAGTCTGGTTATTCGCAAAAGAGAAAATCGATGTAGAGAATCGATCAACAATGATAGGCCCTTTTCTGGTGTTGCGCGTTTTCGGAGAATGACCTGATTTACAATCTTTTGAGTGGGGTGGAGCAAAATCGATATTCCACCCGAATGATTTATTGCACCGATATTATGATTTCAACGTTGCAGGTATCGTTAAAGGAAATTTTCATCGCTTTCCTACACACATCAAACCCAGAACCAAATCGGGACGGTTCATCCAGTTTGTGAAAGAAAATTTACTTTAAGCCCATTTGTGAGTTCATTGCTTCGAGCTGCCGCTGGTGGCAACATGTTTCTTTGTCCCCTCGTGATTCGCCTGCAAAACATTTTGATTCAGCACTACCATCGTTTCTCCTCTCGAGCCATAAAAAAGCGGCTTATTTCGAGCATAAAATGTACATAAATTTTCACCCTCCGGTACTGATTTATGGCAAATATTTTTCCACGAATTTTATGCAAACACATTCGTCTACCTGGCTCTACTTTCCAACGTAGGATTAGGCAAAATTCCGGATGCGTAAGGCTTTAAGTAGCACATTCCTTCAGAAAGCATCCATGTGGGCATATTTTACATCTCGTTTGGGGCGGCACGTGCGTCAATGGGTGAAGGAAAAACTCCCGAGTCACATATATAGAATGTAGTTTCCCATTCAGCCAGCCGGCATCTGGTGATGGGATTTATTTGACTGGCATGCAAAGGTCGATTGACGTTTTCATTTCTCTCGTTTCGTTCGCAGGTGAAAATGGTATCGCAAGGTGCGCAGACCAACGGGGGACTGAACGGGAGGAAGCTGACGAAGAGCCTTTCTGAGGCGGCCGACCGGGTGCAGGAAAACGGCATCGATACCGGTGGCGTGCAGGAGGAACTGAAGACGTAAGTGACGAAGTTTGATGCTTGATTTTACTTATACAAAGGGGTTCCGTGTTGAATCGATAACTGTATCCAGTTGAGCTGATCATAAATCTTGAATGGGATAAACGAACGCAATGTAGCTGGCAGATGTCACATTCAGGATTTGATGATTCCTTGAACGGTATGCTCCGAGCATGTGCTGATAAAAAATTGTTTATTTTTAGAATTTAACATATGCTATCGATTTGACATGGAACAGTACCACCCCATTGAGTATTTTGATTTATACGATTTGCTTTTTATTTCTTTTAAATTTGCTTCATCACGCCCAGTCTCACCGAGCACGAGCAGCTTCATCGAACACACTCCGAAGAATCGCCCAAATCACCATTCACCATCACTTCACCGCCATCCAAATCACCGCTCATGCAACATTTCGAAATGCCTTCGCGCACATCGTCCCAATTGAGCCACTCGGAGACGTCCCGGAGCGACAACTATCCGCTGGATAGGATCATGACCCACTCCCGGAATCACTCGCAGGACAGTGCCACTTCGTACAGATCGACCGATGGATCGCGGACGTCGTACGAAACCAGTTCCTATCCATATGAAATGTACGACAGCATCATCATTCCCAGAAAGGGGAGTCACACTTTATCCAACGAACCGTTCCAAGTTCTACGAAGAGACATCGAACAAGTTCACCACCATGGCCACGAAAATGGCTACGTATTTGAAACGCACAGCCTTCCGAGGAGAACTTGCATCCACCACAAGCCGGAAGAATTCCATACTCACACATTGCCCCGTCGCGACTATCACCCACATCATCATCATGAGATCATCTTCAAGGATCAACTCAAAATGCCTCCCCAAGAGTTGCTCATCTCGAACGGTAGCGTTAATCAAGATATTCGTTCTTTCGACAGCAACAGTCTCAATAGACGAATGTCCGCCCAGCAAGTAGCAATGCAGCAAGACAAACAGAACCAACAGCGCCGGGCATCGTATGCCTATGTAACTCCAGATACCCACTCCCTATCCAGACGGAACTCTATCACTCACCAGCAAGTGCAAAAGGTTCAACCCATGATTCAAGCCCACATACAGCAACAACAGCAGCAGCCGCCTCAGAAACAACCGCAACAACCTCCTCCACAGCAACAGCAGCAAATATTCCAACCACTAGTCAAACCCCAAGCCCCCATCATCTTCTCGCAACCTGTGCACCCCCCACCCTCGTGCCCCATCACTCCCCCCAACATCCAACCGCTGGACATGCAGGACGACACAAAGTCCTCGTCCGACGAAAGCTGTTCTACCTGCGACTCGGAAAGCGAAAAGGAAGACAAAGAAGAACAGGAAATCTTTATCGACTTCAAGCCTCGTGTCTCACCCGTCCCTTCGCCCAGTTCCATCAAGAAGAAGAAACTACTGAAAACCCTATCGGAGGGTGAAATCCTACTTGACAGGAAAAAGTCCAAACCAACGGTATTAATCCCGGCCAATGCCATCTCGGCTAGTGAAGAGGACCTAAAGTCCCCCGCTGTCGTCGATCCACACAAAGCTAATGCTAAATTGCAGTTCAGCGAAACGCCCATCAAAGACGAGGGCATATTTATCGGTGGCCCAGCGGCGGATCAGAGGAAGGAATCGTATCGAAAGCGATCTGTCAGTTTGGATGAACCGACCAGTGTGGAGGAGGAAAAGGGCCTACTGGAGGAGCTGGAGGCGGATTCCAAGGACGATAGGATGGTAACGGCACCTCCCTCGCCATCCCGAGAGGACAAGCTTTCGATCAAATCCCACTCACCGTTCCACTCGTCGGAATCGTTGGGAACCCGGGACAATTCCGACGGGATCTGGAACGAATCGCAGGCGACGATCATGACACCGAGGTGAGTTTGGTTTTGTTTGGGTTTGGGGGAATTGTTTTTATACTTCTAACCGATGAAATCATTCTGATTGCTTGGCTCCATAGTTTGACCGAGAACGGAAAGTTGACACCTACAACGAAACGGAAAAATCTTCTGCTTCAGCATCAGCAGCGCAGTTCGATGGATACGGATGCGCTGGACATGGAGGATATTGCTGATCAGGTGAGATTGCCGAGAAACAGTTTATGATTTTGCGTCTGGGTGTCTGAGAATTATCCAAACTCGACTGTGTAGAGGTTCAAACTATCTCTGGTTTCTGATTTCTTATTTTGGATTGGCGATCTTTGGAAGTATAAACAATGCTTGATTTAATCGATCCAACGTTTTGCTCCTGGTTTAGATGGATAAAGATTTAATCGATCTATTTGCTGTTTTTATATTGTATAAGACTTCCGTACGTTGCTCCAACGTTTCAGCACTTGCTGCGAGTTGCTGGTGCTTTCTTCAGGAGTAAAATATGTGGCCAAGAATAATGGTTTTGATGTTTAGTAAGGTGTATTTGTTGTTCCCTAGTTTGAAGCGATTAAGACTAGGGTTCTGTGGCATGGTCATTATCGGTATCCTTCCTTAATTTTGTTGCTAAGGAATCCAATTTTGACTGACAAAGCGGCGCGCCTTTGGGGGGTGTTTCAACACTCAGAAATTTTTAGATAGTTTCATGATATTCAGCGATGTCCCAAGTGCATCGAAGATGATCACATAGCTTAAGAATAATACCATTAAATTAATAAAATTTGCAGAGACGTAAAATTATTGGATATTCTTAGATTTATATGAATGATCTGAAAATTTCATAAGCGTCAGGGAAGTATCAATATTTAAGGAAGCTCAGAGAAGCATAGAAAACTTCAGCGATGTCCAGGGAAATTCAGGTGAAATTCGTGGTTTAAGGCAAAGTTCTGTGAGCGTTTATGAAGTTTACAACACTTGTATGTAAAATTAAAGGCAATTCAATTAACTTCAGTAAAACTGTGGTTATTTGTAAAAATACTGATAAATTAAGAGCAGGCTAGACAACTTTAAGGAAATTCAGTATTGTTTAGGACAATTTTAATAACAACAGGAAAGTGTAGAAAATTGGAAAAGTTATGACTTACTGTCGATATTTTAAGGGCAGTTAGCAGCGCCGGTGGTGTAGTGATAAGCATGATTACCTTCCACCCCAGCAGGCCTGGGTTCAATCCCTGTCGGCGCCGCCGGGATGTTCTGAGGCATAACATCTCTGATTACGGAAGTAAAGCTGTTGGTCCCTGGTTCATAAGTTGATGGGTAGTAGGGTAGTATAGAGTTGATAGAGTACGGCAATGTGAAAATTGTATATAGATAGCGAGCAAGGATAACTTTTAGGAAGGTAAAAATCGGATTGATCATCTCTTTTTACCAAACTCCCCCGTTGAAGAGGGATGGTAAAGGGTATCCCTCCTGCCACCACTGGCAAAAGAGATGATCACTGACTCGCTCATGTACCGAAGATATGTTTGAAACAGTTCTATAGATTGTTTCACACATATCGTCGGTACATGAGCAAGTCCGTGATCATCTCTTTTTGCCAGTGGTGACAGGGGGATACCCCTGTTTGGTAAAGAGAGATAATCAATCCGATTTGTACCTTCCTAAAAGTTTTTTTTTTTTCACTATTTCGTTTATTTACCAGGCTCAGTCGTGTGTGACACTTTGCGGAGCCAAAATCAGTAATGTAGGATTTACATTTTAAATAGCAGTATTTCTAGGTTAGTATTGGGTACCAATTACTCGTGGCGGGCTCGAGGTTAATAGGTAACAATTTCAATTGGAAGATTCTAGGTAGGAAACTGGTTTCTGAAGCCTCCTTCAGATACTACTCTCGGACGGTTGACCAAATCCTGGCTGGGCAGGGGCAAGTAGCACAGGAACAGGAGGATAATAAGACTGGGACACAATGGCGGGAAATTGTTTGGAAAGGAGGGGATGGTCACATCATACTCTAACATCAGACAAACAAAGGAATTCGTAGATCGCTTGCATGTTGGGAAGATCACGTGTTCCCAATACATCTCTTACTTCACGGAAGGGTTGTCTACCTCGGGCCACTAGGGTACCCAATAGTCGTGCTCTGGAGGCGTCATTACCCGGGCAATACCAAACTGCGTGATCGATGTCATCATAACCGGTTCTGCACCTACATATATTGCTGTCAACGAGGTTTATTCTATAGAGATGTGCGTCTAGCGAGTAGTGGTTGGACATAAGTCTTGACATCAATCGAATGAATCCCCGACTTACATCCAGACCTTTGAACCATGCTCTCGAAGAAACATTTGGAATAATGGAATGTAACCACCGCCCAAGAGAATTATTTGTCCAATCGTTTTGCCAACTCAAAAGAGAACTCTGACGTACTAATGGGAAAAATTCATCATGTAAAATTCTTCTATCATAAATCTCGCCTTGTTGTGCGCCCACCTTTGCGAGAGAGTCTGCCTTCTCATTGCCTAGGATTGAGCAATGTGAGGGGACCCATACAAAGGTAATCATATATGATCTTTCGACCAGCAAACTCATCTGCTCCCTTACCTTTGAAAGGAAATAAGATGAGTGCCTACCTTGTTTCATCGACCGAATAGTCTCAATCGAACTGAGACTATCCGAGAAGATGAAGTGATGGTCTATGGGCATACCGGAAATCATCCCCAATGCGAATTTGATTGCTGCTAGCTCAGCAACATAAACGGAACAAGGTTCCTGAAGTTTCCGAAAGGCGGTTGAGTATTCATTGAAGACGCCGAAGCCAGTGGATCCATCAATGCGTGATCCATCAGTGAAAAATCTTCTATTGCAATTGACTTGTTGGTACTTTTGAGCAAAAATGCGGGGAATTGAGATAGGTCGAAGTTGATCTGGAACTCCTTGAATAGCCTGTTTCTTGGAGAGATCATAGTCAATGGGGGAGCTGTAGTTAGTAAAGCATACACGAGAGGGGTTATAGCAAGGAAGGCTAATATCCGATGACATATAATTAAGATAGATTCGCACGAATCTAGACTGGATGCTCAATTCGAGCATTTCTTCGAAGTTTGCAATCACAAGGTTGTTACTGACACTACATTTAATCAATATTCTTAATGAGAGCTCCCAGAAACGGTTCTGCAGGGGTTTTACGCCCGCTAGGATCTCTAGGCTCATATTGTGTGTTGAATGCATACAGCCAAGGGCAATACGTAAACAACGATATTGAATACGTTCCAATTTGATTAGGTGGCTTTTTCTTGCCGAGAGGAAGCAAAAAGAGCCATACTCAAGAACTGAAAGAATAGTCGTTTTATATAGTTTAATGAGGTCTTCCGGGTGAGCAGCCCACCATGTCCCGGAAATTGATCGTAGAAAGTTGATCCTTTGTTGACACTTTTGTTTCAAATACGTAATGTGGGTACCCCAAGTGCATTTTGAATCAAACCAGACTCCAAGGTGTTTGAAGGTTAAAGATTGGGTAATGTCTCTGCCCAAAAGATTTAGACGCAGTTGGGCTGGAAACCGCTTCCTTGTAAACACTACCAATTCAGTTTTTTGCGGTGAAAACTCGATCCCTAAATTTCTTGCCCAGAGAGACAGATTATTTAGGGAATTTTGCAATGGTCTTTGCAAGATTTCCGCACGTGGACCTCTCATGGAAACCACGGCATCGTCTGCAAGCTGTCTAAGCGTGCATAGATTATCTAAGCAGTTATCAATATCTTTGACATAGAAATTATAAAGTAAGGGACTTAAACATGAACCTTGGGGTAAGCCCATGTAGCTAATTCTAGAAGTTGTCAGTTGACCTAGTTGAAGGTCATTTGTTTTTCTGACAGCAAATTTTACAAGAAATTATTCAAAATACCGGGTAATCCACAACTATGCAAGTTGTCTGACAGTATGTCTATGGAAACCGAATCAAATGCCCCCCTTATATCCAAAAAGACTGAAGCCAATTGCTCCTTGTGCGCAAAGGCCAGTTGAATATCAGATGAAAGCATCGCTAGACAATCGTTTGTTCCTTTACTCTTCCGGAAACCAAATTACGTATTTGAAAGTAGATTGTTTGATTCAACCCAATGGTCAAGTCTTAATAGGATCATTTTTTCTAATAATTTCCTCAGGCATGATAACATAGAGATCGGACGGTAAGAATTGTGATCAGACGCTGGTTTCCCAGGCTTTGGAATAGCTATTACTTTAACCTGTCTCCATGCTGGTGGAACTATATTGAATTCCATAAATGAATTATATAGGTTAAGTAATCGTCTTTTAGCGATATCGGGGAGGTTTTTAAGAAGGTCGAATTTGATCATATCGCTTCCCGGAGCAGAGTTATTCGATGAAAGAAGTGCCATTGAAAATTCCAGTATTGTGAATGGTTCATCCAGAGAACCGTTACTTCGGACTGTATCCCGTAAAGTTGGTTGTGCTGGAACAGAATCTGGACAAACCTTTTTAGCGAAGTCGAATATCCATTGGGAGGAGTATTCTTCACTCTCATTGGAAGATGAGCGGTTTCGCATATAGCGAGCCTTTTTCCAAAGCGTTGTCATCGAGGTTTCTCTAGAAAGTCCCTCGATAAAAGTACGCCAGTAATTTCGTTTCTTTGCTTTTAGTAAGTTTTTAGGCTTTTTTTCAAGCTTTAGATACGTTTCAAAAAGCTCAGATCTTTCATGTCTACGATAACCTTTAAAGGCATCGGATTTCTCAAGATACAACTTTGTGCATTCGTCATCCCATCCAGGGGTGGCGGGTCTTCTTTTGAGGGATGCACTTGGAACACGTCGTTTCTGAGCTTCTAATGCGCTTTTGTAGATTAGTTCGGTAAAGAAACGATACTCTTCCAGTGGTGGTAGAGGATCGGTAGAATCAATACCAAGAGTTACCGCCGATACAAATTTTTGCCAATCAATGTTCCTCGTGAGGTCAAAAGGAACTTGAATTGACTGATCTGTTTTTAGACGACCACTTTTGATTGAAATAATAATTGGCAAGTGATCACTACCATGGGGATCATTGATAACCTTCCACAGACAATCTAATGATAGTGAGTTAGAGCACAAAGAAATGTCAAGACGGCTCTCTCGAGCAGGAGGGTTTGCTATACGTGTTGCTTCACCAGTGTTCAAGATAGTCAAGTTGAAATCGTCGCACAAATCATAGAAAATACCCGCTCTATTGTCATCGTATGATTCGCCCCAACCAGTACCGTGTGAGTTCATATCGCCCAGTATTAGAACTGGAGATGGAAGGATATTAACTGAACTCCAAAGCTGACGGCGGTTTATGGAAGTCCTTGGAGGGACATATACAGAAGCTATGCAAAGATCTTTGTTCTTCACATTTATTTGGCAAGTGACAATTTCAATGCCTGAAATTATTGGGATTGAGATTTTATAGAAGGAGTAGCACTTTTTGATCCCCAAAAGTACGCCACCATATGAATCATCTCGGTCCAGGCGGATAATGTTAAAATCGTGGAAGTTTAGTTCCTCTTCAGAAGAAAGCCAAGTTTCACAGAGTGCAAATATATCACAATCAGAATTGTGAATCAAATACTTGAACGAGTCTAATTTAGGTATTAAACTACGCCAGTTCCATTGTAATAAAGTGATCATATCTTGATCCTCACTCGACGAATTATCCATCGACAGATATGAATTCACCAATGAGGGGCCATGATGCAGTCAATTGCTTGAAGTAGTTTCCGACTATAGGAACATTTCCTAAAAGTTATCCTTGCTATATCTATATACAATTATCACATTCCCGTACTCTAACGGAACTACCAACTCTATACTACCCTACTACCCATCAACTTATGAACCAGGGACCAACAGCTTTACTGCCGTAATCAGAGATGTTATGCCGTATAAAAATTAACACCTCCCTCTGTTGTAATTATTCTCACATTAAAAGTTGCCTAAGAATTCATGTGCAGTTTTCTTTACAAATTTCTTAGATATCTTCTCAAATTATGTTTGGTAAACTCTTTTGGAACTCTTTTCCGAATTCAGAATTATCGTAAAACGGGTAACACTGATAATTTTTTAAAGCATATTCTAAATATTTTTTGCACCTATGAATAGGTGTTTTTCAAATTTTATATTTTCAAAACAAGTACTGAATATCTAAGAGTAAATTCGTTAGTAATTTGTTAAACGGGGATTAAAGCATTTGCACTATTTTTTTAGTTTTGTGACCGAATATCAGTATTTTGATTTTGGGTTACTTTGATAATGCTCGATGAATGTAGAAAAAAAAATTCGTGAAACCCAAACATTTTAGTTCTTTAAATATGAAACTTTGAATGAGTATATAATCAGAAAACAACGTAGGCAATAAGAATACAACATTGAATTTGTGATGGCTATATTGGAAATACATTTCATAAGTGATGGTTTCGGTGCTTTTTCAAGCAGGTGAAAAATACGAAAATTGTTTTTTAAGATGTTTGTAAAATATGTTACACATACTACATACAAACTATATACGATATCAACGGAAACACCCTAAGCTACGATATAGAACCAATATTTCTAAGTTATAAAAAGCGCAGCGAGTAAATTTAATCTTTATATTACACTATCAAAGTTACCCGCATTATCAAAGATACCCCGTTTTACGGTACTTCAAATAAATGACAGCTGTATAGAATCTTCAACGTATACATCGGAAAGAGCTTGTCTGTAAATCCAAAAGCAGCTGATGAATTTCACCAAATTAGCAATGCCTGCTTTGAACTGTTTTAAAACGAAATCTGATAATTGATTTAAATATTTGTATCAACAGGTCCCCAATACAAAAGCCCACCACAAAGGAAACCAAACCATAATAAAAATTAAATTTATAAAAATCATTTGCAGCTCTGGTCAACAATCTTCCCATCACTTTCCACTGAATGCTTCTAATCAAAAGCATATTATCAATCTCCAGTTGTTCCCCCCAGGAAGCAATCAGTCGATTGCTTTCTGGCTTTCTGCTCAGAATAAGCAAACAAAAATCAACATCACAATAAACATTTCTGTCTTCTGACAGTATCCCGATCGAAAACCAAACCGTACAACGTACCTACCAGAACAACAATTCACTTATTTCAAAGACCACATGGATGTTGAATACAATCCATCTTCCACATAAATCAATCAGGTTGAATTTATATTGAGCACAGCGCGCACTGCAGTGCTTCAATCCTGGTGGAAACCTTCAAGAGTCCGCCTTATCCATTCACGACGACGTGACTCCTGGACCACAATTTTATCACGACGACGACGACGTTGCTGGAGACATCCCCGAGAGAAGTGGGGTGGGGGAAAACCACAAGAATGATGCGCATCTTCGTCCCTCCAGCATATTCGTTCGTCGCACCGCCAGTCAGTGGAATGCCAATTGGGGTAAAGCTGTCTGGCTGTCTACGTGTGGAATGCGACCGAGGCAAGTTGAAAGGGTTTCCGGAATGGTGGTGGGAGTACAGGAAATTGATTACACACAGAGAACGAGTATTGAAATTAATAATTTCTGTTTCCAATTAATCGTTGCCGGTCGGTCGGCTTGCTCCGGGGAAAGACGTTTCCTATTTTTTGGACGTATCCTTAGTCGACCGTTTGTGCTTCGCTTTGATCATGTCGTCCTCTATTATGTAACAGTTTATTGAAACGGGTGGTCCCCGAGGGGTTGTCTTCCATTCACCAAACTGAATGGCTTCATTCGTGAAGAAGATATGCTTGCATGCAGTCGACAGGATGTCTATGCCAGTGCTGGATTATGCAGCGGGATGGAAAAGGGTCGTTTAATTTTAATCAGAAACAAGCGATATTTAATTAGAATTTCTGGCTTTGAACCATATCATAATTTTCATATTCTATTTAATAATACGATTTTAATACACTCTTCCTCAGCCTCTCCCTCCGCTCCCGGTGACCGTGTCAATCGGTGTGCCATCGGCAGCTACCCAACAACCATTATTGCTCTCGTCGACCGCCGTGTCGCCCATAGGAACAGGGCCGACACCACCGACGACAGTGACAACCGGTATCGTGAAACCGACGCCTTCCATTGCGGTGATTCCGTCGCCCAGCATCGAACGGGAGGAACGGGACCTGCTGCAGAAGCAAATTCAGAAAACAGCCACCCTACGGCGCCCATCGAGGCCACTGTCGCCGTCGAAACGGCGTGGCAGCGAGCAACAACAGAAGAAGCTTTCCAAGATCGAACCGCTCATTCATCGGTAAGTTTGAGTAGAATGGAAACGGGTGGGTATGGTAACGTTTTTATGGGTTTTCTGCGAAATATTTTTTCTTGTACAGGGAGGGTAGAATAACTTGTTGATACAATTTATGGCTCCTTGTCGGGAGTCATTTAATACGACGCAGTAGTTGGCAAGGCACAAAATGTGATTTAAAGTGGGGTGTCCTTTTTTATTAAAATGTGATGATTTGTTCGTAGTGGATGCAACAGTTTTCTGGGTGGATTTCAATAAAAAAAAATCACAACACTCTAAGGTTAGATCATAGCTCTTCACGACAGGTCTTTTAACTTTAAGGAAATTTTAGGAACTGTACAAGAACTTCAGGAAAGTTCAAAGATCTTAAGTTTCGGGACAGTTCTGAGAACTTCAGGGAAGTTCCATGAACATCCGAACAAAATTGAGAACGTTTCGATAACATCAGGAATATTTCTAAAGCGGCCAAATTAACTTCCGAAAAATTGTGGGAGCTTAAGGATAGTTTCAAAAGCTTCTAGAACTTCCGGGCCGCTTGCATAACTTCATAAAAACTGCAGGAACTTCACAGATGATCCAATAACAAATTCCAGAAAACTTCAGAAGTTAGAAAGCCCATCATTGTCAGAGAAATTGCAAAACGTTCATCATTGTCAGAGAAATTCCGAGAACTTCAGGAAAATCATGAAAGTTTAGTTGTTTCCATTATTGAAAAGCTTTCCGCAGCTGGCAAAAAAAAACATTTATATTTTTCTAAGAATAATGAAAAATTTCATAATTTTCCGGTAATTTTGAACAAAATTTACGTGCAATATCTTTTTTTTTTCTACATCATGATGGTAATAAGATGTGTTTAAAGTACCGCAAAACCAGACCGAACAATTTATTTTTTCGCAACTTTATAAAATGGAGAAATGGAAAGAAAAAAAACTTGTTCTTACACGAAAGTGTGCTCAGTAAAAAATTATTGCCTTGGATTTTTTACATCTTTTTCGAATAGAGCGTTTCCAGACGAATTCGCAAATCCATTAATTTTCATATTTTTTTTTAATTTGGCTGAACATTTTCAGAAACGTTCCTCATGACCAAAAATGCCATTTTGCATCTTCCACCATTTTAAATCAAGCCTTAATTTTGAAAAAGGCCCATAGAAAAATGGTAGGCTTATTTTCAGAAAACTGTTACTCGAAAAAAAAAAGTTTGTACAATCGGTTTGGTACTTTCGGCAATATTGTAGGGATTATCTAGAGCTACTTGAAAGAAAAACAAATTGCACTCTAAAGAAAATTTTACTATTTTGTTTTATTCAAAACAAAAACTTTAAAGTCGTTTTCTCTAAAATTGATTTCTGTATTTTTTTTTATTTCTTAACAAGATTAGCAATTTTCAGTTTTTAATAATATCAGCAATTTTCTTTTCATTTTTGCAGTCTGACTTCTATTTGTCAGGAATGAATGAGTGGTCTTTTTGAGTTGCTTCAATGATTATAGCCCTTGAGTATTGTTCACTAGGCTCTTGTTTATTATTTTCATATTCTTCAGTAGTTGCATAGCGCAAAAAATTGAGTGAGCTGATCCTCGTTTCGGTTCTGAGCCCAACCGTATAGTTCCTTTGGTTCCTTTTGGATCGGATGTTCACGTTCTCTAACTAGACTAGCTCTGGCAGCCATACGTTTCAGTGTTCCTCCATGGTAGATTTCCATGTGATGTTGCGAAGAAATGCCATTCTTTTCCATATGTATTCTTAAATTGACAACGACTAGAAAACAATTTCGATTTTTATACTGGGATGCAGCTCCCTCACACATGACATACATTTTATTCACAGTTAACTGCTGTTTTGCACGTAGAAAAGCAATCATTTTTAAAATGATGTTTTGAATTTTTATGTTGATAAAAAAAAAATTGTTTTATTTTCTCAGCAGTGATATTTTTTAATAGTTCCACATGCTCCTTACAACATTGCCCAAGGTACCATACCGATTGGACAGATATTTTTCGAGTAACAGTTATTTGAAGATAAGCTTAACTTTTAAAAATAAAGCTCTATTTGGAATGGTGACCTGAAGATGCAAATTGGCATTTTTGGTCATGAGGAACGTCTTTGAAAATGTTCAGCGAAATAAAAAAAATACGAAAATTAATGGATTTGCGAATTCGTCAAAAATCGCTCAATATGTTCAGGTAAATAAAAACGTGCATTTTTTGTGATGGTATACTTTGCATTAAGGGTAAGTTCACTGTTCCGAGAAAATAATTACGCATTGATTTTTCCTAAAAATATTGGAAAAGATATCAAAAATATAAAAATCACATTTTTCAAAAATAATTTTTTTTTTCAGTTTTTCTGAACAAACTCCCTTTGAGTAGCACAGCTTGAAAATATAAAAATATTTCCTGAATAATCCTGCTCACTTAGAACTGATAAAAATTAAATGGGACTGACTTGCGATTACCGACAGTTTAGGGCAATTTCATTAATTTCAGGGCAATTTCAGACACATTGTCAGAACATTTTCCATGACATCAGGAAAGCTCAAAGAACTTCAGGAAACATTAAAGAACTTCATAATTTTTAGGAACTTCAAAACAGACGAGGAAAGTTTCATGAAAGGACTGCGGGATAACAAGGAAAGATCCTACAGCATTTCGGGTACTTGAAACTGCAGGAACTAAAAGAAGTTTTAAGAGCTTCAAAGGAACTTCAGGGAAGTCATGAAAATTTCAGAGAACTCCAGAGAATTGTGAGACTGTAAAGAAGTTTCCAATTTATTCAGGCTGTAAAGAAGTTCCAAGAACCTCAGAGAAGCTACAAACTTCGAAAACTTCATGTAATTTTAAATCTCCTAAGACCGACACATGTAAGTGACTCAAATGGCATACAACTACATACGTCAGTATAAATGACCTAATATGAAGCACAATTGAAATTTTATTCTTTTAAGTTTGTTGACATGTAAAATTATAATGAGACGTATTTTTCAGCTGCCTACGGAATGTTCCATCTAATGGCTACAGAAAAAAAAACCGATTTACATTACAGATTTAACCAAATCCGCAATTTGGTTTAGGCGAATTCTGACACAACAAGTGAAAAGATCCAATGAACCAAATGTGAACATTGGCTTTAAAGGTCGATGATTCTTTTTTTTTTCTTTATTTATTAGATTTTTAGCCGTAGTCCGCCACAATGGACCGCACTAATTAGATGACGAGGCATTTGGCTACCTTAAGAGAGTCATAGTTACTTTCGCCGTTTACCCGCGCTTGCTTGAATTTCTTCACGTTGACATTCAGAGCACTGGGCAGAAATCACATTGTGTCAACACCTGTTGAGGCCATTTACAATGCTTTGTTTTAATTAGACAGTCGGATTCCCTCAGCCATGCCAGTTCTGAATTGACTGTGATGACTGCAGCGCCCGCGGGACACACACCCACACACGGAAGCCCGTGAAGGCCCCGCGCGCTAGCGTGCACCCACGGAGGAACGCATTGAGGCAAACTCCCACCGCGAAGCGGGAGCATAGCCCGAGTCATTCCAGTCTTCAGAGCCAATCCTTATGCCGAAGTTACGGATCTAATTTGTCGACTTCCCTTACCTACATTAATCTATCGACTAGAGACTCTAAACCTTGGAGACTTGCTGCGGATTCGGTAAAAGCTGTTGAGAGTTTGCGTGCCACAGTCTTCAATTTTCAATGTCCAAGAAGAGAATATCGACACAGCAATTTAATACCTACCAGCTTGGCCAACCATATCTCTCTATGAAAGACTTCCATGGCTAGTGTGACTGTAAAACAGAAAAGAAAACTCTTCTGATATCTCTTGTTGGCTTCTCGAAGAAAATGATTCATGTTGCCATGATTACAAAGGTGCTACCGTTGCCGGTATGTAAATGCCAATGCAAACGTATACTCAACAGGCTCCGGAATTGTAACCGGATGCCCTTTCGCTCAATCAATATATACGAGGATGTTGCATCAGCATAGGATCTCCATATTTTGTTGTATCTGGTTAAATTCTTAAAATATATCAGGTTTCCCATAGAGTTTAGGATTGGCTAACCCGTGTTCAACTGCTGTTGACCCGAAACCCTCCTCCACTTCAGTCATCCAAGATCTCATTCGAATATTTGCTAGTACCACCAAGGAATCAAAAATATCTCCAAATGACAAAATGACAAGCGATCAACGAACCGAATAATAACGCTATGTCAGAAGTGCAAAGCAACAATGATATAATCTTCTTCCTTCTTTTTGATGACAAGCAGCCCGTGCGACACAACTCACTCGGGGCGGTAGAAGAAAACGAGCAAATTGTTGGCAAGCTGCTTCACGAAGTAAAGCCGAACATGATACACGTGTGTTAATGGGAATTTTTTTTTGTTATGTCTTTTCTCGATTCATATCAAGCTATGTCCTCATCCGTGTATATTGCAACAAAGCAGGCAACAAATACATATATCATTATCCTTCTACCACTCGGATCGAGCTATGTTACAGAGCGAGTTTGTCATGGTAGTCGTAGCAACCGTTTTGTCTGTATCGTTGGTTCCTTTATGTGTTTGGATTCGCTGAGTACCACCAAGATTTGTGCTAGTGGCGGCTCTATGTCGGCTTACGCCAGGCACTTCAGCGCACACCACCAGACCCTCCTACTCGCTGGCGTTTCAAAGGGTAGTCGTGCGAACGCGCTGCTCCACTTGTACGCCAGCGGTAATGTATAGGCAAACGACTTAAGCGCCATCCATTTTTTAAAGGCTAATTGCTTCGGCAGGTGAGTAGTTACACACTCCTTAGCGGATGACGACTTCCATGTCCACCGTCCTGCTGTCTGTAGCAATTACGTTTGGTTCATCCCACAGCACCAGTTCTGCTTACCAAAACTTGACCCACTAAGCACACAGATATCTTCTACGCCGCTTATGGAGGCACGACCGCAGGGGGCCGGCCCGGCGTCAACGCTGCAATGACATCATGCAAGAATGTTATGGCACGTACCCATTTAAAGTTTGAGAATAGGTTAAGATCATTTCGAACCTAAGGCCTCTAATCATTCGCTTTACAAGATAAGAATAGAGTTCGAAACGCAGCGTGCTCCAGCTATCCTGAGGGAAACTTCGGAGGGAACCAGCTACTAGATGGTTCGATTGGTCTTTCGCCCGTAAGCCCAATTCTGACAATCGATTTGCACGTCAGAACTGCTTCGGTCCTCCATCAGGGTTTCCCCTGACTTCAACCTGATCAGGCATAGTTCACCATCTTTCGGGTCACATCTTGCACACTCATAGTATGTTGTGGCACGGTAGGGCCCCGGAGGGCCTCACCGCATGTCTGGTACAACACCCAGGGATGGAGGGACGCTGCAGAGAGCCGCGCCCGTAGTCCTGCACAACTCAAGTTATGTTTTTTGCGCCTTTGGTGTTCCGGAGGACGACCATTGGCTCGCGCGCAAGATTGACTTCTTGGTCCGTGTTTCAAGACGGGTCCCGAAGGTACCTCTATTTTATCATTGCCGATCGACAGTCTGCCGGTCCATTGCGTTTATTTATTAGATTTTTACCGTAGTGATTTTATATGATTTAAGCTTCAAGTCATCATGAACTATGGCAGCAGCGGAAAAATTCGACTTTTCCAGTGATATTGCCAACTTACGGATGGAAATTGTTGAATTTCGCTTGATTCGTCGCCAGATTGTCTCGCGCATTTATGGAGTCCGAACGGTAAGTTTTTTTCACTCTCCTGACGCGGTCTTCTAGCGTTCCAAGCTGCTAGAATCGTTTTATTGAGCCACTCGCAGTAGATTTTGCCATATTCAGAGTTTTTGCAATCTCTGACACAGTTTTTCCTTGACGAAAAAGTTCAACAACAGCTCCGTGCAAACTTTTCGGCTTCATTTTGCAAAAAATTGAAATCACAACTTTACCAAACTTACTGCGTATAAAGACAATTGGTCAAGACATTAAACCATATAGGTATGCTTAGTTTAATCCGGTTGGTTGTATAGAGGCATGCTGTCAAAGTCTGTGCTGATAATTTGCAGACACCCTGTTATGTTAATGTAATTATTCAGTTGTTTTTCGATCAGCAGGTATAAAACTAATGACTGTTACGTTATACCGTCCCTGAAATACTTTCAAAATGCGTACAAGAAATGCTTCTCATTCGAAATTGTACTCGGATTTGAAGAAGATGCTAATACGTTCGTCGAATACTGGGAAATGCTGCATCTACCAAAATCGTTCAATAGCACTAGTTTACAGCATTTTTGAACTCGGTAAGGTGATGATCATATCCAATGCATAATCCTACGCTGAATTCAATGCCGTGGTCAGAAAAATTAAAGTAGAACCATTTTTGAGATAAACAAAAATTTTGATTTTTTGAATTTTGGACAAAAGTACGATTTCTAAAATGTCAATATCTTTGGAACTAGTGCACCAATTTAAAATCTTTTTTTATGAAAATGAAGCTAAATAAATTTGCTATCGTTCATTTGAATATTATGTCTTAATTTAAAATTTAATTTTGAAGTCATTTAAAAATTTACAGCATTTTTTTTTTTTTATTTTTCCTGCGAAATTTCCATAAAAATCTTGTTTTAATCAACATTTTTAATGGGATAAAATGATTCAAAAAATCATTCCATAATTAATTCTTAAAGTCTATTCAAAACCGAAGAAAATGAGCCTTTAATGGATGAAATCGGTTGGAAATTGTCGAAGTTATGAGCATTTTTGTAAAACACATAGCAACAGCTTTAGAGTTCCTTTTCTAGGTGTCGTTGTAAGCATCCAAATCGCATGTAAAGTTTTCATGGGAGATTCTTTTCTCTACATATCAATTTGATTAAGGCATATCAGGATTTAAAACCGAGTTGATACAAAAGAAATTTATTTAGGTTTTATTAAAAATGATTGAGAATCGAATGACTTTGTCTTCGATGTTTTGAACTTGTTTCTCGAATCAGAAACCAACAATAGTCACCCATCATTGCTTCATCCCAAAACCCTTGGTAACGACGTTCCATCATCTTCATTTGTTGGTGAAAACGTTCGCCGTGCTCATCACTCTCGTCACCAAGATTTTCCGGGAAAAAATCCATGTGAGAATGTAGGAAATGTATCTTCAAAGGCATATTCACACCTGTGTTCAGTGAAATAAAAGGATTTGAAATTAATTATATGTAACAAACACAATATTTTTGATTTATACCTATTTTCTCATAATTTTTGAGCAATTCATCGACGGCTTCCTCATAATCTGGGCTTCTGAAATTTCCTTAAAAGGTTGTGACAACACGCTGGAACGATTTCCACGCTTCTTCCTCATCTGGTGTCAAAACTGTATTGAATGCGGAATCATTGAGCAGTTTTGTGACCTTCCTTTATCTTTGCGTCAGATAAATTTGGAAATACTGATTTCAAGTACTGGAATGCCGGCCCTTCTTTTTGCAACGCTTTGACAAAATTTTTGAATAACCCAAGTTTTATATGTAGTGGTGGAAGTATTATGCGTTCTTTTACCACAAGAGGATCATTTTTAACGTTGTCTTTACCAATTGTGAAATTATCCCGTTTTGGCCAATCTTTTCGGACGTAGTGTTCCTTACGAGCTCGACTGTCCCATTTACACAAAAAACACATATATTTTGTGTATCCCTGTTGCAATCCAGTCAACATGGCAACCACTTTAAGATCGGAGCAAATTTTCCAATTGTGTTGATTGTAATCTATCAAATTGAGCAATAGAGCCATTGATTCATACGTTTCCTTCATATTAACGACATGAGCTAATGGAATAGAAAGTTTCTCATTCCCTTGATGCAGTAAAACGGCTTTCAAGCTCAACTTGCTGCTATCGATGAATAAACGCCATTCAGCTGGATCATATGGCTCACCAAACTCTTCAAACAAGCCGTTTACGTCATGGCAAAAACATGCCTTGTCCTTTGTAGAATAATATTTGTCAAATTTCTTGTGACGATTCCTGTGACAAGAAATTTTGACCTCCTTGCTCAGCATGTTGTGTTCTTTCAAGCGTGATGCCAGCAATTCGGATTTCTCCTTCGATAAGTCGAGATCTCGCACCAAATCATTAAATTGGGTTTCTTTCCAATTCCACCTCGAAGTCTTCCTCGCATTCCTCCTTGAATTCCTCCTCACTTTTTGTAACGGTCGATTCAACAGAGGGCGCTCGTTTCCGCTTTGGATAAACAGGATACGGGACCGAACTTGAATGTGGAACAGGTTTTGTCATAGAAGCCACTTGTGGATACTCAACTGTTTTGTGACGTCCTTGTAGCTTAACTTTTGTCAAGCAGAAATAACAATCCGTTGCATGACAAAACGGTCGACGCCATATGGTGGGCATGTCAAAGGACAAATAGCGACTGACAGATAGCAAATAAGTGAGTTAGTTAGTAAGACATTAACACTTATCAAAAATAGATGAAGTAAGATAATGTCGATCAGGAAAGAACAAAGCACTACCATGCTGTACATAAATTGTTTATATGAAAGTTATTCAAAAAATAAATTTACCTTGCGCCTAACATCCACCTAGCCAAGCACGTTTTGCACGAACTACATAGTACTTTTGGAATCCACGGTTTGTCAAAGTCTCCAGGATCAATTTTAAAATAAAGCCTGTATGCAGTTTGCAACGAAGCAGTGAAATTGACCGATTTTGTAAATATATAGTTGCCACACGCGTAACAAAACTTTTGAGGATCATTTTTACACTTGAATTCACGTTTTGTCGTATACATCGTTAAGCAATGTTAAAGAAAGAAATCTGTCAAATTGAGTTGGTTGCGTTAGGTTCTCGCCGAGCGGTCTCACAAACACTAGCGTAAATTATATTGTTGAAAATATCCCATTTAATTTTGCGTGACAGCTGGTAGTGTTAGTGAAATGCACCGTATGCGTACACGTCCGCAGAAAGGCTTACTGGAAGTGGTGCATGAACCTAGGAGCGGGACAACGGCCAATCTTGGAACATTCAATTTCCATGATTTTACAAAAAAATTCATAACTTCGACAATTTCCAACCGATTTCATCCATTAAAGGCTCATTTTCTCCAGTTTTTAATGGACTTTAAGAATAAATTATGGAATGATTTTTTGAATCTTTTTATCCCATTAAAAATGTTGATTAAAACAAGATTTTTATGGAAAATTCGCAGGAAAAAATAA
Source organism: Ochlerotatus camptorhynchus (assembly GCF_037179485.1). Classification (NCBI taxonomy): domain Eukaryota; kingdom Metazoa; phylum Arthropoda; class Insecta; order Diptera; family Culicidae; genus Ochlerotatus; species Ochlerotatus camptorhynchus. Next base: position 4,856,875 of record NW_027040506.1, on the reverse strand, counting down.
AAAAAAAATGCTGTAAATTTTTAAATGACTTCAAAATTAAATTTTTAATCAAGACATAATATTCCAGTGAACGATAGCAAATTTATTTAGCTTCATTTTCATAAAAAAAAAATTTTAAATTGGTGCACTAGTTCCAAAGATATTGACATTTTAGTAATCGTACTTTTGTCCAAAATTCAAAAATCAAAATTTTTGTATATCTCAAAAATTGCTCTACTTTAATTTTTTCTAACCACGGCATTGAATTCAGCGTAGAATTTTGCATTAGAAACGTTGGTCAACCACTAAAGTTCACACTTTTTATGTTGTTTTGTAAACTAGTGTAATTATACAACCAAGTTTCTCTTGAAATAGTTTTGTGATGCAATTGGATAAGGTTTGGGTTAGCACAACGAACAGACATCTGATTTGGTTCACAGCGACTTTTTAAGACTTGGGAAAGGTACAAGACTATGAAAACATCAAAGACTTACAAATTGCATCTCCTGCGTGTTGTTGTTGACTACAATAGTGGTCATTTATGTTAAACCACTTTGAGATTCATTAAATATATTTAGTTCTTAACATATTTAATTTAAAAAAAAACTTAAGCAGTACAAAGTCCTTTCGATTTCCAAAAATTAGCAACAGTTACAAATTACAACCAAGTAATAAATATATAAAACACTCTGCAATCGACATTTTATGTCGTGGAGCTTGAAAAATAAGCATATGTAAAAGAAAGTCACTAATTTTAGTGATATTGATGCAGATGCGTGTTTAAAATGGCGTAGCTCAAAAATGTGCCCTACGATTATTTTTAATTTTGTTCCAGAGTTGCAGATTGAATCGATTGATATAATTGCTTTTGATGGAACTCAATTTTCGATACACAGCCAAAAATAAATTTTAATATTACACCCAAGAGGATGCATTTCAATCATGTCGAAAATCTCATGTATTTTTAACGGCAACAACAATAAACAAATGCAGTAAAAGCAGCGTAATTTCAGTTCATGTACTGTATTAATGATGATTTTGTCCCTTTTGGCATGTAATATTACACCATATTTTCGACTCGATTGAACTGCATCCACTTTGATGTGATAATAAAATTAATTTTTTGCTGTGCAATAATGGTCAGAGGAACATCGTGGCACCTTCAAACGCGATGTTGAATAGCAGACACATATTCTAGGTAGTTCAATTAACTTGTCCGAACTTTTAAAAATTTCTGACAAATTCAGGAAAAGAGTCATGGGATTTTTTTTATAAATTCAAAGTACTTAAGGACAGTTCCAGGGATGCACCGAAAGCTCCAGAAAAGTCTAGACCTTTGGGAAAGTTTATACATATTTACTTCTTTTTCTTCTTCTTCTTCTTCTTCTCCTTCTTCTCCTTCTCCTTCTTCTTCTTCTTCTTCTTCTTCTTATTCTTCTTCTTGTTCTTCTTCTTCGCATTTGAAGCTTATTTCTTATCGTATATCAGCATATTTCGTGCTCTCAGCTTAGTGTTCTATATGCACTTCCACAGTTATTAATAAAGAGTTTTTGCTACATGAACCATTTTTGCATTAGAATAGTTGTATGGCAAGTACAATTACACTCTATGCCCAGGGAAGTTGGGACATTTTCCAACCCGAAAAATTTCTAGACCGGACCGGGAAACAAACCCAGCATGGTCATGGTCTTGTTAAGTATTTCAATCTACAAAAAAAAAGTGCTGATTATAATTTTATCTAGGATCTTCATCAAGGTTAGGTTTATTTTAAGATCGTTATGTTTTTGCGCAGAACGAAAGAATGTTTAACATTATATTCCTGAAGAAGATCAAGTCCAAAAACCTGAAAAACTGAAAAGCCAATATTCCAAGAATTGAGTATTTTTAAATTTTATGACTAGCTGCTTGTAGACTGGTTTTACCCGTATTCTAGAGGTGGTTGGAAATGCTCTCTAACACGAAGCTTTTGCATTGGCGTAGCTAATAGGGGTGCCAAGGAGGCCAGGCTCCCTTCAGAATTACCTTAACCCACCCAGAACTTTTAGTGTTTTTTTATTCACCGGTATTTTGTCAAGCTTTTTCAAGATCGATGTTACTTATCTTTTCTCAAAGTCCTTTACGTTGATCACTGTTCCCTGAGCTCATGGCCGAATTGTAGAACCTGTAGACGTCTTATTATGCCGTCGATTAAATATCGATTAAATGTGATTTCTCAAAATTTCTTCTTCTAGACCAGGACACTTTTTTTTAAAGATTGAAATACCATGACCATGCTGGGTTTGTTTCCCGGCCCGGTCTAGGAATTTTTTGGGTTGGAAAATGTCCCGACTTTCCTGGGCATAGAGTATGATTGTACTTAGCGAAGGGCCATTAATGGAACAGTGCAAGTCAAACGTACACTCTTTGCCTAACCCGTACGATGTACATGGAGATTTGAAGTATGTCTTCAAAAATTCAAATTCAAATTCACAGGCAAAAAGTGTGCGCTTGACTTTGCTCAAATACTGTCTGCGGCTGTGAAATAGTTCTAGCGACGTTTCATCACTACCTAAAGCCCCACGTTGCCGAAAGCATTTCCGGTCGATGATGTGTAGTAATGCAATTCTTCTTTACCCAACTATTGTGTTGCTCCTCTCGTTTGGTCATGACGTCATCTCAGAGAGAAAGCAGTAGGGTGGTTGTTGCGTGCTGTACCATCATCAGCATTGTTGACGGCTACTCCTGCCTTGAGTTGTTACATTCAAGTACGGCAGTATGAATATTGAATAGAAGTTGAAAATGAGCGAATGGCCCTTATTCTAGTTTAAATTGTGTGTAGATTAATAAATTTCTATTTTGGGCGCTCCAAGGAGGCAAGGGTGAGCAAAGGCACACGTATGAAAAATCAGTTAGTAATGAGTTCTAAATTTACTATCACAACACTGCACAAGGCCAAGTTTACGAAAAACAAAATACCATTACTACCAAACTCATCGTCGATTTAACAATCAGTTATCATCGTCGCTCAGTCGTTAAAATCGTTTTTCCCACCATTAAAGGTGTCATCACTAATTAAATCAAACATTATTTACAAAGTAAATTGGATACTAATTTCCAAAACCATCCTACCCAACCATTAGTAACTGATTCCATTCTCCTCATCCTCCTCTCATTCATCCCCAGCTCTCCAGACAACATTGAACGTATCGTGCCTGCAAGCCTGAAGGACCAAACGCCCATAAGTGCTCCAACAACAACAACACCACAACTTGCCCACCCAGCGGAGTATCAGAAACAACCTTCCTCAGCGCCACCAGTCTCATCGTCTTCGTCCTCGCGGATCCCCTTGGCTAGCGCTAGCGTTGTTCCTTCTCCCCGTTTCGAGCACGCCAAACTGAAAGGCCTCGATGACAAGGATCTATTCGGGGACGGTGGTGCCGGCTCCGAGGGAAGTACCACCGAAGACTACGCCACCTGTACCGACAACTCGAAACGCACCATCACCGGACCGTCCTCCGTCGGTGGAACCAAAGGTATATTTAAAACCACCCACGCCATTAGACAACCAACAACCAAACAAGTAACAGGTTCGAAGCCCATTCTTCAAAGCCCAATTATGTTCTCTTACTCGCTCATTCACTATTGCTGTTTCGTTGTTGTTATCATACAAATATCCCCACTTCCCGGTCTGTAGGACCCCGTACACTTCCTGAATATTTGCGTTCCGCTTGATAAGTTGTTAACCTTTACGTTCCGTTCGTTCGTTTTTTTTTCACCCGCTTTATAGAATCGATGTTACGCATTCGAGCATAATGCAAATTAATGGCTATTTGCAGTGTTTATTAATTGTCGTTTGATAACTGTTTAAACCTGTATCACCCATTGATCCTCACCAAAATTCACCCCGTGGACGGGAGTGGTAGCTGTTGATTGTTATTTCCCAACATAATCGATCATTTATCGTTCGACTGCATAATCAATTATAGTCATTATCATGGGGTTTGCTTTCGCAGAGGCACTGCGACAGTGGTGCAAATATTGTGCGGTCCTACAAGGGGAGTACTTTGGTGTAATTAATTTCACAAGCCTTAATCAAACAGGTTTATAGTGGGGTCAATTTTTCATGTTTTGTTTTGTTTTCCAGCGAGAATGGTTGCGAGAGAGGAGAACACTTTGTATCGATTTAAACAATAATGAAAGCAATCGGCCCAGGGATGATCTGTTTTATTGAAGTTGACATGATGCTTTAAGCGTTTCTATTAACGATGAAAAATGCACTCTGTTTGTTGCTGTGGAATTTTCAATTTGCTTTGGTTAATTGAAGTTCGACAGAGTTAATTTTACTTTCAACTTCCAATCATTGGTTAGTAGTTAGTTAGTTGAGTAAGTTCGTGTTGTCATTGTTTGGAGTGGTTATTAGTGGAAAGTAGGGCCTTCCTTAGCTCAGCCGGTAAAGGTGCTGCTATTAATCAAGGTCATGTTGAACGGTACCGGTTTTGATTCCCATACCGGTCAAGGAATGTTCACGTCTTTCCTGGGCTTAGAGTATCGTTGTTCAAAATACGTTAGTCGCTATATTAATCTAGGGGTGCTGTCATGATCAAAAATCCAAAAAAGAACCAAGTTAGTCGACGACTCACCGCAACTGCAGCACTGAGTCTAATAAACAGAGGCACTAGAGGACTGCAGGGGGTACAATACCTAATACGTTAACAGAAAAAATGTAAAATTGAAAATAATATAGTCACGCAAATTTAACATTTAATTATGTAAAAATCTAAATTATAATCATACATTTCATTCTCGAAACTAAAACCATGCTTATAAATAAACCGCTTATCAATAATTGTACACATGTTCAAACCAACATGGCTAAAAACCCAGCTTTGCAAAAAAAAAATCACGTTCAATGGAAGTTTTCCCAAATTCCCAATTCTAAACCCAATCTAACACCCCCTAAAATTCACCGCAGCCAACATAACCCAGGAGGGTTCATCCTTTGAGAGTGCGTCCTCTCTCTACAGCCTAGCCCGGGTCGATGCCATCTGCGAAGATACACCGCCAATCGAGGAAAAACCATCGCCGCCCCCTCAGATTCCACCCCTACCGAAAGCATCGCCAGCCCACTCGGTCAGCAGCAGCTCCAGCGGAAGTTACAACAGGGCCAACAAGAAGCGGACCGGCTCCCCATCACGACCAACCATACCGAAGACACTGCCAGCGAAGCCAAAAATCAAACCGGAATCCATCTCCGATGACGAGCGAAGTGAAAAACGCTACTCTTCTTCCCACGACGAGAAAGACGTGAAGGGAACACTGGCAAGACCCACCCGAAGGGGGCGTGACTGGAATGAGGAAGAACGGAGAAGGAAAAAGAGTTTGTTCAAGCTGGAGTTCGATAAGGACTCGCTCAAGACCTACACCACTCCGATGCTGAGGCAACCTAGCCCAGGCTTCAAGAAACTATCCCCCGAAGACAAGGGTGCGCTGAACGTTCTGGACGGAGCAAGTCCCAGCAGCAAGCAGAAGAGATTCCGGCCTAAGACTCGAAAGTCACCACGATCAAGATCTTCTGTTGGCGAGGACACCGTCAGTACGCCAATGCGGCGCGTCAAAACTCCACTAATTCGCAGTCCCGAGAAGCCCCAGGCTTCCACCCTGCCTGCGGTTACCATCGCCACCCCGAAGCTCAGTCCTTGTCAGTACTATTCGCAAATCCGGAGTCCTCCTTCCGTCGGTTCTCCAATGAAGCAGAAAATTTCTCCAGAGAAACGATTGCAAGCGATTTCCACCGAATCGCTTCGATCGGTTTCACCAGGATCAGACTCCGTATTCTACAGCGAGGCGGATGCGCTATCCCATTCGGAAAAGCAAGTAGGTTCTTCCGTGATCGTTTCCCTGGCTTAAGAACTAACCGTTGACTACTTTCCAAAGGTTCACTGCCATCACTGTGGTAAGGACGTCGAGGTTGTGAGCGTTCCTGGCGAATCCGAGGGATCCATGACGGCCCTGACGCTGGACTCGACGGACGGTGATCGTCCCGATATCGTTCAACCACCGGAGGGGTTTGCTGATTCGCCCGATTGTACGAAAACCCCTCACCACACACGACTGTACAAGAAGATGGACAAGCGATTTCGCTCCGAAGATCGTCACGCCGACCGCAGGCACTTTAAATCGCGGCAGGAGTATCGAGCGAAGGTGAGTTTTTAAATTTTTCAGACGAATCACAATTTTACGGGAGGTATTTTTCAGAGTGAGGAACGTGGAAAGGATGACAGTGAACCTGGTAAACTACGACCCGCAGGATCTTCACCTTGTGTCGCGCCTGTAGCTCCCTACAGTGAACATCAGGTGGAACCGGAACAGGGTGTCTACCACGGTAACTACAAGGCGGGGTTGTGGATCTGCATAGCGGATAGGGACGTGTGGAGACGGCATGATCTGGCCGGTGAAGGCAGCTTCGATCGACCGCCTCGTGATCTTGCGGAACGGCGAGGATCGACCGAGTCCGAAAAGGATTTCCGCAAGAAGTATCAGGCGATCACCCACAGGCTGGTTCATCGGAAGTCGTGCGTAGAAATGTACCGGCGGCAGAATACGAATAGCTTTGGTATGACTTTGTAGGTTCCTTTGTAAGTTTTAGTCAAAGATCGTGATAATCATTTCAGAAACAGACAAATCGGTTGTGGTATGTAGGAAGTCTGGAGAATTTGGGTTTCGAATACACGGATCCAAACCGGTGGTAGTTTCTGCCATTGAACCGGATACTCCAGCGGAAACATCGGGTCTTGAAGTTGGAGATATCGTTCTTTCCGTGAATGGGATATCAGTGATCGATAAAAGCCACTCGGAAGTGGTCAAGATCGCTCACGCCGGTAGTGACACGCTGGAACTTGAGGTGAGCTATAACAAGCTAATCCCAAAGAAAACTTATTGATCATCAACGTTACATCTAGGTGGCCCGCACGATCGGAGTCTTGTCGCCTTTGGAAGACACCACAATGAATCCAGCCATCTATTCCGGCTTTCTGTGGCGCCTTTCTAGCAGTTCCACAACAAAATGGGTAAGGCGGTGGTTTTCGCTCCGCCCGGACCACTGTCTTTATTATTACAAGTCGGAATTGGTAAGGCATTCTTGAAATTCTGCAAAATATCACACAAACTGCAACCGATTTTCAAAATCCAGGACATCCAACCAATCGGTGCTATCATCCTGACGAATCACAAGGTGGATCGACTTTGTGTGGAAGCCGGTGGTCGACCGTACGCCTTCGCCATCGAAACGGAAGAGGGTACCAAGGTGAAGCTAGCTGGAGATACGGAGGAAGCTGCCAGCCGATGGATTGCCGTTATCAGCCATGCGGCTCAGCAGAGCGATCTCTGGCTGGATACCAGGTAGATACTCGGTTAAGGTTTGATCCTTTGAACGATCAGCGTACAGCGAGATTGGTTTTTGTTTTTCAGCGCCCGAAACCTACGGCTGCCTCCCAATGGGATTCCGAAACCGGACTGTGTGGGTTCGTTGACGAAGCTAGGAAGCAAGTGGCGCTCGTGGACCAAGAGGTACTGCGTGCTGAAGGATGCTGTGCTCTATTTCTACCATGAAACTAGCAGCAAGAATGCTTTGGGTAAGATACGGGGACCAGCGAGTATCTAAGCGTTTAGTTTTGAAAGAGATGATGATTGTAATTCAAAATTATTTGGTTTACTTTTTTTCATTGAAACAGGAATGGCCTGCCTGCAAGGCTATCGGGTGCAACCGTCATCCGCTGGTGGCAAGAAATATGCCTTTGAGATCGTTCCTCCAGAGTTGACTTTGCGTCACTACTACTTCCATACCGATACGGAAATGGATAAGAAACGGTGAGTGGATCATACTTGATACGTTCTTGGATTATTTTTTTTTTTTGCATTATCAATTACATTTATGCTTCTGAAAATCACTGTCGATTGCAATTTCAAACTGGTTTAGCAAAATCTGTTGACTGCATGCACAGTCACAGGTGGTTAAAGTTCGTATGGTGGATCACAATCTATTCCCCACTGCTCTTCCGATATGTATTGAGGTCCCCAAGAACGGATTCAAATTGGAAATAAATTGGGTATTATTTGGATTTGCGGGAGAGTTTTAAATTTTGTATGGGAAAATGTATGGGAAACGAAACGAACCTATTCATTTGCTTGCCAAAAATTCAAATATTGCTAAAATTTCAAATATTGTAAATATATTAGGAATACTATGCAGAACCATTTTTCGATTAGAATTCTGAGAGAAAAAAGTTATTATTATATGCATTTTTACCTTCTGCTCCATACATATCTATAGGCATATATATGAGCTTTTGTGACACTTGGTCTAAAGTGAAAGCTTAGTATCTTTTTGTACAAAGTTAAAATCGTTTTGTATTCTCAATCTTAGTTCGAGATTTGGTGAAATTTGAGAATTATTTGGATATTTGGTAAGCAAATGGTGTGGATCGTTCCGTTTCTTATACATTTTCCCATACAAAATTTTAAATTCTCCCGCAAATCGAGATTACAACCAAATTCGTTCAAATGTTGCACAGTTGTTAAAGACTTCAATACGCATTGAAAGATAATGGGGAACAGGGTGTAGTAAAGTTTACCTACCCTAATGTACCACCTAATTATGGGGCCAATTGGCTTTACAATCACGAAAGATCTACAAACGTTTACCGATAAAAATAAGTTTTTCATTTGCTTTTATTCTTTTTCCTCCACCAGCTGGGTCGCTGCTCTAGAATACTCGATAGACCGATGGATGAAGGCCGGCTGAAATATGTTGAAAAGATACGAGCAACTCGTATAGTATACATTTCGGCGCATCCGCACGTCGTTCTACGTTATTTCTGCACCCTCATGCGACGTTTTCTTTGTCTGATTCGACATCCCCATTACTCATCCGTTCTGATTAGGGTTGGAAAGACCCGCGTGATTCGACCTCGCACCCGGAATCACGAGAGCACAGAGCCAAAGTACGAGAACCCAGTGTTTCGAAGCAGTAAATCGAAATTTTTTTAAACTTCAATGGAAGGAAAATCGATAGCTAGCATAGCATTAATCTTACTCGTCGTCGGTGTCAATATTTGTAATACCAGTAAAACGATAGAAAAATCGTTATTGTGACCATTGCTCAAAATTGTCGGTTTTCAGTTATTTTTTTGAAACTGTTGAAGAGTGATGTTGTTTCGGAAACGAGCAGCAGAGAACGGTGAATAATTGACGAGTAATCCTGGAAATACAAAATCAACGAACTGAAGCAAGATTTGGTAAGCGTAGCGCGTGTTCTTAATGTGTAGCCAATCGAAGCGGCTTAGGGAAAATGTTTACGCACATTAACGCGAAAGTTTGTTCAGGCTCTATGTGCTATATAGTCAAAAGTGATAGATGTATTATGGAGGTGAATAGTCTAGATCTATATCAGTGTAAAAGTGTATTCTAAAAACTGCGGAAGAACAAATTCCAAAAGTATATCTCATGTAAGAGGAAATCGAACAATTATTAATAAATTGTTGAAGAACGTGTGAAAAATAGCATTTAGAGAAACTGTTGAAGCATTAGATTAGAGTTTAAAATTTACAATGAGTCAATGTGTACTACCAGTGATGTTTTGGATTGTATCGGAACGGATCTGAACGAAGCTTACGTGGAAGTTTCCGGTAGAAGTGATTGCTGAATCCGAAACAGATCGTGACGGTATCGATGTTTAGAGCTTTAATGTATCCTCCCATTAAGAATTCAATGGCAGAAGTAAGTAGATAATCCATATCAAAAAATGATAAGTTGATTTCTTTTAAATCGATTACAAATTCATCCATTTGAATAAATATCGTCTCAAGTTAAAACACAAATGACTAAATATAATGCATCAAACAACCTAACTCTGGCAGATTTCCAAGCGATCCTCGACATTATTCCACGAGAAAATCATTCCAGACTGATACAGATACGGGTCTACTCAAAGCTAGAATTTGAAGCACAAACGAAATACAGCGTAAAATGCCACCATTTTGTCATTCAAATCGATCATCAAACTGCTTTAAAAGGGGAAGATGTTGGTATCGCACTGGAAGTGTCAGGAAGGGTTCGGTTTGATCTTGATAAAATATGAAATAAATGAAACATTAAGTGCTTTGGTCGTTGTGACAGGTATGAAGTAGATAATGCGAAACACATCTCAATGACAATTCTTTTTCACGTCCAAACCGTGGACGGTACTAATTTCTGATACTTTCACAATCGAAAAACATCTCCATTTGTTCATTCTGATCGGAATTTCTCCCGGAAATTCACTTTAGCAGTAAAACGACAATAACTGTAAAATTTCACAAGCACTTTCCATATTGATACTGCATCCTCTATAAAATCAGGACAAAAAAAACTCACACTTGTTATTGTCACCCATTGTCTAGCAACTGAATCTTCAGAAAAAGGTTTCCCATTGTTAGTTTTAAAGGATAATTCTTCAAAATATCTAAGTTAAATCTTTACAAACGTTCCACTGTCCATATGAAACACACACACACATATACAGACAGACAAAAATTTACAACACCATCCCGAAAGCCAAAACCAGTGGTGTAAAACGAATGACCTTAAACGAAAAGATAAAATCGGATATAAATTAAATCGAGTAGCTAAAAAGAAGAAATAAATGCAATTGATAAATGATCTTTTTTTAAACAGAAATGTTAAAATGCTGAAATTAGTTTATAACATTCAGAAAATTATAGCGTAGTTAAAGTTTTATAAGAAATATATAACGCAGAAGAGATGAAAAACGAATCGAATCGGAATTATCTGAGCCAATTCAGAAGGGATAATTTGATTTTCGGTAGTATTTACAAGAAATTATAGCATGGAAGATAGAAAGCAGGAGAGATTTAGTAAACTGTTCAAAGTTTTATTTGAATAATAGTTTGAAGGAATAACAAAAAAAAAGTCAAAATTAAATAAACTTACAAGATAAACACACCCTCAAAACATGGAACTAGCTGGCACACATCTATCTTTAGATAAGAATATCAATTACTAACGAATAATCGTATACTGTATCCGGATGCAAATGAAAAATACCTACCAAAATGCTTGATAGACCGAAGCGCTGCGAAAGCCACATAGATCTTGTGTGAAAGTTAAAAAAAAAACGAGAATCCGTGACTTGAGTCGCACATATTTAGAGTACCAATTGACCGATAAAAAAAAAACGAGTTAGTAAACTCATAGCACTGCCAATTGATACAAGAGAAAAACAAAAAGCCGACACTGATGTTCATTGAACTTGCTCACTGATGCGGTAAATTTCCGGAAAAAAATAAACTTACAGAACATCAACAGAAATGGTGCGTAATAGACCAACTCCTAGAACCAATTGTGAGATTACATATTGAAGATAGTGAACGAAAATAAAAAGATTAACGAACACATTTAACGGACGCCTCGTGGATTGATATCACCGGTCCTTCTGGTTCTTACAGCTGATCATCTATGGTAAGTAATTGTCATTTGGGTAAATCATATTTGCTTGCTGTGTTTAGGTAATATTAACCTGTATTCATTGAATTCGTGAACGTCATTGTGGAACGGCTCAGATTCATCCTTTTTGGTCCAGAGTTGGAGCCAACACTCAGAACAATAAGGAGGGGTGCGAACTAGTAGTTGAGAAACTTTTCAAGATATGAAGATTTGAGGGGTTTAGTATTATTTATAAGTATCTGTTAAATTTACTTAAATCGGCATCATTATGCAACACAACTTTGTTCAATGCATTGTAACTAATTTGATTCTTTGACACTATCGACGATGTAGGAAAGATTGTGTTTTGCTATGGCTAGCTGCGGGTACACTGAATAGATAGACATAAGATTTATGACGATTCTGACGATTTTCTGCAAAGAGATGATGCGCAATGCAAGTAGATGCGCGAAATTCAAGAAGATTTTTCAAATATTGATTCGCTAAGATGAGATTTTTTGAGCATCTAAAATTAAGATTTAGATGCGTCGCCCCCTCGTTAAAAAGCTAGTATTCTAGCAATTGTCGAATAATTTTCACAAATTAATGAGAAACCATTTGTTCGTCTGAATAATCGTTTTTGTTACCCCTTCAATATTTTGTTATTAATAATAAATTAAAAATAAAATAAACAGCCTAATTGGTTTGAAATTAATTTGTGCTGATGAAATTTTTCAGACCGCATTGAACACGTTAACTTGGCATCCCTGCTCTGTGTGATTCTGGCGATGTTTTTTGCTTGATTTTCCTCTACACACATTTCACAGTCTACATTTAGGCGCATGCTGCTATCGTTTTAGTAAGCTAAGCTTGAAGTCACTTTTTTACAAGAGTCAGAACTCTCTACCCAATTATTATTCGGCTTGGTAAAAAAATGTCTTTATCAATAATGGACTACTAACAAAGCTGTGACAAATCGTTTATATCCGGACTGAACATATTTCCATCGATACACTTTTTATTTTGTTTCATTAGGTTGATAAAACTATTAAATTCATTTTATGTCCGACATCACTCAAATAGGTCGAAATATAAATAACTCGGGACAAAAGAAAAATGAACACCCAGCTGGGAAATGTAATCGCTATTAAAAATGTACATGAAAAGTATGCAGAATTTGCAATGTTTTGTGTCATGAACGGAATCTGTAATGTGTTCTTCTGAATGTTTATAAAATAATTAACTTTTATGTTGAGGGGCGACCCCGGTGTAGTGGTTAGCATCCATACCTCTCACGGCAATGTCACGAGATCAAATCTCACCCTCGGACAAGTCACGAATGACCCAAGAGCGTTAAAGTGACTATAATAATAAAAAAAAACTTTATGGTACAAATCCAATCAACGACAATAGGAAAATCATCTCATTGAGGTTTTATACAAAAATATGCATTCCGTCGAAAACTTACTTGTACGCGGTAGTCCATTGAAAGAACTGCCATTACAGTTGTTGTATGAAACATATGCAAAGGATGTAATAAATCCAAACTTACACTGGATGTAAGATAAATTTGTGTTGTGTGTATGAACTACTAATATAAAAAAATAATTATTATACCTTATTACGTTGATTTTCGATTTAATTCTACAACTATTGAATCTGTGGCGTGAAAAAGCAACGGCTCACCCCTCACCAAGAACATCGCATGAGTCTGAGTGAAATACGAATCTGATATAGCTTTTAAAAGTGATAGTGAATAGTGAATATTGAAAGTGATACTGTAGTAGTATAATTTAAAGGAAAATCAACGTAATAAGGTATACAATTATGCTACTAAAACGGTCATCAATCCATTTAAACTAATTAATTAATCATTGGTGAAAAAAAATTATAGAGGAAATGGATGTAATGTCGGCCTAAATGCCCCCAATTTGACCTATACATAAATTCACCAATCGACTAAATTTTCAATAGTGGCCTAAAATATCCATTAGTACTGTCTCAATGATGCGTTCATCTGTGAATATAAATTTTGTATCAGCCAAATTATAGTCACATTATCTGTTAAAACATATTAACATAACTTAACTTAAACACATTTGAGGTCATTCGTGACTTGGCCGGGGATGATATTTGCAGTCGTGATCGTGTGAGACATGGATGCAAACCAACCACTACGCCGGGCCGATCACCATCGATTCATTTTATTTTATGTTATGAAATCTATCATTAGCTGATTTCGTAATAAGACAACTCTTTGAGATTCTTGTTTTAAAGCGGAAAACTGCTGACTGATCACGTAATGTTAGCAATAAATATATTCACACATAAACGTTCAATACTCAAATATGTCAATGAACCTGCAAAATCAAGAGCAGCGATGAATTGAATTGATTTTTTTTACGAGCGTGCTTCAAAATTCAAATAAGAATTCGAGAGAAACTTGAAAAAGTTTTTGCTAGAAGAACTTTTTTCCTTTAGCAGTGCCGGTGGTGTAGTGGTAAGCGTGATTGCCACTCACCCCAATGGGCCTGGCTTCAAACTCAGTCGGCGCCACCTGGATATTTTGACATCTCTGATCACGTCTTCTTTCGGAAGGGAAAAAAGCCGTTGGTCCCCGATCCATGAATCATGAGTTGATGAGTTGATAGGTAGTGGCCAGGTTTAGGAGCTGCCCCCTGGCGTCGATAGCATTGGTACTCAGTACGGAAAACAAGATCGACGGAAATCAAATCAAGGTTTAAAAAAACTTTTTTCCTTTAAATGTTCCCATTTTACAATTCATGCACGACTTGTATATAATTGAGTCGTCTTTCATTAAAAAAAAGTTCAATTTCGATAATGGTATTCATGAGGAAAACCATTTTTTTAATACATAGGTTTCATTGAGAGGCATACATTTTTATTTTATGTAATAATTTGTTTTAGAAAGTTTGGAAAATTTTATTCAATTCACTGTGTGGCCAAATTTTTGAAGGTCTTATTAATTTTACCTTACAATCTTTCGAAAAAAATATTGTTAAAAGTTCCACTTTCTTCAAAAAGTGGCACATATTTTAATGTTTTTGAATTAATTTAATTGGTGTTTCGGTTATGTAGTCAAGCGACTTCAAACAGTACAAAATTTCAAAGAGAAGTGTAAATTTCTGTTCACAAATAAGATGCAGATTTTTTTCCTTGACGTTTTTTAATTATTCAACGATTAGGCTGTTTTTGCAGCCTTCTTCAGGCGATACTGACAGGGTTTCATATGATTTATTTTCAGCATATTACATACCATCTTTACATACTTATTTTTCGCCAGACTGCATAACCAGAACTCCAATTAATCAATTACCAGCACTTATAAAATCCACATAGAAAGTTCCTTTAGTGGATAAAATCTATTCATCCACGAAATTTCATTTGAATTTGAGAAGGTACTGCAAACCAAATTCAAGTCTACACACTTATAAAAAATCATATAAATTTAGGTGCTTTGAGAGTGACATATACGAGCGTCAATTTTGACATAAAGTTGTGTCATAACAGACGTGAAATAAAGCTCAATCAAACATACTTTTCGTCAAGCAACGAACTCTTCAGTCTCGGAGCACTTAATATTACATGACATGTTTGCTAACGTTTCATCTTTTATGTCGAAGATGGATTCCGTCACGTGTAAAATTAGTTATTTCTAAGTGTTTAGGTATGGTTTGTATTACCATTAAAAAACAAAATTAATCATTAATTTTTCAAACCCTTTTTTATGACAATTTCAATAAAAAAAATTTAAAAGGAGGATCGCAGTAGGCCGCGCTTGAAAGCTGACGTGTTTTTTTTTTGCGGTGTAATTTTCGTCAGCAAATTAAACAATGTTTGCTTTAAATTTGTTAATTTGTGTGCTTTTTGATAAAGATAAATCAATCAATCAATTTGTGTGCTGAAATTTAGTTTCAAGTGTTCATAAAGTTATCATTTAGTGATATATCGTGTTTTGCCTGTATTCCAAATACTTTTTACAATTACAAAACAAACTAAATTCAAAAGAACATTTTGAAACTGGAAATGTGTGTGCAATAATAATATTCAATTGATAAAGATAATACGTACATGCGGTGCTTATTGTAAGTGAAAGTAACCTAGGAATGGGCGTAACTCACCAGACATTCTGAAATTTAAATAAAAAATGTTAATTCTCCTGGTAGAAATGTAACAAAATATTGAAAAATTTCTTTTATAATATTTAATTGAAACATTATGATTAGTGACAGTGAAAAATCGTGATTCCGCAAAATTTGCATTTGGCTGCGAATTTTCCGAAATCCTAGAATACAAAACTAACAATGTTCACACGTAAATGCGTTGCTCATTTCATTAATAGAGCCGCATTCTGTATTCAAAATTGTTACAATATATGAGGCAACCTTTACTCAACCTCTATACAGGCAATTCCGGCGAACTTAGTCAGCTACACAAGGCTGTTGGGACGGTTTGGACAAGCTCTTATTGTATATCCATTAGCACTTCTATACAGCTGCTATTCTGCATTTTAGTTGTGTTTGAACTAGAAAGGCGGTTATTCAACCTTTTCCCGAATAAACAATAATTACTACACAGCTTTATCTTGAAGCCGGGTTAAATATTGTTTACCCTTTTTGTTGGTGGAATTTATAATTTGATTTTGCTGCAAAACACATTAATTACAAATAGCTATAAGCACAACACCAAATTATTACCCTGCACCGGAAGTGGGACTCGAACTCGAGACGAACGCATTGGAAAACCTTGACATTACCAACTGAGCTAGGCTAACACATTGAGCTGACATAAAAAAATCTACTTATGCCCTTCTACAACAAGACCACTGAGTAGAGGCTTTATAATAGTACACATGAATCACTTTCTCGGCTAGTTAAATCAGCTTTGTAAAAGAGTGGCGTAATAGCTGTTTGGCACTTAATGTATTAATTGGGGACGGAATTGGCGTAGTGATTAATATTTTTTCAGTACTGGCAACTTGGCAACTGGTGACTACCGTAATTTATTTGCCAATAATAAAAAAAATTAAAGTGCTGTAGCTTTCCAGTATGTACATCAAAACTTCTGAAATATTGGTAACTGATGGATGAAATATTCAAGGTTTATCGGTAATTTTTTCAGCTTGATCGGCTGAGTTTGTACGAAGTTTGAGGAAATTTAGAAAATGTATCTTATTTGACTACTATTTCACAAATAGCTATTTCTTGATCAAAGATCCAAATGTCCTTTGTAGGACTTAGTCAATCAAAGGGTTGAAAATCAATTAAAATATATCCACAAGGATAAATACTAAAAATCCCGAAACTCATTTTAAAAAGTAAATAAATTTATGGTCAACGGATAACATCATTTTCGATGCAGCAGCGCCGGTGATGTAGTGGTAGGCGTGATTAACGCTAACCCCAGCAAGCCTGGGTTAAATCCCAGTTGGTGCCGCCAGGATGTTCTGAGGCATAACATTTCTGATCACGCCATTCTTCGGAAGGCAAATAAAGTCGTGGTCCCTGGCTCATGAGTTGATGGGTCGATAGGCAGGGTTCAGGTGTGGGAGCTGCCTTTAACTATTTACTTTCACCATCACTTTAAATTGTAACAGATACCGTAAAACGGGGTATCTTTGATAATGCGGATAACTTTGCTAGTATAATGTAAAGATTAAATTTAGTCGCTGCGCTTTTTCCAAACTAGAAACATTGGTTCGATATTGTAGCTTAGGGTATTTCCGTTGATATCGTATACAGTTTTTTAGATAGTATGTGTTACATATTTTACAAACATATTAAAATACAATTTTCGTGTTTTCGCCTGTTTGAAAAAGCACTCAAACCATCACTTATGAAATGTATTTCCTATATAGCCATCACAAATTCAATGTGGTATTCTTATTGCTTATGATATTTTCTGATTATATACTCATTCAAAGTTTCATATTTAAAGAATTAAATTGTTTGAGTTTCACCCATTTTTTTCTACATTCATTATCAAAGTAACCCCAAATCAAACCCCAAATCGAAAAACTGAAGGTCACACAACTAAAAAAATAGTGAAAATGCTTTAAGTTTCGTTAAACATATTACTAACGAATCGACTCTTGGATCATCAGTACTTGTTTTAAAAATATAAAATTTGAAAAACATTCATTGCCGTAACAATTTTTTTAAATATACTTTAAAAAACTATCAATGTTACCCCGTTTTACGGTACGTATTTCGTTTACTACTTGGAAAACTTCTTCAGTGTCCAGTCATAGACTTAGAGTCATAGAGTCTATGACTAGACACTGAAGAAATTTGCAAGTAGTAAACGAAATACGTATCTGTTATCGTTTAAAGTAATAGTGAAAGTAAATAGTGAAAGTGAATTTGTGAAAGTGAATCAAGGAAAGTGAATTAGTTAATGTGAAAATGATTCAATTGTAGTAGATTTAAAAGGAAAAACATCGTAACACTCAATTCGTTAATTTTCCTTTACAAAAAACATTTCAAAAATAAATTAAGATGTTCGAAAATCCCTCTGTTGTTGATCGAATGGTTCTCAATTCGGTGCTTGTAAAATTTAAGTATTTGTCTGTCAGAAATGAACATGCTTTCATAAAGATTAGTGACGTTTTACTCACGTGCACTAGCGGGTGCATCACCGTGTAAAGTTGTTTATTTTTTTTCCTCTAACTAACCTAAAAAAAAGTATGGAATTAGGTCTGTCAAAATGCGTTTGACGGCGATTTGTTATGTATTTTCTTCAGATCTTCACTAACACCTCTCACATATAGCACCAATACCACCGACCAACCGACATGAATCATCATACAAATTACAAACAAATTTCTGATCAATGCACAAATCTGACATCTGCAGCCGTGTTCGCGGAAAATATTGATCCTAGCCACGACACGCATACAAAATTTATGATTTGGTTCGTGTCTAATCTATTACGGACAAATTATTTTTAACTAGATAAATAATTTCTATGGTTTTGATAAATGGGATCGCTGTACATTTTTATCGGCCGGTATGAATTCTCGATCAAGAGTTAAGTTTATGTTTCATGTCGGTTCGTCGGTGCCAATACAATCAGTCGTGAAAATCTCAATAGCAGAATTATTTTGAAATCTCTCATCTGTAAAATTTCATTAAATATTTAAAAACTGAAGTTCCGTCGACCTGAACCTCTCCACAGATCAATCACGGAACTCATTTTCCAAGTCCTATTTCTTACCCAATTAGAATTAGTTATGCTATATATAATAAATGTTCACTTTTTGGGAGTATTTTTTTTAATTATATTTGATCATTTTAGCTTGTTTGATCTCGATTTTGGCAACAAATTTAAAACTTTTTAAAATACAGCAATGACCCGATTTTGTTATCCCCTTTTTTGAACATCTTTTCTTCGAATTCTTATTGCATCAAAAAATACCTTAAACATCCTTCATGAAGATGAATTTAATGATAAAAGTCTGGATCGAGGCGGGCTGGCAAAATCGGTAATTTACTCTATTCTGAAATATAATTTTTCAGTAGTTCTTCAAAATGATTCACTGACGGAGTATTTTTCCTTATTTTAAATCGCTAAACACGTTGAAAAAGGCCTCAATTTTGGCATCATAGCAGAAGCAGTTCTCCTTTATTCTGGTTTCAAATTCAGATTCAGCGAGCTCAAATGTACTAACGACTCATGGATTGATGCTTAATACAGTTCGGAAGGTTATTTCAGTTGCTCTTCCTTGCATATTGATATTGGGGTGGTTGTACTGCCCAACAAACAATTTTAGCTGCAGATTAGCTTATGCAGCCAAAATTAGCCTTATGCAGCTAATTTTTGCCTGTATAAGCTAAGCTACAGCTAAAATTGTTTGTTGGGTGGTTTCATTCGTTTGTAATTACTGATTTAGAACTAAGCTAATTTTATTTACTTAATAATTCCCCAATAATCTTGACCACGCGCAATACTACGTCGTCATCGATCATTGCAAATGTATACACCCACATAAGGAAAACTTCCTTAGATGGATAATGCACCGACTCTGACCGTTTCTTTAGCTGGAGATTCATTCCATCCGACGCGATCAACAACAGCAACGGGGGCTCACTTATCCTTCACCTTAGACGCCCACACGCTGAGCGAGGTCAAAAGCATCATTTTTTCATCTGTCCATGTGCGTTGTGTTGCTGCTGCCATTGTTGCCTTCTGCTGCTGCTGCTTCGTTTGCCATTTATGTTGGCCCTTATTGCAGCACAGTGACCAAACCATGCACTACGGACGGATTGCAACCTCCAACATGTGTGTGTGTCCGGCTGAGGATTGAGACGTACGTAATCCTCTTAAAAAATCAAGCAACAGACTTACTCAGAAAGGCTTTCGCTTCTCTCGGGTGTGAAACATAAATTCCGCATGGACTGACTGTCAGATTGTGGAAAAAAAATGCAACAAGCAGAAGAGAACCATCGGTACAGAGACCTAAATATGGTAGGCTTTAGGCTATTGATACTGTTGTCGCTCGTTTTCGGTTGTGTTCGACCACCGTTCGAGTCCTGATTGGTTTCAATTCCTCCAAGTTTAGTGTAATTAAAATCAAACATACGATTTGAAAACGAAAAACCAGTCATCGAAAGACTGGGGAGATAATCCCTTGGTCCAGACGGTGTGGCTTTCTCCTTCGAAACGAATCAACCAATCTTCCCCCGCCGTGCCATGCTCATCAGATGAACCTTCGTCAATCCGTGTTCCACCTCCCAGCTACTCCTACTGCGCTTCTGCTACCAACAACAACCAACGTAGACGAGATCATTTGGACGATGCCTGCAACTGACCATCCACTATGAGAGAGAGAGAAGGGGCTCGGGAGAGATTTCGTTCGCTAGTCATAATTTTATCCATCGGCATCAGTGCTATTACTACTACGGTTGGATGTTGTTCGATTAATAATAAAATGGCTGCTGCCGTTTGCTACTACTTCTGACGGCCATCCAGTAAGCAGCGTGTGTGGTTGCTACCTGGCTTTTCAGTGGCATCACTTGGGGATAACAAACTGGATACGGTCAATAAAACGACGATGTCCCTGATCTGGTGGCGGTGTGAAGGAGCTTTTATGTGTAGCATGACGTGGAAGCTATTTTGTCAGCTCAGTGGGACTTTAAAGTGTGCTGGGTCGTAACACTTATAACTTGAAGCAAATAAGTTTTAGTTGACTAACGCATTACTTTCTGTTCCTTACGTCATTGACTTGAACACATTTTTTTTATTGTTAACGTTAACAGGCTCAATGTAGCTCCAATGTAAGGGTGTGCGATATATCGAATAATTCCGTTTATTTCGCCTCGAAACGGAGATTCAACCCCAAGTAACATTTAACGTTTTATGAAGTACCGTAAAACGGCGTAACATTGATAGTTTTTTGAACTATTTTCTAAATATTTTTTACAGCAATCCATATTGTTCAAGTTTTATTTCATTAAAACAAGTACTGATGATCCTAGAGTCAATTTATCAGTAATATGTTTAACAGAAATTAAAACATTTGCACTATTTTTTTAGTCTTGTGACCGAACATCAGTATTTGAATTTGGGGTTACTTTGATAATGCTCGATAAATTCAAAGAAAATGCGTGAAACTCAAATAATTTATTTATTGAAATATGAAACTTTGAATGAGTATATAATCAGAAAACATCATAAACAATAAGAATACAACATTGAATTTGTGACGGCTATATTGACGAATCCAACAGGTGACAGGAATAAGCACTATCCGAAGGTGATCAGATAGTGACAGCCCTTGGAAATTTCATTATTTTTATGGAAATTTGTTAAATTACAGTGCTAGTTCGTGTAAATAACTAAAAAACTATTGTGATATGTGTCTATCCTAAAATAAAAATTACTAGTTTTCAAATAAAATGAAGAAAAAACATACTAAGGTTACGAACATGGTTATGTTATCAGCCATACCACATCGATTAATGTTGATATGGAGACGCCCTAATATAAATGTTATGGTTAATTTGCTAAACGACGTGTTCAAGGTATCATCCAAACCATTTGTGGAATAGTTCACTGATTTGGGTTATCGTTCGTTTATGGTAATTTTTTATGTGACCAACCAAACTAAATAAAAATAGAAGAGCCCCTTTGTAAAATGTATTCCAATGCAGGCACCCGATGCTGGTTGTTACGGTAGGATTGTATTCGCATACGATTTGCAATCATCGATCGAAGCATGCAGTTGGTTTTATCATGTTTGTTTCAATGCTATTTCAATAAATTAGCACTTAAATATCTAATTCTACTTACCAGAGAGATTCCCTTTATGCCAGAGAAGAAAGGGTTTTCGTTCGGCTATATTCCTTCGGCTATAGGAAAGATGATGTTCCTGCGGATGAAACAATTTATTTTTGTGATTGCTTCAATATGTAAAATTGTTCTAACGACTCACCTCAAACAGCAACACTAATTGATTTCATTCAATTTCCGATGGGATGATCCTGCAGGATTGCATTCTCAGTTTGAATCCTGTAAAAATATTATTAACATTATTTGTTGTGTTTTACTGGAAGCAACATATTTTTTATTTTGAAGAAATCTCAATAATTGTGCATTTAAAAATTAGGATTTACTTACCATTCTTACCGGCGTTACTTTTCTGTTAATATTTCCTTTCTTTTATTGAATAAAACAATTACAATAACACGTAAAACATAGTTTTCTTATCACAAACTTGAAAATATATGCAGTTTGACAGTTCATCACTGCTACGATTACAGCGCCGCTGTGGCCGGCAAAAACTTGGAAATGTCAATAGGAAATACATTTCATAAGTGATGGTTTGAGTACTTTTCAAACAGGCGAAAAACAAGACTTTTTTTTAATATGGATGTAAAATATGTAACACATAATATGTAAAAACTTTATACCATATCAACAAAAATACCCTCAGCTACAATAAGGAGCCATTGTCAAAGTCTATCAAAGTCTGCCGCATTATCAAAGATACCCCGTTTTACGGTACTACAAGGCTTCTATAAAACAACATTCATAAAACCCTGGTCAAGATAGCTTTGCCTTTATTACATCCACCAAAACCTCATTAAGACTAGAATCTGTCTAGTCGGTCCATCCTGAAGAAGGTTCTAAAGAGTGTATTATCGAGACATTTTCAGTCCGCACCGTGCGGATCTATTTGATTTGTGCTGAAGGAAATGTTACTACTACCTAAAGCTACAACAAATTTAAACAGCACTTTTCAGTGCTCAACCTGTAAAATTTCTACCTTGTTCAACTCTTATTCCTCTTCGATCCTTGTTTGGACCCTACCCGAGGTAATCCTTCTTGGATATCGATTTGGAAAATTCCTCTTCGATCCTTCAGATTCTTATAGTAATCTGCTTGGAAGTCGATTTGGATAAAAAAATGTACTGCCGCCATGGCGCCAAAACGCAAAAGAAAGAGGCAAACTCTTGATCCCCCTTCTGATGAAAATAATTTGAGTAATCAATTTGATTTGCTCACGGATGATGAGATCGATCTATCATCCAAGAAAAATTCTAGTAAACTTTCCCGGCTTAATACCAAGAAGGAAAAGATTCCCCCTATTGTGATAACCACTTCCAATTTCCATGCTTTTCGCATGGAACTTTTAAATTTCGTGAAAGTTAAGTTTTCACTACAAATTGGACGTCGGGGTGAATGCCGTGTATTGGCTGAAACCTTGGACGGATTTAAATGTCTTCTCAAGTATCTTACTGAAAAGCAGCATATTTTTTTTTACTTACGACACCAAAACTGAACGTGTGTTCAAGGATGTCATGAAAAGACTGCCCAGTGATGAATCCCTGGATCAGATCAAAGATGAAATGGCAAAATTACTTGGAGTTGTGCAGTCCAAGTAACCAAAATGAAATCTCGTACTGGCGATTCGCGCAACGGGATTTCTAATGATTTTTATTTAGTTCACTTCAAGTCTAGTGAACTAAACAACCTTAAGGCCTTAGAAAAAGCTTGCCTTATGGTCCATGTCCGAGTGAAGTGGGAACACTTCAAGAAGACTGGAGGAAATTTCCAAAACCTCACCCAGTGCCGTAAGGACCAGGGATGGGGTCACGGAACAAAAAAATGTTACATGTCAGCTAAATGCATGACTGTCAATTTCCATCAATGTTAAGCGTCTAATTTGACGGATCCAGTGCTTCATAAACCGCATTCACTTCACTCCTCTCAGCCGGCTGCTCTGTTGTTGTTGGCCGATTTTGCTAGAAATATTACTCGATTATCCTTTGGAATTTCCTTGCGATTGAAATCCCCACTCGATTATGTTTTTTCTCTGTCTCTAGGCGGATCCATCTTTTTAGTTTTATTTGTAATCAATGGGAGGTTTTATGATACCGTTTGAAACCAAACGGTTTTATAATTGCTTTTATAATGATAAAACACCTTTATGGAGTTTTTGTCGTGACATCAATAAGACAAATACCGAATGATTTACTGAACAGTTTTATAAAGGGATAGAGTGCTGCATTAAATTAATTTTTAAAACCAGACACTTTCTGATTTTCTCGTCAGACTTTAAAAGGTTTTTAAACAGGGAAGTTCACGAGTTGATGGATCGATAGGTAGGGTCCAGGTGTGGGAGCTGCCTCCCTGGCGTCGGTAGCATTGGTGCTCAGCACGGAAAACAAGATCGATGGAAAACAAATCAAGGAAATAATGTTTTACACTTTTAAATGCTGTATTTGAACTCAAAAGATTGCATATTGCCGTTATAAAACCACAGTAAATCAGAGTGAGAGTCTAAGGGCTGTTAAATGGTTACTTGGGACGGAATTTCACGGGATATTTTGAAGTTTTTTCGCTTATTACGCGGAATTACATTTATTTACAACAAAATTTGGAACTTACTTTCATACATTTTCAAAATAACCGACAATATTGTTTCATAAATTAAAAATAACTAGAAGAGTCTGTACTTCAGAGCCAGAAAAGAAACGTGACGTAGGACCGCAATTGGTCGGTTCATTTGATTTTGTGTTTGATTCTTTTAACTATTAAAAAATCTAAAATTTTAATTTTATAATTTTTCAAATGGTGGTCCTAAAAATGCCCGTTCGCGGTTTTATCTGGTATCCCTCAAATGGATTGTTGCAGTGTGGGTCCCGAATGATTAGGTACCAATGCTGTCGACCGGGCAGCCTTGCTGTTGCTAGAATCTGTACTCAAGACAGGTTTGCTACTTTTATTACTATTCAGATAATTGTTTCAGAAAGGCTTATCGATATGTAGCTTATAAAATGGAATGAATATCAACAGTAAGACCTGCCTTTTCAAATTTTTGTTAAGGTAGGGTTCACAACGCTAGAAGAAATCACACAAAAACGGGGTGCACAATTGTATACCTATTTATGCGAAGTTCCTACAGGAAAATATACATCAAATTTTGTTTTCAATTTGATCTCAGACTTTGCTCGGGTGTAGAAAATGTTTCAGGTTGAACATTATCGTGACTTCCCTGGGTATAGAGTATCATTTGCTTGTCAAATAACACGCACGTGAGAAAGTGCTTCTAAGAACACTAAGTTGACAGCAGGCAAACGCTCGGGTAAGAGCATCAAAGTCTGGAAGATGTAGAATAATAACGGTTTAGTCTGGACAAGTGCTTCAAGCGAGTTTCGCTGGACTTGTATTCGACATTTTATGAAATTTTAATTTAAGTTAACCGGAGTTTTCTGAACATAAGGTACTCTGAAATAATTATTGAGGTCCAGATATGCTTTCAAATCACACTACCCAGGTAACAATTTAATGCTTAACAAGTGTTGTTCAATCGATTTTAATTCAGCCTTAGTTTGAATAATTGTTGTTCAGCCTTTAAACATCTAAATCTATCAGGCGAAAGCTTAACAGCTACATAAATATAAATTATAAGCTTTTTGAGGCAATAAATAACAGTCTTCTTCAACCCTTGAACAGCCTTCTAGTTTTATTTAGGAAAAAAAAATAATTCATATATTCATATCTTATATATTTTTGTGGGACTGCAACAAAGTGCTGATTAATTGGATTTACATATTAAAATTGTTATTATAAGTCTAAAAATTACCTTTGCATTTCGGGATTCGAACCGGCAGTCGCTGATTAACAGGCATCAATCATACTAACTGGACCACTTAAGCATATCTGTGGCAAAAGGTATGATCATTAATTTGAAACACGTCAAATTTA
Source organism: Ochlerotatus camptorhynchus (assembly GCF_037179485.1). Lineage (NCBI taxonomy): Eukaryota > Metazoa > Arthropoda > Insecta > Diptera > Culicidae > Ochlerotatus > Ochlerotatus camptorhynchus. The sequence goes on along the minus strand of NW_027040506.1, from coordinate 4,831,207 downwards.
AGTTTTTTTTTCCTTGGTTTGTTTCCCGTCGATCTTGTTTTCCGTGCTGAGCACCAATGCTACTGACGCCAGGGAGGCAGCTCCCCCACCTGGACCCTACCTATTGACCCATCAACTCATGAACCGGAGACCAACGGCTTTACTTCCCTTCCGAAGTAAGGCGTGATCAGACATGTTATGCCTCAGAACATCCCGACGGCGCCGACTGGGATTGAACACAGGCCTGCTGGGGTGAGAGGTAATCACGCTTACCACTACACCACCGGCGCCGCTATCAAATTCAAGTTGAAAACAGCAACCGGAAGAGTATTATACATTCCTCTCATGTCCAAGTGTAACTAACACAATGTAGACACAAGTGCGCGATTTATTTCGATGGTCATGTGAAAGCTAATCTAGTGCCATAATTGAGTTATATTTTTGGAATTCGGTCTGAAAATTCAGTGCAATATAGCAGTCAAAACACAGAAATACAAATGTTAATACTTCCGACGTCGTCGCAGCCTACTTCTACCTGGAGCTATTCCTAAAAAGCTCCTTTTCCTTGTCTCTACTGCTGCCGTTGCTTGGGATTAGAAAAGTAGGCAGTGAATTTAGAAGAACTAAAATGTTCGAAATGCAACGAAATGAAATGACTACAGTCAGCAGATCAGGCTAAGAAAAAATATTTGTAGTGCATTGCTGATTTGTGGAGTAATGTTAAGCTAAAATAAGGCTTGTTCAATCTTTGGGTTTGCTAACTTATTGAGGTTGAATTATGGGGATACAATTAGCTTCATGCACTACTAATCAACTATAGATTCAGCCTGCTGTTAATCAGCTTTGTACACCTGAAATCAACCAATAATCAGCTTCTGTTCTCATTGTTCAACTTCAATTCTTACTTGGGTAAGCTTGACATGATGATCCTTTGGCAGATTTCTTAGGCTGGTTGGTCTCTAGTAAAAAATGTTCGTAACTACCAAGTATGAAAGTGTTTAAAAATCACTAATATGAGGACAATTGGGATGCATTAGCTGAATAATAATAATAATATTAATTAGATGAAGAAGGTACAAGAAAAGGAAAAAGAAAACAGCAATCAGTTAAGATGAGCATGGTTGAACTCTACCTTCTACTAGTAAACTGAGCTAAAGCTGGAAGGAATCGATCTCTCCATTAAAATCCAAACAAAACTTCCGCGGTCACCTATGCTGGTGGTTGTACCATCGACTGTCACCACTACTAGTTGAGCTCGGAGAAAAAGCTTCTCTCAGCATTAAATTAGTCTTACTCCAACCGTTCACTGCTGAGCACGAGACACAGACGCCGATCTTGACAACAACAACGACACAGTATGAGCGGCGTGATCGAGTGTGAGAGAGCCTAAAACGCGCGCGCGAGACCAAGATCACTATGATGCTGTGCCGGGGTGGTGGTGGTCGTCGTTGAAGAACGATAGACTGTGCTAAACTGGGGGGGGGGGGGGAGCGAAAGAGGACGGTTGTGCGGTGTCGCGGTCTCCGCGGTCGTGGCTTCGCTTTGCAGCATCCTATACCTACCTACCTACAACACCATACTACGGCAGTCATCCAGCAGCCATCAGCAGTAAGCGGCAGCAGCAGCTATAACAGCAGCAACAGCAGCACCACCGGCAGAGGCAACAACGACTATAAAAGGCGATGCGAGTGATCCACCGTGAAGGGCTGAGTGGCAGTTTTCGGGGTGGATGATTTTAGCTGAAATCAAAGCTTGACCAAAGAATCTAGATTCTTGTGTTTTCTCAATACTGGATTTAAATTTATGTTATGCTGAGATTATCACAATGATCGAGGTTTATAAAAAAAATTATCCTGATTTAAAAGAAAACAATGGTCATTTTGAAAAACAGCATTTAAGATTAAAAAAAAAACGAAGTAAAGAAATTTTGATGCGATTTTGTCTTTTCATTATTTGTCAATGGTTTCGTCTGTCCGTCTTAACCGTCTCGTTTTTTATAGCTTACATGTCCAAACTGAAATTTTGAGCCTGCACTATTTTTGAATTCGTATATAATATGGTGAGCTCAATGATACTCTATACCGCGGCAAATCTAGGAAATTTCCTTCAGATGATCGGAAGCTATAATTTTCAGCAAAAAATTATCATTCAAGGATAAAATTAGGTACATTTAACTGATACAATAACTTTTTTGAATATTTATTTAAATAAATACTTATATAAACAAAGTGCTTATTAAATAATGAAAATAATAAACTTTCACCCCGACATTTTTCAAAGTTCCATCACCAATCAAGCATTAAACTTTCGATTCGTTCGAGCAGAACAGTAATCTCCAAGGAGAAGAGCTTAGTCGGGGCTGTAATGTGTTTATAAAAGTTATTTTTCGGTTCCTGCTGTAGACTCTGAGGCATTGCTAAGAAGACGACGAAGAAGCACGAACGAAAATAAAAGCAATACGAAGAAGAAGTAACAAAGTCAGTTGAACACATGGAATGAAGGAAGAAAGGAAGGTAAGACCACGAAGAAACACTGCCCGCAAGGAAGGAGGAACCAGCAAAGCTGAAGAAAAAAAAAATGTTCAGACGGTCTTTAATCTTTCCTCTTGGTGCGACTTGGGCAGAAGAAGGCTGTTGGTGATCTTGCTGCTGTGAACGGCAGAACTGCGTCATCGTCTTCTTGGTGATGTTGTATGTTTTGGACGATCCAAAGTGGTCGTCGTCGTTGTCGTTGTTCCGTTCGTTGCCCGCCGGTCGATTCTCTTTCGGATGCTGTGTTGGCTTTTTTTAGCTGCCTCTCGCCTGTTCCGTTGTATTCTTGTGTAGTTCAAGTTCTGACTTCTTCTGCTTGGTTTTGTTGGTGTTTTCTTGGAGGCTGTCGCTTTTTTTTTCATGCTCTTCCAGTTTTGTGTATGAACGATGCTGCATTTTTTGTTTGTTAAACCTTTCTCCTCTTGAGGCTCTTCTCTTTGCCCACGTTACAAGGGAATGTTTTAAACTGAAATTAAGATAAGTCACCTTCTTGCGATAAAAACGTTGGATGGTTCGTTGGGCGTTTTGCATTGAACTAGTTTTTTTTTTTTCATTTTACATAACGAGAAGTACATTCATTGAAGGCTTTCTTACATTGCTGGAGTTCGTCGCTTAGGTAGTTGAAGTCTCCAAATTATAAACAACAAATAATATCATGACAAGCTACCGCACGTTATTCTAATTCATTTTCCTTCAACATGAACAACACCTTGAGCTTCAAAGTAGACAATTATCGTCCCCCGCTGTTGCCAGTGCACCGTACACTTACTAACACACTTGTCCTCAATTTTTATCGCCAGGATCAAAAAGTCAAAAGAGAAAAAGGAAAACTGGGACGGAGGCAGTCCCCGTTTAATTAGTTTTCTAGCTCCCGCTGGCTTCCGTGTTGGGAGTCATAAAAAAAATCAAGAGCACATCGTTTCATCTTCCTTTCAGTGTGCCTACCTTGCCTGCTCCCTGCACCTTCGAAAACACCCACACGCGTCCCTACCGCATCGGATCACGAAGAATTTGTTTTATTTCACCTTTTATGATGTGTGTTCCTTGTGAGACGAATGAATTCATGAAAACCTACGGACAAAAAAAAAAGTTGAGAAAGGACGTGATAAAAATTGGGTACAATTAAACATTTAGCTCTGTTTTGTACGTATTCCACATTTTATTCAACCGAGGAAAAGGAAACTCCGGAAAATACACTGCTCCTGAGCGACGACAAAAGGCAACGGTCCGTCGCCAGTGCTACTGAGGAGGCTTCTTTGTCATTGTTTGAAACTTTCTTTTATTTTCATGTGTCAAGTTAAGGGATGACACGGCATCCCTCTTTTGAGATGCCGTAATTCGGAGCACTGCTAGCGATGATTGCGGTAGAAGGTAGAAAGCTCGAGTTGTCCCTCTGCTACCTGTTAATGGGTACGTTTCAAGACAGGAAGTTTGTAAGCGGACAAATGTTGTGCAACTAAATTTAGTCAAATATTGGTACTGTTTCATACAATAATGAATAAAAGTTTTTATTCAACAAATTTGAATCAATAAAACATTCAACATAATGCACAGTTGGCCAGGAATTAAATCTAATACGATAAAAAAAAAACGCAAAGATGGCGCAGCGATACAATCTTTTTCAATTTGCTAGCTAGAGTTTGCTGTCTTCGGAAATGTGCAACATACAATTTTAGAAAAAAAAATTCCAGAGGAAAAATTAATAGCGCTGTAAAATTTGTCTGAAATTCACGTGTTAAGTATATAAGATGTTGAAAATTGATTCAGAAGAATAATTTTAATATTTTTCGACAAGCGGCGCCGGTGGTGTTGTGGAAGCGTGATTACCTCTCATCCCAGCAGGCCTGGGTTCAATCCCAGTCCGCGCCGCCGGGATGTTCTGAGGCATAACATCTCTGATAACAGGAGACGAACCAGCCCCGAGCTGAAAACGATAACGCCTTCGTTCGGAAGGGAAGTAAAGCCGTTGGTCCCCGGTTCATGAGTTGATGGGTCGATAGGTAGGGTCAAGGTGTGGGAGCTGCCTCTCTGGCGTTGGTAGCATTGGTGCTCAGCACAAAAAACAAGATCGACGGAAAAAAAAAATCAAGGAAAAAAATTAAAGGGTTGTGTCCTAGACACGACCGCAGTATGACGTAGAACTACGCAAAATTGATGTTTGTCGTTATTAAACCAATATTATGTTAATCAATAAAACAAAAATTTTTCTTGTGAGCTTTTAGAATAAGTTTCTAAGAGTTTCTTGGGCTTAATTAGTCACGGTCAAAATAGGTCCAACCAAAATTCATTAATCTACCTTACGTGTTGAATGTATGCGGTTCCAAAGGTTGTTACAAATTAATTTGAATTTCCTACCTCGAGTTGAAGGACCTTCTCCAGCGTCCTAATCAGTGGATGGTGAAGCATTACCTCTGACTGCTTTCATGTTGGCTTTATAACACCGAACTATCTCTGCAGCTGACGGATTTCACGCCAACTCATCCAGTTGTTGGCAGCACCCTCTCAGAACCTTATGGAACTTTGTGGGTGTGGAGACTTAGCAATTTTAAGCAACTTTGCGTACTTATTTTTTTCAAAATTTATCTCGCCTAACATTTGATAAGGGTCAAAGTTTTTTGTCGATTTTTTTTTCAAATCGATATAGCTTAAAAATGACAAGCCCTACAAAATAGTGATGTATGGCGAACTTTTAGCAAATAATCTGAAATTTTATAAAAAAATTTAAATAAAATAAAAAATCGGTTTCTACACTCTAAAAAAATATATTTAAAAATTAAAAGTCATTTTCCCAAAAATGGTACCCCTCAGATTTGCTTGATATTTTTTCTCATGAAAGGCAATATAATTACCTAACTTTTCTTCATACATCGCAAAGTGGGTGCTTTTAACAACAACTTTTTCATGTTAATTTTTTTTTTAGCGTGTTTCACTCAAAGTCGAATAGTAATACGCGCACAACCTTATTAAAATTCGATTAAACTTTATGGGTATACTTTTCGATAATCTGGGCGAAATCTAGCCTAACATTTGAAAAGGGTACAGAGAAGTTACCTGCAAATCGTCCAATAAGAGTTCAGAACAAAATGTTCTAATGAGGAACAGCCATCTCAGCATGGTTTGCACTTTCCTGTGATGGATTGTATTATAATATATGCATACACTCTATCCAACTTCTATAAAACCACCCTCAAATTGTTCCAAATCAACAGGTAAACTAAGTAAAAATCGCTTAGTATGTTTTATTCATGAAAAGATTTCAATTCATGTATTTGTGATTAATTTAATTAGAAAAATAATCATTCATTTATTTTTATGTATTAGGTGTGTCCATTAGTAAGCAATATGCATATATGTTTATACCTCATCTCTCAAGTGAATACATATAATAGCGCAGGTAACTTAACGATTATTTAAGGCATGCCTAAAATAATCGTTAAGTTACCTGCTATATAGCAGTTATATAACAACGCAGGTAGTCACATGAGAGATATAAGGTATAAACTTAAAGCACCGCAGTCTGTTTCTACCGACATAATCTAATATTTAAGTTTGGTGATATCACAACAATGCTCATAGTTGCTGTAGTGCATAGTTGTTGAAAGTGTAGTGCTGCATAGTTGTTGAAACGAAAAAGTGTTTATATATACAACAATGGAAAAATCTGCTGAATTGATTATTAAAAGCGTGCAATGTAGTGCCAACGTAAACAATCCCAATTGCAGCCGCAATAATTTACGTAATTTATCATCAAGTCTCATAGAGAAAATACATTCATGGGGCTTTGATCATCAATTGGATGTAACAATGCGTATTTGTGAATCGTGTCGTGGAATTTTAGTGCACAATAGGACACCTCTCCCGAAAAAGAGGCGATCGGATGGAAAAGAATCAAGCCATGCTCGGAAGTTTGAAGAGCCGCAACCATCAACAAGTCATCAGCAATCAGAACATCAGGAATTTGATGATACACTAGGTAAATAATAATAACTTTAACTGTTTCAACTGTGTGGTTTAAGGATTGTACATCGAAGATACAACTTCATTTTCAACATTTTTTTAGAGCACGAGCTGGATGAACCGCTTATCGTACAAATTTGATCGATTGGTAGGCCAACCTCGGTGAACAATCTATCAAATTTTCACGACTGTACGATATGCGGTTTATGCAGCTCGTGCTCCACAAACATGGGGAAAATTCAGATGCGGCTTCGATGTACCGTAAACGGGGATGTCTTTGATAATGGAGGTAACTTTGATAATGCAGCTAATCCAAAAAGTTATGACTTAATGCTCTTTGTATTCATTATTTTGGAAGGGAACATCGGTTTCCTATCCAAAATATTGCGTACGATGTGCCTTAAGTCATAAATTTTTGGCTTAGCTGCATTACCAAAGTTACCCCTATTATCGAAACCACCCCCGTTCACCTTAACAGCGTTATATATTAATGTGTGGTAATATTTTTTTTTTTTCTTTAATTTTACTGATACAGATCCATCGCTAGAATCAATCCCATCAGCGGATCAGATCCAAGGTCCATATAATGTGGAACAATTCAATTGTATAGCTTCAACCTTACAGTTATCACCAATTTCATCGAGAAGTATGAGAAGTATGAATTATCGTGTTCAAAAATCTGCAGAGATCACGAGGGCAGTGCGTAAAAATATATTTGGGATGGATTCAGACGATGTCAACAAATCAAATGATTTTGACGAAATGATCATGCAGTTAAAGGAGAAATTTAATTTGCCTTCTACGAGTACAAATGACAAATTAAAAGTGTTATCAGTGCTCCCTAAATCATGGTCAGTGAATCAAATAGTTAATGAGTTTAATGCACCCCATCATACAGTGAAACAGATGAAAAGGCTAGTCAGAGAACAAGGTATTCTTTGTAGTAAGAAAGCAAGAAGTGGTCATGGATTTAATGATACTGAAAAACAAATTGTTTTAAATTTCTTTGACAGTGATGATATTAGTAGGCCTATGCCAGGAAGTAATGATTATGTTTCTGAATATCGAAATGGATATAAAGAGCATGTTCAGAAACGTTTATTGATGATGTCTCTTAAAGAGGCTTTTATGATTTTTGAAGAGAAATACAAAAGTGTTAAAATCGGATTTACTTCGTTCACTCAGCTCCGACCAAAGCATTGCATACTGTTGGATAGTACAGGTACACATAATGTATGTGTCTGTACTATACATGAAAATGTTAAATTGATTATTAATAGTGTAAAATTTGATTCATATAAAGAAATTGCAGACAAAATACTTTGCAGTAGTCCTATTAGAACCATAGATTGTTTTTATCGTACATGTGAAGAATGCATTTCCACAGATAGTATCGTGAGGGAACTTACATCAGTATTAGAAGCAGATGATATGGAAGAAGTTTTATTTCAACAGTGGTTGACTACCGACCGTTGTAATTTGGAAACTATTATTAAACCTGCAGATGAGTTTGTTCAATATTTGACGGAAAAAGTTGAAAAGCTCATAACCCATGATTTTATTCATAAAGAGCAATCATCTTACCTAAGTAATAAAAAAAAAATCTCTTCAAAACGGTGAAATTTTAGTGATTTGCGACTTTTCTGAAAATTATTCATTTATTATTCAAAACTCAGCACAGGGGTATCATTGGAACAATAATCAAGCTACGATACATCCTTTCGAAATTTACTACATAAAAGAAAACAAGTTGGAAAATTTAAACTTTATTATTATTTCAGAAGTATTGACCCATGATACAAAAGCAGTTCAATTATTTATATCAAAATTGTTAGATTTCATTAAACAATCTATTAGTTTCACAAAAATTACTTTCATGTCAGATGGAGCAGCGGCTCATTACAAAAATAAAAAGAATTTTGCCAGTTTGTGCAACTTCAAGTCCAAGTATGGATTGGAAGCAGAATGGCACTTCTTCGCAACGTCTCATGGGAAAGGCCCATGTGACGCAATTGGAGGAACTCTCAAACGAATGGCAAAGAGAGCAAGTCTTGCTCGAGATTATGGAAACACAATCACAACTCCACAAGAACTGTATGACTGGGCAGTTAAACAAACAGATACAAGCATAACAAAATTGAACTTCTGCTTCATATCAAATGATCAATACACAAAGATGTCCGATGAACTCAAGGAGCTGTTCAGTCATGTAAAAACTATACCTGGTACACAAAAATTTCATTGTTTTGTACCTATTTCTCAAAACATAATTTCTACTAAGCGATTTTCACATTCAAAGGAAACTCCGAAAAATTTCACTCTGTTTCCGATAGACTAATAATCAATGAAAAACTCAAATTATGTATGGAGAATTATAGGAAAATAAATTATGCACTAAACAAAAACACTAGAGTTTTCATTTATTAAAACACCATTCGAAATGCAGGAAAATCCTCTGTATTAGGCCCTTTCAAATGTTAGGCTAGATTTTTGTTTTAAGCACGCCCAGATTATCAAAAGGTCAAAATCTTTATGCTCATTAAGTTTCAACGGATTTTAATAAGGTTGTGCGCGTATTACTATTCGACTTTGAGTGAAACACGCTAAAAAAAATTAACATGAAAAAGTTGTTGTTAAAAGCGCCCACTTTGCGATGTATGAAGAAAAGTTAGGTAATTATATTGCCTTTCATGAGAAAAAATATCAAGCAAATCTGAGGGGTACCATTTTTGGGAAAATGACTTTCAATTTTTAAATATATTTTTTTAGAGTGTAGAAACCAATTTTTTAATTTATTTAAATTTTTTTATAAAATTTCAGATTATTTGCTAAAAGTTCGCCATACATCACTATTTTGTAGGGCTTGTCATTTTTAAGCTATATCGATTTGAAAAAAAAATCGACAAAAAACTTTGACCCTTATCAAATGTTAGGCGAGATAAATTTTGAAAAAAATAAGTACTCAAAGTTGCTTAAAATTGCTAAGTCTCCACACCCACAAAGTTTCATAAGGTTCTGAGAGGGTGCTGCCAACTCCGAAGACGAGTTGGCGTGAAATCCGTCAGCTGTCTTGTTAAGCTTCGGATGTGTTTTTTTTTTTTTTTTTTTTTCCTTTGTTTGGGACCAAACAACACTGCGACCAGGAAATTGATCTTATGTAGTTTATTTCGTGTCCTTAGTTTAGTGCATGTCGTATTACTCCATCACTATTGAGAAATGATGAAGTATTCGATTTTTTTTTTACAGTTGCCACTCTTGCATTTATCGCAAGGATCCGACTCTAATTGAAAGGTCCCGCTATTTATATTTATTTATATATTTTGTCAATCAAAATTGGATTCCTTAGCAAACAAAATTAAGGTATGACACCGATAATGACCATGCATCAACCCTAGTCTTAACCACTTCAAACTAGGGAACAACGAATAGAAGATAAGGAATCTCATAGATGAAGACAACTAACTCACTTTTTTTTTCTTGTTTCAAGATCATCCTCGGTAGACAAAGCCGAGTCTTGTCACTATCAACAAGGCATAAAAAGTAACAAGGTCTAAGATGTGTTCCTTGGATTACTGAAAAATCCTGTTCCCCTAGTCTGAAGTAGTCAGGACTAGGAATCGGTGGTAGATGTTACATTCCGTAACGTATCACGAAAAGGTGATCTACCCACGTTACGGGGCTTCGGATGTTAATCTAATTTCACATAAATAGGCACCGTAAAACGGAGTATATTTGATAATGGGGGTAACTTTGATAGTATAATTTAAAGATTAAATTCACTCGCTGGGCTTTTTCCAAATTAGAAAAATTGGTTCCATATTGTAGCTTAGCGTATTTCCTTTGATTTCGTGATATTTGATTTCATATTTTACAAACATATTAAAAAACAATTTTCGTGTTTTTCGCCTGTTTGATAAAGCACTCAATCCATCACTTATGAAATGTATTTCTGATATAGCCATAACAAATTCAATGTTGTATTCTTATTGCTTATGAAGTTTTCTGATTATTTACTCATTCAAAGTTTCATATATTTATAAAGAACTAAATTGTTTGAGTCTCACCCATTTTTTTCTACATTCATCGAGCTTTATCAAAGTAACCCTAAATCAAAATACTGAAGTTGGATCACATAACTAAAAAAAATAGTGTCAATGCTTTATTTTTCGTTAAACATATTACTGACGAATTAACTATTGGAACCTCAGTACTTTTTATAAAAATATAAAATTTGAAAAACATTCATTGGTGTAAAAAATATTTAAAATATAGATCAAAATTTTAATTTGCAGGAGTGAACTTTTATTTGCGATAAATTTGTTGCTGAAGTCATTGTTTTTAGCAGTTTCGCCCAAATAAAATGTTGGCACTTAAGTAAAGTCTATTTCATTTAAATTTTGTATAATCAATGGCATACATTAAGAAAATCATATAGTTTTTCAAATTTCATGTGATATTTCATGATTAGGACCCTGAAAAAATACGTTTGCTTTATTTTCTCTCTCATTTATTTAAAGTCGGTCTCTGTTCCGCAATCTAGTGACAATCACCGACGGACATCAATTGCCATCCATTGACGGCAATCGAATGTGCGGCTGAGATAGAATCCAGACCCATTGGGGTGACAAAGCAGTCACGCTTACCGCTACACCAGCGCCAGCAGCTTTAAAAAAGATTGAATCAAAATTTGGACGTAGAACTACGTCTTTCTCGACTATACTGGGATGCAAATCAAAAAATGTGTGTGGTGAAGTAGTGTTAGGTTTTGAACGCTTGTAACTTTGTCATTTATAGATGAAATAAAAATACGCCTATCGATAGGATATTACTTTACGCTTCTTCTAAAATAAATACTTTTTCAAATTTCTATAAAAAAAAAACGTTAAAAATGTACATATGAAAATTTTATCACCTTTTTCATGAAATAAACGTTTTTCCCAAACCCAGCCGTCATAATCGAGTACCATCAGTACCATCAAATATAAACAGCGCTGCTGTCGTGCAACTGTTCATTACCGCTTCGGACGGCGTGGCACTGGATCCTGCAGCAATCAGGAGCTAGTCAGCGGTTAATGTTGTTTACATCTGCGGATTTGCTAGCGTTAGTGTACTAGCACTGTGTAAACACTCCTAGAGGTGGATTACAGTGTAATCGCCTTGACAAACAGCGATGAGGTCGAAGGAGAATTGGGTTCATTTATACAAAAGACCACATCCCTCCCCCTCCTTATAAACCTGGAAAAGACATGAACTTTGACGATCTATTTTTTCCGATCAAAAACAATTAACAAACTACGATTAAGTAACATTAATTCCCGCTTCTGCCCAGAGAGACAAAAGAACCAAATTTGAGAATTCTCATTTTATGGCACATGAGGCATTTTGATCGTGTTCGTGATTCGACAATTTTCGCCATCGCATTCTTCGAAGCATCGTTAAAATCGCCATCGAACTGGAATAGCTTAAAGCCATTATTCACTTCAATTCATCAACTTACAGAAAGTAAGAAGATGCCTCATTGGATGGATCATTTTTGGTTCATAGTGCTCTTCAGTTAGAAAGGATTGTTCAGCATTCCTGGTGAAACACAGGATCTTCTTCGAGCAGCAGCGTTTCAGCCAGATTGTCCAGTGTAGCCATCAGATGCCTAACGTACTTTCCGGACACTTGCATTCATCTGCAGGACTGAAGCGTTGACCTGCCGAACCTAAGCGTTCACTGCCGGACCCCTGTGTCATCCCACTAGATCCCCAGATCCATTTTCCGGACTCCTACGTGCACCCACCGGACCCCTTCGTCCTATCATCGGAACGAAGCATTCACTATCGAACCGTAGCGTTACTTTTTGGACCACAGCGTCATAGGACCTAAGCGCCAAATGTAGACACCATCATCATGGAAAATTTAATTTTATACAAGTTAACTCAAAACATTCGTTTTCGGGTGCCGATACTAGGGGAATTTACGTATTCTCGTCAATCTAAGCAGCGTCCTAACTTCTATTAGCGATTTCTCAGCGTCACACACATACATGACAGGTTTGTTTGTTGACATTTATTTGCTGCTTGCTGTTCTACCAATTCCCATCGACAGAATTGATCAAAACGGGTTGAACATGTTTTTACAACGCCCCAAACTTCTCAGGTGAGTGTGACTATTGTCGGCAGTCTCTTTTTCTTCGGCACCCTTTCCATTTGAACTGCGTGTTAACCAGCTGTTCTATTATCGGCAACACGAAATCAGCCGTATTTTGTAGTGTGTATATTTCATTTAAAGAAAAATATGGCATAACAGGATTGCACAGTCGTAAAAATGTAATCAGGTTGAAGCTGAAAAGGTAATGAATCGGCTTTATACATTCAGCGAAGAGTTTTGATGAGAAAATACAGTGAAATTAACGTTTCAATTTCGGTTGCCGAAAACAGTCAATGGGTGCCGAAGCCATAATTTACCCTATATGTTGGATCGCACCATCGGCGCCGGGCTCTACGTTGTTTGAATATATAAAGCGTTACCAGTAAAAGCTCCCCGGCACGATGGTAGCGACGCGATCCACATTGTTTGTATCATAGTGTTTTGTATTCATTTGTTTTTGTTTACATTTTGTATGTTTGTTTTTTTGTTGTAAATAATTATTGTGAGTGAGTTTTATTGTTCAGTTTTAATATTTAAGGAAATATTTTTGTGAATAGTTTAAGTTATTCGTTCCTCCAAGTGTTAATTGGGGAGTTTAATTTATATTCTGGAATAGTCTTCGCCTTGCCAATTTCCACCACACCGTAAAAAACTCAACGTAGGGCCGGATCCTGGCCGAAACATTGGGGTGGGTCATGCAGTCATCTCACCACTAACTCTCGCTTGTCCTCAAATCGTTTGAGCTGATATTTTGTAGGTGACTAATATATGATAGGCACTATCGCAAACAAAGATAATATTCAAAAACTAACAGTCTTGTTTTTCAAAATAATAACGTACCGTGCCGATTCCAATTTCGGACACTTAAACTCGAATTTCGGACACTTTTAAAAGTTGATTATCTCGGTCGAATATGATCCACATGTCTTGTAAATTTTAAATTTTTTTGACTAGTGCCCTCCACGATCATCTAACATTATTACTTTGTTTCTAACTGGATGTAATATTTAATTAAAAATGAAAGTGTCCGAAATTTGAACCGTCCGAAATTTGAATCGGAACGGTATCTTCATTAAAGTTGTATCTGAGTAACTTTCAAGCAAATTTGTTGGAAAAACAATTGATCTATCTCTTAAAGATGTCATTGAGGAGCAATTTCATTGAATTGTAACTTTTTTAGCACTAAATTTTTAATTTCAAATTTATCATGAATGTTTTAGTCAATCAACTTTTAGAACTTGACATATTGCACATTTTTTTTTCCAAATGAAATAAATCGATATCTCTTAAAGATCGTGTGATTCTAGCGACCTTTTTTTATTATCTTTAAGTATAAGTTGCAAGAATATTCCGGTAAAAGATAGAAGAAACTTCGTCAGAAATATTCTTGTTAAACTCGAACTACCTTCCGCGGAAAGATGGACGAAAGTTCCAAGAAAGTCAGAAAAACTTCCAGGAGACGTTCAGTCTCGACAAATTTAATTGAATTTACAGACGATTGATTTACTGCATTGGAAACCACGTAGAAACCCTCTATACAGTCTTTAGCAAGGCAATTGACCGCAATGACATAATAATGCTACTCGTTAAACTACGAAACATTAGAATTAAATCAGGACTCCTAAAATAGATTTAATCAACTAAACGACAGCAAATAACCAAATTCAACGGAAAGAAATCGAGCTCCTTTAAAGTCACTTCAGGCGTCCCCGAAGGCTCTCATTTGGGACCTCTTCTTTTTTATTCTATACGTAAACGATATTTCTTTTATTCTCAAAAAACTAAAATTAATGCATATAATATAAGGAAATAATCAATACACTCAAAAGCTCTTCATAAAGGGATTCCGTTGAGAGAAAAAAAAAGTATAATAGGAATGAATGTAAAAAATGCAATTTAATATCATTAAGCAGGAAAAGACCAACTTCAAAAATTTAAATTGCAAAAGGAAATCAAAATGTAGAAAAATGTGAAAGAGATAGGGATTTTGGAATTATCTTAGTCTTCAAACTATCTTTCATAGATCATTACAACACAATCATTCACAGGACGAATAACATACTAGGCTTCATCAAGCGCTTTTGCTATAACTTTCAGAACCCATGTACAAATAAAACATTATATCCATAGAACTTCGATATTAGGGCGTAATTGCTTTTGTAAATAAACACGTCATTTGCCGATTTCTGGCGAATTAAAGCTCAATCTAAAAAAAAAGTAACAACACAAACAGGTAGAGGACTTATTTTTCTATCATTTGGTATAGTTTGTTTGCGAGATTGGCAATATATTATATTGCCTATGTGAGGTCAATACTGGAATATTGCAGTATTTTATGGTCTCTTTTTACAATTACGCACTAATATAGATTAGAATCTGTACAAAGCACTTTCTATCATACGCCCTTCGTAAATTAGGTTGGACATAATTTTTTCTTACATCATATAAAGCACGCTGTATGCTTATAACATACAAACATTAAATGAGCGTCGTTAATATGCAATGGTTTCATTTGTAAAGGATATCGTTTTGCAGCGCATTGACTCAACAGAACTTTTATAAGTATTAAATTTTTATGTACCTATTCGGCAACTCCGAAATCTTAATTTATTTTCCATAAACCATCATCGCAATTATGCAAAATATGGGCCATCACATGATGGCCTCTCCTAATCAATACTGCGAAACCATTGACTTTACAATGTCTCGGCATAATCTAAAACAAAATTTTAACTCCATACGGAATTATAATTCATAAGAATAGCAGGCATTGGACAAAACTGTACTTTTTACTTTTTATTGCACAGATTTTTTATTATATTTAAGAAAAACACTGTTTATGTATATGTACTTGTATACGTTGGTTGACGAAATAAAAAAAACTAATTAACCTTTTGTAGAAAATTAATCATACCCGATATTATAATAACTATAGGCAACCCGAACGTAGAAAAGTGTGATAGAATCATGGATCTAGGCGTTATTTTAGACTCAAAGCTTACTTTTACCGATCATTATAACATAATTATTAACTCTTTGTCTGTATTTTGGGGTCTATATGACCCCAGGTAATTTTATGCAATCTAGATTATTCATCTTGCCGGCGCCGGTGATGTAGTGGTAAGCGTGACTGTTTTCTAACACCCCAATGGGTCTGGGTTCAATCCCACCCGAGGTCGGTGGGATTTTTCTGAGGCATAAAAATCTCTGGGCACGTCTTCCTTCGGAAGGGAAGTAAGCCGTTGGTCCCGGCCCATGTGTGTTGTGAATGGGTGCTCCTACGCAGGTGTGGAAGCTGCCTTCCTTCACATTCGGTTGCCGTCAATGGATGGCAATCGATGTCCGTCGGTGATTGGCACTAGATTGTGGTACAGAGACCGACGTTAAATAAAGGAAATGAAGAATAAGTAGATTATTCATCATAACGATTTTATTATCTGACATTTTTGCTAACGAAAGTCTTCTTGATATGCCTGCCTCTTAGTTGAGACTCATTTCGAAATTTATTGAATACCCGTTTTGAAGGATTTTTGCAATGAACATAGCTTTATTTAAAAGGTACAGGCAAAGGGTTAACAGAGCCTTAAGCATGCTTGGTTTTATAGCTTTCACGGCCCGTATACGATAAAAACATTGTACATTGCTTATGTTTTAGATCGATATTAGAATATAGCATAGTTTGGTCTCCTTTTTCTATCACACACGAAGAAATAAAAGAGTCCGTTCAAAGGCAGTTTCTATTGCATACACTTCGCAAGTAAGGTTGGAGTGGTTGCCTCTGCCATGATACAAAGCTCGATGTATGCTCATAAATATCCAAGCATCAAAAGACCGAGAAGGATAAGAAATTTCCACTTAATTCCACTACCATATTTGATTATCCTTGACAGATAAGCGTATTTCGTCTACAATGTGCAGACTTCACAAGTAACCATAAGCTTTAGTATGTATGTCGGCTTTATTAATGCATTACTAGTGTTAATAAGCATTTAGACAGTACTGCTAATGCTGAGATGCCATTAATCTGCATTGCTAATGCTACAATGCTTGATAATATTTTGACAGGAAAACCACGTAGTCAGTATTTGTGAGTTGTAATGAGTTGTGTCTCTCGAACATGTTCACAAACACCAACATAGAAACTTGACAATGCTGATTGGGTAAACGATTGATGTATGACTTTTTACACGCGATTTGTTTAACCACTTCGTATATTCTCATCCTTAAATCTCTAGGTCTACATAATGTATGCATTTGAAAATAATACTCAGTGCATCAGGAAAGTGTATATAAAATTAAATTATGAGATCTTCACAGCTTCTTGATGATGAGATCTGAGACCATGAAAACGTGAAATGGATTACCTCTACCAATCGTGTGTTTAAATAAGCCAATTTACGAAGCAATTTACATCATGATCTATAGCTTCGGGAGTACAGGTACATGATTGTTTATTTATGTATTTCTTTGGAGGGAAAAGCCCACGCTAGTGGGTGCAAAACCTCAATATTTCAGTACCAACAGGTAACATGGAATCCTACAGATACATTTTCTTGAACTAAGTCCTGAACATATAAATATATATTAATTTAAATACAGAAAACAGAAACCGTCAGGAAGTTAAAAATACATTATAAAACAGATTCTTAAGCCTAACACAATTTAAAATCAAAGCAGTTATAACATTTGTTTAAAATGCTTGCAAATGTTAGTTAACGGCTCATTAGCGCTGTAGTTTGTGCGAGGAGCCGGAATATTGATAAAGGGTGTCCACGATGAAATTGCCACACACAAAATTGATTCGCAAAATTCGAGTTTTCATCCGATTGCCATCAAATTTTCAGGGATTGAGAAATAACTATTAAACTTCATTTTACCATTTTACTCGTATTTTATTTACAGTCCATACGCAAATGCCCGCACCTTGGCCTTAACCCCGGCCATAAGATTCTGCACAACCTGTGAATCAACCGTTTTTTGCATGTAAACCCATACTTTCTTCAGTTCCTCGACTGTCTTCACTACCTTAGGTCGTTTAAGAAGGTGCTGCTTCATAATCGCCCAGTACTTCTCGATGGGGCGGAGCTCCGGAGTGTTGGGAGGGTTGAACATTTTCGGCACGAAATTGACCTTATTGTCCGCATACCACTTCAGCACGTCCTTGGAGTAGTGGCATGAGGCCAAATCCGGCCAGAAGATTGTTGGGACGTTGTGGGCCTTCAGGAGAGGAAGCAGCCGCTTCTGGAGGCACTCTTTTATGTACACCTGTCCGTTCATCGTGTCCTGGGTCACGAAAGGTGCACTCCGCTTCCCGCACTTGCAGATGGCTTGCCAAACCAGGAATTTCTTCGCAAATTTGGACATCTTCTGAGTGCGGACATGCTCCGGAACGCTGAACTTATCCTTGGCCGTGAAAAACAGGTTGCCGGGGATCTGTTTGAAGTCGGCCTTCACATATGTTTCGTCGTCCATGATGCAGCATTCAACTTTCGTCAGCATGTTGAGGTACAACTTCCTGGCACGGGTTTTGGCGGACTTGTTCTGCTTCTCGTCGCGATTAGGGGCCTTTTGTACCTTGAACGTTCGAAGCCCAGCCTTAGTATTGGCCTTCTGGACAAAACTTCGGCTTAGGTGCAGCTTCTTAGCCACATCCCTAACGGAGGCGTTCGGATTTCGGTTGAAGGCCCCAACTACGCGGTTGTGATTTTTGGTGTTGTACGGAATACTTTTTCCTTCACTTCTGGGCTTCCGATCGGTGGTCAACCGTTCCTCGAACCGCTTAATCACTCGCGACACCGTGGAATTCGCGATTCCCAACGTTTTAGCGATGGAACAATGCGAGAGATCCTTGTTCTCGTGATGAATGCGCAAGATTTTATCATGCACGAGCTGTTCTTTCGACTCCATTTCCGCGAGTTTTGATCACAGGACTTTAAAACTTGCAGGATGTAAATAATGCACTATGAACTAAATCCACCCAAATTTTCATTAAATTCTACCCAACGGTTAAAAAGTTAGAGCAATTTCATAGTGTGGCAATTTCATCGTGGACACCCTTTAAAATAATAAAAACGTAAATTTACGTGTCTGATCTTGACATTCAACTGCTGCAGAAGTGAACCGCATCCGATCGTAGGAGATCAGCGATGAAGGTAGCCTTAGAAACGCCACTGCGTACACTAAGTAATTGTAGGGACACCAAATTACAGCGACTTTCATAACTAGAGAGATTGAAAGGATCACTCCAGGGTAGCCAACGAAGGGCGAAACGTACAAATCTTCGCTGAATACAATACGATTCACCCTGTTGCTGTAAAAAAGAGCCAATACTATGGAACAGTACTCTAATGTGGAACGGACTAGCGAACAATAGAGTGTTTGGTCTAAAGTCTAAAGTCTTTGGCGAAACGAAAAATGAAACCATGTTGAGAAGACGCCTTAGCGGAAACATAAGCCACATGGTCCTTGAAGGTGAGTTGTGAATCAAGTAGGACGCCTAAGTCTTTAATGGTAGATTCACGGTTTAATATTTGCTCCTGTAGGCTGTAAGCATAACAGATAGGAGATTTTTTCCTGTAAAACGTTATAATGGCACATTTAGAAGCATATAATACCATCCTGTTCTTGTCATTGACCATTGTTGTTCCAGAATGTCCAGGTTCAAGTCTCATTACAGGTAAGTTTCATAGCATCTATATAAGTATTTTAATCATAAATAAGGTATCAAAAGGTATCTGAACATAATAAAAAAAACATTAGTTATCATTTTTTATTCCGTTTACGAGTCTACTTAATTTTGGGTGGTATTAGTGTACCCAAATATCCCGATTATTTGCAAAAAATAGGAAAAAAATTCGCCCGGGAATGGAAGCAATAATTTTTGACGTTTCTCACATCGGCCTTTACAATGACAACAACCCAATTAAAGTAATATTTTAGTTCTTCACGTAACTTCAACTAGTAGATTTTTTTTTCATGACATATTATAATTTATAGAACAAAGATAAAATTGTATAAAAATAGGTCTTAAGGCAACTATTGCAAACCGGTCTACACTGATTGACGACAAATAAATAAATACATCAATGTGCCACATGTAAATTTACAAAGTGTTTGCTGTGAAGACGAAATTAATCATGGGAAAATGATTTTAATTTAAGAACAATAGGAAACACAAAACAAAGGGGCACATCAGTAATGGGTTATGCTTCAAACCTACACACGAAGATTATTTTACAGGAGTCAGTATTTTTTACTGGGTTTTTGAATTGCTGATAAAGTCGGTAAAAATCGAATGACCGTTATCTGTAAGGAATGCATGAAATCGACAAATTTTATGTTCTATCATTAAATGGGGCTTACAGAGCTAAGTCTGTACAAAATAGGAATTAATTTTCTCATTTTTGAATTTTCCACAGGTTTCCAAACTTTTACCAAACAGTTCCGTAATTCAAAACCCAGTAAATTCTTACTGATAAACAGCGCCGGTGGTGTAGTGGTAAGCGTGATTACCTATCACCCCAGCAGGCCTGGGTTCAATCCCAGTCGGCGCCGCCTCTGATCACGCCTTCGGATGGGAAGTAAAGCCGTTGGTCCCCGTTTCATGAGTTTGATGGGTCGATAGGTAGGATCAAGGTGTGGGAGCTGCCTTCCTGGTACGTCGGTAGCATTGGTGCTCAGCACGGAAAACAAGATCGACGGAAAAAACAAACCAAAGGAAAAAAAAAAAAAAACCTTACTGACTGGATTAATGTGAATACAAACATTTATTTATTTTAACCACAAAATGGAGTAGAATGTGTAATGCAAAATTCACAATATTGGACATCAAGTTAATGAACCATTGCCTCATTAGAGCATTGAGCTTTTTCTCACTATTTGGACAAATGATAGTTTCAAGAATTCTTCTGCGAAACGTTTTTCTAGCTATAAATGTTCAGAAAATTGAACCTGTTGAATTGTTCCATACAGTAAATCATGAAACTAGTTTTGTCCAAGGAATCATCCTTCATGTTTTGGAGTATTTAAATTGCATCACTGAGGTCAAGCATTTTCTCCAAACTACTCTATATTTAAAGGGCGTACAACAAGAAAACACACCACAAAGCATTTCAATTTCATACATTGCGTGAGTTTACTCTGTTTAATAATTCTACACCACACTTTAAAACCGATCCCAATCTTCAAGAACATTCCATCACCAACGACCGATCATCTCCATCACCCTGTCCTACGTGATCGGTCGTCGTGATGATGATGGACAGATTCCCGCTCGGAGCCCACAATCTCCAAAATAAAAAAAAATTAAAATAAAAAAAAATAAAAACTATCCATCTCACATTTCCGAGAGCTAACGCAAACAAAAAGAGTCATTTTTCCCTTCTAAGACGTTCCGTTCTTTTTTTCTCCTTCAAGCTTTTAGTTCTTTCTCTGCTAGTCAAACGCCAAATCCGAAAGGGACGGAACAGCTTAACAGTAGACCCTGAAAACTCGCGCTGCCGTCGTTGTCGATCGATCGCCGTCTCAAGCGAGAACCAAGTCGAAAAAACCGGCTTGACTCGTTCTCTGCGTTCGCCGCATATCTATGTTGGTTTGTTGGGCTTTTTTTTCCTTGATTCTCGCCTTCTGCTTCTTTGCTTTGGTTGATCGCTCCGTCGGTCGTCGTGGCTTCCTCTCTGGTGTTGATCTTATCTCGTTCGTCTTCCACATTCTTCCACAATCTCAACAACCCAACACAGCAGCAGCGGTTTAGACAATAAGAGCGAAGGAAGGTGTTCTCTCTTGGCTCTCGTGAGTCGTGTGAATTTATGCTCCGCGTGTTGGTCGCAATCTGGACTGGACTCCTAACAACACAACCTGATCGCGAGCGGGTTGGAAGGTTTGTTTAGGGTCATAAGCGGTGGTAGTGGTGGTAGCAAAACGTAACACGATCTACGGCGGTCGTTCGGGGGAGCTTTTCTTTGAATGTGCTAGTTCAATATGGCCGGTGCAGCACCAATACCACCTGGGACAATATGGTCGCGGGAGAACAAGTGTTTATGGTTTCTCTCCGCTTTGTGGGGTGGATGGTGAGAGAACGAAAGCTCGTCCGATGAACTTGTTGTACAATTGGCGAAGCGGGCGATTCAGTCTGAGAGAATTGATCGTGCATGAACGACGCACCTGTGTCCGTCCGTGTTCGAAGCGAACGTTCTGCGCAAGTCCCGGGAAGTGCTAATTTTGAGTGATCCTTTTTCGAGGTGATGTGAAGCCCTGCTTGTTTCGTGACCCTTTATGCGCGATTGGAGGGCAGGAATATTGTTTTCTAGTGCCGGAGAGATGTGATGTTTGCGCGGAGATTTCGGGAGCGATGCGATTTCGCTTAAAGTGTCTTTGAAGAGTGATTGAGTACACCTACCGAAAGGGGGATGGAACAAGTGGTTGTGAACCGATCCACGGTTGGTGGGAAAGTCAAGATGGAGGCTGCTGTTGTTGCCGTTTAAGTTGTTTTTGCGAAAAAAAAAAGTTTATCGGAGATTATGTCGATTGAAGATTGGTAGTGGCGGCGCTTGTATCGAGGTTAAGGAAGCTCGCAAGGAGCGCAGAAGAGCACGCACGTTGAACCAGTGCATTTGCGGTTTGTGCGGTGCAAAAAAAAAAACAACAAAGAAAAAGAGTATTTTTTTTAAGTATCCTCCAAAAGTGACCGAAAAACGCCAGAGCTTAACCGCAATAAAATTTTATCGAATTTTGTGGTCATCGCTCCAAGCAGAGCAAAGCTGCTAAAATGTGCTGCCCGGCGGAGTGTGGTTAATCGAGTTGGAAAGGATTAAAGGTTAAATGGGACCCGGCGCAAACTGGTGATTGTGAAATACACTCGTAAAAAGCGCGTCAATTCGCTGGGAAAACGACGCAGTGCAGTGATAAATTTAAAACAAATAAGCATAAAACAGAAAAAGTCCGCGTCGTGAAGTTGCGCGAATGAGCGAATAAAAAAAAAAGAAATGAAATCAGGCACGAGGTGATACCGAAAACCGGCGCATAAAATAAAGGATCAGTCGGCTGGAAATTGAAATTAAATCATCCCCAATTTGGATTACAATTATTGGATTACGTGCCAAAACGGGAGGTAATCGGTGGAAGGTGTTGTTTTAGCTGTTTAGCAGAGTGTGTGGTGTGTCGCAGCCCCAGCCACCGTCCCGAGGAGTGTTGTTTGCTAAAGTAATTGAGCTGCACCGCGCTCACCGGTGTGGCCCGCGCGTGTATGTGTGTGCCTCTGCAAGCCATATTTGGACTAAATGCAGCACGGTGACACAGCTCAGTGACAGCAGACGTGATTGCAGGGACAGACTGCGAACGACGGAGATATTTAAGTCTGAGAGACAAGTCAGGCTGCAGCGGATAGAGAAAGGTAACGATCTAGTTTTAATTAAACTGATTTGAAGTAATGGAATGTGGGTATTGTATGCAGAAAAGGGAACGCATTGTTTGACATTCATTGTAGCAAGGCCAAGACGGTGACTTGGAAATCTAATCTTTGTTGACATTCATGCTTAGTGTATGAACGTGACCGACGTCGTATTTGAACCTCATAAGTAGCTGAATCTTGTACTACGGGAACGACCACAGGTAAACATTATAATCGATCAAATCATTCCAATCAAGACTTCGAGCAAATGTTACATGCAAAACAAACGGTCTACTTAATCCAACTCCAGGGCATTTTGAGCATAACTTCAGAAAACTTTGAGTCAATTACCAGTGTGATCTTCCTGAGCACGACTAAAAGGTTCAATGTCTAGAGAACTTTCTGGGTATCTAAATTTGGTGTTTCATGCTGGTTCTGACAGCACTCACCACCAGAGGACGAGCAGACTTCAATCTACACTGAAAACTAAACTAGCTCAGAGAGGGAGTCACTTTTACTCCGTTGTAAGTCACTTTTATTCATTCGTATGGAGAAATTTGTAAAAGGGTAGGTCACTCAGCGCATGACGCAACAAATAATTTGAGCTGGTTAATAGCTGAATACGCTATTTTTTAGCTGAAGAAGCATAATTTTGCCTGAATAAGCTCTTATTCAACTTTCAATGTTTGTTGGGGAGTAACCTACGCTTTTATAATTGTATCCATACGAATGGGCTGGTGGAAAATTCACTTGAGATGTATGACGAAATTGACTTTTAATTGAAAATATCAGCAATGGTGCAATTTTTCCGATAGTTTATTTCTACATAATATCTCTTTTGCTAAAAAAAAACAAAATGTAGAAATTTTCTCACCACTAAAAGCAAAGTTTGAAGAGAAATCGGTGATTTTTAGAAAATCTTTATACCGCAAAACTGGTTTAGCGACCATTGGCAGGGCGTCGGATTTGATGGTGGAAACTATTACCGAAGACAACAAAACAAGAAGACTGGCAACTCTTCCGTTTTCTCACACGACCGCTATGCAACAGGAACCATCGCGTCATCTGCGGCTCAAAGGTAACCCAACAAACATTGAATGTTGAATAAGAGCTTATTTAGGAAAAAACAAGCTTCTTCAGCTAAAAAAATAGCTTTTTCAGCTGTTCATCAACTCAAATTGTTTGATGGGAAACGCTTCGAACGAAGTTGATAGCAAATATTACAACTTCAGAAGAAAGACTTGTGTGTTGCTTCCACCTTCACCCAAGTGCAGCGCTACTGTATCTGTCGCTTGGATTCCGGCGAAGTTGCCAGTCTTCTTGATATGATGTCTTCGCTATTGTTCAATTGAAACCTTTGAAATAAATGCACTACATCATGAACATTTTGACGTTTGATATGTCAGTGAAAGTATCTGAGGCATATGTCTCCATTTTATCTTTGCAGGATCACTAATTTGTTGAAGATTTTAACAATATATTAACAAGCTTAATGGACATCTACAGTCAATATTCCGTAAAAATGAGCTGATTTGCAGTAGTTATTCGTTTTCAACCAAGAAGAAGTGTGCATAAGAAAATATAGCATGTTCCAGTAGGAAGTATTGACCAAATGGTTGACGGTATATTTGAATCAGCCCAAAACTATTACCATCTACGATTATGAATATATTATGTTGCTTCATCGGTAATCTATATTTCCTAAAAAGCACACGCTATCGAATCCATCTACGAACAGTCTTTTGACATTTCTTGTTCCTAAATCCATCTCTTCTCATCGTGCTCCATCCTTTTACAGGAAATCTTCAAAATCTTCAGCAATCTTTTTTCATTCTACGCGCTCATCACACAACAGAATTAAAAATCTTCAAAGAATCTTAGCTAGAGTTGAATTTGATCTTTAATAATAATGTGTAATTAGCTCTGCGAGTGTTGCTGCCATTTGAATCCAGTTTTATGTGTGGATCTAGATGTAGCAAATAAAAACGAAGGAGTTTACTACACTAGACGTCGAAGTTGACATGCGATGTTCTTTGTCATACAAATATTAAAACGCTAGGTGGTTTTTAATTTATAAATTTAATATGGGTTTCACAAAGCGCATCGTAAACGTATCAACCAGCGCTGCCCAACGTGGTCTCTGGATCTCAGTAATGATATAACTCTAGTCCAAATTTTTTCATCATTATGAGTTTTGGCCCAGAATGAATGAGAAATTATCAAAATGCAACTTAAAACATGTTCATCAAACAAATATACAGCCATTTAAAAATATTAAAAAGGTTGGGCAGGCCTGGTATAAACCTTGCTAAAAACAAGAAAAATTAAACTAACACGCGTTATAATGCAAATACGTATTATAAAAAAAAAATTTAAAATTTAAAATTTGAATGCAAATTAAAAGAAAATAACATTTAAAAAATTCATTTATTTTAAGTGTTTTTCAACATGGTTCAATGTGTTCTACACGTTGATTTGTTGATAATCTTTCTCTATCAATTTAAGTGTATTGCACACTGAATCACACTACTGTTCAAAACAGATGAATTTGAATTATTTTTCATTTCAATGCGATGTGAATTGTTTGTTCTGCAAGGTAAACATCGAAAACATGAGTTGTGACTTCATCCTTATCTACCAGCCTCATATATGAGAACAACCGTGACCCAGTGAGATCAAACGAAGACAACGGCAGAAGCACACCCCAACAGTCCAGGATCAATTCCCGAATCAGACCCATTAAAATAAAAGGCATGTGTATGCTCTGACCTCTGGCAGCTTTATTTATATATTTGCCGATTCAATTTTGGAGTCGCAAAAGTAAAAGTCAATAACGTAGAATATTCTACAACATTGAACTATTATGTGTAAAGCTATTGATATCACCATGTGAGGCACTAGACTTCAAGTGTGTCACAATTCGAACCAATAGTGTTGAGGCATGGTTCACATCATAAGATGACATGGATGTGTTTCACAATAAGTGTGAGACACGTGATGAAGACGTCTGGAATTTTTTGAGTGTTATAAGTTCATGCTAAATACGGCTATTTATGCCAGTCAGCTCATCATTCATTTTTGTTCCCTACAGTTATAACTTGTAACTGATTCTCACCCCAATGGGTCTGGGTTGTTAGAATCTTCTAAGGTGTAAAATCTCTGGTCACGTATGTCATCGGAAGTGAATCAAAGCCGTTGGTCCCGATCCATGTGTTGATGGGTTTGATATCTAACGTCCAGGTGTGGAGTTGCCTCCTAGCGTAGGTGATTGTCACAAAATTTCGCTAGGTTATATTAATACCACCCAATTAACAATTATGGTTTTGTGAGGGTTCTGTAGACCATGAATTAGACTTGTAGATCGGAGATGAAGTAGCCATGAGCTAAATATTTCCTTAGTAAAGAATTAAAAAAAAACTTGTAGAATGCTTCAAAAACTTAATAAAACTTGTTATGTTACTTGAGTAGGGTGACCAGAAAACCGGGAAAACTTGGAAAATCGTAAAATATCTAGGAACTTGAAAAGTAACCGGGAACAGGAATCTAGTAATTTGAAAAGTAACACTGAGTAAATTTTTCCTAATGCATTAGGAAAGTTAATTATCCTCTTAATACTTTTAAAATTCTGCTTATAACTCTTTTGGAACCCTGATCAGATTTATTGGAATTCTCCTTTAAATTCACCTGCTATTCTCCTGCCAATTGCTATCAAATTTTCCTCAGAACCACATAGGATTTCAATTCAGAACTTCCTTTCTTTTCCACAGAAATCCCTTGGAATTCACCTCAGGACCTTGCAATCTTCAGGGTCCTAAGGAGATGATCTTCCCAGTTCTTTTTGAAAACATCCTTAGCATGTCGGACGTAACCTTTACTCACTTGTGTTATTTTCCTAAAGGAAGAGCTAGTAGTCAGGGATGGAAAATCATTTACATTCATTTCGTGCATTCATTTACATTTATTTGCCTCTAACTTTTTTTATCCTCAGAATTCCATAAAATAATGTTGCAAGGCTTTGTAGGCTTTGATATTAGTTAAATATTTTGTACACAACTCAAATCCTTATCTCTAATGCTTGATGAATCAGAGCGATAAGAACCCACCATTTTTTTTTTCAGTGAATGTAAATTGCATTCACTGAAAAACAATAACATGTTCTGTCAGCTCTATTTCGTCATGCGTAAGAGATACAGATTATAGCTATCAACAAAAGTTGTAGTCCATATCAAAAGCTACAAAAGCTTTACACATCATTTTACGGTATTCTGTTGATGAAAAAAGTTAGAGGCAAATGAATGTAAATGAATGCACGAAATGAATGTAAATGATTTTCCATCCCTGCTAGTAGCTCACAATACTGCCCAGGTGGCAAAACACCGAGTTTGAGCTATGTACCACTACATGACAGTTATATAGCGTTTGTTTTTATATCAATCAAGCACTTCTGTCTAGGGCACTATCTACCTACCGAGCTCACGGAAAAATTATAGTAAAAACCAAAGGAAATGTGTGTAAATGTGTTATTTGTTGGTTGCAAAGCAATGTTTTTCAAAATGTAATGAATAAGAAATATGTAGTGAGAAAATATATTAATATCTGTGCATACATTTCTAGTCGTAATACATTATTATTTTTTTTTCGATTTCACTATCAGTGCAAATGTGCCATCTGTTGCAATACCTATAAGGCTTTGGGTTAAGTCCAATTTGATTCTTTTTAAATTCTCCTCAAAAATTCTTATTTTCGGCAAAATTCCTTAATCACAATCGTTCAGTTTTTAGAACTCTGAAAATCTCAACGTCTTGACATTTGTTTAGGGCAAAATCTGAGGTCTTGAAAAATTTTCAAAATCCATCATTTAGAGCATTATTCTCAGTATTAGATTGATGTAAAGGTTTGTTATCAGAGCAGTTCCATGCTAAATGACGGATCGAAAAACTTTATCTTCTCCGATTTGCATAACACTTTGCATAATTGTGTGTTATGCGTTCATAGTCTTCTAGCATTTTTCCATATTCAGAAACCGTATCTTGGATATTATTTTTACCAATGCAGAAACTGTCTCAAAGAGTACCATGTTAGAGGTTGCTGAACCTCTGGTTGAAACTGATTTGTTCCATCCAGCTCTCGTTGCCAATCTGCTCCTTCCTGTGAATTACGCCGATCCCCCAGATGACTTGGAGTTCAATTTCTACAAAACGGATTTCGATGCATGGTCTAATCGTCATCTTCATGAGTTAAATCGTAGAAGAACGGCCGCTCTAAGGAGATGCAGCGATGATGATCTTAAGCACAGCCCCAAAACCTTTTGGTCTTTTATGAACAAAAAACTCAAAACTTGGTGCCGAAGTTGCTGATTGCCTTGAAGACATTTGCAACCTTTTTGCAAACCACTTATTCAGCGTATCCAAAAGTTAACCCGTCTCAGATCATATGGTGAGCCAGGCATTGAGAACTTTCACGGAACAAAACGTCCTTGATGCTATTCAGAAACTGACATCTTCTCCAGTTGCTGGACCTGATTGAATTCTTTCAATTGTACTGAAGAGGTGCGCTAACTCCATTGTTGCTCCGTTGACAATTATTATAAATAAGTCACAGGCAAAGTTTCCAGAACTGTGGAAAGAATCCATAATGTTCCCTATCCACAAAAAGGGGACAAGTGTGATGTCACTAATTATCGTGGTATCACCTCATTATGTGCTAGCTCCAAACTTTTTGAAATCCTAATGGGCGGTGTGCTTTTTGATGCAGTAAAATCGATCCTTTCATCTGGTCAGCATGGATTTTTCAAAGGAAGGTCAATCGACACTAATCTAGTATAGTTTGCGTCGTATTGCATAAAGGTTAATGAGAATGGAGCTTAAATTGACACAGTCTACACAAACCTCAAAGCAGCTTTTAACCGTGTAGATCATCATCTACTGCTGGCTAAGATCAGTCGACTAGGAGCTTTTCACTCTTCACTGGTGGGCTGGAGTCCTATTTGGTGAACAGACGACTCACTGTCAAGCTTGGATCATCGCAGTCCTACATATTTTCTAACAGTTCAGGCGTTCCCCAAGGAAGTAATCTAGGACCATTACTGTTCTCAATAGTTTTCAACGATGTTTGCCTACTCATACCACCGGGATATAGGGATATGCGAATGAACTTACGATCTTTATTATCGTCAAATCCATTGAGGATTTCCGGGAACTACAGACGTTAATTAAACTATTTGAGAGCTGGTGTTCCGTGAATCAACTGACAATCAACGTACAAAAGTGTAGTGTCATCTACTTTACACGAAAGTAATCTCCAATTAACTGGATTTATGAGATTTGCGGTTCCCCGATCGAGAGAGTTAGTGTGGTGAAGTATCTCGGAGTTCTGCTCATTCAGAGATTAGCATTATTGTCAAAGGTAACAGGGGGGGTTTATAAAAAGAGCTATCAACCGTTTTCGAGATCCCTACTGCCTTCGATCACTGTATTACGCTCTACAGTGCTTCCCCGATTTTGTCTACTCCGGATTTTCGCAGCTTTTTTTTTCCCGATTTTGTCAGCCTGAAGATTTTGCTGATTTTTTTTTTTTGGTTTTTAAGCATGAATTCTCGAGGATTTCGCTCCAAATGGTACTAAATTGTTTTGTCGCAACAATAACAGAGGTACCGGCAATTAATGCGACACTGCACAGCTGTATCGAGTTTCTCCCGATAAAAGTAAGTAGGTGGCGGATAGAGCTGGGATGGCTGCAATACAAGTTATGGGCAGATACCTCATTCAAGAAGAAGGTTTCGTGATTGCCAAAATTAACGGAATATTCATATGCAGTTGCTACCGCACCCGATGGACGATGGAGCAGTTCCACGAGACGCTGATTGGACTCACCGAAGAGTTGATCGGACGAAGACCGGTAGTAGTCATCGGAGGAGACTTCAATGCTTAGGCAGTGGAGTGGGGAAACAGATGTACCAACGCAAGAGGGCACATTCTGCTGGAAGCTGAAAATTAGGCTGTTCAATAAAGGCACCACCAGCACTTTTCGCAGAGATGGCCAGGAATCCATTATCGACGTCACTTTATGCGGACTGCAGTCCGTCGCTCGTAGAAAACATGAATTGGAGAGTGTGTGAAGGATATACCCATAGTGACCATCAAACAATCCGATATGGCATCGGCCAACGGAATCCTGTGGCAGTACAGAGGACGAGAACTTGCGACCTGAAGTGGAAGACAAGTTGACAGAATCGTTAGGGAGAGCATGTGACACGGCCATGCCGAGGAAACTGAAGCTAAATAACAGACGGCCTCCAGCTTACTGCTGCAACGAGGCAATTAGCACCCTCCGCGCTAGTTGTCTCAGAGCCAGAACACGTGTTCAAAAAGCAAGAACAGAAGCAGACAGAGAGAAACGTAGAGGAATGTTCCGAGCACATTAAGGTGGGCTTAGACAGGGCAAGTCAATTGAATTCAACTGACTAGAGCGCGAATTGAACGTGTAAACCATGCCATTCAACTGACTTGATCAACTCACTTGAATTGAAAAAAGTTGAACCAGGCTCAACTTTTCGAGTCAATTGAATTCAACTCATCATTTGACTTGCCTGGTCTAAACCCAGCTTAAACGAGAGATAAAGCAGAGCAAGTCAAACTGTCAACTGGAGCTGGGTCAAGACGCTGCTGCCAACGACGCACATCGTGTCGTGATGACGAAGATCAGATGTCAAGTCATGCTCGCTGAAATGTGCTGAAAGTCATCGTGGAAGGACTTTTCTCGAAGCACTTAACTTTAAAGCCAGTAATTACCGTTGGGGAGCACGCAATAAACTAGAATTGCGTCAATCCTTTAAATTTGTCGAACCACTTAACGGAATCCCTTTATGAAGAGCTTTGAGTGGGTTGGTTTATTTCTTTGAATTCCGTTATAATTGCTTTTCTTTTGACAGATACGCGTATTTCGTCTACTACATGCAGACTTCATCAGTGCCAAGTGGTGTTGAGTACTTGGCACAGATGGAGTCTGCAAGTAGTAGACGAAATACGCGTATCTGTCAAAAGATAAGCAATTATAACGGAATTTAAACCAACCCACTCAAAACTCTTCATAGAAGTGCGTGTTGAAATGCCTGGGAGTGATGGTCGACGACCGTTTGGCTTCAATAGCCACGTAGAATATGCGTACGAGAAGGCAACGAAGGCCATCAACGCGGTAGTCAGAATCATACCGAACATCTCGGGACCAAGCAGTAGCAAGAGACAGCTCCTGGCTAGTGTATTTACGTTGATGCTGACATATGGAGGTACGCAAACTTAGCTGGCGCCGGTGGTGTAGTAGTAAGCGTGACTGCTTTCTAACACCCCGATGGGTTTGGGTTCAATCCCAGCCGAGGTCGGTGGGATTTTTCTGAGGCATAAAAATCTCTGGTCACGTCTTCCTTCGGAAGGGAAGTAAAGCCGTTGGTCCCGGCCCATGTGTGTTGAATGGGTGCGATATCCTACGCAGGTGTGGAAGCTGCCTTCCTACACATTCGTTGCCGTCAATGGATGGCAATCGATGTCCGTCGGTGATTGGCACTAGATTGCGGAACAGAGACCAACGTTAAAATAAAGGAAAGAAAAGTACGCAAACTTTTCGAGACGTTTGGTGTACCCTTTGTTGTAAGAATAGTAAACATTTATCAGTAATTCCATTAATAGTGGATAAATAATGGTTAAAATTGATTTCAAAATTATGTTGATGGTTGAAAAAGAAAATTTCCCGATTTTCTCAGTATCCCGTTTTTGTCAGCCAAAAATTCAGACGGGGCTGTAAGCTGCTTAAATCGTATGGAGCTCGTATGCACACACGTGGATCAACAGGATTAAAGCAATCCAGTCCCGTTTTTTTTTAAATTTGCGTTGAGATATCATTCTTGGCGTAGCCCTGTCTGCGTGCCACCGTTTAAAGATTGCTGTAGGTTGCTCGGAATGGAAACGCTTCAACAACGACGAGACTCCACCAGAGCTTTGTTTGTTGCTAAGCTGCTAAATTCTTGGACAGGTCAATCTGAACACGCCAGTGTTCTTAAAAGATCGAGATAATTTTTAAGACTTTATTTTAGGATAACAAACCACGGGCATAATGAACCGGTTCAAGCTATGTGTCGGGAATTCAACTTTAGGTATCATACGTTTGATTTTTCTTCTGATCGAAATGAAGTCTGAGACAAAGTTGTTTAGAAAATAAAGTATTTCTGGAAAATATACACGGTATATAAAAAACTTAAATATCTCAATAGTATATCATCAACTTTTAATTTATTTTTTTGCTCATAAAAAATACTAACTTTTGGAATATTTAAAAATAATGAAAATCGGCAGATTTTTACAAAAATGTGAATGATTGCCCATAACATAACAAGTTACATGCACATCGGAGAAGGTCGAGTCCTATTTCAAAAGTTTTTTATCCTATTGGTCCTGGAACTGGTCATGAGCCTATTTTTTTTTGCTGCTCCTCTTTTCCCTGGCTTAGACCGCCATCTCGCCAATGAGCTTATTTTATATGTTATAAATCTAGGATCACAAGATTTTTTATTTGCAGAATATCTCGAAAAAAAAAATATATCCTAAAATGTCTATTATTACAGGCTAGAGAGTGTTAACAAATTTGTTTTTTGTTTCAAGGTCTTCAATGATTACCCCTAGATCTCATTTGTAATCAAGTTCATTAAAGCTGTTATTAAAGCTGTTGTCTTGAATATAGTTTTTGTCTACAACCGATGCAATTCCGACAGCTCGCCTTTCCGTTTAGTCCATCACCCTGCTAGTGAAATGCACAAATCAGTTTCAAGTGCCACTACCACCATACCAGATGGTCTGGGGGTGCCATAAATTGCGATCAAGGAAGACTTGGTAGGTACACGATGCCATCCGCTTCAGTAGGGGTGGTGGGGGCATTTTAAAGAGATTCTTATTGTTTATTTTGAAAATAAGTGTCTTCTGGGTATCTAGTTAGACATAATGTTAGTTTAACTTATGAGATTTGATACCAAATTCAGATATCAACTTTGAAATTGCTTAAATATTCTACATGTTTAAATTAAGACCAAAAACACTTTCTTGGGGAATTTCCTTTTGCAGGTGGGAGTAAAACGGACCAGCACTGGGGTAAAATTAACCTTTAATCGTAAGGTGGTATAAAAATTTTAGATTGTTATTTGCTAGTTAATTAGCTTACAGTAATTTATCAGGGGCTGAATAGCATGTTTCAAATACAGGCATTGCATTTGAAAAAGTTTGCAACACTAAAAAAATTATATATTACTTTCATGGCAATTACTTATAGCTTATAAACTTTGTAAAATTTCAACTTGTTAGTTATGCATGAATGATCCATATCAAACCTATAAATTAGAAGAAATATTTCATGCATCAGTCAGTATATTTTTAAATGTTCTTAAGACGTGAATTTATTGCTGAAGTCCTGCAGAAAATGGGTACCAGTTATTTAGTGTTTACACTTTTTGCTCGTAAAATCATTAAGTTCACCATTGTAAAAAATACATTAGAACGCGTTTTAACGATGGTGATGCAATTTATTGATTATTTTTGCGTAATTTTATAGTTTAAAAATATCACTAAATGTCCTGATTGTCATAATATAAGATAGCAATAGCAATTTCCGACCGAACAAGTATATACCTGCCCATTTTTCCCCCATCTCCGCTAATATTTTTTTACGCACCATAATCGTTTAGAGTCCGCTTTCATCTCGCGATCTTGTCAGTGCACCAACAGTCACAGGCACCCACCCAGTCAGCGAGCGAAAAGTCTGCTCTGCGAAAAGCTCCGAAACGAACGGCCACGAAATCCGGTGGGCGTAAACTCGTGGAGCACGTTTGTCAAACTCGATGGCTGTTGGCTGCCGGCTGCTTCTGCTGACGA
Source organism: Ochlerotatus camptorhynchus (assembly GCF_037179485.1). NCBI lineage: Eukaryota > Metazoa > Arthropoda > Insecta > Diptera > Culicidae > Ochlerotatus > Ochlerotatus camptorhynchus. Next base: position 4,797,308 of record NW_027040506.1, on the reverse strand, counting down.
CGGATTTCTCGGTGCCTAAGGTGGATTACCGTTGTGTGCTTCTTTAGTTGAGTGTGGGATTTGGAAACAGCTTCGGCTGTTGAAGAAGATGGGATTGGACTGCTTCGAGTGTAGTGTACAACCTCAAAATTTTTGAATTATTGCTTTTTGATGGTAATTCAATGGACGGCCGATGGTGATGGTCGATTTAGTTTCAGCTTCCGACTCTGTATGGGTGCGAGTTGATGTGGCACCTTTTAGTCTTGGACCGTGGCTACCAGTGTTTTTCTGATGAGCTGATACCGGTTGTACAAAATGGCAATTTGTAATTGGTTGTATCATAAATTGGACACAAATAATTCATGAGAGCATGGGGTTCGCTGAAAGGAAATTTTCCGGCAACGATTGATGAGACGCTTTTTAATCAACTTGGCCATCTTTTGCTATAAACAATGGCATTAAATTAAAAACAGGCAACAATAGCCTGGTTGAATGAAATTAGACTTTCCATATGTCTCAGATAAACATCAAACATACCAAATCACAAATCAGAAAAGCAACCAAAAAAGTTTTTCTTCAAGGCATTTTACCAATCAGTCTTGATTAATCTCCTGAACCATAAAAAAAATCAGAAAGCTCATTTTTATTGGCTAGATCGATGAAAAAGGACTATAGAGCACTGATCGAACCATAAACTATACTTAATAGAAGACGAGTGTGTGTGAGATCGAATCACTTACTTTACGCAGCAAGGCTTCGGAAATCACGAGGCTATCATGAGAAATCACGTCGTCCACCGTCGCCGTCGTCATCAGGCTTGGATGATCAGCAGAGGGGACAATAAATAATTTAATTTAGCTCGTTTTATTGTCAGCCTCAGAAATTTTGTGGTGTCCATAATTTCGGTTTTTATGACAGCTTTGGCTCTGCGCTGGGAAATTGTGTGCCCGTTTGTTTCCAAGCTTCGGGTGGCCGATTCGTAAAGTTTGACAGTTCCTGCTTAGCTGTCCTTCAACTGGGAATTATGAGCAGTGGTTCGTGATTGGAATTTCGATAAAAGATTGACGTTTGTCAGGGGAAAATTTTCAATCTTTTGATTTATGGGATCTCTGATTGTGATTTGGGAAATTCATTCCTACGGTGTAAAGAAACGCAAATGCAACACGTGTTCAATGCTACAAATCAAGGCAGATATGTTTTGTTTATATTTTTTATTTTTGTCTTCATCTTGATCTTACCTACATGAAATAGATCTAATTGGATTGAAGTTGTTTCAGAGCATGTCTACAAGATATTTATAGAGTTGAATTAGGAAAACAGAAACAGAATTTTTTTTCGGGGATTTACTCTTGGATTTTCTGATCTAGGGCTCTGCTAGACTTTTTCTTTGAGAACTTTAGTTTTTGCCATTTTATTCGTCTGAGCTTTGGACTTGTGACAACCCACATTAATGAGCCTATTCACCTTTGTTTTTCTTTTGTTTTTGCATTACAGGCAATTAAAACGCATTTTAGGTCATTCGTGACAATCAAATCCACCTTTATTCAATGTATGGTTGATAATCGGTTAATGTGGTGCTCCCAAGCTTTATATTAGGTCTATACCAGTCTTATCTTTCAATTCGTTAGTCAATTTCAACCGTGGGCTGGTTCGCCTCATGGGATTGTTGACTAATTCGATGAGATGTTATCCATTTATTCGCAAGACTAGTGGTCAAGAAGGTCACACCTTAGTACCTTTGCAAGTTTTATCGAGGTTTTAAAGCATGCTACAAATCTAAATCATGGTCTGAAGAACCCTCATAAAATCAAAATTGTTAGTTATTGGGTAGTTATTTAATATAAATCTTTTGGAGTATATCCCGTGTCTTTAGTTTAGTGTATGTCGTATTACTCCATCACTATTGAGAAATGATGAAGTATTCGGTTTTCATGCAGTTGTCATTCTTGCCTTCATTGCAAAGAATCGATTCTAATTGAAAGGCCCTGCTATGTATACCCTTCGAAGAGTGAGAGCACTCTCCAAATGCGCGCCCCTTTGTCAGTCAAAATTGGATTCCTTAGCAACAAAATTAAGCAATGACACCGATAATAACCATGCACTTCAAACTAAAGAACAACCCATAGAAGATTAGGAATCACATAGATCAAGACTAACTTACTAATTTTTTCCTTGTTTCAAGATCATCCTCGATGGACAAAGCTTAGTCTTGTCACTATCAACAAGGCATAAAAAGTAACAAGAACTAAGGTGTGTTCCTTTGATGGCTGAAAAATCCTGTTCTCCTAGTTTGAAGTAGTCAGAACTAGGGATTGGAAGTAGATCTTACATCCCGTAACGTACCACGAATAGGCGATCGACCCACGTTATGGGGCTAGTGCTACAGCTAGAGCTCTGAACACAGCTCCCTAGTAAGGAGGTGGCCTCCGCCAAAGGAATGAATTCAAAGAGTTTCAAAAATTAACAATTTCTCCAAGAGGTTCCTTTCATTGACATTTAGTCCTAGAGGAGGACGAAGAAATTGCCTAGTTCAGTAACAAATAATGCTTTCAGGAATTTGTTATATTTATTTAGAAGGATATCATATCTTGAAAAAAAAAAATACTTTCGGAAATAAACTTAGCCCTCATTAATTTTCGGCAGATTTCAATCGACTCGCATATTTTTGTAGACGTTGTGCTTCTGATTATCTGATTATTATATTTCATATTACTATATATCAAAAATTCGATATGAGGAGAAACCATCAGGGAACCCAATTGAAACGATTTGAATGGGAAGAGTGAAGATGTCAACTCCCTGTTGCTAACATTTCGTGGATAAATGGCGAGCTCTTCTCCCTATTCATTGAGGCATCTTCCTGTGGGATGGCTCGTTTTCTGACCAATTGGCTGATCAAGTTGTTGGAAGGAGACTCTTAACTGTCCCAAGGAAATGAATAGGCGAATTGTCTATCAATCCATACATTCGTGTTTGGCCCTTCATACAGCGATTTGCTGATGAAAATCAGAGGTTATTAAGCTTGATCAAGTCCAATAGTTATGAAAGCTCACAGCTATCGGACTAGTTACCGTGCTACAATGAGTGCTACAATCAGTTGTTACATGGGCGTAGCCAGGATTCAAATTAGGGGGGGGGGGGTCAAAAAAAAACTATATTTGGAGAATTATGTCAGACCCCGATTAGCTGAACGCCATTATATCAAATACTATTATACCGGACGGACTACTAAGTCAATCATCATTTAACCGAAGCTGAATTTTCCCAAGCAGAAAGTGAAAATTATTTTAAAAAAGTACAAGGGTCTATTGCTAGGGGCACGAACGGAAGCTTGACGTAGGACCGCTAGTGGACGGAACAAATATGTTGATCATTTAGTTCTTTTAATTGATTGATAATCCGTAACTCTTTCCGTTTTTTAATTGGGGATCGTGGGAAAATTAAAAAAAAATCTCGAATTTGGAAGAACATGGTTTACAAATTCGTTCTATTTTTGCAGCTTAAGTGCGGGTACAAATCGATAGAACTGTTTCACCACGGCGTAGGTATATGAGCAAATCAGTCTTCGTTCTATTTTTGCCAGCGGTGGTAGTGGGGCCGATAACCCATCACCATCCCTCTTCAATGTAGGAGCTTAGCAAAAATAGATGACGACCGATTCGTACCTTCTCAATGTTCCTTGCTCGCTTTCTCTTTCTATATACAATTTTCATACTGCCGTACTCTAACGGAACTATCCATTCTAGACTTTCATCTCCTCATCTATCGTATAAAAATGACCACTTTAGTCTGTTATTTGAAATTAGCATCTCAACTATGAATTAAACCTACCTTTTTTGTTGCAGAACTGAACCAATGACCAGTTTGAAGGTTGAAAATTCATAATTCACATTGCAATTTCTGAAGTTAAAATATTGGAAACAACTTAAATGACCATCACTTATTTTTACCTTGATTTACCTTAATTTGGATTTCATAAGATTTGTCACCACAATGAACAATTAAAACTAGAAATAACTAAAAAAAATATTTTTATTTCCGAGTTTTGGCGGTCTTGAAAAGAAACATTTTACTATTTTAGGGAATTGTTGGTATATTTGATAGTGATAAAATATTATATTATTAGTACAATACAACGCTTCGTAAAATATACTTATTTCAGAATCATTCTTCTCTTATCTTCAGAGAATCTCTCCAGCGCTAGTTCCTCAAATTTTGAACGATCTTTTTTTATCATCTGACGATGAACACTCAGCAAGCAAAGAGCATTCAAACGCTGTTCAGCCATTGTGGACCTCAGCCAGGTTTTCACCCGACGCAATGTGCTGAACGAACGTTCGATGGTGCATGTTGTGCATGGTTGGGCGAGTGCAATTTTGATTGCTTTCGCAGTGGCAGGGAAGAATGGATGGGCTTCAGCAAGAAGATCTATAAGATCAAGCTCTTCGATGTTTTTGCCTTCTGAGTTCATGCTGATGTAATGCTGGTACCACAACTCCGCCTCTCCAGAAAAATGTTCAATATCATAAAAATTTACGAAAGACTTGGTTTCGCGCTCGAAGTCCTCAAATGTCAGTTTCAACATGTTTGCAGGATGCAACAGCGATAATGAATAAGCAGGAGTATTATCTTCACCGAACCGTGTTTCCAACGACATAATAAGGGAATCGAGGTAAGGAATCATCAATGCTCGGTTCCAATATTCCTTATCTGAGGATGCTGGTGGGTTTGCCCTGTGTTTTTGTCGCTGCGTGGTTCTTGGTTGAGTCATTTGAATATTTGCTTTCTCAGCTGTAAGACACGCTTCTGCCAAAAGTTTTTCGGTCACATTATCGGATTTTTCACGATGGCTTCTAATAATGCAGATAATATTCTGTACGTGTCTTTTGCATTTCAGCATATCCACTGATTTTGACTGCATATTATTTACTACTGGCTCAATCAATGCAGAGTATTTTGCAATCACCTTCAAACAAAACACGAATTCTGGTCTTGCAACAGCGCTATAAAGCTGATAAGCGGTTTTGCGAGTAGCGCTGTTGCCTTCCTGTGAAAGCTTTTCAAGAGCTTCAATTATGGCATCGATATGCAGGTTAAAAGCTGAAATGCTTTTGTATTTCTGAGACCAGCGAGTCTCACAGAGGCTGGGAATGTTCGGAATGTATTTCCTGCGAATCGTGGATTCCTTAAAAAAATTGATGATATCCTTCACCGTGCCTACTGTGTTCCGAACTTGCGACACTTGGTTCAAGTCATTGACCACAAGATTAAGCTTATGACTGGCACAGTGCACGAATATAGCTTTCGGAAATTGTTCTCTCAAACGTTTTTGTACGCCATTGTCTTTCCCAGCCATCGTTGAACACCCGTCATAACCCTGGCCCACACATTTCTCAGGGTCCAGACCAGTGCTTTCGATGAATTTGGCAATACTGGTAGCAATCGTATGAGCGTCCATTGCATCTAGCTCAACGAATCCTAAAAATTCTTCACGGATTTCATTTTTTTTCATATCAAAAAAACGAACACCAACCGACAACTGCTCTTTCCCAGAAATATCGCAAGATTCGTCAGCCAGAATGCTGTATGCCGCAGCCTGTTGTACATCTCCGATTAGCTCATCACGGACGACGTCACCACAGATGGAAATGAGCTGGTTTTGGATGTGTGGCGAGAGATAAGTAACGTTTTTCTTTGCATGAGAAAGATGATCATCCAGATCCGCGTCTCCTGATTCTGCTCTGAACTGAATCAGGTCTTCAAAAATTCCGGTATGGGTTTCTTTACCACGGAATGGCAAATCGTGAGTCCCACAAAATAAAACGGTTGAAATAATAGATTTTATAATTTTCCTGTTTTCCTCCACGGATTTCTGGTGAGCCGAGATCAGTTGAACGTTAACAGGAATATTTTCCATCAAATTTTTGGCAGCCATAGATGCTGACTTGTGCCATTGAGACTGCATATGGTTCTTGCAAGATTCATGCATATGTTTGTATTTTGTGAATGAACGAACAATGAAGGCTCCCAAAACACCCTGGATCACAGTTGGTGGGAAAACCACGCAGAAAAGACACATTGCTCCTTTAACTTCCTTTGAATAGACCAGCCATGGAGCGAACGTTTTAAGCCAACTAATCAAAAAGTAGAAGGGTCTGTGCCTAGGGGCACGAACGGAAGCTTGACGTAGGACCGCTAGTGGACGGAATAAATGTGAAGAGCATTTAGTTCTTTTAATTGATCGATGAACATTTCAAATGGTCCTATCTGCTTTGATCGATTCTCTTCATCGACTTTCTCTTTTCATAACCACTGCTATGCAAACAGATTTTGCGCTAATTCTACCGCATAGTTTGATAAAGGAAGTTCTTATCTAGCGTCCAAAACGTCAAATAAAACAGGAAAAGGTTTTGCAGCTGAGCTATTGACGAAAGAGAAGATGAAGACAATCGATCAATGCAGATAGGACCTTTTGAAATGTTTATCGAGAATTATCTATTACCTCAACTTTTTCCGTTTTTGAATTGTAGGCGTGAGCATTTTGTGTGGTCGTTGGGGGCATGTGATTCTGAATATGGACCAACAGGCAGATAAAATCTATTCTAACTTTTTACTGTAATAATCGAAAATGAGCTAATTCCATACAGCAGCGCTCTTTTATATCTTTTCAGGTTAAAGCAGAATGATGTGCAACCAAGTGGTATAAAAGCTACAAATACTCCTCCCATTATGAGTAGTTTGCTATCAAGTAGCGACACTGGCTCTTTTCCTTTTGCGTACACGGCGAATAAGAACGACCCAAATTTGAGATTAGTTCACTCATAATCGCCAAAAGTGCAGAAACTCAGCGATGAGTAAATTTGTCTCATGGTTTCCTGTGGAAAACCAAAAAAATCTGCCAGAAAATTAGGAAATTGACGAAAATTTTATTCAGTCTCGGAGTAGTACCCATAGACTGAGTGAATCCAATCCGTACTTTTCTCAAATTCGGAAATTTTTCCCTGGAAAAAACCTGAAAAAAAAAACACGAGGCAAATTTACTCATCGCTGAGTTCCTGCACTTTATTTCTTATTTTTGAGATAACTAAACTCAAATTTGGGTCGTTCTCATTCGCCGTGATATCACCTTGAAAGATATCGGCGCCGGTGGTTAGCGTGATTACCTCTAATCCCAGCAAGACTGGGTTCAATCTCAGTCGCACCGGCATGTTCTGAGGCATAACATATCTGATCCCACCTTCCTTCGAGAAGTAAAGCCGTTGGTCCCCTGTTCATGAGTTGATGGGTCGATGTGTAGGGTCCAGGTGTGGGAGCTGCCTCCCTGGCGTCGGTAGCATTGGAGCTCAGTACGGAAAACACTCAATAGGTCCTATCTACATTGATCGATTCTCTTCATCGACACTCTCTTTCGTAAATAACTCGGCTTCACAAATGTTTCCTGTCGTCTTCGTCGAATTAGATGCTAGATTGTTGCTTCTTCCGTCGAAAATATCCGGCCGTGGCGATTCAAAGTTGATGATGTTCCAAATAATTTGTACCCCTGCTTCCAGTTTGATTACAAGAGCATTTTGTGTGGTCGTTGGTTCTGAATATGGACAAACAGGCAGATGAATTCTATTCCTACTCTTTACTGTAATAAGCTTGGTGGCCCTGAAAAGAGCCGTTTTGTTGCCAAAGTTGGTGATGATTTAACCTCCGAAACCAACAGAGTGCGTCTCTGTCACTTTAAAACGTAGATGACATCCATGGCCGCTTACGCTTGGCGTGTTTAGTGTAGGTGACAGCATCACGGATCTCATTTTTAAGAAACACCTTCAGCACACCTCGTAAATCAGACCGGATATACGTCAGACACCACCACGGCGAGCCAGACGGCGTTTGGTTCTGAATATGGCGATGGGTGTGCAAAATATTACGTAATTCCATCCTTCCTATTCGCACGCGCCCGAGGATCGGAGGCGAATGCCATTTCGACTTGTTTCGTCTACTTACTTCTCTCTGACGACTGTGCTGGGGAAGCAGCATATGCATGTAGGTAATTGGTGGATTTGTTAGTTGATTCGACGCTTTTGGACAATGCTGGACATTTACCAGTTTTTCAATAGTTTCTTGTTGAAAATCAACATTCGAAAGCATTGTTATCGATGCGTAGCCATATTTCTGATCGATTGGTGATAAAATTATTGAAATTAGACCATGGGCAGCTGAGTTATTAACGTTCAAAATCTTTCTTAATTTGTTACATGTTCCATTTTCGGTTTTCACAAAGTGTACCCCCATATAGAAATCAAAGACGTAGTCCTACGTCAAAACTTCCGTTGGGGATCAATTGAATCCCCAGAGAAGTTATAACTTGCTGGAGGTACCCAATGGCGTCTCAATAACTCAATTTTTTCAGTCATCGTCATCGTAGCAGCATTTCCCATCCACATGCCCACATCACGTGGTGCTGATTGGTGTTGGGAACTCCCCACTGACACGGGTATCACATCAAGCTCCTTAACAACTTCGAAAGACATCGAAGACTATGTCGATTGAGGCTCATCTTCGATTGCGGAAATTTTATCACGTTTTCGTTTCGAGGCAACTGCATAGTAAACATTTTGATTAAGTCATTTAATCCGTAAAGGTCGAACCTCGCATCTTCAGAACACTAGATCTCGATGGTGTTTCATTGGAGAATTTCAAAATCAAGGCGAACATTTGTATCGAAAAAGATCCCTTCAATCCAATTTGGTTCCGCATTTCATTATAACTATTCAACTAAAAAATCAAAGCCAATAGGATTATGTTGAAGCTATGCTTGAGGCCATGTTCTGGATCACGAACTTTGGAAATTGGTTATCACGGACTACACAAAATTACTAAATTTTGGGCCCCCGATTGCGGACTACGACTCCATTACTCTCATGAATCTAAACTTGATTGTGCAACACTATGCACAAGTTTGTTGGAAAGTTCCCAAACTTAAAAAAAAAAATGTGAAATTTGGAATGAAATTGTGTTCGGGATAATCACGTTTTCATATGAAGATAAAGTTTAAAATTTTCTAATGTAGAGCTGGGAAAACTTTGAAATTTTAATATAATATAAGAACAGCTTCCAAAATAGTCGCATGACGTCCTAATGATTTATGTTGGCCATATTTTAACAGGATGATCACTTCTCATGAAGTAATTTCTATTCTTCTAAAAAAAATCTGTTTTATCCAAACTGGTGCACATGACCGCTAAATATAGCTGTTTAAATTATCGTTTTGTTGATTTTCATGGCAATGTCTAATAAATTATTGTTATCTCGCTTAAGCGTGGAGAAAATATGCTAAAAGCATGTTAATTATAACACAACAATATCATTAATATGTGTGCGAAATATTTATTTATTTATCGGTTAATTACACAGGAACAAACAAAAAATTAATTCAAAATGTAGATTTATCAATGATTTTATTAGTAATTTTTGTAAAACGAGCCTTCAAATAATCGTGCAATTATAAATGTTAACAAAAAAAACTTGATGGTGGTCGATTGGCCCCTGATTTAAGATTCTTAGCTCTTCAAATTCACCAATCAGTCGCTTTTTTAACGTACTTTTCGTTCACGTACCCTCCAAGTTGAGAATCGAGGTGAACGCATGAATGGTCATCCTTATCGAACGAATGGCAGTTCTTTGGGTACGTATCTTTCAGAAAAAAAATGAACCTATCTAATGAACGAGAACCACTTCGAAGAAAATAAATAACAAACATAATCAGTCTACGAGAATGAACAAAATGACTCGGTGGTAGGTGCTGGAAAAGGTTGCTTATCAGTTCTCTCACACTGACACAGTTTCCGCTCTTGTTCGCAGGAGCGTAAGCAACCGGTTTACTGCATTGCAAACAGAAAATCAAAGCAAACCGTTAGTTAAAATACTGAATGAATTTTATTCATTACAATGCGTTTCCCGCCTCTCCGATTTTATTTCATATTCTCTTTGCTCTATCAAGAAGTGTTTAACGCTTATTTTCGCTCTATGGATTTTTTGTTGTTCTATGTTATGCCTTGTTAAGCAAGGCGTTAGTTTTTCATAATCATCTCCAATAGGAATAGCATTTCGCGCGCTAAGTTTGGGTCATACGCTGAAGGTAGGATTTGGTTAATCAGTCCTGTTGAATATATTATGTCGATATATAAAAAAAAACTCTATTTAAATGCAGATACGCTCCTAAGGCAAGATGATTTGAAAGGGATGTGGATTGAATTATCGATAGAGAGCATATAGCATATGTTTAATTAATGCATTGTTTTGAACATGGAAAGCCGATGTGTATATAAAAAAATAAACAAATACAACTACACTTTAAAGGGTCACTGTTTGTACATTTTAATTAGGATATGTAAATGTAAAAACTACAAAAACAACCTCAAAAAATTACTGAATAAATATATTTTTTGAAAGAGGTTTTTTCAGTGAAACACCTTATAAATCTTGGTTCTAATCAAAGATGCGAGGTCCGTTGTGATCATTTACGAATTAAAAAACAAGCAAAAGAAAATGCTTACCAACATCGTCGGATCCAGATGCCATATGCGAGCTTCCCACCAATCCTATATCAAGCACCTTATCAGTGGACGATGTAGAAGATACTGCTGAATGGAACCCATTTCCTATTTCGGGAATGCTGTCGTTTTTTCGCTTCGAGCTAGCTGTAGCATAAAATTAAATAATTTTTTTAATTTCTTATTACGCTGAAAATAACAGTCAGATACTGACAGCTGAAAAACTTCCGAATATCCATTTACGGTTTCTTTCACAACACTGCACAACAATTTTAATCCAGAAAAATCTGCTGATATTTGCGAGGCGTTCTTAACACCCGTTAATTAAACCGGTCAATTCGACCAAACAACAAGCACTTCTTTCACTACCAGCACTAACATGCTCGTCAATTAAATGGAACCGAACGATACCGACAATGTAGTGGTGCAAAGTTCATCGGTGAATTTTCTGTCAATGAACCGTCTTTTCATACAGCGAGTGATCCAAGGTGCTTTCTATCTGGTGACCCGGTTCGTATAAACGGTAATATAGGAAAATATGAATGAATGTATTTTCAGAAAATAAGATTAAATAAATGCACAGTTTTCTATGACGTAAATGGAAACGAAATGCTCACGAAATTCCATTACCATGCCATATAGTTCAAAATACACTTATAAATAGTATGTTATTAGCGGTTTTATTGTTTCTCAGCATGAGTAACATCAAATACCCTTCAATTCAGGATCAATGCTATGAAACATAAAACAGTGCCCATATTCGTGAATGTGAAACTAACAGGAAAAAAGAATTGCTTCGAAGCTTTGTTTTTGAACGAAAATAGTTAATTACAGATCTAATTGAGTAAAACATTTACGAAAATCAGGGTTGATTTCAATCTTTAGAGAATAAGACTGTAAGAATAGAGCAGTTGATACATGGTCTATTATTCCAATTCAGGCTGACCATTAAACTATTTAAAAAATAAACATAAACATAAACACATTTATGAGTGTCCTTTAGATTTTTCATCGAAGCAGAGATCAAGGGTAACCTAAAAAATAAATAAAAGGGAAAAAATATATTCCAAAAAAATGCCACCGATTGCCCCCCCCCCCCCCCCCTGTCTACGCCTATGGTTGTTAATTCTTTCAGAAAAATAACATTGACATTGACGAACTTTAAAGAGTATTTCGATCAGAATTGAATTATTTTCAAGGGTCTAAACATAATTGTAGGGAATCCTGAATACTACCCAAGCAACAATTTTTGTTTTATTTAAGTTTTATAGCAGTTGATATAACCAAATTATAAAACCTTCACTGACGACCACATTGCTTTAACAATCTCCTGAGAACTGCAATACAGCCATGTCATGGCCAATTGGCCCAGTTTTAATGCAGTCATTAAAACTTGATATGCGAACTACTTTAGGAGCATATGATTTATGTCAGTTTTATCACACTCTAGACGTGATTGTTAAAAATGAAAACATAAAACCTCCTCCAGGTCAGAAAGTTTTAACAGCCTTCTAATGACTACCATAAAACTATATTCCAACCGCATAAATCGCTCCTGAAGAAGTTGATAAAACATGATACGCAAAACATTTTGACAACTTTGAAGGTTTTAAGTTGGGGTTTTTGGATGATAGTTAATATTGAGAAATATTTTATTGTGGTTTTATTCTTTCGATGTTTGATGTGAAATCATGATCCTTGTCAGTTGGTAATAATGGCTGATATTATTGTACATTGAAAATAAGACGACTTTATTATAATTTTAAACCAATCTGTATATGCTTCACAGCATGCCGTGCAATATTTATGGTGATTATTATACCAAATAGGAGCATAAATTTAGTGCGCCATATGAATACTAAAATATAGGGATATTTTTAATTTGTCTGCATTAGCACCATGCATTAAAGAGTCATTTAAAGATTATCTATTTAGTACAAAACTGTTACTACTGTTGAGCAATAACCAGTCACATATTATTTAATTATACATAGATGTATGAAAGTGTTTTATTGCCTATCAATTAAAGCGTAATTATTCATACTGTGTGAAATTTGTTCATACGGCGACATTTTTTTTCGTTATAACTTGCTACTCCTTTAAAATACCCCAATATAACATATTCTCCTAGATTGGAATTCTATAGCATAACATAAACCTAATGGTTGTATCTTAGCATTTCGTAGTCCAAATTGAGAGCGTTAAGTTATATTTAAGCTATATAACTAGCATGCTGGCTTTATTCGGTACAGCGAATCAAAACAAAACAAAAACCATGACCACCTGTCAAAAAGTCAACATTCCAAGCGATCCTCCTATTTTCGCTTGTAATCAAGATGTAAGAAATGCTTATTGGATCCACTAAAAGCTTTTTCAATACAAGGTTTAAAGCCGTGATGTCAATACTGGCCATCTCCAAACGGATTTAGTGAAACTGTCGGCGTTGCTTTAAGAAGGGTTCGTGGATTTTTCGGAAGTGTATCGGAAAGCCGCTTGTTCAATATTTTTAAGAGCTCCTTCACCGCACTGTGCCTTATGTTGGGATCGTATAACTGTAGTTCCTCCAGGAGTTTTATATTGTCGATCGTCTCATTTTCATCGTGCTCAGAAGCACTGAAGGGGTTTTCATTTCATATATCTGAATAGATTTGTTTTTTATAATGACAAAAAATTTCAGAGTATTTTTTGTTGTAGCAGTATATTTCTTATCTGTGAATCTTAGGCCTCTGATAAAGATGATAGTTGTAATGAAGCTTTAATGAAGGTCTAAGACTGCTTCAAGTTTTATATCGGTCATAAAAAGTGTACCATAAAACATAATTGTATGTTTGTTTTGGTTTTATTCTTCAGTTATAAGTAGTGATGCAGAACCACCTTACAGCTACCGTTAAAACTATGAAGTCTGAGTTTTAATTTAGTAGTCATAAAACAGTTTTATAGACGACTTGACGGCCTGATTTTATGACAAGCACACAAAACCGTAATACAACCACAGGCTGGAAGGGATGCTATGATAAAACAATGATAAATAAGAATAAATCTTCCAAGCATTTAGATTGTTACTTGGGTATCTTCATGGAATTCAGAGGAGAATTTCATGGTACTTCTAAGGAAAATATCATGTGCTCACAATCCTCAGTTCAGGGGAATTTTAAAGAGAGTTCCAAAGTAACTCTAAGGAGATATCTGAAAATAATTCCGAAGAAAATTCAATGACCATTCCAAAGAAGTTGTAACCAAATTCCAAGAAAATTCTGACAAGAACTCGAATCGAATTCTGAAATGATCTTCAAGGGTATTTGAATCTGAAGAAAGGGAGACAGCTCTATCTAAGCTGCATGGAATTTTTTTATTATTGTTACAAGAAATGCGTGCTTTAGATAGCCTAGTCAGTAAAGACACGCTATTAACAAGCCGAACATGGTGGGTTGGATTCCCGATCCGGTCGAGGAAGTCTTGCTGGTTGAAAATGTTATCGATAGTTATATAGTAGTATCGAAATATACCAATGCATGGCTGATATAGAAAGCTTTTTGGAATTATTTCCACAGCTAGTCCATCTAGAACACAAAGTTGCGCTGCAGTAGCGTTAAAAGCGCAGAAGAAGAAGAGATTCCCGCAAGAAAATTGAAGAATATTTCGAAGATTACCCGCAAAAACATGTTTGGTGTGGTGTAAGAAATGAAAGATGATTTTGCGTGGATTGATACGCTGCATGATATTTTTCGATCATCTACGATAAAGATTTAAATGTGACGCTCCACTTGATCTGATCCTTGTCTTCACTCTTATTGTCCCTGATGGAAAATATCTAAGCAAAATCAAAACAAGCTGCCCCAATGATAATTTTGCCGTCAAAATCAACCAATCAACAAATGGATCACAAACTGTATCCAAATCTATACCAAGTTGTCTCGTCTTGTACAAGGTTGGAATGGGTTTCAAGCTATCAAACTTTAGTTTGGACGTAGGACTACTTCTGTGGTTTCTATATGGGAGTACACTTTGTGAAAACCGAAAATGGAACATGTAACAAAATTATAAAAGATTTTGAACGTTAATAACTCAGCTGCCTCTGGACCAATTTTAATAACTTTATCACCAATCGATCAGAAATATTTCTACACATCGATATCAGTGCTGCCGACTGTTGATTTTTTAACAAGGAACTATTGAAAAAGTGGTAAATGTCAAGCATTGTCCAAAAGCTTTGAAATAACTAACAAATCCACCAATTGCATACACTGCTTTCCCAACACTGTCATCAGAGAGTCATTAGTAGACGAAACAAGTCGACGTGGCATTCACCTCCGATCTTCGGGCGTGTGCGAATAGGGAGGATGCAATTGCGTTACATTTTGCACACTCATCGCCATATTCAGAACCACACGTCTCCAACGACCACACAAAATGCTCTCCAGAGTTGTAATCTTGTAACCAAACTTGGAAACAGCGGAGCAAGTGATTTTGATCGATTCTCTTCATCAACTTTCCCTTTTAAAAAAATTACTGTAAATTTGGTAGAGAAAATGACGGCTTCAGCATAAAAAATTATTTTCGGCAACTTAAATTGAAACTCTAATTTCACTGGATTTTCTTATGAAAACACTTCGTTGAATGCATTCTAATGTGCCCTTTTGTGCCGTATTGGATCCAGTGCCAGGTAACCTAAATGGCTTAATTGGAGAATTCCTGAGCAGGGTGCCATTTTAGAAACCGTCATCTTTCATTTGAGACCAATAGATTAAGAATCGGTTCAAAATTGGGCACAATGTGTAACTTTTCCCAATGCATTAGGAAGGTTAACCTAGACATTAGACCTTCTTTCATATAAGCCATATAATTTAAGAGAAAATCGAAAAAGGCTGTTTATTTATTAAGCTAAATAAGTAATTTCTGAAAAATATAGTAACCAGCTTCATAATTTGATTGAACTTATAAATCTTTATTTGTAACTAGTGTAAAATTCTCTGCTTAAATATGGGAACTATTATATAATACCACAGAGTATAGTGCCGAAGCAACAATTTTTGTTTTTTTTAGGTGTATAGCAGTTGATTTAATCATATTATAAAGCCTTCACTGACAACCGCATTGCTTTAACAACCTACTGTCAACCGCTATAAAGCCATGTCATGGCCAATTGGCCCAGTTTTAATGCAATCATTAAAACTTGATATGCGAACTACCTTAGGAGCATAGGTTGTAAGTCAGTTTTATCACACTCTACACGTGGTTGTTAAAAATGAAAGCATAAAACCTCCTCCTGGTCAGATAGTTTTAACAACCTTTTGATGACTACCATAAAACTATATTACAGCCGCATAAATCGCTCATGAAGAAGTTGATAAAACATGATACGCAAAACATTTTGACAAACTTGAAGGTTTTAAGTTGGGTTTATTTGGATTAACTATCGTATTGAGAAATATTTTATTGTGGTTTTATTCTTTCGATGATCGATGTGAAATCATGATCAATGTCAGTTTGTAGTAATAGCTGATATTGTTGTTTATTGAAAATAAGACGACTTTATTACAATTTTGAACCAATTGTTATGTACTTCAGAGCATGCAATTGCATATTTATGGTGATTATTATACCAAATAGGAGCACATATTCAGTGCGCCAAATAATAAATAAAGGGATATTTTTAATTAGTATACATTATGTATGGTACATTAAAGAATCTTTAAAAAATATTATCCATTTAGTACTACTGTTGAACAAAAACTAGTCACATATTTTTTAATTATACATAGATGTATGAAAGTGTTTGATCACTTATCAATTAAAGCGTAATTATTCATACTGTGTGAAAATTTTTCATACGGCGATATTTTTTTCGTTATAACTTGCTGCTCCTTAAAAATGCCTCAATATAACATATTCTCCTAGATTAAAATTCTGCAGCATAACATAAACCTTATGGCTGTATCTATGTATTTCCTTGTCGAACTTGAGAACGTTAAGTTATATTCAAGCTCTAAAGCTAGCTTGCTGCTTTTATTGGGCACAGGCGAATCAAAACAAAACAAAAACCATGGCAACCTGTCAAAAAGTCAACATCCCAAGCGATCCTCCTATTTTCTCTTGTAATCAAGATGTAAGAAATGCTCATTGGATCCACCAAATGCTTTTTCAAAACAAGGCTTAAAGCCGTGATGCCAATACTGGCCATCTCCAACCAGACCTAGTGAAACTGTCTGCGTTGTTTTAAGAAGGGTTCGTGGATCTTTCGGAAGTGTATCGGAAAGCCGCTTGTTCAATATTTTTAAGTGCTCCTTCACCACACTGTGCCTTATGTTATTTGAGGGAGCCCATAACTGTAGATCTTACAAGATTTTCATATTGGCGATCGTCTCATCTTCATCGTGTTCAAAAGCACTAAAGGGGTTTTCATTTCATGTATCTGAAACGATTTGTTTTTTATATTACTAACAATTTCCAGAGTATTTTATGTTATTGTTGTAGTATAGTTCTTATCTACGAATCTTAGGCCCCTGATTAAGATGGTAGTTGAAATGAGGCTTTAATGAAGGTATAATAGTGCTTCAAGGTTAATATCGATCATCGACAGTATGCCATAAAACAAAATTGCATGTTTTGTTCTGGTTTTATTCTTCAGTTATAAGTAGTGATATAGAACCACCTTACAGCTACCGTTTAAACTATGAAGTCTGAGTTTTAATTTAATAGTCATAAAACAGTTTTATAGACGACTTGACAGCCTGATTTTAAGACAACCACACAAAACCGTAATACAACGACAGGCTGAAGGGATGCCATGATAAAACTATAATAAAATAAGAATAAATCCTCCAAGCATTTAGATTGTTACTTGGGTGGTCCATATACCCTGGAGCTTGTTCCGGCCATATCTCCGGAACCGGTTGACCGATTCCAAAAAAAATCAAAAGCTTCAAATGTGACCATAATACCTATAGTTTGACGTTCAGGTCAGTGATTGCCGAACAAATGAGCCATGATGAATAGCTATTGCTTGGAAAGTGAACTTTTTTAAAAAAACGCAGTGAAACTCAAATTTATTGATTTTTGAAATAACAAATTCATAAAAACTGTAAAAAGGGGTTTTTTCATGATATCAATAAGCTCTAAACAAAGTTTTTGAACAAATATGGGCTAAACTAGCATTTTCAAAAATAGGTCCAACCATCATCGTTTTTAAGGTCCAACCAAGATCATAATTTTTTGCTGAATAAAAATGATTTATAAAATCATTTGTTCATAATATTTAATTTTTTATGTTATTATTAGAAACAATAAAGGTAGATCTTTCCCCTTAGCACGCATGTTTCATAATTATATGTTCAATTGATTGAAAAAAATACAACATGAATTTTGACGCCGTGTGAAACCGACCTAAATAGGTCCAACCATCATCAGTTACCCTATTTCTTGAAACTTCCTAGTTTGCGTGGAACAAAATAGAAGTTTACGTCATCATTAAGATTCAGATTTTTTTCTGTGTTTAATAAACGGAATTCTTGATTGATCGATGAATTAGCATTTGAAACTGCTTGGTGTCATAGCTAGGCAGCAGTCCAAAACCTTAATTTTCTCAACACATTTTTCATGACTTTTAAAAATCAACACAAAACAGCTTCTGTGAATGCAGCTCACCTGGATGGCAGTTTTCAGCGTGGTGAAAATTGAACAATTTATTGAATACGAATGAGCCAAGTCGAGAGGTGAGGATTAATTTATTCATTATGAACCATATGGCAAAGAAGCAACAACAACATCAACTGTATCATAAAACAATACGAAAGAGCCCATGGAGAGGTGCGAGCTCGTGCTGCGTCGTTGCCGTCGTCTCCTCCCGGGAGATGCGAATTTATAATGAATCGAATCAATTCGGCCCAGCAACCAAGTTGAAGTCAGTGAGTGGCGGGGCGACCGTCGTAAATACTCGAGTAAGAGCAACACCGTCCTGCATGTGTTGGATCTATAATGTGGCACGACGTTTACGATGACGACGATTGCCATATAGTCGGGTCTGCACCGAGTATGGTGGATGTTTGGCGAAATTTTTTATTGGCAATTTCGCTGCTGATCGGTTATTTTTTACTGCTGCGCCGCCCTGGCAGGGTACAACCGAAGTGGTTGAAGGAAAAAGACGGGGGGACGAGGAGGTGGGTGGGCGTGCGATCGATCGGATGAAATCAAAACAGAAACAGCAGCTCAAAGTGGCTTATTCAATGAATTGGATTAATTTAGGCAGCGATTTCCTGAATCACCTGTTAGACACAAGACACAATGGTGGTAGCGATTGGACGGTTTAACCTTGTTGGAATTAGTGTGGGCGAAAATGAACTCGAGACGGAGCGGGAATGGGCGATTCTGCGTATCTGTGTACATTCGGCTAACTTTCTGATCGGTTTTGGATGAGGAGATTTAGGATTGACCGCTTTGATATGACATTTTGTTGGATCACCGCGTAGGATACAACATTAAATTATCCAACGCATCAACAACCCATTAGATGCAACTACATTGCGACACCGTAGTTTATATCATTATGCACATAATCCCATTAAACACCACAGGCTCCCGAAGTGCTACCGTGGTAGCAGCGTTCCCCAAGCGGCCATATGACCTGCTGAATGTTGCAAATTTCATCGCACCGAGTCCATTATGTTTTCGAGTCTAGACAGCACTCGATTTATGCAAGTACGCATGCACACATGCATACATAGCCACATAATTCCCCCTCTAAGTAATGACCCACTTGAGAGGAAACCCAGCTCAGCACAGTCATCATTCAGTTTCAGGCGGGCATGCAAATACGTGTGGAAAGCTCTCCGGGAATTTCGAAGCAGTTTGATAAGTATATACGGCACCTAGCTCTGGATGCACTTTGAGCTCGGGTGAGTGGGTTGTAGATGGTTGTGGTGGTAGCGGTGGTGACAATCTCTAATGGGATTCACACCAACGCGCGCACAATGGCGGCCATTACCATCGATCGACGAGTACTAATAGTTGAAACAATTAATTCAAGAGCAATTTGCACGGATTGGTAAAAGTTTAATGAGGATGAGGGTCAATTGGTTGATGTGTTTTTATTATTTTGGTTTCGATGGAGCTTGTCAATTAGGTTGCGGCTTTGTTGCACATTAATATCTCTTTTGTGTGCATTATCGGTGTAACCAAGGTTAACAGTGCTGGTGGTCAAGGGGCGTTTGACCTGTAGATAAATCAAGTTACATCCCATATGAGTAGTTCTGGCTTAAACATCTCAGATGTTCTAGCAATTAAGGTTCATTCATCGCGATAATCAAATTCGATCGCCCATTTAAATCACTTTCCTCCAAATTTCGCTCAACCCCGAAATATCCATCACAAAAACTTTCAAAACTACCAGTTCCAGATCATAAAGCCCACCACCCACCCACCTTTATCTATTGCAAACAAACGTACCCCGATCTGTTGGTGAGCAAAGGCGCAGGCATCACCACCGCAGCCGTCTACAGCTCATAATTAGAGTGGCTCTAACATTTCAACTAGTCTCGCCCTTCCTCGCACCAGTGTTGCTGCCCAACGAAAAGCCCATACTTTTATGATTCTTCCGCTCGAACCCTCCCACTCCTCTGTCCATCACTCACTCGTATTCTTCCCGCGGCTTAGCGATGCCTGCCTATAGATTCGCTGCTGCGCGCCTTCCTACCTTAATTTTTATGACCTCATAAAATTATAAAAATTATACTGTTCACTTCTGAAACATTTTGATCGTTTGTTACCGCGCAGCGTCGCACATGGCTGCTAGCTGATGCTGACCAAATCATGGGGCCTGAAGCTTTGTAGCAGTTGTCCATCTGGCAAGACGGTAGTGGTCGATTTTCGCAGCTTCTTCGACTTGTTAGAAGTGGCAGTAGGGTCAATAAATTAAATTCAGATGGCGAGGGCACGCACGCGGAATCATTTAGGTGCTGCCACGGATTGCTAATTATTTCCGAAAACATCAAATTAGTGCCTTTATGAGGTTCAAACGTTTTCGTTTGCATTTTCCTTGGTGGAAGAGCAGTAAGATAAGGGTTCAACACCCGCACACGGTGTGTGGCGGCGGGACCAATGGGGGAAAAAGTGTAACAGTAAACGGGGCAGCGTCCACCACAAATGGCCAACTACTACTGCAAGTCGTTCAGCTTCATTTGCCTCTCTAAACTTTCGTTGTTGGTGTTGCAGTGCTTGGATCGATTATCTTCTCAATCTTCGACGGCGGGGTCTCTATTATTCCGAGCCTGTGCTTTGCAGTAGTAGTGGAATCTTGAAGCCTCACAAAAGAAGCTTTCTTAGCATCTGGACGCTTTGAAGAGGGGCACGGAAGGGACACAGATGGGAGGCACTCGGCATACCAATCAAGCAGTAATAAATTGAAAAATGTTAAGATAACAATCAGTTTTATTTTCTTCATATCAGCCTCGACTGAAGCTGCACGATGACGACGACGAAGACGGTGTGGTGGCTGCGATGGCTGTTGGTGCTGCCCAAACCGGTTGTGTGGTGGGGGATAAGCATAACAAAGTGGCATTCGGTTCTGTCTTCTGCTGAGCGACTCGCCGAACACTGCGGCTGGCTAGTGTGAGGGAAGAACAATCAAAAGAAAAGGTGAAGAATCACAACGGTTTCGAACTTTTCTCCCCACTTATGTGGCTCGTTGTAGTAGTCCAGAGCCCCGGTCAGCATCAGCTTTGGACTTGGACGCACCGTCGTTGTGGTTATCACAGCATCTTGATCTTCCTTGTTGCTTTTTCCTGCTCTGAAGTTCCACTATCGCACCAACGCACACTAAGTACAGAGAGCTGCTGTCTACTGGCCGGGGTTGGTCCCTTTTAATTATAATTTACGATTGCTTGCATTAAATTTAATTATTAACATTTTTATCTCTCACCTGGCTCCACCGACTTTCGCTGGGGAGTTGTATTGTTTGGAAGGATTATAATCGGAATGCTGAGGGGATATTATTTGAGAAATTGTAGTTGTGCTGCTATACTGACACTTTCCGATTTTGACAGTTTCCGGTACCAAAAGCAACGTTGAGTTCTGGCAATTCGGTTCAGTTCCGGGGTGAATATTTTTTTATAGGCATGCCTAATATCAATTTATAGAAACAAATAGATTCCATCCACATTGAAAAGATTTTTGGTGCATTTGTCTTAAATTTCTAGAGGAAGACCGAAGAAACCCAGACAACCAGAAGTCGTATAACAATGTACAGAAAGTATCGTAAATAACTACAGTTTAAGTCAACATCGCATATAAGTATGACATACATCGCATTATGTTTCAGTTAAACCGTATAGAATGCAAATTTCCGACTTATATACGACGAATCTTTTTATCATCGTACTGTTTCACAAATTAAATCGGATTACATCGTAAGGTTTTTCAAATTGAATTTGTTATTACAAATTGAATCGTATATAATGTCAAATCGACTCGTTTAAAAATAAATTTAAATTTGCACGTATATGGCCTCCACTTTTGTAGGCCCTTTTTTTGCATTCTATACGATTTGTTTGTTTGTATATATGTTTGTATATCACAGAAACAACTTTGAATATACGTACATTCTGGTTGTCTGGGAATGTTCGGGGGATATCGAGAGTGCGAAAAACATAGGAAGAGAAATCGAAGTTGCAAAGAGCTGTCGCGGGAAGTACCGTATGCGTGATAACGTTTGCGCCTTTCCTGAAAGGAATAAAGTGAATACGGAGGTGTATATTGGCATTCTTAGTAAGTTTGTCCTTCCGTGGATTACTTAGAAATATGGACCAGAGCCGAATGTGATCTTTCAGCAAGACGGAGAACCATGCCACACCTTGAACCGTACGCAGAATTGGCTGAAGGAACATCTGCCGTTCTGGTTGAAAGATATGTGGCAGCCATCCAGCCCCGATGTTACCCCCGTCATGAAGGCCAAGGCTTGTGCCAAACGCCACAGTACAGCAAGCCTCAGGCAAACATTAACCCGCGCCTGGAGAGATATGGATCCGGGCAATATTAGCAGAACCTGTCGAGCATTCCGGAAGCGTGTTGAGGCCGTAATTGCGGCAAATGGAAATTCTATCGATGATTAACATAAGTTTTAGTTTTAGTTTTTCCACTTCAAAAATTTTCAGAATTTGTTAAGTTTATACAGCATTTAATGGTGCAAATATAATTACGGATACGGTGGAAATAAAATTTCGGGATAAGTCCAAAAAGTATCGAGACTGGTTTGAAAAAACTTTTAAAGGAGGACAGAAGATAATTCTAGCAGAAAGCAAATTCTCTTATGTAGAAAGTCGAAAGAAACGTTTGGGGAAAGTTCAAAGAATCTTCCAAAGAAAGTCTGGAGAAACTTCCTAGAAACAATCGGAAGACACACGAAAGAAGTTAGAAATACTTTTTGGGGGATATGAAGGATGATTACAGGGGAAGCCAGATGAACCTCGGATGAATCTTCCAGTTTAAGTTGTCATTAATAGCGGCGCCGGCCCATTCGGCGCCGCTGGGATGTTCTGAGGCATAACATCTCTGATCACGCCTTCCTTCGGAGGGTCGATAGGTAGGGTCCAGGTGTAGGAGCTGCCTCCCTTGTCAAAAACTACCTCTGGAATAACTCAAATGAAAATTCCAGTGGAACTTGAAAAGCTGTCTGGAGAAGAAACCTCCTGAGATGGTTTGAAGGAAATTTCTGTAAAAATGCGGAAGAATCTTCCAGCGTAAGCCAGAAAGTTTTTGGGCAGTTGAAATAAACTTTTTCGAGGTATCTTTGAGGAAGAATCTTCAGGAAGGTTGTCAGAAGGCAGACAATTACAGCTGTTGGCACCAACATGTCACCAACACAGTTGCTCAATTCTGCCAACTTAGACATGACGCCACAGGCAAAGTAGATCGAATTTCAAAATTCTGAAATATTTATTGGCCGTGAACTTGTCAGCTATCCAACGGTGCCACAAGATTTAGCCTAACCCAATTGGTCACAAGCTATTTTGGTGGCATTGTGTCACATTCCAGCAGCCAAAACTATCAAAAGTTTGAAAATCGCCAACTGGCAATGCCTGAAAGAGTTCTGAGAAATACTGAAAGCATCTTAAGAAAGACGAAAACTTCATGGAAGTCGGAAGACGATTCCAGCGGAAGCCAGAGTTCTTCATGTATCGGAATACAGAAATTTAAACACATAAAATCTTTCTTGGTAAAATAATTTAACAAATGTTTTCATTTGGCATACTTTCCTGATAAATGGAAAAAGTTGCTTCTATTTTGAAGCTGGATAAAAATTCAGCTGAAGCTTCTAGCTACCGTCCAATAGGTTTGCTCTCATCAATAAGTAAACTTTTTGAAAATATAATTTTAAATAGAATGATGGTTCACCTCAATACGAACTCGATTTTTGCAGATGAGCATGGGCATTCAACTACTTACCAATTTAATTCGTTCAAACAAATATAAAACCTACTCAACTGGAGTTGCTCTTCTGGACATAGAAAAAGCATTCGCCGGTGTTTGGCATGAAGGTTTGATTGCACTCTATATTATGAAAATAGTTCAACATTATTTTACTGACAGAATGCCATTGTAGGTAAATTATCAAAATTCCAAATCAGAACGACTACCTGTTAGAGCAGGAGTTCCTCAGGGTAGCATTCTTGGGCCTATATTGTATTACATTTTCACTCCGGACCTCAGGGTTGCTAAACATCTTTGTTCGCCGATAACACAGGCATTTCCGCTAAAGGAAGTAGTCTTCGTGTTAAAAACGCAGCTGTGTCAATTTACAGTTTATCTCAAAATTGATCGTATGCCCTAGATGATTTTTTTTAAACATGGTGAGTGGACGTATTTTTTTCAAACCGTGGCTGGTGATGGAACAGATGTTTATTGATTTATTTGCTATACTTAAGACCAAAATTGTTGGAGGAGCCTGTATGAAGTTAGATTTACTATAGTAAAACGCTAGATTTTCAACTTTTTACCTAGTGGACGAATTTTAGTGAAATTAGTGGCTGATGAATGATCTTTATTACGACTAAAAATGAGCAAAATTTCAAGAATTTATGTTCATTTTATTTCAATAAAATAAGGTTTTTCAAGGAAAAGGCGATTTTTCTTAAATTGCTCTAACTATTTGCAAACCAAATTAGCCCAATACTGAGCCAATAATCGATAAATGTATGCTGAGTCAACTGCCAGCTGCTGCCAGCTGTTAGGGACGTATTTCTAAAATTTAAGTAAATCAATTTTGAAATTGACAGGTACACTGTATGTCTAAAACTAAACAATAAAAAGTGATTCTTTCCACAAAATTCTTATTCAGCTCACTAAGCAGAATGCAAACGGCTTAGAATGTAGAATATATTAAGTAATGAAATATCCACACTACTTCACTCAGAATCATTCATGATACCACCGAAGAACCGACGTGAAAGCTACATTCAAATTATTTCCCAAGGCACCATATTTAAAATATTTAAACACAACTGCCATCTACTTACCCGATCGTGTCATATCATGAGCAAGGGGATGAACACTAGGGTGCTTCATTCTGAAAAAAGTGATGAATTTCTGATGGGCCACCCTCCAGTTCGATTCATAGCCCCAAAATATGAACCTGTGCAAAAATTGGTAAAGATTGATGAAGGTTTAGAGGTCGCGCCAATGATTTGAAATTTGTATGGGAATTACTATGGAAGAATTTAAAAAATCGCTTATATCGCTATAACTTTGCTTCTACTTGTCCAAATGTCGAAAAAATTTAGTATGTTATTGCTATGGCAATAAACAAAAAGCCTACAGTTGCTACGCTCAGTTTTGCAGCGTATCAAGAATTATAAAAATGTGAAAAAATGGCAAAATAGGGTAAATTGACAGATGAATATGTACAAGGCAACAACGCCAATTTCATCGCAACAACAACAGGCTTGTTGATCATTGTCATGACAACCACATATTTTTTTTTTTCAACGTTTGGACAACTACAACCAAAGTTAGAGCAATGTAAACGAAAATCAATAATTTCCCATACTAATTCACCAAAATCTCCATACAAAATCCAAATCATTGGCGCGACCTCTAAACCTTCATCAATCTTTACCATTTTTTGCACAGGTTCATATTTTGGGGCTATGAATCGAACTGGAGGGTGGCCTATCAAAAATTCATCACTTTTTTCAAAATGAAACACCCTAATGAACACACGTAGAATTTATATAGCATTGGTTTGCGTTTTACCTCGTTTAACGGATCTGATCGCAGGTTTGAAATTTCAAATCGCTCGTTTGACAAATCGAATTGTGGACAAATGAAATTTTGACTCCAAATATAATAAATTTTTTTGAAATACTACTTTAACTTATCATGTTTGTATTACTCCATGCATGAAGGCAATGATTTACATAGTTGGTGACGCTTAACGTCAAATATCAGACTTAAAGTGGTCAATTTATACGATAGATGGGGGCCTCCCTTAGCTCAGTCGGTAAAGGCGCAGCTACAAAGCGTCCGGTCTAGGAATTTTTCGGGTTGGAAAATTTCTCGACTTCCCTGGGCATAGAGTATGATTGTACTTGCCACACAATTATATTAATGCAAAATTGGTGCAGGCATCGAAAGCTCTCAATTAATAACTGTGGAAGTGCATCTAGAACACTAAGTTGAGAGCACGCAATAAGCTAATATGCGATATGCAATAAGCTTGAAATGCGAAGAAGAAGAAGTTATACGATAGATGAGGAGATGGAAGTATAGAGTTGATAGTTCCGTTAGAGTGTGGCTGTGTGATAATTGTACATAAAGAGTAGAAAGCGTGCAAAGGTCATTTCTGAGAAAAATACGAATCGGGTTGATCATCTCCTTTAATCTTCTCTTAAAATCTCCTCAACGTAAATCGTGAACTAGATGCTTACGTCAGATGACGACTTGAGTGTGAAACCATCGATAGAACTGTTTCCGCACATCGAAGGTTCTTTAGCAAATCGGCAATTATCTCTTTTGCCAGTGTAATGTAGATGATCAACCCGATTCGTACCTTCCTCAACATTGCTCTCTATACATAATTTTCACACTGCGGTACTCTAACGGAACTATCCACTCTATACTCTCATCTCCTCATCTATCATAAAAAAATGACCACTTGAAGTTTGATATTTGACGTTAAGCATCTCCAACTAGGTTTTTAAGATTTTCAAGTCCCTCCTTACAGCTTCCCAGAGTAACCATGCGTATTCATAGTAATGGCTTCAGAAGGGTTTAAGAGATTCTTCTTGCAATTTTAATTGACTGATCTTGCTCACAAATGCCTTACTCACCCTATGTTTCCCCGAGGGTTTATCAAATCCTCCAGACATCCTTAGACTTCCGTCTCATTGTACTCAAACTTGTTTGAAAATTTTCACACCCACCGTGAAATGTCCTAAATCTGTCCATACAGCTCTCAGCAAGCATAGAAAAAAATCAATTGCACGACTAGCACAGTCACAGAGTTAGCCACCCTTGGTTGCTAATTGCTATTGCTGGATTGCTATACAACTGTAAATTATTGCACTCATGTGAATCTGCACGTAGACTTGAAGCTGTAACCAGTAGAACGAAACAGGCGAGAATATGAAAGAATTTGAAAAAGTTCACTGCCGAGTGCGAACCCGGTTGACTGCGTAAAAAAAGGAAGAAATGACAGCGGCGCAGTTCTTCAAAAACACAGTAGGCAAGCTGTCTGTTTCGGGCCCTTTCGGTGTATCGAGATCTTCAAGGGCTCTCTGAACTTCATCTGAAAAAAAAATGATTGATGTTAGATTAATGTTATGGGACGGTATCTGCTCAAAATATTTTTGGCGTTGTACGGACGATGCTTTATTAAACACGTTCTCAAAGAAAGTAGCAAATAGATTGGTTGCTTCTGAGCTTGAGTGAGAAGTACTTCCATCGAAGAAGACCGAGCCAGGGATGCGGTTACCAGCTTTCCGTTTCTTTATGAAACCCAGAAGCGCAAAGTATTTCGCTTGACGGTTGACTGAATACTGAGCAAATAGCTTTCATGTGTTGTAGAAGGAATGACTTTGTACTCCAACTTAAGCTCACGGGGTCTAGCTTTGTAGGACTCAATTTGTGTAAGGAAATATCGGTATCGATGTTAATCTTTTTCGAGGTACATGAATATTGATAACTTCCAAGAGAGATTCGTAAAAATGATAGCATCTGATCTACCGTACCATTAAGGACTGTTCATTAATGAAAGAAGGCACCTGTTTCTCAAAGAAAAATATTTATTTTCGAACAAATTCATAACTTTACTTTATATAAATGAAAATCAACATACATATGACCGATTTTACGTGAGTTTTGATACCGCCCATTAGATTCTGCACAACTTTCTTCTTAACTTTTCGTTGTGCTGCACACCAATTTTTCTTGAAGCAGTCAACAGAGCTTGCTTTTTTTCCATCTTTCTTAAGATGCCGTTTAATTATTGCCCAGTATCTTTCGATAGGGCGCAGTTCAGGGCAGTTTGGGGGATTTTGGAATTTTTCGAAAAAAACAACTTTTTCCTTCTTGAACATCTCCAACGTAGAAGAAGCATAGTGAGCAGATGCCAGATCCGGCCAAAACAATGGAGGATCCGTATGCGTTCGGTAGATAGGTAGAAGCCGTTTTTGGATGCATTCTGTTCTGTAATTTTCACCCTTCATTGTGCCCGTTGTGAATTACGAAGCCACAGGAGCAAATTGCTTGCCACACCAAAACCTTTTTTTTTTCAAATTTTTCGGTTCGGATATATCGCACATCATCAGGAACATCTGTCCCCTGCTCAGCGTTGAAAAATTGCGGCCCGGTAAGTGTACTGGTAGCCAATTTGACGTACGTATCGTCATTCATCAAAATGCACCGGTTCGGCTTTTGAAGGAGAACGTCATACAAGTTCCGTGATCGTATTTTTGAAGAAGATTTCTGTGAATCCGTCCTTTTGGGTGCTTTTTGCTTCTTGTAGGTTCTGATTTTGTTATTATTTTTTGATATTCTGCACAGTTACGACGCTAATGTCCAATTTTTTGTCAATTCCACGAACGGAACACGGTTTATGCGATTTCAAAAGGCGTACTGCTGCCAGCTCTTTTTTTTATCCGATGCCCCCTTTTGCATCCAGATTTCGGTAAACATTTAAGAGAACACGTTTCTCCAAACTTCTTTACAATCTTGAACACTGTAGATTAACTGCGCTTCACGCTTTTTGACAATTCTCGAAACGACAACTTTTCGGAAAAAAAAACATTTGTACATAATTAATCTGCGGGTTGATAAGCTTTTTTTTTTAATTTTTCGTGTTATGCCGTCAAAATAAACACTGTTTTTTATTACGTTTTAACCCTAAACCATTGATAAACAGGTGTTCACATTCTTTAATGAACAGTGCTTATTCGATAATCGTTTCCACTCATTATCAACAAATAATAGAGTTCAACAAGTCAAATTCGCATGCCGAATAGTCAAATTTGAAACTTCAGATCAATGATCATCAATGATCAATGATCAATGATCAATCATCATGATCGTCAAGTAGTCTTAATATTATAATAGAGCCAAAATCGGTCGAACGATACACTTTAATTCATTATTTTTAAATTTTTAAATTCTTTAGTGGGATGGCCGGGTCTAATGACATTTTTCCCAAAGAGAAATGTATCTTTGGTAGCTAAATTATATTTTCCATAATCGTGTTACATCTCCTGTTCAAACATTTAATTATTCCCGGGTAGAGAGAAATAGCAAAACCAGAGCAAAATAATGTCAAATTTAACTATCAATATGTCATATGTTGCCATATCTAAAGAAAAGCAAAAATCATGTCAAATTATTATCACACTTTTCTATTACTTCTTATCAAGCTATTGGTAATTTGATTTAATAAATCAATTTAATGGCAGCTAGCTTATTTTTCTACTTGATCTAAATTAGCTCTTAAATTCACAATACCATAATATCGTTACTATAGCAAATAATGCTTCGATTGCAGAATAAGCTATTAACACAGAGCACAACTTATCAATAATTTATTATTTATTATTATTATGTTATTGGTAAATTGTGCTTTAAAACAAGTTAATAGCTTATTCTGCAATCGAAGCATAATTTGCTATTGTTAAGATATTTTCGTATTGTGAATTTTTGATCTGATAGAAAAATTTGCTATTATTATGCCATTAAATTGATTAATTTAATCAAATTATCAATAGCTCGATGAGATATAATAGAGAAATATGATATTAATTTGCCATGATTTTTGCTTTTTTTAGATATGGCAACAAATGACTTTGCTATTACTCAGTTATTGACCCATAGATATTTTACCTCTTATTATAATCAAACTATTAGCAAATTATGATGTTCTGTTCCCCAATAGTATTATTAAAGCTTGCTATTGATTTGATATTATCTTCTAGTCGGAGTGTGTTGGTACCGCAGTTCAAATCCGATGAAATCGCACGCCATGTTCGAAGTGGTGGATCAATAAACGCCCATATACATCCGGTGTTTCCCCACCAAAAGCTAGTATGTGCGTCTAGAACTGCACCTGTGATTGCGTGGCATATCTTCACCAGCCTAACTCGTAAAAGTGTTCTCGGTCGTGGGTAAAATCTCACATTACAAAATTTGAAAATTGCTTAATTGTCAGTAACGTATACTATGGCTGACCTTCTCTTATAACAATGTCCAACCTTCCCACGACAAATTGTCCTATCCCCACCAGGATAGTTCTCGGCAGTGATTTATTCCATTAACGGATGAATGCCTACATCACTCGTACAATAATCTAGGACTTGTACCACCTACGAATATGTGCAACTTATTAAATGCGTCTAAATGAGAGTACATTTTCGAAGTATGTTACTTGGAACAATGACAACAATAAACGAGACAGACTAGAAACTGAATGACTTTGAAAAAAAATCCGAGTGCAAACCCGGTTGAAAGCGTAAAAACTGCTTTCTGAAGATTTTGAATAAGCAAGTGAATAGTTGTTGATTCAGTTGGATTTTTTCCAAGCTTCAATCCATCAGTCTTGTACCACTATTGGTAAACTTTGACACGAAAGTAACTAAATGTATGAATCTCTTCTCTTTACAGGTACTTCACCCAAACGCTTATTCACATGAGGATTAATGCAGTGCATTATGATACCGAAAGCTTGAAAACCATGGCATAATTTGAGCAGGTACCTTTGTATAAAATTAATGATGGCCGTTTACAAATTTGAACATTTTCGTATACGACATTTCTCAAACTGTAGTCTATAAAAGTAATTTGCCATCAGCTCACACAATGCAGTTTCATATTAAACACATCCATCACTATCCCGGCCAACAAACTGACTCTGTTTCACTGCAACAAATTCGAAGTAAAATACAATCACTCGAGCCACATTGCTCAATCCACTTGCAAATAACTCGCCGGCCAGTCAATGCGCCCTAATTCCTAGCTCCATTCAACAGCTTTCGAACGCCATCAACAACACCAAAGTGGCAGCTGCCATTGCCATCATCGTGCTGCAGCCGCACATCAACAACATCAGCATCACCACCATCACCACCTCGGAAAATATGAATAATACAAATTACCACTAATTTGATTATCGAAAAGCAATATCGCTCAAGGTTTCCGTTTAGTTCACGCCTCAACCCTGTCTACGACGGTCATGTCAGGGAATTCATTCATGAGTCGGTTTTCCAACCAAACCACGCTCCACTCGTTCCAGCGTTTCACATTTTTCCACATAACTTTTATTTTACGATCAACGCACCTTCCACGGCACACGGGCCTGGGCGAGTGAGAGGTGAGCCGAGGTCAAGCCACACTGGCTGAGACGACAACGGCGAACGGTTGAAACTGTATCCTATCGTCATCATGAATGTGAGATATGAATGTAACCTGGCCGAGATTCCACCAGCCTCCTCGGGGTTAGGGTGATGGGGCGTCTCAGGTCACGATGCTCCGAAGAACATTGACGATGCGGCGCAAAGTGTGTCTCCGATAAGGCACACACTCATTCATCGTCAGGCAGCGCGTGTTCGGTTTCAAAGAGCACGATTGTTGAGTAGAAATTACACGTCCGCAGAATAACGCTGATATCCAGCCGCTCAGTGCGATGCGACGAACGACGAGCGATGCACCACTGTCGAGGGGGTGGAAGATAAAAGGATGCCGCCGCTCCCAGAAGTAGGAAGGCGGCCTTCGGGCTCGCTCAGTAGTACGACCATTGCATGCCATGGACAATATTTGCGCTGATTTCGCGTACTCCAGTCGAGGATTCGTGCTGGTTGAGTACCTATCAAACAACTGGGTTTTGATTTTTTTCCTCGTTCTCAACTGACCAACCGCTTCGAAGACTCTTCAATTACACCATTAAAAAGTTACTCCGAACAATCACTGTGGTTGTTCAAGACCGGCTGCCGCGTTGACTGAACAAAAAAAAATGAATCTAAGACAGAGAACCGATATGAAGAGATCCATCTCCGAAACGAGCGGATCACGCACACGCGAACCGTTTTTCTGGCTGAATGACATCATAATTTGCCCGCACCGGGGCCATTAATTTATCGTTTGTTTGTTTCTAGCATCTCGCTGCCAGACGGATGGAATGACAAGTCGCCCATTACAGGCGGGCACTTGTGAGTTTGTTTTAGCAGTGGCGGTTTTTTTTTTGTTATCTGATGGTTTTGTGCCAGTCGTGATAGCGGTAGCTAATAGGGAATCATCAATCTACTTGACAGGGATTAAGAGAAACGCTTGAATACAGTTCCCTTTATTAACAAAAGGATGTTATGACTTGGATTTGATTGAAAAAATAAATGTTATATCAGTTGCAATACCATATCACTTCAAATAACAAACTGCTGATTTACGTCTCCATTTGATAACAACCTGATACATGCAGATATAGTTGATGTAGCTGATTTAAGTATTATCAGCTTTTAAACGATCGTTCTTAGCATGGTTATGGTCTCGTAGGAAGCCATTGAGTTGTAGAAGTTAAGAATTGTGACATAATTAAGTCTGTGTTTTGCTATGAATATGACCTAGATTAGTTCCACTAAACTAAAACTCATAATGGCTTTAAAATGCTATGTCGTTTATCAGTATCCGCAAAACAAATGTAAACAATTATTACATCCTCATCATATGTTTCATAAATCAAATGTTAATTCACCTGAATAAGCATGTACATATTTTCCATCATACTTTTCAGGTGAATATTACGTATTTTGGGGGAGCAATTACATTTGAGTGATTCACATAGAAGTCAATTGATTTTCACGAAAATTTTATCGGACTTTCCGATAATCTTCAAATTGGCATCACATAAATGCTACGGGAATTAGCAAGTAGATGTTACTGGATTTTGTAGTAATGATAAAGTGAATCGGTGATATACTATATATATTTCGATTTATTTGAGTCATTGAATGATTGCATTCTAGAAAAATTGAAATTCACTCATTTTCTGCAATTTTATTTTCAATTTATAAATGGGTGTTAATTTATAAAAATTATAAACCTTACGCTTGAAACCATGAAGAAACCTGGGAATTCCAAATCGTTCAACAACGACGAATGCGCACTTTCTTTCATTGCCATTTTTGAATAACGAATACGACGAGAAAATTTTCGTACCATGAAATCACGAAAAACTTAAGTGAATTTCACTTAACCTTCACCAGCATGATATGTGGACTGGACCAATGAATCCAGTGAAATTCATTACCATGTTATTGAAGTCCTATTTTGAAGAGGTTACCTGAATTTTCAGGTAAAAAATACCTTTCTCATTGACTCAATGTATAACAAGCTCTCAACATTTGTTCAAAGGCCAGAAATTTTAATAATCTTTGACCCCCAGTAGTTTTACAGAGCTGTTATAACAGGCGCGGATTTGAACAGTCAGTCGCGAAAATCGCCGAAACATTAAATGATGTCGCAAAAATCACGAAGGGACAAATGTGCTGTCACAAAAATTGTGGAATTCACTGTAACCTTTTCGTCCCGAATTATTTTGCCGTCATCAATTTTGTTGTTCATTTGGCTCTCATTTTTTTACTGGTTAAAATCAAACACCCAGCAAATAATCGAGAAATGATCTCAACTCCATAAGTCATACCGAATTTACACAGAAATTCCCTGGGGTCTGTCCAATGTGAGACATTTTCATGTTTTTTTTTTATATCCAATATGAACATAGCATTTCTCGTTGCCAAATCATAAATGAATTATATATATGCGAGTATTTGCCATGTATACCGGATACTCAAGGTTCTCCAAATCGTCCTGGAGTTCAGTTGGTTTGTTCTACTATATCAACCAAGACTGCAATAATGTCTGTAGTATCGAAATATGTCCAATCAGATTCAAAGTGTCTATGTGGATCGTTCCCGACCTATTGCTACGTATACAAGATGTTATAGGTTCTGAAAACATTATAGAGATCAGATTTTTTTCAGATCACCCAAGCCTAATGCAATATCTGTAGTATCGAAATATGTCAATTTGCAGTGTCTATGTGCATCATGCCAACCAATTTTCGTATATGCCTAGTGTTCTAGGATTTCCAAATCGATTTTTCGATACTACATATACTATCCCAGTCTTTGTTGATCTATTAAAACAGATCATCTGAACTGCAGGACGATTTGGAGAACCCAGATCGTCTGGAATACGTGGAAATAATTAAACATTATCCATATAGACACTATGAATCTGTTTGGATATATTTCGATACTAAAGACATTGTCCCAATCTCGGTTGATCTAGTAGATCAAATTATCTGAACTCTCGGACGATTTGAAGAACCTTGAACATCTGGATTACTCGGAAATAGATCATGCATGATCCATATAGATATTTTGAATCTGATTGGACATTTTTCGATACTACAGACATTATTGCAATCTTGGTTGATCTAGTAGAACAAATCAACTGATGTCCTGGACTATTTGAAAAACCTATAATTTCCGGTATACATAGTAATAAGTCGAGCATTTTCCACAAAGTTACATATATACGATTCGGTCAAGGGGTAAGTCACTCAGCACATTGTGCCGAAATTAGATTCGGCACAGCTTGGGCACATCCATCGGTACAGCTTCAGCACAATCTCGTACGTATTGGATTGTTGTAAATAAAATGGGAGCACTGCTGGACAACTGTCATTGCGTGCTGTTTGACTATACCTTCAGGTACATCTTCCATAAACTAGAGGAACTCAGAACAGCAGTTCACTTTTCGCCAAAACATTCAAGGTGTCAGAAATACCGGGTTGCCGGGATGGGTATTTTACAAACAATCGCAGCTTGCTCTATGACCGGCACAATTGATTCACCACAATAGCGGCACACTGACAAAAAAGATAACCCAAGATTGGTGTGCGGAGTGACCTACCCCTTGGATACCCCGATTTGACAACAAAAAGTTCTAGGTTCATATTAGAAATAAAAAAAAAATATCATGAAAATGTCTCACCATTGGACAGACCCCAAGGAATATCCATGTAAATACAGAACCGCGACGTGACCAACAAGTGTGACTTATGAAACTCTGGTAATTTTTCGATTATGTGCAGGGTGTTTGGTAACTAGAGCCTAATTAACTACAACATTTAGGACAGCAAAATACGTCAAAGACGTAAAGGTTAATTTTCAAGAAAATTTGCATTTCAAATGAAAATGCATTAATTTTTTTTTTCATAATGTTTCATCAAATCTAGCATAAATAACTGAATATGATACTTTGTTATTTTTTTAAGGTTTCAAACGATAGTCCTTTAGCTCAGTCGGTAAATGCGCAGCTACAAAGCAAGTCCATGCTGGAGGCAACTGAGTTCGATTCCCGTCCGGTCTATTAATTTTTCAAATTGGAAAATTTCTCTACTTCCTTGGACATGGGATGGTACAGTAGAGTGATGCAAATTTTGAAATATTCGCTCCACAGTACTTAAACGATTCTAAATCGGATCCTGACTAACCTCTCAAAATTTGAACCCATTTGGTGAGAAACTGAGATTGCACAAACCATTTGAAGTTTGTACGGGAATTACTATGGTTAAACCAAGATTTTTGTTCATGTCTATCTAATAATTCACCATATCGGTCTGCTTCAAAAGCTTTCATTTATTCTTGTAGGAAATTTTCCCAGATACAACTTTGCTCAAGATCACTTTTTGATTAAATGCAAGGATCGAAAGTAATCAATGGTTCAATGCGCTGATGTCTTATGATCATGCTCAATCAACTGCTCAGCAGGCAACATTGATGTTTCTGGGGCGTTGAATAGGACACAAAAATCATAATATTCCGGTAATACAAAAACAAAAAATCCAAGTCCAGGTCTTAGAATTAAAAAAAAAACTCTGAAGTGTGTTCCTAAAACTCTAATTTTTCACGATCGAGATTTTAAGTCCTAGACGCATACAATTTTGTTTTATGTCCGTGATCATTCCATCTGGGAAATTTTTCCTCATGCCAAAATAATGAGAATTAAGTATATGTTTTAGAAATAGTGACATTTTTGAATCATAAATCTTATTCCAAATTTCCTTTTCCCTCTCCCGATCCAAACAATTGTCATCCACTAACCTCGAGAAGACCGTGAGTAATCGGTTCCAATCCTTTAATTTTAGATTTAAGACATTTATAATGTATAAAGAAAATGATAACTTGGCTCTGTAAAGTTTATTCGATTGAGCCTGTACAAATAAAGTAATTAACAACAAAAAAAAATAATAATGAGAGTTATGATTCTTTTTCTATGTTTGAGGTGTTATAGAACTTTCTAGTCTTGGGAGGAATGGAGCAAAGAAAAAAGACAACCAGTTCGTTATAGTGACTACAAAGAAGAGAAGAATATTTTATTAATATACTCATGGCTAACTTAGATTTATGTACATTTAATTCTGCAGTTCTTCATGTTGCTAAATGCATCGCTTCATCCTACATCTTTAAACATTGCTGTCTAAAATCGGTACTTAGAACATCTCTGTGCCTCTATTTCGTGATCTTATAACAAATTCGTGATCTACAGAGTAAGGAAATGGAGGTTAGAATTAGAACGTGCTCTTGCTTATTGAATTCATATTTATGTTTCGATAACAAATTAATGTGAGCCTTAAATCAATTGATTTATTTTTAAAAGGCATGACACATACCGAAATAACGGATGATTGGAATCATATCTTTCCGATCAATAAATGTCACTATTGGTCACTATATTTTTGTTTAAAAGTCACTATTTGGTCACTATTTCCATAATTTTGTCACTAAAGTCATTACAATTACATCACATACCCACTACCAGCCCTGATATGTTTGTATAAAACCTTCACGAAATGATTTTCTTAACGCAAAGCATTTATACAAAATTTAATCGAAAAAATAGCTAACATTCGATTTACAGTTATTTGAATAACCTTAGTTTATCAAAACATTGCAAATTCTGCATACTATTCATGTAAATCTGTAACAGTACCAATCTTATATTTTCCAATATAATATGACCTCCATAACAAAGCAACCAATGCACCGTTCGTCACTCCAAGAAATGACCCGAAACTCATTTCACATGCTCACAATACACTTCCATCAACCGGTCAAGACTCATAGAAAGAGAAAAAACATACTTTCAGTCCCAGTTCTTTGGCACCACATGGCACCACCGCACACTTCAGTGTGCGGAGCGGAGCCGTCAAATTTCACCTCTCGCCGGAACCGCTAATAAGTTGTAAATTTTACGACCCTTATGGGCACCGCCTTTTCTCAAAACTTAAAACAAAAACCACCCAAAAGCTTGGCGAAAAATTCCGAAAAAATAACAATATATTTAATAGAGCAATAAAATTTACCATAAAATTATATGAATTGAATTTGATTCGAAATATATTCCCCTATCGGACCGTGTGCATCAGCTTCAGACTCATTCGGAGCAGAGATCGGATCGTCACCGATCCGAAACGGAATTGCCTTCTACCGAGTTACCTACAGCTGCCTACCGTCTTGATGGGCCGTGTCCACAACTAGCGGGCGTGCGCTCGCTCGCTCGGTCGCTCACCAACGAATGATGTATGAATTTTGGCCACGGCTCTCGGTGGATGGAAATTTATGACTGTAGACAGGCTGGGCGCAAAACAAAAAGAAATAATAGCAGAAATGTGTAATAACAACAATGAATCCGGTGCTGGTTGTGGTTGAGGTTGAATGCCGCCAAAGCGCAAGAAACAAGTCAGGGAGTTTGAAGTAGTCCATGTTTAATTCATGCCAACCCGTCATCGCTGATTTACGTAGGCCGCGCCGCAGACGCCGAAGACGACGAGTTGGCTTTGGTTCAGTTCGCATTTTTGCTTCTGTTGGACGGGGGAGGCAGAGGGTAATGATTGGAGGTAACCGAGGGGCTCGACGATGAATGCTAATTGTAATTAATGGATGGGGTTAATTTCTAGTTAGGATATGATGAATTAGCTGTTCAAATCACAAATTTGATGCAGTTAGACCTCGGGCTTTGTTTCGTACGGTGGGAATCGCGGGGAATGAGACGTATGTTCTGAGGGGCCAGTCGTTAAGTGTGTGATTAATAAGTGTGAACAAATCAGAGACTAACAACGATTTCGGTAGCTATTTCACATTTCTCGTCTTGTCGGATATGCTTGTCTATTTCTTGCGGATATGTGCAAATTTGGAAGAAGACGAAGTCACCGATGGTGCCACTAAGTTGATACTAACTTATGGAAAAAGAGGGATTTTCTGCTTTCAGGCTTTCTTTGATTATCAGAAAATGACTTTAGCTTACACAATGTTTAGTAGTAAGAAATTAGTTGAGAGAGCTTCGATACATTGAAATATCAGCGTTCTAAAAAGAGCAGTTCCACGTCAAATGATAAATCGATCAATGGTGACCTTCACCAATTTGCATGAAACTCAAAAACGTCCATTCCAATCGAAATGACGTATGAGACAAAGTTGTAGTCAGGTTGATCAACACCAAGTTTTGTTATCAGGTCAGAATTATGAATTCATAAGTCGTTTTCTCCTGCTTGGGAATGGCAGCTAAACTGTTAACTTAAGACTAATGACTAATTTCTATCGTTTATAGAACTGAGTTGGCGTGTTATAGTCTCCTAAGAGTGAAATTTGTACTTAACCTACAATATGATTTGTTCCTGAGCAGTTCGGGACTGCTTGAAGTATGCTATTTATAGATTTCCTTCAATGAAAATAAAATAATAATATTGGTCCAAACATATTCTTTAAATTCGTCGGGGGTCAGTCATTGGTTGTAATATTTATTCGCCATACCGAAATCATAGTTTCCTATGGATTCCACTATTTAAAAAAATATCACACTATCGAATTAGATTCTACCAGCCACCAGGTTGACTTATCGATAACCAGGTCAATTAGACCGGGGAAAACTCATACTGTGAAACTGCTGAACTGCTACGAAACCTTCACCACTTATTTACTTAACGATCATGCGCACCTCCAGGGGTGCAAAGAGCCTTTGTGAAAGATTTCCATCCTGGGCGTTTACTAGCTTTGGCCTTGACCTGTGCCCTGATTAGCTCTCCATACATTTCGGAAACTGGCAAAAGCAGCCCTCGCCTTCTTAATCCGTGCACCTACATATGTCGCTCTTGGTGCCGCCATCCGACGCTATCTGGCTGCCAAGATATTGGAAGCTTTCGACTTTCTCCACTGCCTGCCCAGCTACCGTGAAATGGGAACGGTTTTCCGTGTTGACATCCAACAATTTGGTCTTGTTGACGTTGATGGTTAGACCTGCTTCAGAGAAGCGTTCCACAAGGTCGTCGAGCTTACTCTGCATGTCAGAGCACCGTTGTGCTAATAACGCAACGTCATCAGCCAAATCGAAGTCGTTAAGAGGCTCCATAGTAATAGGCTGCCACAGCAACCCACGGTTCGGTTCACGGTCAACGGCTCCAACCATGATCTCGTCGATTACGATGAGGAACAGTAGCGGTGATAATATACATCCTTGCCTCACACCCGAGATTACCCGAATCGGGTCAGACAAAGCTCCGTTGTGCAACACTCTGCATGAGAAAGCCTCGTACCGCGCTTCGATGAGGTTGACGATCTCCCTTGCGTCTCAGAGCGCCCCACAAGTTTTCGTGGTTGCGGTCGAAATCTTTTTCGTAGTCAATGAATACCAATTACAGGGACTCTTGGAACTCATTGACCTGCTCCAAGATGATGCGGAGCGTGACAATATGGTCCACACAGGATCTTCCAGCACGGAATCCTGCCTGCTGTCGTCGGAGAGTCGCGTCGATCTTCTCCTGTATCCGATTGAGGATAACTTTACATAGAACTTTGATAGCAATACACAGTAACATGATGCCTCGACAGTTGTCGCATACAGTTGGGTCCCCCTTTTTGGGGACTTTTAACAAGACGCCCTGCATCCAATCGGCCGGAAAAGTCGTCGTGTCCCAGATATTGACGAATAGTTGATGCAACATTTGTGAGGATAGCATGGGGTCAGCTTTGAGCATCTCTGCTGATATGCGATCGACCCCCCGGGCTTTGTTGGACTTCATACTTCGGATGGCTGCTTCTATCTCACCCTTGGCGGATCATGCCGAGATGTTGATGGTTGGTTGACCGTTGAAACTTCGAGAAGTTGTTCAAAGTGCTCAAACCAACGTTTCAACTGGTCAATGGGGTGAGCAACTGTCCAGTTGCGTCTTTCACAGGCATCCTTGGGTTCATCCTTGCCCCGCTCAGGCCACTGATGAATCTAAAGCTTCAGGTAGATCTGGGCTTGGTGTCTCGGACCCCAATAGATGAGCCATCTTTTGGTCACCAGGAAACCCAAGTAACATTGCAACCCAAGTAACATTGCATTACATATGGAAGTTATATAGCATTCTACAATTCTAAATAATCATCTACAGAACTCTCTTAAATCCAAAATTGTTACTTGGGCAATGTTGGGTTTTCTCGGCTGAAGCTGCGGTGATTCACCATGCAGTCACCACTTCTACCGATAAACCACTATGTATCCTAACTGACTCAGCCAGTGTTCTCGCAGCATTGAAATCACCGGTAATCAAGAGATTCAAAAGTTAGACCCACCTAATACCATCTTCCTCTGGATCCTTGGTCATTGTGGGATCAGGCGAAACATCGATGCGGCTCTCGCTGGTACAAGTCGGAGAGGTCGTATGGTTACAACGAGCATCCAGACACCAAAAAGTGAACTAAATCGATACTTTGCGAAGCTTGGAATAGAGATAGGACTACCGGAAAAGAGCAAGGTTAAGAGGGAAGCAACAAAATGGACAGATGTTCCAAATTGTATAAATACATAAATAGTGATCAACGGCCCTGCTTTCAGGGCATCCGCAACCTGTATTGGATCCACCCTGTATGCGGGACGGTCTAGAAAACAATCCCACGAGATTTATTTAAGGACATTAGAATGTATATCTACATATGAACCACTTCAACCACTTAGAAATTTAACGACCACCGCCACTGTAAGGATAACAACTTTGAACTACACACATAGAAAAATTTACCAGCAACCAGGAATACGATTAAGAATCTAGATCAGGAAAACACATTGGAAAGACGCCAGAAACTGAATTACAGTAAAGAATAATGAAGTGGATAACTTTTTCGGAGATAATCAGCCTCCAACTCAAAACCTACCTTGATTATGCGTGGAGTGTGTTCTTTTGTGGATGCGAGCTAGAAGAGCGTTATCAGTGATTGCGGTGGTTCAAGGAACATTAAATAAAGCATTTTCGAAAACATGACGCTGCAAAGTCACTAGGCCAATCGGGTGAGATCTTTTCATTTTATCTATTTATCACTGATTTATAAAATGCTCTATATTGACAAATAGAGCTTCCAAATCATTCACCCTCCCACTAACACAACTCTTTCCGTCCTGTGACACCTATGAAGGTAGTATGGGTTCCCTGCACCTTCTTAAGTAGATGTTGAATTAACTTTCCCTCCCGTCCCCTGCGATTGTAAGGATGTGGCCAGGTGTATAATGCGATGCTTGTTTTGTAGATTTTATGTTTGTGTGGGGAAAATCACAAATCCCAAGTGATATTTTCTGCGTCAACACACGATATTTTCTGCAAAACGTATTACTTGACCATTAAACAGCCACCCACGATTTGTACAATCGCATATGCTATGCTATGCTATGCTATGCTAATCAGCCTCCAACTCAAAACCTCGTTAGTAAATAAATAAAAAGAAGCAGAAGACAAAGGATAACAGGATGAGGAATCTTTCCAGCAATTTTTCCATAAGTGACGGGTATCCCCTTCAAGAATCTCCATTCCTATCACTCTGCTTTTTAGGAGATTCTAATCTGGAATCCCCATCCCAATTCTGTAGCTTAGGGGTCTCCCTTATGGAACTCTATTACATTTGAAAGAGCCAGTCAAAGCAAGGGCATACGCTAATAAATTTTGTATGGTTATTTTTTTAACGACGTGTTCGGGGTATCATCCACACCATTTGTGGTATAGTTATTTCATTTGGGTTATCGTTCGCTTGTAGTATCTCTATTATTAGAGTAGCCGGGTTTTTAAATAGGCTGAACACCAATAGGCTGAATGCTATTATACCGAAGAGGTCACTAGGTCAAATAAGTAATTTTACCGCAATTGAAAGGTCTGCCTAAGCATTATTTCATATTTATATGGTGACCATTAAATCTCGATTAACATTTTTCCGGTTTTTCCCGTATTTGCTCGGAATTTTGAAAATTGTCTCAGTTGTGCGATATTCATTTAAATAAAGTATAAAATTGAATGCGATTGAGTCTTAAGTATCACTAGGTCAAATGAGTTATTACAAACATTTCAAAATTGGTCTAAGTATTTACTATCTTAAAAATTCGTATCGAACTCTGTACAGAATTTCTTTAGAATGATCTCATGAATGTTCTTAAAAATCATTACCCTTCACAGAATTCTCTTTCAAAATTCCTCTGCATAAATTTGAGAAACTCTCTGGGATTCAATTGAAGTTTTCATTATAATAGTTCAAATATTCTATGCAGATCGCTCCAAACAAAAATCATGGAATGCATCGTAAAATTAACGTAAATTTTTGTTATGATACTTTCAATAATTCAGTAAAGCTTCCATTCATAATTCGCTTGAATTCGCCATAAAAGCTACATGCGATTCACCTTGAAAAGATCTTGTAATTCTGCTCAGATTTATCTACATTCTTCTCAAAATGCCCTTGCAATTATCATCAGAATTCCCTTAAAGATCGTCTCAGAATTTAATTAAAATTGTACTCTCAAAATTAGATTCCACTGGTAATATTCTCAGAATTCCCTTGGAACTCTCTACAGCATTCACCACAACTTCAACGGATCATAAATGTTGCATAAGATTTTTCGAAAACAAGGAGTGCTATTAATATTTATAGCTATTATTGGTATCAGATTCTTCTCAAATGACACACGCGCTGTTTCGTCAATTTGACATAACAAAATATTAATGTAGGGGAAATGGATGTAATTTCGGCCTTAATGCCTCTAATTTGGGCCCATACATAAATTCAGCAATCGACTAAATTTTCAATGACGCATTCATCTAAATAAGGTTTTAAAATAGCAGATTTCTAGCGATGAATTCATAGGCCAATATCAGAGCCAAATTCCCCTAAAAAATGGCTCTCATGTTGGCCTATGGATCTAAGATTAGGCCCATGTATCTATTTTATCTAGATGAACGCGTCATTGGGACGGTACTAATTGATATTTTTGGTCGCTATTGAAAATTTAGTCGATTGCTGAATTTATGTATGGGCCCAAATTAGAGGCATTAAGGCCGACATTACATCAATTTCCCCTATCAGATCGATTATAAAAAAGCAAACACCAGACTCAATAGTCGTCATAATCATAGAAAAAAAAATTGGTTTGCATATATCTACATTAGAAAACAGTTGTTGATTGACTCTTGT
The DNA here is from genome assembly GCF_037179485.1 of Ochlerotatus camptorhynchus. Lineage (NCBI taxonomy): Eukaryota > Metazoa > Arthropoda > Insecta > Diptera > Culicidae > Ochlerotatus > Ochlerotatus camptorhynchus. The sequence continues at coordinate 4,753,777 of NW_027040506.1, read as the reverse complement.
AATGTTCATCAAATTTCGCAGCATTTCGTGGTAATCAGTGGAATTTATATTCTTTATAGTTCACGGAATGCCCAGCTTCCATCAAATAGAAAATGTCCACTGTCCCTATTCAGCAGAGTTCCATTGATATTCTCCTTAAAATTCTCAAAGACTTCTCTTCAGAATCCACTTGAAATGCTCTAAAAACTTACCATGTAGTTCTATCCATGACTACATTTTACATCCTCGAAATTCCTTTCGAATACCTTTCAGTATTCTCTAGGAGTTCTCTCCAGAATACCTTTGGAACTATCCCAATTCTCATCGGAATTCCTGAAAGTTCATTCAAGTGCAACAGCGTTGACCAGTGTCTGTTTTTATCATTTACCATCTCAAGCAAGGAGTAGCGCTTCAACTCAGTTGAGATGAATTGCGTTTGTTTTTAAAATCCTTGTTGTTACGTACGAGTGAAATGAACAAATGAGTTCACCAATGCTTGATTATCCTACCCGAAATTGTCAAAATCAGGTGCGATCCTTTAATTTGAGCGATAATTTGCCATCTATATGTGTGTAAAAACCTACACGAGACGTTCTTACGCGCTAAATTTGTGTTAAATTAAAATAATCTGTTTGCAATTTGATCCTCAAAATCATCCCCACCAAGATGAAGACAAATATTAATATTGACAATACAGAGGCGATAATGAACATCCAGCCACGAATGAAGAAAAACAAATGTTGACTTCGATACTTACAGGTTGCCTTCATCAAGAGAATGCTGTTATGTCAAAATTCATATTCATGCAGGTAGTTGGTGTATCTATTAAGGTTGTCTTCATTTTCAGCTAAGTTGAGTGTAGAAGAAATGAATTTTATCAGCACTGGCCCTGACATGTTGATTTCTTATTTCAAATATTGGACATTATTCAACGACCATAAACTTCAATATTTCTATTAGTTTTTAACATAGGGGAATTTACGTATTCTCGTCAATCTAAGCAGCGTCCGCACTTCTATTAGCATTTTCACAGCGTCACGCACATATATGACGTGTCTGTTTGTTTCAATTCATCTGCTGCTTGCTTCTCTATCCATTCCAATCGACAGAATTCTTCAAAACTGTTTGAAAGCGTTTTTACAACGCTCTAAACTTCTCAGGTGAGTGTGACTATTGTCGGCAGCCTCTTTTTCTTCGGCAATCTTCCCATTAGAACTGCGTGTTAACCAGCTGTTCTATTATCGGCAACTCGAAATCAGCCCCATTTTGTAGTACGTATGCTTCATTTGAAGAAAAATCTGGCATAACAGGATTGCTCGGTCCTACAAATATAATCAGATTGAAGCTGAAAGACTAAAGAATCATTTGGATACATTCAGGGAAGTGTGTTGATGGTAAAACATAGTGAAATTAACGTTTAAATTTTGGTTGCCGAAAACAGTCAATAGGTGCCGAAGCCGACATTTACCCTATTTATTTCTCTGCATCACATTTTGTTTTGATTTTGAAGCTCTAGATTTCTAAAAGAATTTCAAAGTACAATCTCTCTTTCTCCATACACAATTACCCATTCAGCTCAAAAGCGTTCGGCCTTTGAATAATGTTTATGATATTCTGAAACATTTTACCTTACGAGTAGAATCATTTTATGAAAAATATGTTTACAATTTATCAGTGGCGTCTCGTCCATATGTGCACCTCGTACACTGCACAGTCTCGAATTTACAAAAAGTAAAATTTATATTTCATAAAATTTAAGAGGCAAAAATGTAATACTCAATCAAACCCATTTTTGTCCCTTCTATTTATTGGTTTCATGTGGATAGTAACTGAATCGTCCACATCGCTGCTCAACCTCCGTTTTACCCGCCACTGAAAGAAAAGTAAGTAAAAACAGAAGCGAGGCATAGCGAGCTTGTTTTCACGTACGGGTACGCTGGGATTTTACCACGTGCAGACAACTCATTTTGGGCTTCTATGGCGAATATGCGACACAAAACAAGCAAGGAAAATATGCCTTCGTTCTACCAAACCCATCGCATGCTTAGTTCTCCCAGTCTGACCACTTTTGCTTGTGCACCAGAAACGCTCGTATAGTAGAATCCAAGGGAAATTTATGCATCACTAGTGGCGGGAAATAGTACTAGTCGATGGTGATAAATTTATGACAGCCGGTTCAAATTCCAGAGTTTGAATGATAAATTATTGAAAATAAAGTTCAAAATAGTGAGATACGATCATTTTTATGAATGATACATGTGGGAAATTTGACGAATAATGCAATGTTATGTGAATTTTGCACTCTGATTGAAAGTTAATGAAAATGCGTTTTTTATGTACCGATATTATTTAGGTTATGTTTTGTATGACTGCAGATTCCCATCCCGAAATTGACGTCCACGTCTGCTGGATATACTGGATTATGTTGGGACTCCGTGTGACCTATACGGGAAGGACTAGCGGTTTTAGAGCCTCAGCATATTGTGTGCCTGGGCTACACCCGTAGAATGGGTTTGTGCTGCAAAGTTTCCATCCCGGGGAGCGGCCACTTGAAATTAATCTCAAATTACCCCACGACAACAAACTTTGGAACTTATATTCAACAAAGTCTGCTTCAAGCAAATGATGGAGCATATTCGCTCTGTCCCTGTAAACAGTGGCAACCTTTCTCCACTGCGCGAATTTGTTGTTCCCCGACTTCGGAACCCGAAAAAGTTGAAATTTGTTCTTGTTGCATCCCGGGATAATGCAACGATCTTGCAGCAGCAATGAAAATGTTAACCGGTGGAGCTTAAAGTTTTATAAAAATCAACTATTTTCCTGATTGCAAGCAGTGTCATCATTGAAGTAATTTGCCATTTTGAAGAAGGCTACTTTTCCTACAATTGTACAAGCTTTTTGATCACCAAAGACGTATAAAACAATGCAAATATCCAATTTAAAAAGTGAAAATTCTGATATAACTCACGTTTGACAGATGTTTTACATTTTTATCACCGTTACCACAACAGCGCCACTGGTATAGGTGGTTGGTTGGATTTGACTATTTACAACCAGATCAGTTGTATATGTATTGAAGTCCCGTAAGCATAATTGCCGATGTGTTAGTGTTTATTTTGTGCACTTCTATCTTTGCACAGTTTAAAGAGAAGAGAATAAATTGGCACATATAGGCAACGTCGCATTTGAGTTTCTCTCTGAATTGATCTTGGAGAGCCGTCATTCGTTGTATACCTACCTACACGCACACATCAAATTTTTAAATTTTCTCACTACCTGACTGCATTTCATTCAGTAGCCTCAGCGCATTGATGGAATATTGTTCTAACTAAAGGGCCTGAATTTATAAAGAGACGACATTTTATCAATTTGACAGGTCTTCTGCTCGATTGGAATGACTTTTCGTATGACTTTGACAGATAGTCGATTGTTCCAATTTTGACATGTCGTCTCTTTATAAATTCAGGCTCTTTAGTTCTAACATAGTGCAAAATTAAATAGGAATCATGGAACAGGATATTGTTGATGACCTCCTGAAAAGACCATTTGCCAGAAGATCCATGAAGGAAAAAATGCTTATTGCGAGAGTGGACGTCCCACGGCCAAAGTTGGACAACTTGAAAACGACATGTAAAAGAAATGGTAAAAACGCAGAACTTTGCCGAAAATGGACAAGTGGAAATTGTTGGTTGTGTCATGCTCGAGGAAATTGCGTGGGAAGTGAAGCATTCCGAGGAAATCGCAATTGAGGTCAACCTTACGCTACTGCTTAGGAAACGCTGAGTAACGATGACAAATATCATAAACATGAGACTTAAAAAGAAAATCAATGTTTCTATGCAAGAGTAAGCGAAACTGGTAGCAGAACTGTTTCCCATCATCATTTCATTTATTTTTTATACAGGTACCCCCGTCGAAAGATTTTTATCCCATTTTTTTATTCTGCATCAAAATTGGCTTCTACTGTTACAGACAAAATATAAATAAAATAGGTGCACAACTAGTGAATTTTCTCACGAGACGCCACTGAATTTATCTAAAACCTGCTTGGATTTTTTACAAAATCGATCGTCTTGAATGTTTACCTCTGACCAAAACCGTGCAACGTTTCAGTTTTTTATGTCTAAGGCTACGAAAATCTTCCTAAATCGCTGAATCTTTAACATCATAAAAACTTTTGCCAACGATTTCAAATGCATGGTTTAAGAAAATAACTTTCAGATCATTAAAATCCATCCTGTTTATGTTCGCCTTGTTCAAATTTCTATCATCTCCATTGATTTCTTTGTTGAGGTCCCACCAACATGGGCGCCTTGGTCTGTTTGTCTGTTCTGTGATATCTTGCCGGATTAGTTTTCACAATAACTTCTGTTGTCGATGGAACTTGACATTGAAGACCCAGTTGTGAGGCCACTGAGCACGTATTATTTAAGCTGCTTTTGAACCTTTTGCAGCCATATTTAGTGCTTGTCTGGAGCAAAGCAAATTCCCAACTTTGTGGAAGCAGCCCTTTTTGTGTCCTGTATTCAAATATACCAGGTATTACCAGTGTTTCGACAGCGTTCAACGTGTTTGAGGTCATCCTAAGCGAAGTTGTCTTGAATCGTTGCAATAGCTACACAACAGCTAATCAGAAACCGATTTTATTACCGGGTACATCGGTAGGTTCCAATCTGATTTCACCAGTACGTATGTTACCTCGTTGGAGGAGAAAGCACAAGCCGACGTCATATATAGTGACGTGATGGTACGTAAGCTGTTTCGTCTAGAAGCTTCTGAGCAACTTAAATCATGGCTGCATTCTTACTTTACTGAAAGAACTTTACGAGTGCGACTCAGTTCTGGTGTCTCTTCAGCATTTAACAGTGCGTCCGAAGTACCTCAGAGAAGTAGCTTTGGTTCGCTACTCGTTGTTCTTCAACGACGTGGTTACGTAGTTGTGTAAATGTATTGCCAAAGCAATAAGCAAATTATCAGATAGTGAAAAGCAGAACCCGCCTGACTAATTATTCATAATCTCTACTATCCAAACATCCCCCTCCCCCGTAACAGCCAGTGATTTGAATTCAACCGACCAACCATATCAGCGGGTAAAAAAATTCCAGCATCCAGATAACAATGACCCGTCTAATGCAATCAACGCAGCCATCCAAGAACCGAACAATCGCGTCAATACAAAAACAATCCATATTTTCCATTCAACTATTCATCGGAAGGCCTACGGAACTTCTATTTCCTGCTCTCAGTCTGCCAGATAAACGGCAAATTTGAAAACAGCTGCAAGCTCCCCCCCCCCGCCTCCCCTCTCCATACAATCTTATCCGTTGGGGTCAATAAATCAGGCAGATTTGAACTCTTCCCCAATTCCAACACACACACACAGCCCATGGTCCAGCGGAGTTTCCTGATCGATCAGCATCTCTTGTTCCTACGATGGATCCGATACCCTTTGGCTATATATATATTTGATAGCACCGAAGCCGCAACGAATCGAGAAAAAAAAATCTCACTCACCTCACCGGGTGGTCTCCGTCCGTTGCTGCTGGCTGCCACAAAAACAACACTTGTTGTTTGCACTCTCAGCCAAGATGGCCGCCGCCGTGCGGTGGTCATTGCGCTAATGAACAGCCAGCGAGAGTGAGACGTTCCGAGCGGGTCTCGTCCACTATCGGCGAAAATCTTAATTACCTACGTTTCGGATTTATTATTTTCCGTGCGGGTTTTATTGTCCGAAATTTTACAACCAGTACCCTTTCTCATGCTGAAGCACACACACACGCATTGGCATACTCATTAGACTTTCTCGTGGTAAGGCGATGGGACAGCGTGTCATGTTTTATGTTCTTGTACAGGTCTGGGGCTCTGTGTCAGGGGAACACATTTTTGATGGATGACGAACGAGCCCGTGGCAAGGAGTAGGGCTAGAGAAGGATTCGTCCATCTCGGCGCGCGATGGTTGGATTAATCCGAATCGTGTGAGCGAAACGTTACGACACTGTGGTGGCCGTGGTGGGGAATAAGATTTTTATCGGGGGATCCTGGTGTTGAGAAATGGGGTTAAACAGATGGATGGTGTCACCCGGTGATTTATGGGATGTGTGATGTAATGAAGCGGTTAATATGGGTGCGAACCGAGTCCAGGGTGAATCCGTGTAAGATAGATCGCCATTCTTATTTTAACACTGCTGCGTTGAGCAGGATGACAGAATTAGATGGGACTTTCGTGAATCTAAACCATAATCGGATAAGACAGTGCCGGATTACATCCTATATGAAGTCGATTTAAGCCGTTTATAAAAATAATCAATTCACACGGCAATTACTTGTACTTTTGAAGGTATATTTAAGATCAGGGCAGGGTTGGATGTCATTTTCAATGAAAGATCTCACGGGATTTTTACAGATATACTGTTTTCTCATTGTCACATGACGGCTGTGATGTGTACCAGCTCTGAATATACGATCACTTTGTCGGTTTATATTTTGTATTAATTTAAATATGTTGCCGTAATATTTTGACCATACTCGAAGGTGAAAATCAAGTGTACAGAAACAGAAAAGCAGATGTGTCATATATGACTGATAGTCCATGTATCTTAAGACGGGGTGACATTGGGCCAGAATTGAAATATGCTTATTGATGCAATTATCTTGAATACACAGAAAATTTGTAAATGTCAGTAAAAGTCATGTTCGAGCAAAAAAGAACCTGCTTTTAACGAATTGAACCTAATTGGAGTTGGGAATGCATCCATTTACGCGATATACGTTAAAAGCAATTAATGAAAAGATAAATTACGATTATACGACATATACGTTATATTCTTGAAAATTGAGTAAAATGTTTCCGATTTTGAGGAAGAATTTGTTTTCTAATATGAGCAACATCTCGATGTACATATGAAGTTAGTACACGGAAACAAGTTTTCATGTAGTTTCCATTGGGAATGCACATAATATTTTTCCATTAACAAAACCAGGCTTGCTATTGCTCATTGCAGCTAAAAGGCTAGTTTTCGTAATTATGAAACTATGAGAAACTATAATGATAATTTTTATTTGTAAGAAGCAAGAAGAGGTGGTAAAGTTTGTGTATGACACATAAAATTTGTCCGTTTTGCTTTCAGACATCACAAACTAGCACACAACTAGCGATTTTATGATCGCTGATTGTTCGCTCATCGCGTTGCTCATCGTTACAGCTAATCGCTATTGTGACCCTCTGAAAGCTAAATTGTCAGGTTTTATGTGTCATACACACACTTTACCTTCTTTTCTTGCATCTTGTAAAGAAGAATTATCATTGAAATATCTCATAGCTTCATAAATCCGAAAAATAGCATTTTAGCTGCAATGACCATTTGCAAGCTTGAACAAAACCAATCTGACTTTCATATAACATTCACATGAGTTCTATAAGATAAATCACTTAAATTTAATTTGACACATAAGGTTCATGTGATTTTGTCGTGCAATTCCCAATAATGATATCACATGAAAGTTATGGGAAATTCTAATGAATATTTTCCATTGGATGTGTCAGTTATTCCTCGAGTGTTTACTTCTAGAATGAGTATATTTTTCGTCGATTTTTGTCATATTCGAAAAGATTTTGAGGCCCACGTTTTCTAGAGTTTGAGTAATTTAAACTTAAATTTGAGTCGATCTTATATGCCATGTAGTGTGGAAATGTGAAAATTACTTAGTACTGGTCCTTTTGCACGCCAGAAGCGGGAGAACGAGCAAATCTTAGTGAGAGATTCAACTTTCCACCACCTGAATATGGAGAAAACGACAATCAAAAGAACAATTTACGAGCTTATTAATACGATTCTAAACAAAAACTGTGCTCAAAAAGTGTTTATGAATCAGGATTGCTGTGTTGCTGAAACGATTCAGATAGGAAGGAATATCGAAATAAAGATCATCGAGAAATGGAGAGTACTGTACAACGAAGCCAAGTACGATGAATTGGCGCTAAACACTAACACTAACGATTTTACAAATACAGTTTTAAAATAAAGTACATCAAGCAACATATTCATTACATTTTGCAAAATAATTGCACACCTGGGGGAGACAAACTTGGCTAAATATAACACAATTTGCTATGATATCACTTGAAAAGCACAATTTCGTTCCAAGACCCGGAGAGACGAATACCAATTGACTCATCTCCACGGGATCGGAAAATGTTTCTGTGTGTGTGTGTGTATATGTATGTGTGTAAGTCCGTATTTCACTCAATTTTCGTAGAGATGGCTTGTCCAATTTGAGTGGAACAAGTTCCAGAAGATGTGTTTCATATCATCATAGATCGCTATTGATTTTTTCCCGATCGGAATTATGGTTCCGAAGATATGAACAAAAATGTGAATTCCAGATTCCACTGGGGAATTCGCAAAAGATTGATTTATTAAAAACTCGTCATACGACACCTCAAATCACATTAGAATTTTACTATAAGATCAATGGTGGACATATTCAGACCCAATGATCACAATGGCCTCTTTTAGATGTACCGGGTACCCCCGGGAAGCGAACAGATTCTGACGTGCACCAAATTGCATCGTGCAATACCTCGAATCACATGGAACTCAACATAACGTATTTATAAAGTATTCATATTTGTTTTCCTTAACTTATAGCTTACCTGATCCTGTGAAAAAATTCGTTATGGGGTTTCCTCTCGGGTTCCATTTGATTTTTCTCGATATTTTCCACATTTTTACGACTCTTATTCAGGTACAAAACGGCGAAAATGGCTGTTTGGATGGAATAGGATGGAAACACACTGTTCGTTTCAGTAATAGAGACTATAGACAGTCAACTTATAGACCGGCCAACGTGAGTTGACGTATCCAAACAAATTGTCAAATTTAACAATATGCTGTCGAATTTAGGATAATTTCCTTATGGTTGAATTCTTCATCAACTTATGAGCATGAGGATGATATTTATTTGAAAATTGGCTATAAAACATACGGGGCTCAGAGGATAGCAATTTAAGGTTCGGATGACTAGCAAATGCTTTAGATTAGATTATTAATTCGATTGTTTAAATTTCCATAAAGCTATTCATCATGGATACAAAAAATACTTGTTGGTAGAGGAAATTTCCTCCACCACGAAATTGACAATTTATGGTTTCCACGCTTTACCAATGTTCGTACCACCTCTGATAGCGATGGTTTTGCTTCCACCTCGCTTCCACGTACGATCAAGGAATCAAAATATCTCGAAATGACAAAATGACAAGCGATCAACGAACCGAATAATAACGCTATGTCAGAAGTGCAAAGCAATAATGATATAATTTTCTTCTTTCTTTTTCATGACAAGCAGCCCGTGCGACGCAACTCACTCGGAGTGGTAGAAGGAAACGAGCAAATTGTTGGCAGGCGGCTTATGGGATTTTTTTTGTTATGTCTATTCTCGATTCATATCAAGCTATGTTCTCATCCGTGTATATTGCAACAAATCAAGCAAGCAATATATCATTATCCTTCTACCACTCGGATCGAGCTATGTTACAGAGCGAGTTTGTCATGGTAGTCGTAGCAACCGTTTTGTCTGTATCGTTGGTTGCTTTATGTGTTCGGATTTGCTGCGTACGATAGAATTATTTACAACATCGTTTTGAATGATTTGCGTTGAAGGGCTGAACCAATACCAAATGCATTTCAATTTAAGATAACTATCATTCTGCAGAGAGCATTACGCATTCCAACTGAAGGCCCTATCCCTTCTCTTAACAATGTTCATTCGAAAAGGCGATTTCGATGTTTCGATATGAATGTCTGAGGTTTCATTCGAACAGAGGATGGTGGTTTGGTACAGTGGATAGCAGTGACAGCTCTTTTGTGTGGTGGATTTGAAAACGGCGAATTGCTAATGCGTGTTGCAAAATGCATCACACGTGTAATTTGATTAAAGATGTAAAACAGTCTGTAAATTCACAGACATGTCTGTAAATCTGGCATCTCTGGTTCAAAGACTTTATGCCTCAGAAAATCCCGGCATCGCCAATTGGGATTGAACCCAGGTCCTTTTGGGTGAGAGGCAATCAGGTTTACCACTAAACCACCGGTGCCGATGACCGTGACGTCTCATCATCATATTTTTTAGTTTTAATTTTTGAGCAAATTAAAATAACTAAAATTTGCTTAAAATCACAACATTTTAACATCAATGCTATTTGCAACATTTGTTCACTGAAAATGCACAGATAGCTTATTTGGTTAAAAATGGCTAAGTTGTTATTTTCCCGAGAACTTGTCAATTTGAAATAAAAAAAGAAAAAGTTCCTTGCACTAATTGGTAAAAAATAGGTTAACATTAAGAGTTTTATGAACTCATCGAAAAAACCGCAAAACTGTGTTAAGATCCATGAATCAGCCATACATTTCGTTCGTATTTTAGGGAGTTTCGTGCACTTGTGGGAAATCTGTAAACTTATCCGAAGATCATTGAAATGTTTAGAAGCTCTTTAAACAATAGGGAGTTTTACTACGTTGTCAAACATTTCGTTGATTTAGTCAAACTTGTCAGATGTTTCGACTTGTTCCTGGAGTTGTTGAGGAATTTTATGAACTTTACATTTGAAACTTGAGAAATTCTGAAAGTCTGAACAATATCTGAGATGTTCATAGACTATCCAAAATATCCGATGAACTTTCAAGAAGTCCGTTAATCTTCCGAAAAGTTCGATACATTGAAAGTTCTGCGAAGTCTGTTAAATTCATCAAATATCCGAGACGTCCATAAGGCTACAAGAAGTCCATAAAATATCTTATGAATCTGCATAACATCCAAGCAGTCCGTAGAACTTTCAAAAAGTCAGTAAAACTTCCGAAAAGTGCGTAAAAAATCCAAAGAAGATCCAAGAGCAACAGCGTTTCGTAAAAATGGATTTGGTAAATAAAACATATTTTTCGTAAATGGTACGAAACATTCGTTATGCCTGGCATCTGGCACAATGCTAATAGGGTTGAGAATTGAGTGTTGGCATATTAAGCGCATCCCGCACTTTATCCCTCTTTTTCGAACGAATTCTTTCACAAAATTGAATGTTTTCACTTTAGGTAGCTAATATAAAAGTTTATTCACCTCTTCATACGTACCGCTAGATTTGAGTAACAAATTGTAGAGATATTGTTTAAATTGTAACACTCCTTCTTGACGGTAAACTCGGCCTACATGTACGAAATTCGGCCTAACGCATTGCAATTCAATGGCACTGCACTTCGGCCTATTAACTATAAATGACGTTCATGCATGGTTTACATAAACAGATACACCCTTTTAAAAAAAGTAAGCTAGACATTATTTTTCTAACCCTGATGTAAAGGGGATCCTTACCTTTTTTATTTATACTCTTAGGCACGCCGCACAAAAGTGAATTTTGTTTCAAACAATGAACAATTAACTATCGGCTCCGTAAAGCTAACGCGATTGAGCCTTCCAAGTAATCGAACTAAATAAAAAAGGTTTCGGGTCCTTCACTGTACTGGAGGGACCTTTCTCCATATATACACCCATGAACTACGTCAGGCTTTGGGAAAATACAGTTTTAGAGAAATTTGATATGTTCTTAGTTTCATTTTTACCGTAAAAATTCTTACTAGAAAGCATCATAACTAAGATTGATATGGCCACAATTAATTAACATCAAACTATGCCGACAAAAGAGCTCCAACAAAAATTCATCCGAATATCAAAACTCCGAGTCACCGTACCACCTCGCGAACACACCTGAGCTCGCTCCTCTCGCTCAAAGCAACCGGAATGTGTTTCTTCGCACCCGTTTGCAACTAATAAATCAAGCTCTGGATTACGCGAAGTCGCTCATTACAAACTCCAAAGCACAACAAAACAACGCGTAGCAGCTTAACAGTCAGCACCCCGCCGCACGCGGCTCCGTATAGCTACCGTGTGTTGGCTTTTCGCATATTTTCATCTACAAGACAGACATACATTTCCTTCGCACCTGGCTACTGAATGTGGAGTGGAAAAAAAAAAGTTATAACCAGTATATATTAACAATTAGCCGGTGCGATAATTCGTTCGAATATACCAATAAATCATCTAAGCTTGATGCAGGACCGGACGGAGGAGAGACTTACATAAACGGAAGCCAAGAGCTTGACACATTAATGCAACTTTCAGATTCGTTGAAGCCATATGAGTGTTTGTACCTCTTCTCCACTGTTGTTTTGTATCATCATTCAAGAAAGGTGCTCCAGAGAGAGAGATAAGATGTGCGCAAGACAATAAAAATTCCATCTCTAAATATTAGCTGGGAGAAATGTAAATTGAGCATTGATTTCCATTCGCTCAGCTCATTTTCCTCAACCTTACAAGCAACAACCATCTGACTGACATTACCAAGCTGCACTTACAGGAGCTTATTTTTTCCTCAAAATTTCATTTAAAATGCATTTTCCTTGTGCATTAAGAATGCGCACGAGTTCATATCCCCGGCCAAAGACGAAAGCAGCTTTCTTGGACCTGAAGTTACTCCACACACAGACCAACATTCTGGTTGCAGTTGCAGTTCAGCGTGAGCAGCACCAAGCAGCAGCGATCCGTTTCGCTTTATTTATTTATTAAAATTTATTCAAGATAAAGTAGAACATAAAAGTTCCAGTAGACAGGGCTTGAACTACTGGTTCGCATACAACAACAGCAACAACAACAGCAACAACAACAACAGCAACAGCAATTCGGAGACACGGGTGTTTCGGGTGAGTGTGCGAGCTGCAGGGCAAATAAAACTCGCGAGACCCGCGCGTGATCGAGCCCAGGAGAGGGGTGCGGAGGGTTTGTGGAGAAGCAAAAACATGTTTCTCATTTCGAAATACACACACTCGCACACGTTAGTACAACAGCTCGAAGTAAAGTAGATTGCATTGTAATGTAATACTCCTTTTTTTTTGGTTTGCTGTCGTCGTCGTCGTCGTCATCGTCGTCGTCTAGCAATGCAAGTATACCTACCGACCGGGGCTTGGGTCGTCTTATCTTGTTTGAACACTTCTGGAATACGCGCGCGAGCTCTCGGTGAACGGTACTCCAACGGCCACACTACAAACCAGCAAACGGAGGACGCAACAACTCGGGGGTTGCATTTCGGGGTGCAATAAAACGGCTTCTGGCAATGTGCAACTGTTTGTCAGATAGGGACCAGCGAAGAGCTGAGTTGGACGGGAAGCACAAAAAAAAATGTTGCCACTTAATGGCGTATCGATTCCAGCAGCACAAACAGCAATAATGATTGTGATGGTAGTAAAAAATGTAATCTTCATCTCTATCTGTGGCTACCATAGCAATGGGGAAGGCAGGCCGGTAATTTCATTGGCAGATTGCTACTTCTTGGAATCCAGGTTGATCTTTTGTAAGAGCACACACCATGCTGGAGCAGTTCTTTTGAGTTTTAAAATGATGAATATAAAATGTGTTTAGCTCAACTCTTACGAGACGAGTTTTCGTTAAATACGTTTTTAGCTTTTGCGATGGTTTTTTATCAAAAATAATAAAAAAATATGCAAAATATTGTCATTTTCATGGATGTTCTAGAACATCCAAACTATTCTGGAGTACACATCAATGTATCGTAAAAACAACTCCTTGCACTTATTCTCTTTTTGGTACATGTTCAAGTCAAGTTTGTATGGTGGATTACAACCTCATTTTCCCCACTACTTTCCGATGTGTATTGAGGTCCCCAACAATTGTTTATGATCTGAATTTGCGGGAAAATTTTAAATGTTGAATTGGAAAATGTATGGTAAACGAAACGAATCTTTCATTTGCTTGCCAAAAATTCAAATATTGCTAAAATCTCTCCAAATGTCGGAAATAGTTTTGAAATACTATGCAGAACAATTTTGTCGATGACAACAAATTCGATTAGACTTCTGAAAAAAAAAAATGCATATCAGTCGGTATTCTATACAAAAGCGGACAAAGGTGATGCAGTAGTGATTTTGGACAAAGAGGACTATGACAATCGGATGACGGAATACAGACAGTTGAGGATTGACCCCCTCTCATCTATGGTTAAACATGTGGATAAAACGTTGAAAGAGAGCAAGGCGTTTATTGGCAACACTACAAATCAATTGAAAGTTTCAAACCCTATTCTACCCTATTCAAAGGTTTACCAAAGATTCACAAACTAGAAAACGAAATGAGGGAGATTATCTCGGCTGAAGGATCCCCCACTCATCCCGAGCAGGAACGAATATCTCGATACCTTAAATGGATGGATGAGCCTGACATGGGGCCTCCCTTAGCTCAGTCGGTAAAGGCGCAGCTACAAAGCAAGACCATGCTGGAGGTGGCTGGGTTCAATTCCCGGTCCGGTCTAGGAATTTTTCGGGTTGGAAAATTGCTCGACTTCCCTGGGCATAGAAGTATGATTGGACCTTCCACACAATTATACCAATGCAAAAATGGTACAGGCATCGAAAGCTCTCAATTAATAAATGTGGAAGTGCATCTAGAACACTAAGTTGACAGCACGCAATAAGCTAATATGCGATATGCAATAAGCTTGAAATGCGAAGAAGAAGAAGAAGAAGAAGAAGAAGAAGAAGAAGAAGAAGAAGAAGAAGAAGAAGAAGAAGAAGAAGAAGAAGACGACGAAGAAGAAAGAAGAGCCTGACATAAATACCAAAAAATAATACCAAATAAATGTTCCCACAATACCATTACAATACCAAATTCTGCAAATGCAATACGAAAACAATACCACACACGCATTCGTTTCGTATCCAAATATCAATTTTTGGTATATACAAAGTATTTTCCATGTATTTTTTTAGTATTATTCTTTGGTATTTTACCTCTTATGTCATGCTGGTCAATACCAAATTTTGGTATCAGATAAGAATTAGGTATTCATTAGTTATTTTCTCCTGCTCAGGATAAGCTTGCCAAATGGCTAGTAAAGGAATTTCAAAATATGCCTAAACCCTTTACCACTCACTCAGTTAACAGCACACAGGAATTCGCAAATCAACTTCAGGCATCAGGAGAGATTCGGGAAGATAAAGTCATCGTTTCATTTGATGTCACAGCACTTTTTCCGAGCGTACCAGTAAAGGAAGCCATGAGCCTTTTAGAGGACTGGCTTCTGAAGCAACGTGAGGATTCTACTTGGAAAACATAGTTCGGTCATATCACAAGCTTACTCGTATTTTTATGGATGAAAATTATTTCATTTTCTGAGGAAATTTTTATAAACAAACTAAAGGTGCTCCCATGGGCAATCCGCTTTCTCAATTTTTATGTGAATTGTTCATGGGTAACCTAGAAAATACTCTGGATTATAGTAATTTGTTGCCCAAATGTCGCTATAGGTACGTGGATAACATTTTTAGCATTGTCAAATGGGAAGATTTATCAAAAACTTTGGAGGCCATAAGCAACGTTTACAAGGACATCAAATTTACTCACGAAGAAGAGAGAGATGGCAAACTCCCCTTCTTAGATCTGCTCATCATCAGGGAAACGTCTTCGTTCAATTTCGAAATCTATAGGAAACCAACAAATACAAAGGGAGTAATAACAAGCAATTCCAAACCATTCCCATCAACACAAAATGGCCGCTTTTCACCACATGGTTCACAGGATGCAAACTCTTCCTCTTAGCGATACAGGCAAATCAAAGGAAATAGCTCACATTTTTTAAATCGCTAGACTTAATGGGTATCAAGAAAAAACAATTCAAGCAGTAATCGATAAAAGAACAAGGGATCATTATAGGCGTATTTCGACAACTCTTACACCAGTAACTGAGGGTTTAAAACGGGAAGCGGTGAATTTCGACAAAATAATTACCAAACCATTGATTTCGAAGTTTAGAAGTTTTGGCCTAGATTAAGTATCTAGATTAGGATCAACAAAAAATTCAATAAATGTCTTAGGGAAACCTGGAGTCTACAAAATCTCTTGACGAGATTGCAATAAAATCTACATTGGTCCGACGAAAAGGACTTTGGAAACAAGGTTTAAGGAGCACATTGCAGAGGTAAAAAAGGCTAACTTAGAGATGGATAATGGACTTCATTATTAATTTAAATCCAAGTTTGCAGAACATATCTTTACAAAGGGACACAGTTTGACAAAGGATAACATTAATATCCTGCGGAGTGTATCTTCGCCTTGGAAACTAGACGTAGCAGAAATTTAAGAAATATTTAAACATAATCCATCAACATTACTTAATAAAGATCAAGGAAACGGATACTCGAGACTCTTTAGCATGCTACCTAAAACCACACATCGTAGCATGCCTCTACTTGTTGGAGACTAAATTTAGGTACCTGGTTAGGTAAATTGCGACATGGCAGTGGATACCTGCTGATTTTTAGTCCCTATTGATTAGTATTTAGGGGCCTCCCTTAGCTCAGTCGGTAAAGGCGCAGCTACAAAGCAAGACCATGCTGGAGGTGACTGGGTTCGATTTCCCGGTCCGGTCTAGGAATTTTTCGGGTTGGAAAATTTCTCGACTCCCTGGGTATAGAGTATGATTGTACTTGCCACACAATTATACTAATGCAAAAATGGTAGCAGGCATCGAAAGCTCTCAATTAATAACTGTGGAAGTGCATCTAGAACACTTAGTTGAGAGCACGCAATAAGCTAATATGCCATAAGCAATAAGCTTTAAATGCGAAGAAGAAGAAGATGATTAGTATTTCACTCGTAGCTAAAAGATGGATTCTTGGCACAAATGAGGTCTGCAAGTAGTAGACGAAATACGCGTATTTGTCAAAAGATAAACCAATTTAAAACAGAATTTAAAGGAAATAAACCAACATACTCAAACCTCTTCATATCATTATAATAATGTAGATTTATTGCTCCATGTATACCTCAGCTATATATGAGCATGTAGGTACGTGTCGAACATTTGGCCTAAAGTGAATGGTTAGTAACTTTTTGTACAAATATCAAATAAATTTGCAGTCTTGGACAAAGTTGTTTTTTTATGTAGTATTTTCAATCCAAGTCCGAGATTTTGTGAAATTCTAGCATTATTTGAATTTTTGGTATGCAAATGAGCAGGATAGTTCCGTTTCCCATACAAAATTTAAAATTCTACAGCAAATCGAGATTATAACCAAATTCACTCAAATTTTGCACAGTTCATGGAGACTTCAATACACATTGCAGTGGGAAACAGAGGGTTGTTAAATTGACCCAGGGATGTCAAAAAATTGTTCAACCCGAAAAATTCCTAGACCGAATCGCGAATCGAACCCATCCACCTCCAGCATGGTCTTACTTTGTAGCTGCACCTTTACCGACTGAGCTAAGGGAGGCCCAATAAATTAGAGGTTTTAGGTTCTCCAAAATAGGCGTCATATGTGCACTAGATCAAACATGATACTTACTTACTTTATCCTGGTCCAAGATCCTGCTCCACTTGGTCTAACCACCTTGCTCGCTGTGCTCCTCTTCGTCTTGTACCGGCCGGACACCATTTTTGCAGGATTGTTGTCCGGCATTCTTAAAACGTGTCCCGCCCATCATACCCGTCCAACTTTCGCAACTTTCTGGATACAGGGTTCGCCATAGAGTTGCGCCAGCTCGTGGTTCATCCTTCGCCTCCATACACCGTTCTCACATACCCCGCCAAAGATGGTCCTAAGCACTCGTCGTTCGAAAACACCCAGTGCTTGCAGGTCCTCCTCGAGCATCGTCCACGTCTCGTGCCCGTAGAGAAGTACCGGTCTTATCAGCGTCTTGTACATGATACATTTAGTACGGATATGAAGTTTATCCGATCTGCTGCAGTTGTTATCCGACGTCACCAATGATCCGAGGTACACATATTCATCCACCACCTCGAACTCATCTCCGTCGATTGTCACGCTTCTGCCTATGCGAGCCCTACCCCGCTCGGTTCCACCAGCTAACAGATACTTTGTCTTCGACGTATTCACCTTTAATCCAACCTTCTCTGCTTCACGTTTCAGCCTGGTTTACTGCTCCGCCACGGCCTGAAACGTTCTTTCGACAATGTCCACGTCGTCAGCGAAGCAGATGAACTGGCTGGACTTATTGAAGATCGTGCCCGCATGTTAAAGCCCGCAAGTTTCATAATACCTTCTAGCGCAATGTTGAACAGGAGGCAGGAAAGACCATCGCTTTGTCGAAGTCCTTTGCGAGTTTCAAACGAGTCCGATAACGCACCCGATATCTTCACGCAGCACTGTACACCATCCATCGTAGCCCTGATCAGTCTGGTCAGCTTGAAGCAGGCCTTGAAATCGATGAACAGGTGGTGCGTAGGGACTTGAAATTCACGACACTTTTGGAGGATCTGCCGCAACGTAAAGATTTGGTCCGTTGTCGATCGCTCGTCCACAAAACCGGCTTGAAAACTTCCCAGAAATCTGCTTTCTAGCGGCGATAAACGGCGAAAGTTGATCTGGAAAAGCACTTTGTAGGCCGCGTTAAGAGTAGTGATCGCTCGATAGTTCCAACATTCTAGTTTGTCGCCTTTTTTATATACTGGGCATATTACTCCGTCTTTCCACTTCTCCGGTTGCAGATCCTGACTATCGTCGGTGCAGACAAGTGGCCAACTAATCCGGGTCCATTTTGATAAGTTCCACTCCGATACCATCTTTTCCAGCTGCTTTGTTGTTCTAAAGCTGTCTAACATGATAACTGGGACAATATATCCTTGGCAGTGGATCATTTTCAAATGGATTAATATAGTCTATACGTATCATTTAAGATCAATTTATCATGTCTATAAGATGTATTATTAGGTATATATTCTCCTACTCAATCGATCTACAGATAATCCACTAGAAATCCCATAGTAATCTTGGAAATGGATCGTAAACGATGTGCAAATGCTCTATGCATTCGTTTGGTCTTGTTTCGTTGCGTGTCGTCGTGGTAGATGATTATTAGATCTGAACTCCAGTACAATTTGGAGCACTTAGAATATCATTGACAAATACATTGTACCACTCGTGGTTCACCTAGTAGACCGGCGTTTCTCAATCTTATATTTATTCTTTTAGCACCCAACTTTTCAATATTGAATACAGATGTTGTATATAAGCGACGCCAGTGGTATAGTGGTATAGTGGTATTACCTCTCATCCCAGAAGGCCTTGGTTCAATCGCAGTCGGCGCCGCTGAGGCAAAACATCTCTGATCACGGGAAGTAAAGCCGTTGGTCCCCGGTTCATGAGTTGATGGGTCGATAGGCAGGGTCCAGGTGTGGGAGCTGCCTCCCTGACGTTGGTAGCATTGGTGCTCAGCACGGAAAACAAGATCGATGGAAAACAAATCAAGGAAAAAAAAAATGTATGTGTTGTAAAATTATCGTATGATGCTGTGTGTGTATACATATGATTATCTGAAATTTAAAAACAGATTGACATTGAATAGGCTTGAAAAACATAAAACTCTCACGGTGGGTCGCGACCAACCAGATGGGTCGTGACCCATAGATTGATAAAAGCTATAGTAACCCATTTGATCTGAATTCCAAGACAATTAAGATAACCTAGAACATCTTATGTTCATGGAAATGGTGTGCATTGACATAGGGCGTGGTTGATCAATTAAATAATTTAATCTGAAGTCCAGAACGATTTGGAGGTCTTATATCGGTTGTAGGACAAAAGGTCGCAGGACAAAAGGTCGAAGGGATAAAAGGTCGCAGGACAAAAGGTCGAAGGACAAAAGTTCGAAGGACAAAATGTGGACGGGACAAAATGTCGAAAGGACAACAGGTCGAAGGGACAAAAGGTCGAAGGGACACAAGGTCGAAGGGACAAAAGGTCTAAGGGACAAAAGGTCCAAGGGACAAAAGGTCGAAGGGACAAAACGTCGATAACATGAACAGTTCTTTAATAGACAATTGCTTTAGAGAATATCTATCTGAAAATGCTCGAAAGTCATTTCTCACCCTTGGAGTTGACTCCTTATTTATAACATGAGCAGGTGTTTTGCAGATAAAAAGTATTAAACAATTCTACTTTAAAAAAAAAACTTGCCAACTATTTTCTCACTCTTGGATTACTACTTCTTAAGCAGTTCTTATTGACAAAATCAATGAACTACACACTATGAAAAAATAATTTAAATTAAGGTGCTCTGAGACTGACATATACGAGCGTCAATTTTGACATAAAATTAAGTGATAACAGACGCGAAATTCAGAGCACTAGGAGCACTTAATTTTACATGACATGTTTGTTTAAGTATCATCCTTTATGTCAAAGATGGATTCCGTCACGTGTAAGATTAGGTATTTCTAAGTGTGTTATTATTAAACATTAAATTTACATTGATTAATCTAATCTCTATTTCACACCTTTTTCATTATATGAGCAGTTTTTAACTGACATTGGACATTTTTCTTGAATCCATACAAATTCTCGTACTGCTCATGAGTAATAAAATATGAAAGCTATTTATGTTTTAATTTGTCATGCTACAAGTATTTGAATAAACCTAAAATCAATTTGTCACTTCACGAATCCTAATCCTTTTTTATTTTTAAGTAATATGAACTGAAGCCATCCTGAGCGGCCATTATGTTTAGCAATTTTCACAAGATATCAGAAGAAACTTGCTTTATACTTAAAGAATTTCGTCAACCATCTGTTGGATCACTCACAAGTAGATATAATAGATAAGACTAGTAGCTTGAAAAATAGCTTGATCAGTATAGTGTTTTGTCCCAAAAACCCGTAATGGTTATTTCGATTCTATTTTGAATCTATCTTTCGTTCAGTTTTGTCATGTTTTGTCCTTACAATTTTTTTTTTGTCTTGTATGTTCGACTTTGCAATGCTCCGAATTTTTAACATTTCGACCTATTGTCCCTTCGACCTTGCACCCTATGGACCATTTGTCCTTTCAACCTTTTGTCCTTCGAAGTTTTGTCCTTTTACATTTTGTCATTTCAACCTTTTGCCATGGATTCTTATTGAAGACATCGTGAAATCCCTTATTGATCCAGTAGCTCAAATAAACTGAACATCCAAGACAATTTGGGGAACCAAGACTATATTTAAATTAAGAAAACTTTTTCTGAATCATGAAATTGGTTTGCAAAATGCACCCCTGGAATAAAATGGCCCGCTTGTTTTCTCGTTGCGTTCCTATGACTAATTATGGAATTTTATGTGCCAGAAGGGTAGTTCAATAACTGAACTAGCAGTGTTGCTCGTTAAATTCACGAATTAACAATCGGAAAGTTATGAAAATCAGTGCAGGGAAATTTTACCCCAGGGGTATGGCTTAGACCATCCTACCCTGCACTGAAACCTCCGTTTACGAAGTCTTTTTTTTTTTGCGCAGTATTCAGTGCGTTGTGGTTTTTCATAGCTTTTGCGTTTTTAATTTATGAATTTGATAAGCAGTAAAGTTTCAGTCAATTAATAACTAGGTGCACTGTTTATTTTACTGCAGTACTCCTAGCAGAAGGATCTGGAATGTTTGACAGCAGTTTGTTTTCAAATGATTCCTCTTTCAGTGCTGAAAAGTTCGTCTCGATTCATTTTGTTTAAAATAAGTTATACTTGATGGAAGCCGCGAACCGAACATTAATTTTGGACACCCACTTGGAAAATCCGACGTGGCTAAATCGACCGTGTGCAGTGTTCTCAAACGTTTCCGTGAGCGGCATACTATCGATCGGAAGGATCATAGCAAGCGTCGTAGTAGAACTAAGCTCGAAAACATAGTAGAAGCTATTCCATGCGTTGGCAATAAGCAAAGTGCTTGCTTAAAAGCTCCCTCTATGAGCGTTCCATGGGAATCGCCCAAACCTATCATAGTGAAAGCGACGCGAAGAGGTGAGCAGCGTTCAGCAAAGCAACAGAACTGTTCGTATTTTAACGCCTGCGAACGCAAGCGTGTTTGGCACTAGATTCAAAATCAGATCGAATGTGTCCATATCCATTCTTGTGTAAGACTGAAACTTCTCTGGATATTACGAAGATCTTCGTACAATCTGAAGAACTCCTCATCTCGCCTCTATTTCGATTGATCGGATGAACTACAAACTCTCTTTTGTTGTTCATTATGAAATTAATCGTGCTTGACGAAGCGAAATATTCCTCATCGGATGAATCCATGCTTAATTGAAACAAATTTGAACAAATATTTAGCACTGCGCGCGCGACTGTAATGTTTTCAAAAAAGCTTTCACTATGTCATAGGTTGCTTTGCTTGCCGATTCATTTCGCTTTGCCAATTGCTATTGCATCGAATCGCTTTGAATCGCTTCTACTATGTTGTCGGGCTAAGGATCGAAAGCTGCAGGGCTGTTGGATTATGATATCGCCAAGAAATTCAATGCCCCCAAAGCACTGTCAGAAGGATTCGTAAGCGAGAAAGATTTCAATCTTTTAGAGCCAGAAAGCAACCAAACAGGACACTGAAGCACAATCTAGTGGCCAAAAGACGAGCCCGGTAATTGCACAATGAGGTTCTTACAAGACGACAAAACGTACGTGAAGATGGATTATGGGCAGCTTCCCGGGCAGAAGTTCTGTAACGCCACTGGTCGATAAATTTGCAAGAAAACTAATGATCTGGCAGCTGCGGACAAAAAACCCAGGCTTTCGTGACAAACAACACTATGGATTCCAAAATGTACAAGCAGGAGTGTCTGAAAAAACGTCTTTTAAGGCTCACAATGGACCTGTAGAGTTTTGGCCTGATTTGGCAAGCTGCCACTACAGCGGAGAAGTTCTACAGTGGTATCGAGACAACGGGGAACAATTCCACCCAATTGGCCAATTGTCAAATAGAAGTTGAAAAAGAGTGGAAAGGTGACAGGTTAGCAGTGATGGAAAAGTTCGCAAAAACTCACTATGACTCGCAAAATTTTCCTTTGGTGAACTTCATGAAGTATCGCGAACTTTTCCAACACTGCAGGTTAGCCAAAAGAGTGTCCAAAATATGATAAGCGGTATTCGAAGAAAAGTCCAAGATTTCATCAAAACCAAATAGAAATATTTTTTTCGCTATTTTTCCTTTAAAGTGCAAATCCTACATTTTGAGTACTTAACATGTTTATTTCATTAAGATGATTCCGAGATACATACGTCAATTTAATCAATTTAAACACTAGCATTTCTGTATGACAAATTCTTAGAATTCGTTTTGCCTCGGGGTGCATTTTGGCCTGTTCTAGCCTAAGTCTAGCGAAGATACATCGTAGTCACCCCTTGGTTTAAGCAGATCAAAGCAAATAAGTGCATGAGCTGTGCATGACTCTCTTGTAACGACAGTACCTTCTGGTTAGATAAAAACATTGAAATACCCCAAAATATGGATTTCAGACAATATGCATAAGACATGGATTTCCGATCCCTACACGTCGCCCCGATTCCAAAAATACTCATACTTAGGGGTAATTGACAGCTTTTCTCTAACCAGAAGCTGCCATCTTGGATTTGGCAACAGACATAAAATTATGGTTCCTTTAAATTACATTTCAATGTTTAAGACATTTTAAATTCGATTTTAATCAAAAATACTGCCAGTACCAAAAATACCGGCAGGCCATCGTATTAAAAAATTATGAACATATTCACGAACCTGAGGCTTGAATAAATATTAAGTTAAATATTGAAGACCTGAGTAAATCTTATAAAAAAATAAAATAAAAGCTCTCAAAATTTGGAAATTTTATCAGATACTTGATCTTCGGAAAATTCAACCATTTTGAATCTTGTAAAATGTTCTGAAAATTTTCTGAAATTTTTTGCACGGGAACCACATTTCTGATCGAAATGACGTCTGAGACAAAGTTTTAAAGAAAAAAAATGTGTTTCTGGGAAACATTTTTTTTTTTAATATGTTTTCACTATTTTTTTTCCAGCCAACGGTTGAAAGTCTCCTTAATAAAGATATAAAAAAAAAAAATTATTGTGAAAACCCAAATATCGTTATTATTTTTCTTTTTCTTCTTCTTTGCATTTCAAGCTAATTGCTTATTGCATATTAGCATAATGCGTGCTCTCAATTTAGAGTTCTAGATGCACTTCCACAGTTATTAATTGAGATCTTTCGATGCCTGTACCATTTTTGCCTTAGTATAATTGTGAGGCAAGTACAATCATACTCTTATGCCCAGGGAAGTCGAAAAATGTTCCAATCCTAAAAATTTCTACGCCGGACCGGGAATCGAACCTAGCCACCTCCGACATGGTCTTGCTTTGTAGCTAAGCCTGTGCCTACTGAGCTAGAGAGGCCCCTTAGCCTCAAACAAATGTCCCTTTAATTAGTATCTGAAATAATGGACTGGTGGAAACTGGAAAATTTTTAATCAACTGCACAGTCTACGCTACAATGTCTACCATACAATACTTTAATATATTCACAAAATTTAACTATCCCACCAGCTCCAAAACTTCTACGGCTTTTTGAAACCCAAACCCCATACCCGGATTCGGTAATATTTACCCCGAACTTGACTGTTTGTTTCCCTCTAATGCTGTTGACTGAAACACTTCCTCACTGCCACCGCTGCCTCCACCCCCACCACCACCACCACCTTGGTAACTGCTTATCACCTCCTTCGCCTCACGGGCTTCGTACATGTCTATCGCTCATGTGCATATCTGTGCCGCAACTCAGCAGTCCTACTCACACATTTGCAGCTAGGAAATCGGGACCAGCCCGTGCAGAGGCCAAAGAAAACAAAATTGTAGAGGCACCGTGCGCTCATAAGATACCATAAACCGTCAAACACCAAGAGGCAGTAATTCAATATTTACTCCACACATCACCGACCGGAGAGAAACATAAACACTGCGAAGAGAAAGAGAAACAACAATAAGCCAGTCGCAGCCTCGTGTTGGAAAATGGACCTATGCAAAAGAATTTTTGTTTTCTCTGTTGGCTGTAAATCATATATTCCATTGGGTTGATCCTCACGTATCCTGCTTCCATCAGACATTGTACATTTTAACTCATTCATGTTTTTCTTTCTTTTTTTTTATATTCCACAGAATGCCTACCGAAGGTGTGCTGGACGATCATGGGATCGCAACAATGTCACGTCCGTCACGGATCGACCAGTTCCTAGCCGGTATGGGCGGTGGTGGCGGCGGTAATGGCGGAAATCCACCGTCGTCTCCCACGATGCGTGGATCGTCCGGTGGATCTGCATCGGCCAGTGGTGGCAGTCAATCGGCGTCCTCCTCCCGATCCAGCTTCGACGGACAGTTGGGAGGCTTTCCACCACACATGATGAACCCTGCCAATCAACACCACGGACGGGAAAGTTCAGCGTTTGTACCCGTTTTGCCATCCCGATCGATGAGGCCTGGACTCTATCCGGGGATGCTAGATGGACCGGATGGAATGCCTAAGGATGGTGTGCCCAAGCGTGGATCCAGTTATGAGCTGATGGCCATGATGGCGGACAAACGGAAAGAACTGGCGCTGAGAGAAGCGGCTGCTGCAATGCTACTGCCAAGACCTGGAGGACCTCAGGTTCAATCTCCTGGAGGAATGTACCCACCACCGGGAGCGTTCCTGGGTGGACCTGGCCCATCGCCTACTTCAGCGGGAACGTTCACTTTTCCGCCTGCTGGAGTGGGGTTGTACGGACCGGGAGTTCCACCGGGAATGCACCCTGGACTGGATCGAAGACTGCTGCGAGCCCCCGGACGGGCATCGCGCCCCAAGAAGCAATTCATCTGCAAGTTCTGCAACCGACAGTTCACCAAGTCCTACAATCTACTGATCCACGAGCGTACGCACACCGACGAACGGCCGTACTCGTGTGATATCTGTGGGAAAGCCTTCAGGCGGCAGGACCATCTACGAGACCACAGGTAATTAGTCAAAAAAAAATTGATTTGCGGTTTTCTGTTCAGACCCCTGCTGAAACCTCGAAAATTTCACGCAGCTCCCCCTCCCGGTCGCATTGCTCTTGAAAGACGAAGGAGGTGAAATTCCAAGAAATTCACCATGCCTCACTAGACGAACGCCCGTTCGCCACACACAAAAGTATCCTATTGCTATTTGGATATAAATTATGATTTATGCTTCATTTTCAATTTTCTACACACCACCGTGTGCCGTTTGTTGGGGCCTTTGAGCCCCATCTTTTCAACTTTTTGCCTGCGTCATCGTCATCTTAGCCGCTGCCGTCCATCGTCTATTGAAGAGAGGACAGCAACGTCTCAGGCTGAGCTAAGCTAAGCTGAGCAGCGGCTCGACCATGATCAAACTCATGATGGGCGATGGGTGTGGTGTGGTGTGGCGCGAGAAAGGGGAGGCATCGATCAATCTACGCTTTTGATATGATTTTGTATTGCTCTGCGGTCGTTCGTGTATAGCAGATCCGTGCATGCTTTGAGGTCTTCCCGGTTTCTTCCATTGGGGCTTTTATAATGGGTTTAATTTTTATGTGCCATGCCTTTTGACTGGGGGAATTTCTGCTATCGTTCTTTTGTGTGAACTGAGAAAGATTTGCAATCAGTATCAGCTGATAATCTATAAACTACCTCCAAATGTCTGCTAGTGTGATTACTCCAGCTCCACTGAATCCCAAATATCATCAATTCACTGCCAGAAATTGGTGAAATTACAAAAATGATTTATTCTTTTCGGTCTTCTTGCAGACCACAAGCTGACCTCATCATTTGCCAAGACCGAAAATAATCACGTGCTCTTTTAATCCAATCCGATTGATCTGGATCCATCAAATCGGATCGAAGTTCCTACCTCTTTTGTGGTCGAATTCCATCGTTAACCCCTTTTTCTCTCTTCAGAACGATCATTCTATGCGGGAAGCACTGAGAAGATCGCCATTGTTCCACGGCTGCGCGCGCCCCCTTCTAATTATTGCGATATACTAGGAGATCCCACGATGGGATTCAAAGCGTTGGAAAAATGAGCAACGGCCCTCCTGAAGCCAGATAATTGCCGGTTTTCTATCACCCCGACGCTTTTTGATGGGTGGCTTTTTGACTTGACTTGACTTGGCGTCTCGATACTGGGTGTCAGAGTTGACTCCTTTATCTGGCACGCATCACTCTGAACTGAAAGCGCGTCGCACTTTGGATGTGGGGCGGAGGATGGGAGAAGATTTTTATCGGGGTAGTTCGCAGAGGCTCTCTCCGACACGCAATCGTCTTCTGTGCTATCGGTGGTGGTGGGAAATGCGTTCCCACGATAGTTTCCACGCGCGAAGGGGCGATGCCAACTGGATGGAGATTGGTACACTTGCTCTACATGCCGTACTTATGTTGGCGTGCTCATGTAAGTGTCATTTCGATTACAGTAGGAGGAAGAGTGGTACTGGGTAGAGTTGCGTGTGAGGTGGCGGCTGCCACTCGTGATGGTGTGAATGCATTGTCGTGTTCAAATTTTCAGAGCAAGTCAGGTGAGAAGGGTTTGCTCTTCTACTGTGCAGCTATTATGGTGCCGTGGAGGGATTCTTGTTGAAGAAATTCTGGATTGCGACTTATAAATTTAGCGGTTTGCGATGTGTGGATTAACTGTGTGTACTAAATATTTTAAGAAATGCAAATTAACTGCTGCTGAAATTGGTGTTGTGCATGGTCGATATGAATAGACGTTTTAAGAATACTTTAGGTGCCCACTAAATCCATGTATAAGCTATCCACATCACTAAAAATTTACATACATGCCTCTGCACGAAGACGGAAGGGTTTTTTTTAATCATTCAAACGCTTTGCACTTGGCATGTGCCCTCCCCCAACGTAGAAAATGGTTTGTTCATTTTTTTAAGTTTTTTACGGACCGTAGACTATGAGAAAATATCCCTCATATTGAAGGCAAAGGAAAAACTTCATTTCAATCGGAAAGACTTGAGCTAGGTTATATGCTTTATAAAATATATAATTTTCCTTGAATCAACTCTCAAAAATGCATCCGTCTAGTAGCCAAATTCTTCCTGTGACATAAATAATCTGCCTAAAATTTGCATCAAAAATAGACGGCATGGCATTTATAAATTGTATTATACATATTTTTTGTTTTTATAATTTTCGACCATAACAGTACTTAGAAGTACCCATAAAAATCAACTTCAATCCTATGGTATTGATTTAATTAATTGAACAGCCCCTTAGTAGAGCGAGGGCTCTAAGCAGCCCACGTGGTATGTGGGCAGCACCTTTTAAATTAGAAGTACAGAGGTTAACAATTGCTGTAGTGGAAACTTATCTACTACTTATCATTATAGGAACTCCTGGATCTTCCAAAACTTTTAGAACTCCAAGTGATCTAGCAACTTCTTAAACTTCCAGATCTCTTTAAAACTTCGGCAAATTCCAGCACATTGATAACTTTTAAAACTCTCGTATCTCCAGAAACACTCATAGTCCCAGTACTGTACATATTCCAGGAATTGATGGTTGTTCCAACGTTTGAAACATCCTGTACTCTTGGAATATCAGAAACTTTAGAAACACTTAGAACTATTGAAACTTCATGAACTTTAGGATGTCCGGTATTTGTTGTTTCCGCAACTAGGTTCTGGAACTCCCTGGGCCTTTGCAATTAAAAAAATGTTCAAGAAATCTGGCCAATTCCAGTTCTTCAAAATTATTCAACACATGATAAATATCCAGAGCTTCTCCCACTTCAAAAACTAATAGATCTGCATGCTCTCGATGTTTTGACAGAAATTTCCAATAGATTTTGTTGATACGAGAGTATTGGAGGTACCCAGAGCTCTGAGTGCTCTCTAATATTTTGGCAAATATATTACATTTACAATATGGTTCACTCTTTTATTGTTTCGGAGAAGGTCAATTATGAGGGATACTTCAAAATTACAGCTGAAATTTAAAATAAATCTTGTTGAAGCAATGTGTACAAATTGTTTCTCTGATTGTAATTAATGTAATAAATATGTATTTTTATTTGTAATAATTGCACTTCACTCACCCCTCGACTATAATAAAATCCATATAGGTTGCCTTTTCTGACGATAGATGATGTGTCGAGAAAAAAGATTCTGTCCCCTGCATGATGTATGGGAAAACGAAGAGTGAACTATATTATTAATACAGTATATTTGATTTCGGATAACTTAAAAGCTTCTGAATTCGCTAAAAATTATGAATCGGGAAGTTAGTGGAATACGCACAAGAGCAAAAAAGGTGATTATTTTCAAATTGATTACACTTAGTTATTTGTATCTATTTAAGACCTATTGAAATCACACCCTCTTAACCATCTTAACCCTCTTTATCTTGGGGTCAATTTGACTCCAGGCTATTTTTGCAATTTTGATTATTCATCAACACGATTTTTTCTCCGACATTTTTGCATGCTAAAGTCTTTTTGATATGCCTGCCTCTTAATTGAGACATATTTAAAATTTTATTTTAATCCCGTTTTGAAGGATTTTTGACATGAACTAAGCTTTATTTCAGAGGTACCGATAAAGGGTTAAGTACACTCAATTCTGTTTTTCCGCGATTTTTTTATTTCGTTCTTATGCAGGATAGGTGCATTTTTAATGCCACATTATTTTTCTTTGATTCATTTATGATATTTTGAAACAAGTTGCATTACTTTGACTATATGTTTTTAGTATTACTTCTACGTGAAGTCAACGATTTACATAGTTGAAGATGCTAATTTCAAATAACAGACTGTAGTGGTGTCCCCCCCACCATCCCTCTCCAAAGGGGGAGTTTGGTAAAGAGAGATGAAAAAACCGATTTGTACCTTCCTTAAAAAGTTGTCCTAGCTTGCTTGTCTAATATCTATATACAATCTTCACACTACCGTACTCTAACGGAACTATCAACTCTATGCTTTCATCTACTCCATCTATCGTATAAAAATTACCACTACAGTCTGTTATTTGAAATTAGCATCTTCAACTAAGTTGCATTACATTTTCTTGCAAATTGAGATCACACGATCAAAAATAAAGGCGAAAAAAAATCTTTAGTGGGAATGACACTGATGATAAATGGAGATTTATCACCATTTTTGAAGTTTTTGAAGATTCCTGAAGTTCCAGCCATCCAGCATTCAGTGCTTAAATAAATTTCAGAGTTTCAAAAGCTTCCCGGAGTACTAGAATTATCGGTGCCTGCTGTTCAATGAGTTTTAAAATGTTCTCTGTTGATTTCACTATTACATCCTCAACTTGATAATATTTGAGCATGTCTACAGTTGGTAGCTATAATTGGTATCTTTTGAAGCCTAGAGAACTCTAAAAACGTTTACAATTCTCGAAACACTAGTGAGTTTTTGGAGCTTCTATAACTGCAAGAACTGCAAGAACTCTCAGTACTTCCGTAGCTCGGGAATTGTTTTAAGCTCCAGGTACTTCAGGAAATTTTGGCTCTTTGGGAGCTTTTAGAACACCTGGACAACCTCTGTTACCGTGGAAATTTTGAAATTCTATGGTTTTTAGTAACCGTCTGAAGCTTGGAAAATGTTTGCAATGCCTTAAAAAAATTAAATTACTCAAATTGCGTTTATTTTTTTTATTTTTTATTTTTTTTTAAAATTTATATTGTAGTTTAGATAACGTGCTACTCACTGCCAATCAGGCATGGAACATCATTTACATTCATTTCATGTATTCATTTACATTCATTTGCCTCTAACTTTTTTCATCAACAGCATTCCATAAAATGATATATAGAGCTTTTGTAGGTTTTGTTATTAGCTAAAAGTTCAGCACACTACTCAAATCTGTATCTCTTATGCATCACGAACTAGAGCGGGCAGAGCTTGTTACTGTTTTTCAGTGAATGTAAAATACATTCACTGAAAAACATTAGTGGCTTCTGTTCGCTCTGGTTCGTCATGCATAAGAGATAAGGATTTAAGTTTTTAACAAAAGTTGTAGTTAATAACAAAGCCTACAAATACTCCATACATTATTTTGCGGAATTCTGTTGTTGAAAAAAGTTAGGGACAAATGAATGTAATTGAATGAACGAAATGAATGCAAATGATTTTCCATGCCTGATGCCAATGTGTATTTGCTGGGCAATTCATTAACAAAAAAGTTATGAATTATTGAAAAAAGTATAATTTTCCAAAATATTACCTACAGTTATCGAATATCTTTGAAATAGTGTAATATTAAATCAAATTAAATATACACCAAAAAAGCTCTTAGTGCTTAAATTGCCCTATGTTGTTGTTTTCGAGATACTCGTAGGTCTGATGCAGACTTATTCAGTGTATTGTACTACTGAGTCTACATTACA
Organism: Ochlerotatus camptorhynchus; assembly: GCF_037179485.1. Classification (NCBI taxonomy): domain Eukaryota; kingdom Metazoa; phylum Arthropoda; class Insecta; order Diptera; family Culicidae; genus Ochlerotatus; species Ochlerotatus camptorhynchus. The sequence continues at coordinate 4,722,572 of NW_027040506.1, read as the reverse complement.
TAGTCTTTCAATCGAGTAACACCTTCGGAAAAAAGGTGCTCTGGTCTACCAGGCACCATCTCGTCACACAAGACAACTTTGTTTGCATCGCTTGGCCACGCAGAGAAATGTCTCGAAGATTTCAACACTGATATCGACGTTCTACAGGTTGCTCTTAGACTAAAGAACCTTGATCCTGAAGATACGAATTTTCCCTAAGGGAATTGGAGACAGTGGTGTGATAATTGACTGGCTCTGCTTCTGAAATTTACAAAACAAGCTATCAAAGTACAGTGCCAAAATAAAATGTCATATGACAGTCTCGTCGAATACCGTCACGTATTTATGTATTTTAGTTTCTCTTATAATAAGAGCTGCTAATATTGTACTTGAAGCGGTGCGGGTGGTGTAGTGGTAAGTGGGATTACCTCTCACCTCAAAAGGCCTGGGTTCAATCCCAGTCGGCGCCGCCGGGATGTTCTGAGGCATAAGATCTCTGATCACGCCTTCCTTTGGAATCGAAGTATAGCCATTGGTCCCCGGTTCATGAGTTGATGGGTCGATAGGTAAGGTCCAGGTGTGGAAGCTACCTCCCTAGCATCAGTAGCATTGATGCTCAGCACGGAAAACAAGATCGACGGAAAACAAATCAAAGGCAAACAGACAAACAGTACTTGTGTGAATTCTGAAAAAAGCAACCAGAGAGGTTCTAGTAATAACATTTCTGATCAGAAACGGTTTAATTTACACAAAATTTAGGGCTTACAACGAAGCAAGTGTAGCAAAAAACGTCAACTGTTTCAACCCCTGATTGGAGGAAACAAACGAAAGAATTGCGAAAAATTTGCCATTTCCCAAAAAATTTACCAAGCCCTGTTAGACATTTCGGAGATGCAGGATGAGTAATAGACTGGCCCACATTTATATATGGGAAACATTTTCAACGGGCCAACCCCTAGATTTGTGCCATTAGGTGAGAAAATCACTGTCTGAAAATTTCAGCTCATTCGCATGTAACAAGAGCTGGCACTTATGGTTTAAAATTATGTGGGGATATTGGTTGAAATGTATGAAGAAATAATCTTCCTTCACTCTTTCGAGCATAGAGCTGGTGCAGGAAACTCGATTAAGCTCAGAATTTCGGCACACGTAGCTTAAACTATAATGAAAAACTTTGCTGAAGACAGCATCTCGATTCAAGTTAGTATTATTGAGATATTACATAATTATGTGCATTCTGCTCGTACATTGCAACAAAATAAAGGCAGCTTATGCAACGTATCAACTAGATTACCATAAAAAATAAAAGTATATATTTTCCACAGGCCCACCTCCAGGCTCGCGTCTTTTGGTGCGATAACCAGTTTCTGAATATTTCAGCTCTTTTTGACGTTACATGGGCTGGTGCTTTTAGTTTAGTGTTCATATAGGAGATTTGGTTGAAATTTTCATATAGAAAATGCTCATATACATTCAAAAGCGAATATCTCAATAAAGCTAACTGCACACTTAGAAATATTTTTTTAACTTATTTTACACGTGACGGAATTCGTCTTTGTCATAAAAGATGAGACGTAAACAAACATATCATGTAAAATTAAGTGCTCCGAGACTGAAAGGTTCGTTGCTCGACGAAAAGTACGTTTGATTGGACTATATTTCACGTCTGTTATGACTCAAATTTATGTCAAAACTGACGCTCGTATATGTCACTCTCAGAGCACCTAAATTTACATGATTGTTTCTAAGTGTGTGGATTCATGATGCAAAGTTGTAACTCATTAACTGAACTACAAGTTTAGAAATCTGAATCAAATCGAGAATAATGAAACTAGCGGCACCGGTGGTGTAGTGGTGTAGTGGTAAGCGTGATTACCTCTCACCCCAGCAGGCCTGGGTTCAATCTCAGTCGGCGCCGCCGGGATGTTCTGAGGCATAACATCTCTGATCAGGCCTTTCTTCGGAAGGGAAGTAAAGCCGTTGGTCCCCGGTTCATGAGTTGATGGGTCGATAGGTAGGGTCCAGGTGTTGGGCAGCTGCCTACCTGGCGTCGGTAGCATTGGTGCTCAGCACGGAAATCAAGTTCGACGGAAAACAAATCAAGGAAAAAAGAGAATAATGTAACTTTTTTATGATCGATAGAGTGTAGGATTATCATTTTTTCATGCATTTTATCCAAATTCCCCTAACAAAATTAAACTTAAAGCGCCAGCACATTCTACAACCATATGAGCTAAAACTTCCAGAGAATGCTTTTGTCATCTAAATGCACAAATCTAGATGTTGGCCCGTGAAAATTAGAACTTTTCTCCAACAACGAACAACGTCCAATGAGTAAGCTGTTTCTCTGCTTGGATTTTTTTTATAAGTTTTAACGACACATTTTCCGACATTCAAGGGAGCCAACTGAAGCTTGGAGTACTCTTCTAGAACATCTGTTCTGTTATAGATAACATTACGAAAGTCTTAAACATTGAGAATACTATGCATCTACAATAGAAAAACCGATATACACTAATTAAGTGGAGTTATTGCAGGCCGTAGGTTCGAGAACTAGTATCGATTTCAGTGAAATATGCCGTCCTTCTTAAGGTGAACGGCTGTTCTAACCTTATTTCTCATTGATCTTAATTTCAATAGCACAAATCTCAGCTCTCTCAAAGTTTTCTTTAGTGCAGCATACCTTAACAAGATAATATCTTGTATCAATATCAAAATTAGAACGCTAGGCGGGTATGAGTTAAGGTATGCTACACTGAAGAAAACTTTGAGAGAGCTGAGACACATATTATGTGGTTCATGTCTTCGGTAACGTTGTTCAGTAGACTTGCACCTCGGCCATGATGGGAATTCACTCCAGTGCTAGTGCGTTGAGAAAAGTTCGTTTCAGATATTTCTGCTGAATCTGGTTCTTATGATCCTGACAAAATGTAATGATTCTATTTTTGGCAAAGATGTTCACATTTGTGAGAATTTTTGGATCCTAATTGTCGCACATATATCAATACAGAACGGCGCCGGTGGTGTAGTGGTAAGCGTGATTACCTCTCACCCCAGCAGGCCTCGGTACAATCCCAGTCGACGCCGCCGGGATGTTCTGAGGCATAACATCTCTGATCACGCCTTCCTTCGGATGGAAAGTAAAGCCGGTTCATGCTTTGATGGGTCGATAGGTAGGGTCCAGGTGTGGGAGCTGCCTTCCTGGCACGTCGGTAGCATTGGTGCTCAGCACGGAAAAAAAAACAAACCAAAGGAAAAAAAAATATCGATACAGTAGTTCAAAGGATTGTCTCTGGAAAAAAAATAATATTGTGAGTTCGATTATGAGACGATTACGTTTTAATTCTTCACGAAGTAACTGTAAAAAATCTCCAAGGACGTCATTTTACCAATCTAGATCTCGGTTACATGCAGCAACAATCGGACAACGGAAGACATCAACTAATACCGTCACGTCGGAATCTCATAAATATTATGCCATCGGTAGAAAATTTTTCTTTACCAGGACCTTGGGTCTTCATGCCAACAACAGTAGTAGTGATGACCGAAGATACAAAAGGGTAAAAACGTCCTGTTTCAGCTTTGCGGAACTTTAGATCTCAACCTAACCTCATAACAAGTCGCTTGGCATGGATTTTGATACTCAGATCTCAAGTAATCGGAACTCAACTTCGTCAGCTAAAACGATTCGCACAAGGTTCCTTACACTGAAGGTGAAATTTTCACGTGATGCAAAATGTCTCATCTTACAACAACTAACTGGATTTTTGCCTGAACAGAACGTAAGCGATGACACCGGAACATTCAATTACTTTCAGCTCGGGAAGGTGATGAAGGTTAAATTTGGCGTTATTAAAATTCATGTAATTTCTTTCAAATTCAGAACTTTGGGTACATACATGACTTTGGGTAATTATTCTCCATCTTTACCCATAAGTGATCTATTCATGGACCAGCTAGTGACTCCAAATCGACCGTTAAATTGGTGCAGTAGATTTCAGCTACAATCCCCAGTACCACCAACCACACAAATCTTTCACTTGATGCACCGTCCGGAACTCGAGCTCCTCGCGACCTGCTGCAGTGCCTCCGGGAGTCAAACCGAACGACCGGTTTTGTTCTTCCTACCACAGCATCCCGCATCCAAGCAAGGTTGCATGATCTCAACTTATGAACAACCCCAAAGAGTGCTTTTTTCCGTATCTCCATCAAAAGGAGGCGTTCTTCCACCTCAATCTGGCTCTTTCGCCATGAGGGAGCATTGACAACGGGTATCAAGCATTATTATCGTTATTATACACGAGCTCTCGAGACTGTATTATAATTATAAAAGAATTCAATGTAATTATCGTGCATCAGTATTCCTGCACCTTCTTCGATTTTGGCGTCGCTCTTCCGAAAATAAAAGTTCCAAACTTACCACGAAAAGTCATAAATTCTACCCAGCAAAATAATTCAGACAACTTTCCATGCTGCCCTAGCGCGGTAAGAGAGTAATGGAAGTGATGAAGTTTACTTTAGATTTGCTTGTGCTACATCAGCCAGCTTGCAAACTACAAGTCATTCCGAAGTGGATCCAATAAAAATTTCTCACTCTCTTTCACGGCACAGCTAGGAATTCCGAGCAAACCGCACTGGCTCACATTTTTCCTTGTCCCATATAGTATGTTTCAAGCTGAAATTAAAGTTCTCCGCCAGGAGACCATTACGGAGACGAAGAATCGTTTGCATTGACTGTTACCACGATTGCCACGTAAGAAGCGATGGCAGAAGGCAAAGTTTTCGGCACAAAGTTTTCCTCCTGATGGTTTGCGACCAGCATCGGTTGGGGTGGCGTCAGCGGCAGTGATGATAAACGGCTCCTGAACTGTCCACCGGGGAAATCACGTTGTCGGTCATAAATTGGATGAAATTGGAAACCGAGTGTATAACTGCGGCGACCGGACTGGGACTGGTCTAGGCTAATGGTAGGTGTAATTGGGTGTCAGTTTTTGACAAATTTGATTGCGTATTTTGAGGAAGGCCATTCGATTCTACTGTTTGATGTTGGTAATGGTCACAGTTATGGCTTGCACTGTATTTAATTTTTATGATCTTAACTTTATGCGATGGATTTGTATCGCATTGCTATAAGGTGACTGTTGAAAATAAAGAAATCAATCGATTTCTATCTTTTTTGATGCCATTATCAATGCAATAGAGTCACCAATTTGTTACCACTCAATCGACTATTAAAACAGCGTATTTGAATATTTCGGAAAAGATCCTGGATTACCCAGGGAAAAACCAATCGATTTGGAGATGTACCAGGCTGAAATCTTCCAACCTTGAGACGCGTTATCCATTCCAACGAACTGCATATAGTCGGCGGCAGCGGAAGCCCATGTCCGTCGTCTTCTTTGCTTCTTCGGTTATTTGTTCTCTTGCTCCGTCATCCTCTGCACAAGAAACGGGCAAGACAGTTTTGTAATGCCAGTAAATATTGATAAATTGGCAAGATAAGCGATATCGGTCTCAAGCGAAAAAAGCACTTTCCACTTCTGGCTTTGCCCCTTCGCTCTTCTCTGTTTAGGGTGACCTCGTTTTGTTGCATCAGCAACAGCAGCAGCAGATCCTCCAACTGAGGCGCAGCTTCACTCTCTTCAAGGAGCAGGAGCAGGAGTGTTGTGTTGACTCGTCGGGCTACACATTTGCATATTAATGAGCGAACCGTTCACTCTTCCTGGGCCAACCCAAGCGAGGAGCTGCTTATGCAGTTGCTTCGGAACAAAAGCTGGAAACTCAATTAAAGTTCGCACGGAAAAGCAGCTCTCTTCGAAAATGTTGTTAATTGGCAATTTTTAATGGAATTCAAAATGGACGTGCGACGACGATTGGCAACGGTGACCGGTGGCGGTGGCGGTGAGTTCAAAAACCAGGGGCAGTGTAAACGTGCGTGTGTTCAATTGCGCGACGCTTTTACTTGTACCTACATTGCTATATCGCTGCACTGGCTGATCCCTTCTGGCTTAATACGGAATAAATGGGTAGCTGACGATTGCTCGAACGAAAGAAAGTTGAAACAATATTTACATTATTATGTCCTCCGGTCGACCGGTTTCTTCCAGTCGTAAAATTAATACCCCCAGCTGCAGTCGATAATTACATAGGTTGCTTAAATTAATAAAAGCCTGCGTTTGTGCAAAGGCTTAAAACTGCACAGCACTTGCTGCTAAACACCGATGCAAAACGATTACCATCTCGATGAGTAGCCCCTCGAACGCTTCACATAAAAAAGGCCCAAAATGACTGCAACAAAGGGAGTAGAGGCTCATCACCATTTCAGAACTTCGAGGTGTAATTTAAACTAATTTCGAGACCGGACCAATCAGCAGGATGTGCTAAAATTACAACCTCTTGAGAGATCGGGCAGGAAAAAAAACAGGTAGGGTCACTTACTCTCCACTCCCCCACCACCATCTCGCCACGAAACCGCCAAGCGATTCCAGCAGACCTCGTCAATAGCAAGATAAAAGCAACTCGAAACCACCTGTTACGCTAATTTTGCGCTGCACTTTGCGCTGCCGCTCGTCCTCCTCATCCGCTGGGAGTCTTGCTCCCCTCGGGGAAAGAATTCGCTATTTCAAGCACTCCGTGTTACGCTTGGCAGAACAAAAGAGTTCTTCAGAGCTCATCGCCGCACTGTGGGCCAGAAATGAGAATTCCGCGACGAAATCAAAAACTTAATTTCAAACCATTCGGTATTTTTTTAATAGGTACTCAATGAATCTTGATAGGCATCCGAAAAAAATGTTGGGGTTATTTTTAATTTAAGTGTGCTTGTAACATGGTAAACCATTTTTGAAGGTAGACCTAAGCTGATTAACACTCCGAACACGATGCCTCCGGTAAACTGTGTACGGCAAATTGGCAATGTTTGAAAAATCATTGTTAAGCAATTTCTTAACAAATTTTAAATCTATTGATACCGAATACTTTTTTGAAGTATTTTATTTTAAATGTTGCAAATAGTTTTGAAATTCATCAATAAATGGCTGAGCTGCGATTTTTCAAACAATGCGAGTTTTCCATTACACATTTTACAGGGGGCATCGTGTTCGAAGTGTTGAATAGTTTTCCTATCAATAAGTTTTGTATACCAGTTTTGTAAAGGTAAATATCATTTGTTTAAACATATTTATGTTTTGTACAAATGAAACTACTATCATTTTATGTGTTTCACTTAAAAGCACTCTCAATTCTGTTCTAATTTTGATAATGTGATCTCAAAATTTAAATTTTTTCAATGCAATAGGGTAAACATCAGCTTCAGCACCCATTGACTGTATTCGACAACAAACATTTAAACGGTAATCGCACTGCATTTTCTCACTAAAACACTTCGCTTTAAGTAAGGGAAACCATTCTATTGTTGCGATTAGCAATGCGCGATCTTGGATCGAAACACAAAAGATCGATTTTTTTGGTTCGATTAATCGATTTTTTGAATCGATCTTAAACACCACAAAAATCGATTGTATCGATCCTTTTCATTCGATTTTAGTTTCAATCCAACAACAGCAAAATTCAGTGCATTTGCATTTGCAATTTAATATTTACATGTACCTGTAGCCTTCAGCTCACGTTCCGGCAGTTAAAATTGTGTCTCAGCAGATCTATAGTACCGAAAGAGTATACGATGATTGCACACATCTGTCCCCCACCAAAACCAACCTGTGCCGGTGGGATACCCAACAAACAATTTGGGTTAATCGACAGCTGAAAAAGCTATTTTTTAACTGAAGAAGCTTGTTTTTGCCTAAAATTCAACATTTAATGTTTGTTGGGTATTCATAACGAAATGGTAAAGAAAGTTATTAATCTACATATGTACAAACATTCACTTCTTATGACATATGTCAGAACTGGATCGCCATGGGGGCATATCGGCAGAATAATAACACTTCTCGCATCAGAAGCGCTGTTCTCTAAAACTGGTGAAACCACTCAGAATCGATATCAGCTCAAAGTAAAACGCATGGCTCAATAAGCTTTCTTGGGGTCCCACTCGGATGAGTTTTGGGATATTTAAATTAAGTACTTTCCGTGCTTACCTACTTTTACACTCCGACCATCTAATCGTTCTTTTTTATATGTAAACCTTTCGTTTTTTTTAAATCGTTCATTCAATATTAATAAAGCGAATATTATAACCTGTTGAATAACTTACTTAATCAAGTATGCTGAGCAAAAACTTCCCCATGTCAAATGAAATCGAAATAGTCATTTATTACATTCTCACGTAGACCATCCAGTAAAGAGTTCAATCTGCGGTTCACGGTTAAGACCGTAAAGCATGGAGGTGGTAGCATCATGGTTTGGGGATGTTTTTCTTGGTATGGAGTAGGTTCCATTTTCCGTATTAATTCCATCATGACCAGATTTGAATACAAAGCAATTATGGAGGAGGTTATGCTCCCTTATGCAGGAGAACATGCCTCTTATATGACATTTTCAGCAAGACAACGATCCGAAACACACTTCTAAGTATGTACACACTTAATCTATCTCGGTAAAATATCCAACAGCCGATTACCTCGGCATTTACTGTTGCTGATAACTCTGCAAAATATCTGTTTGTTAGCTGATATTTCAGCAAATATTTATATGTTAGCTGAGTCTCGGCAATTGTTTAACTGAATCTCAGCAAAATAAATTGCAGAACTAAGAGGTAGTTGGAATCTCGGCGAAACAATTTAAGTGTGTAAAAGAATGGTTTCGAGCAAACAAAGTGTTGGTTAATCGGCCAATCTCTTTAAATAAACCCCATTGAAAATTTATGAAACGAGCTTAAATGAAAGTTATCTGGTCAAGCATTTTCAAATAAGGATCATCTATGGACCACAGTTCAGAAAGAGTGGTATGCCATACCAAAGGAAACTTGTCAGTGCTTGGTTGAGTCAATGCCAAGACGATTGAACAAGGTTCTACTGAACAATGGAGGGCACAGCGGTTACTGAGCGTCATTAGTCTAATAAAACTTATACGATTATTTTCAAGCTTTCAAGCTTTCTATGCAACACACATATTTCACTGACCAGGCATATTTTATATTTGATTCTAATAATGTCGAATGCTTAACTTTAAAGTTGAATACAATGAAGTTGAATGAACATAACCTAAAATTTCGCATAAATTTAACCTACACCTATTAAAATGACCAGCAGTGATGTATGTTACACTCACAACATTATTTCTAAATAATATAAATCATCACACTCAATGACTATTACAGGTGAAAGGTCATAAAAAGATAGCTTATGTAACGTAATATCAACTCTAGACTGAACTTGACTTAATTTGCACCAACTTTCCCATGATCCATTATAAATGAAACATTGTTGTACCATTTTGAAAATTGAATCGATTCAAAATGATTGATTAAATCGGATATTTTCAAAAAAAAATGAATCGATTCACTGAGATCGATTCTTGCCTCAAGATCGCCCAATGCTATTTGCGACACGTAACAAGCGTTAGAAGCCTATTGTTGTGTATGGAGATATCCATGTACAATTATAGGCTTCTAACGCTTCTAACGTTCCGCAACAATAGGACTGTGTCCCCTATTTAACCGATTTGCTAGTCTTTCAGCGAAGACATAATATCAAGAAGACTGGCAACTCTAGCCAGATTTCAAGTGACAAGTACAGTAGCGCTGCGCTTGAGTGCAGTTTTTTTTATAGTCACTTTAACACTCTTGAATGATTCGTTACTTGTCCGGAGGGAGATTTGAACTCGTGACTTTGGCGTGAGAGGTGTGCAGCGCATAGAAAAATGAGCAAATACACAAACCACTCTCTATGTGCTGTCAAATTCGCTCGCAGCATTGATCTTTGAGTAGCAGATGACGCGATTGTGGCTGTCTTACAGCGGGCGTATGGGAAATTAAGAGATTTTCCAGTCTTCTTGATTTGTTGTCTTTGTTTGCAGCTTTAATCTGATTAGATTTTTACCACTAACGAAAAGCATTTTGTCAGGTTTTTCTTGAAAGGAAACACACGGGAAATGTCGGCTTCGGCAATACCTTAACCTATTATCGTCAGGGGGTAAACAGCGTCCTTGAGAGCTAAATTGTGCCATGTGGATACATTGTGTTTCAGAGCATCTATTGGCCAAATTTGAGTGCTCTAGGACTTTGTTTACCCCCCTGACGAAAATAGGTTAAGGTTATGTCGAAGCCGACATTTCCCCTGCTACAAAAAGCTGCTGATTTTGAGGTTGTCGATAATAGAACAGCAGGTTAACATGCTGTTCAAATGGGAATGTTTCCGAAGAAAAAGACAAAAGTCACACTCACCTGAGAAGTTTCGAACGTTGTAAGAGCGTTTTAAAACAGTTTTGGACAATTATATCGATTGGAATGGATAGAGCAGCAGGCAGCAGATGAATATAAACAAACATAGCCCATAGAAGCGCCTACGTTGCTTAGAGTCACGAGCAGGGTGGCCAGACCTACCTATTTATCAGTAGTCCTACCGATTTTTGGAATGCCTACCGATTCATAGTCGAAAGGTTCAAAACTACCGATTTTTCACTTTCCCTACCGAAAATAGTAAATTTTAAGGCTGTGTTCCATTTGGTGAATTTTCACTTAAACTTTACACTTCGAAAATAAATTATAGTGTTCGAAAATCCCTCTGTTGTTGATCGTCCGATTTTTGAGAAGGTCGGTCAGAAACAAGTCTGCTGGAATAGCAGATTTATTTGAAATTTTTACATCTGTCAATTTTAGGTGAATATTTTCCATTGGAGCACAACCTTAGTAATCTTGAAAAATGTACAAAACCTATGTTTTATTTTCCGTGTAGTCAGTCAAACGGTAAGAAAAAAAGCATCCAAAAGTAAGTTCTTTTCACTTATCTCGGCACTAAGGTGCAGGAACCAAAAACTAGGTAAAGCGGGTAAAAGTAATGAAGTAATGAAATTTGGTAGTTAGCGGAATGCTTAAATAAAACAGTCAAAAAGGTTATCTCCCATTTGATTTCACTTAATTAATTTAGGTATCCATGATATATACGTATTTTAACTACAATTTACTTAAGGGGGTTAGGTTTTTGATAAGCCTTTTATGGGAAATGACACTGATGAAGACTGCACATTGTAGTCGAAATACATATCTGTCATGGATACCAACATTAATTAAGTGGAATTAAATGGAAGATAACCTTTTTGCGGATCAAAGTTGTTTTCATTTACTTATGTGGAATTCGTATGGAATTTCCCACTAGATTTCTACCTAAAAGTAAGTTGGTTGTATCCAAAAGTAGATAAATATGATTATACTCAACGCTGGGTTCCCACACTTTACTACCCCTGTGGGGTGGTTTTGCTTCTCCGTTTTTGACAACATTAGAAGGAGAAAAAGAGACAAACTAGTCAAAACTAGGTAAAAGTGAACTGGCCGTTGGGTGCTTTTTTCTAGTCGTGTACGAATGAGTTAATTTTTTTACGTTTAATCGACTTTCTCTGTCTGCTGCTATTTTCTATTTCTCCCTTTTTTGATTTCGTGTTCCGTTCGTCTTACTCGCGCTTGCTTGTTATTCTTGATTGTTATTGTTAATATTCGTATATTTTTGAGGGGTACTAATTACTCATATCATCGAACCGATGGCTGTAGGACGGATCTCTTTCTGTTTACCTTGTATTTAAAACTAATAGAATTTCGGACACCTAAGAAATCGTACAAGTGTATAAGCCGTAAGTTCCTATTTTGGCCACACCTCAGAAAACCGATAAAATTACAATATTGGTGCCTTTTGTGGTCAAAATGTTTACCACATTTGTACCGATGAATATGATTTGTACCAACAAACCGAACGCAACTGAACATCTCAAAATTGTTAACAACGTGAAATATCGTCAAAAGGTGACAAAAATAGGATCATGAGCAATACTGGAGCGTTTAACCTATTCAAAAAACATCGGTTCCTAAGTCCGAAATCGCGCGTGATTTGTTTTCTTCACGACATCACGCGTGATATTGGAGCAAAATATCTGCTATTAATAGAACAATAGACTACTCACAACATGCAAAGATAGCGGTGCCGGTGGTGTAGTGGTAAGCGTGATTGCATCTCACCACAAAAGGCCTGGGTTCGGTCCCAGTCGGCACCACCGGGATTTACTGAGCCATAAAATTTCTGATCACTCCTTCCTTCGAAAGGGAAGTAAAGCCGTTGGTCCCCTGTTCATGAGTTGATAGGTCGATAGGTAGTGTCCAGGTGTGGAAGCTGCCTCCCTGGTGGCGGTAGCATTAGTACTCAGTACGGAAAACAAATCGAAGAAAATAAAACATGCAAAGTTGAAACTGAGAGTTGAATCGACGCAAAAAAGATTCCATTGAACCTCGTTTTCTTAGAAAGAGAAAGTATAATAATGCTATCTCTTTTTTCTCTTCACCGATGGCAGACACGAAGCGACTGCTCCCAGCCGTTATGGAAGTTTCGGCTGCGTTTGGGTATAAAGCAAACATCATGAAAGTCAATCTCACCACAGTTTGGTGAGATTTGCAGATGGTGAGTTTTGTTAGCTTGATATTTCGAGCTGCGATATCACAGCTTGCAATATCAACCACAGTTGTTTACTTGTTGATTTTTTGTCTACAAAAATCAAGCGTGATCTTATTCTTGGATGAAATTTGATTTTTTTTTAAATATTTTTCAAACACTGCTCTGATCACGCCTTACTTCGGAAGGGAAGTAAAGCCGTTGGTCCCTGGTCCATGAGTTGATGGGTTTATAGGTAGGGTCCAGGTATGGGAGCTGCCTCTTTGGCGTCAGTAGCATTGGTACTCAGTACGCAAAATAAATCAAGAAAAAACATTTTAATTTTTCATTCCTTAGCCAAAATTGTGATTTTTATGCATCTACATAATGAAAAACTGAAAGTTTGCATGGTTTTCGATTTAAATGTCGACACAGCATGAGGAACATTGTATTCACCCTTTATGATTTTTTCGTCAATTTTGTTTTTGTTTTCCAAATAACTCGGATACAGTGGCCTGTGGAACATTAGCGTCTTCAGAAGAGTTGCTCATTTATTTAAGATAAACATATTTTTTTTCTCCAGACATGATGTTTCCACAATGTCACAGTAAACAGTTAGATTTTAGCGTCATCTGTGCGGATGAGCTGCAAACTATCTGTTTACGTCAATAGATACCCGAGCAGAGAATGAAAACAAAACGTTCGTGATAACATATTTTGCCTACCGTGTGGTCAAGTTAACAGTAATCATAACAAAAATGATATCTAAATGGCATATGAAGGATATTAAAAAGATAACAAATCATGTTTTCTTGATAACAAATCCATGTATGCGTTTTGATATCAGTAATTCCGTTAATAATAAACAAAATAAGTAATCAATATGTTATTATAACTATGGAAGGAAAACAAAAAATAAAAATGAACTAAATTAGTTATTTTTTTGATATCATGATATCAAATTTAGTAATCTGAATGTTTTGAAATCTATTGGTTGATATCAAGATTCAAAATCGAAAAATGTTATCAATGAGTTTTCATTTATGCAAAATAAAAACATACCTATTTTCAATCAATTCTATCGATATCCATCCTATACCGATTTGTAAATTAAATTCGCATGTAGATTAATATCAATAAATGTTGTAAACTTTAACTGTAAAAATCATAATTGTCTTTGTGATGTTTATAAAAAAAACAGCAAGCATGCTGATTGACTCTTAAGAAAAAAATAAATAGATTTCAGTGATACATGTGGATGCTCTTTTCATAAAATATCAAAATTTGTTTTTAACTAATTTTTTTAGAAATATCAAAATAATATCAAATAATGAATTCAACTAAAATTTAAAAAATAGTATATCAAAACATGTGATCAATCTGATTTCAAAAACATAATTTGATATCATTTCGATATTATTTTGATATCCAACTTTGCACGGGTGGTTTTCGTTATAGCGAGAAGCTCCGTCGAAGGAACCACCTCTTCGTTTAAGAGATATTGGGTTTGTCCTCCAAATTGCATTTTTGGCCCACTGTGTGCCACACCTCAGCCCAGCGCACTAAGCGGAAACTGCCTCGTCCGTTCTGTTCCGTCCCTTTCTTTGGGCGGGAGACGCTTTTTTCTTATACCGGTGTTCGACATTCATTTTCGATTTTATTGCAGTTTGCACTGGTAGTTGCTTTAATTACGGAAGCCCTTTTGCTCGCATTTTTTTTTGTGCATTTTATTTGTGTATTAACTAGTCTGTTAAAGCTCGAGGTACACTCCATAGGTTAATAATTATGCAAAGCTGAAGGGTGAGGAGCAAAGAGCGTTTGATTTGTTGTATCCCTCACTGGTAATAGGTTTCAAGCTGTTCATAGTTGGCTTGTTACTGGATGCTTGTCAAATGTATTGAAAGACGTCATTTGTTTCCAGTCGCCATGAACGTTAAGTGACCTAATGGTGTCGACGACCTCATCCGGGTTATTTAATGGATAGCAGCTTCGCTTGTCCCGGTTTTAGCATCCGTGCTACATGCACAGCCCACGGTTGTCCGCCGTGCTTTAAGTATATGCTTCACAATATTCATACCAGCTTGATACGACTTCTGAATTAAACGAAGCCACCGGATGGAACTATCTTGTTTACCCTCGAGAATCATTCGAAGAACCTTACGCTCGCTGCAAAACGATTCATCACCATGTAGCGTTACGATCGAGGGGGGCGACTCTATCTACGATGCAAAAAAGATTGTGTTTTGCTATGGCTAGCTGCGCGCACGCTGAGTAGATAGAAAGAAGATTGATGACGATTCTGAAGATTTCCTGCAAAAAGATGATGAGCGATGCAAGTAGATCCGGCAAATGAAAGAAGATTTTTCGAAGATTGATTCGCTAGTGTGAGATTTGTTGAGGATCTAAACTTGAGATTTGGATGTGTCGCCCCCCTCGGTTACGATCAAGGTTGTTAATTGATAACCGTCCATAACGTCTGCGTGGGCTTCGTTACACCGAGAAAAAAACCGAAGACGTTGGAAAAAGGTATAGAAAATCGACAAAAGTCTCTTTTTCCTCCAATTAAAAAAAATCTATGTTTACATACATTTTCTTGTGCCATCATGACAAAAAATTGAACTTAAATATCCAAGAAAATCGCCCTTTCGGATTAGTGTCCATTTTTTCCCAATGATGAGGTAGGAAAAATGTATTTTTTTTCTCAAATATCTTTAAAAAATATATATTATCTAAAAAAAATTATCTGTCTGCAATACTTTTTAGAAAAATCACAACGAATGAAAAAAAAAATACGTGTGATAAGCTGCCCGATAACGTATACAATACAAATTCACCATCGCAGACGTTAACACTGACGTTAGTGACGGTTATTGATTAACAGCCCTGGTTACGACACTTCACTACCTACGGCACTATTGCTGCAACTCTGCTTACCAGATATCATGCAAGGGTAGTGCACCAGTATTGGCCATAGGTTCCTATTTTGGCCACACCTCAGAAAACCGATTAGATTACAATATTCGTGCATTTTGTTGTTGACATGTTTATGTACACCGATGAATATGATGTGTACCAACAAACTGGAAGCAACTGAACATCTAAAAATTGTAAACAACGTGAAATATCGTCTAAAGGTGGCCAATAAAGGAACATGGCCAATACTGGAGCGTTTCCCCTACTTCTTTTTGGTAAAGTTTATCGTAAGCCCATCCTTCTCTGCATCGCTCTTAAGCAAGCATGGGAAAATTTATTCACTCGCGCGAGCACCACAGAAACAAAATAGCCACCCTCACCTACAAACAGATTGCCGAACGAGTTTAAATTCTTCCAACCAAGTGACTCTGCAGGTAGACTCGGAACTGACAGCAGTAGAAGGAATGAAAGATTAACTGAAAGGCAGCCGAACATTTTTTTCTACCGAGGGAGAACGAAATTGAATGCGCAAAAACCGAACGCTAACGATTCAAATAGCCGAGTGAGATATTATTAGGCTCAGTGATTTAAAAGTTGAATTGGCCACAGCAGTTTTACAGTATTTGCGTAACGCTTACATTTGTGTGTTACAGTATAATAATTTTCTACACGTTAATACCAACATAAATATGTCAATTTATGTTTAAATCTTGAAAAGAAAAAGTGATACTTAATGCATAATTCACACTCAGCTCACTCAGCAGAATGCAATCGGAAAAGGCTCAGATGATGATGATGATGATAGTAGTCTACCACTCATTGTAGCACAGAATCTACCCAAGTAACCACCAAGCCTTCTTACTACCCGATAATCGCCCTTTTTGCGATATAAGGTAAATATAGGGTAGGTAGGGCCTCCCTTAGCTCAGTCGGTAAAGGCGCAGCTACAAAGCAAGACCATGCTGGAGGTGGCAGGGTTCAATTCCCGGTCCGGTCTAGTAATTTTTCGGATCGGAAAATTTCTCGACTTCCCTGGGCATAGAAGTATGATTGGACTTGCCACACAATTATACCAATGCAAAAATGGTACAGGCATGGAAAGCTCTCAATTAATATCTGTGGAAGTGCATCTAGAACACTAAGTTGAGAGCACGCAATAAGCTAATATGGGATATGCAATAAGCTTGAAATGCGAAAAAGAAGAAGAAGAAGGGTTCCCGAACTTTATATCAGTAGTATATCACCCTTATATTGCAAAAATAAGCCGATTAGCGGGCTTGTTGGTTACTTGGATATCCCGATAGCTGTGGGCTCTCCTCACTGTTGAACTTGATCAAGCTTAATAGCCTCTGTTTGTCATAAGAAAATCGCTGTATGTGAGGCCAAAAACGAATGGATGAATTGATAGGCAATTCGGCCTTGGGACAGTTAAGAATCTCCTTCCAACAACTTGATCACTCAATTGGTCAGAAAACGAGGCATCCAACAGGAAGATTCCCCCAATGAATGGGGAGAAGAGCCTGCCCTTTATCCACGATATTGTCAGCAACAGGAAGTTGACATCTTCACTCTCCCGATCCAAATTGCTTCAATTGGGTGCCCTAATGGTCCCTCCTCATTCCGAATTTTCGTGGTATAGTAATATGTAATATAATAATCATAATCAGACGCATAACGCCTACAAAAATATGTGAGTCGATTGAAATCTGCCGAAAATCAGCAATTAGCCACGGCATAATCACCTGTCAATTTTCGCTCGATTCAGTGAATCACGTCGCTATCGTCAATTTAATTGATCGAAACAAAACAAAAAATCATGAATGAAACAATAGACACGCAAAACATTTACTTATGTGTGTAATATGTGCCATTATCACTTAGCTCAGTCGGCAAAGGTGCAGCTACGAAGCGAGACCAATCTTGTGCTTTTGTGGCCGGTCCACTTCCACTTACTCAAGTAACCAACAAGCCCTCTAATTCACCTATAAAGCTCATTTACGACTAATATAAAGATCGAAGGCCCTATATTAGCCGTTCATAAGCCTAACATTTCAAAAAGGTGTTGTTTGTTGGTTACTTGAGTATGTTTTCAGGCTTGTTGGTTACTTAAGTACGTTTTCAAACTTCTGTTCGAACTCGTCAATGAAGCTCAGCCACCGACCACCGAACACGAGTTTTATTTTTTTATGGCTTTTCAGTATAGTTTTCTGATTGTAGTATAAGATTGCATGGTAGAAATGAACATTCAACTTTCTTCATCGCTTGCAAAGCTACCGTGACAGGCTTTTGAAGTTGACACATTTAGCCTCTAAATTGACGCATTGAAGATTTATTAATTCCGTAAGATCTCCGTATTTTACTCATGACACATTTCAAGTTGATCCATAAGATGTTTCATAAGATCTTCAAAGCTGGCGTTTGGATTTAATCTTGCTAATATTTGAAGAGATTTTTAAACATGCCAATAAGATCTATGGAGAAAGTCTATTATGCCTTAGCACATAGTTGTTTAAACAATACCTGAACGTATGGGATCTTTTAAGTTGTCACATAGTCCACAACACCTGAAGTGGGCTTTAAACCAAGGTTGCAAATACTCATTTCAGCTAAAATAATGCTTTTCGGAATAATAAAATCAAAAGATGGTATGATGACATGTTTTACTTGTAATTTACAAGAAGAGGTTACAAAGTATGCGTTGGAAACATAAAACCTGTAAATTTTGCTTTCTATGAGTCACAATCAGCGATTTGCTGATCGCTGAGTGAGTGAGTGAGTGTGTGAAAAATCGCTGATTGTGACTCTCATGAAGTGAAATAAACAAGTTTAATATGTCAAACACATTATTTGCAACCTCTTCTTGTATCTTACCAATTCAAAATATGACCATAGCATCTATTTTTTTTTCATAATTAAAAAAAAAAAACATTTTTTCGGCTGAAATGAGTATTTGCAACCTTGCTTTAAACCAATCAAAGATTGCTTATAATAGATGACAGCACAGCTATTTGAAGTTGATTTATAAGAGACTTCTAAGAAGTTAACCCACAAGACATTTGATTTTAGTCCAAGAGATATGCGTTGCCTTCAAAGTTAGCCCGATAAGACTCTGAAGTAAACCGATAATACCTTTAAAGAGCACGCATTACCTTTTGTAGTTAACCCGTAAGGTATCTGACGTTAAAACATATGGCCTCCTTCAAGTTTCATGCATTTTTAAGCCAAGTACATTTCAGAAATTAAGTCACACAATTCCGAGCATATCACGTTTACAAAAATAACGTTGAAAAACATCGTGTGAAAGTACGAGTACTACTGAATTATGTAATCGACTCATATTTTATTCACTTCATTTCCACCCTGTCTTTGACTGAGAACTCCTTCAACCATCTTTTCTCAAGACCAAGATTTGTTTTTTTTTTTTTGTTTATTTGTCGCAGAAGCATTTGATTTATTACCCATGTTGTTTATCATCTCTAATGCATACCTTCGTCATTTCTTTTTTGTTCCGTTTTCAGGTAAGATAAACCGAAAAGATGCACCATTTCATCACCATCAGTGGGAAACCAGTTCAGTCTTCGTCCGTTGCAGATCCAACCTTTTGCTTTTTTTTTCGGGGGACTTATTTATGCAAAACAGCACCGTAAGTTTTTTTTTTTGTTTCGCTCTAAGATTGAAGTTTTCCGCAGCCATGAGAGCAAGTACTTACTGTTGGCTCCGCCAATCCGCTCCTCCAAGATTTAGGCAGAGCCATCCACCAATTTTTCAGGAATTTACGCGCTGCCTTCTCGAGACGGCAACAGCAACAGCAGCAGCAAGCATTTAATTAGCCTCTTCTGGATGCAAATTTATTCCGGACCTCTTCTTCAACTTAAAGCCATGCAGCATCCGATCCGGGTGTGCTTTTCCTTGAACTGAACCAAGAAACCCCGAAAATGCAGATGTCGACAGATAAGTGCGGAGTGTGAAATTCATCTTGTGGGCTGCTCTCTGGGGTCGCCGTCGTCGTCGTCGTCGTCGTCGTCGCCGCCATCGCCGTAGACGAGGTGCTGCTGCCATTAAAATTCAGCACAGATCATTAAAAAGCAATCACGTTCAAGGAGTTCGTTTCCTTATATGTGTCCCATCAGCATCATCCTGATGCCAGACCAGCGAGGAAGCGAGGAAAGCAGGAGCCTTTCGCAGCAAACACACACACACACATACATGAGGAGGTTTCTTTGAAAGCTGAGATGGGTGCTCTTGTCATCAAGTGGGTTAACCTTTATGCACTCTGCCAAAGTTTAAAGGAAGACAAAAAAGTCTCATTATTGACAAAACCGTAATTAGCATACTTTGGAAAGGAACTCTTGAAGCCGTGCAGCAATAGCACTTATCTCGCGAGCGAGAGATCAATGCGTGTTGATTTGAATAATTTATTCCGAATCGAAGATGATTCCAAATACCATCCCCTTTCATCCAACTGAAGAAAGTGAATACCAAACAAAACGAAAAGAGGGAATGATCGTAGTTTCCAGTTACGACGCATGCTGTACCAAGTTCTCAACCGGCGTGGGCTTGGGCTGCCCAGGACGGAAAAGGCTTTCATCACCTAAGCCGTCATTGCATCAAAACATCCGACAGAAAGACGGAAGGGGCAGCATTAATTAGTGCTATGCTGCCATATTTAACACGTTCTGGAATGTGATTTCGGTCGTTCGTTGAGCTGAGCGCGGTGAGGGCCCCACGACTGGAATGGTTTGAATGATTTGTTTTACCAAAATGGACTGAGGCGCGAGTGAGGCCGCGAAGAAGTTGTGCCAGAAGCATCGTGCGATGACGGGTGCCAACAACAAACTGAATGGGCCATTTTCAACATTCTTGGGATGTTGTTTCAATTTATTTTTATTGGTACCGAGTGGCTGTCGCTCGGAAAGTGTTAATGACGCTGAAAACAGCATTTTTTATTGGGCGAATGGCATCCAGGCGCGGTACAATAGAAAATGCTTTCCACATTGAATTTTTTTGGAAATGTCGCTGGTAATTATTCAAGCTTTTAAAATCAAGTTTAAACTGCGTGACTTTCACTGCAGTTCGTCCATCGGTGAGAGGAGGTAATCAAGTGACCATCACATACCAATTGACGCAGCCACTCGAACTTTGGTTTTTTTTTTTCGCTTGCCGCAGCTATTTATTGTGTGTTCCGTCGTTGAGTGTAAATACTGATTTTCATACTCATGAACACTGAAAAAAAAACTCAAGTGCCATCGAAGCCACAAATGTTTGATCGAGGCGGTGCGGCACTTTTAAGTACGATGTACCTCTAGTCCTCTCACGCTCATCACCACTCATCGCGTCATCAGAATATCCAACCAACAAAACCCCATCTTCTGTTGACTGGTAAAACAAAGAAAACATCTCCACAGATTGATCTTCTTCAAATAATAACCCACTTGTCCGAGGCCAGCTCTCAGACTCAACGATGGTGACATCTCCGACGGGGAATTGACTTCGAGTCAGGTGCTTCACTAAAACCTAACGGGGATTCACTCAACCCGCACAGCTGGTTTTCGGAAAATATTTACTCTGGTATTTGCCCAAGACAGTCAGTGTGCTAACCAGGAAAAACTCTTTTGATTTGTGCGGACCGACGCCGACGGATGCTAACCGCACCGTCATCGATTGATATTCAATTTGAAGTCCCCGAAATGGTCCCACTCGTGCGTGACACTATTTGTGTGCGTGTATTTGAACAGCATTACAATTTCAAATGAATTCCCTCCCGGGTGGTCATGGGAGATTGATTGGATTTTTCGAGGCGATTTACTTCCTTCTTACTATATACGCTAAGGTGGTTGGAACAGAGGTTGGTATTCAAAAATCGGGTCAATTTATTTCCATAAACACCTTAGATAATGCAGCTGTAGACGCCATTTCCATACTCATGTATTCCATGCAATATGAAACCATCTGCAACTTTTACTTCTAGTAGCTGCTTAAAATTTCGGAACTCAAACAAATCAGCCAAATTCTAAAAGTTTTGGAAAATCAGAAGCTTTAGAAACTTAATTAATACCCGACCTCAAAAGCTATGAAATCTCCGGAAATTCTCAGATTTCTCGAAACACTGAAAGCAATCTTCACTGTAGTATTTGTTGGAACTTAAAAACTTTTCGAATCACCCAACAATTTAAATGATTTTGTGCAATCCATGAATCATCTAGACTGTAGGGAACTCTGGGAGAATCACGAACTAAAAAACTCTAAATGAAACCCGTACTTTGGATTGCTCAGTGCTAGAGGAATTTTGACTTGCAGAGCTGCATAAACTCGCATAGCTCTCCCAAGAATTGGAGGATATTCGGAATTTGAGAAACACCCAGAACTCGTGAAACTTACTTATATTATTTTGATGGTGATCTTGATATTTTTACCTAGGGGATGAGTATGGTTAGATTTTGATAAGTATTTAGTGGGAATGACAATGATGAAGACTGCACATTGTAACAGAAATACGTATCTGTAATGGATACCAAAATGAACTAAGTGGAATTAAATGGAAGATAACCTTTTTTGCTGTTTTAGTTAAGCATTCCTCTAACAACCCAATTTCATTACTTCGTCAGTTTTTTTATTTCAGTCTTTGATAAACTTTTGTGATTTATTTACAAGATGTATTTTTTATGAAATGAAAATCCAGTTCCCAACAACTTCGTCTCAGACATCATTTAGATTAGAAGTGACGTTTTTGTGCTATGATTTATTAAATTATTTTGAATGCGCCATATATGCAAAATAAGCAACGAGTCAAAATGGCCGAAATACAGCTTACATTTGATGTATTGCCCATAGTGAACAAGTATAATAAGCCAATTCGGAGAGGGTAAAGCTGGTCGGTTCATCAGATGACGTGGAATTGCTTCGCTTAACTTTGGTTGGATGGGATTGGCAGTACCCTCTCAGATTCCAATGCAACTTTGTGGATAAATAAATTATTTCTCTTAAGCAACATGTTATCTTTGAAAAAATCTGGACTTCCATTTGAAAAAGGCTGATCCAATTTATATACAAAAATAATAATGATTTAACAAATAATATTACCGAATATGGTCACATAGTGAGTTGTGAAAATTGTCTAAACTCTCAGAAAAAATGTAATTCCTGCACTGAAAAGAAAATCTTCATGAAAATTAAAACAAAATTATTTTTCTCAAACTCATCATTTATGAAAATCATTAATCTTTTTTCACGAAAGCGACTCATTTATCAACAAATCGTTTACAGATTGAAAGATGGGTATTTTTATAGGAAAAAAGATATTCTAACAAAAACTTTTTTTTCGTCTGTACTGAAAAAAATCTTTACCTTTAAAATTAAACCATACTTTGGGGGTGTCAACGCTTATCCTACTTCAGCAGCTTTGTATACTTGTTTACCAATAACATATATAATCGAGACTTCCATTTGAAAATGTCTGACTTTTTTCGATTTATGTTAAAACCACAGACAAACAGACGTTTAATGATTGATTTGAATATTATCATTTTCGCAACTACTCACTGCAGTGCTGACAACGGATCACTTTGACGTTTCTATATATATTGTGTTTATCTTGCATGCAACATTCTTTGCGACGTAGCGAGCTAGCGCATTTTTTCCGCAAGGAGCTCGAGAGTTGTTGTTACTGAGGTCCTATTTTTTGAGGCACAATGTTTTCAAGAAAAACTTATAAAAAGAGTTACGTCTATTTGTCTATGTTATAAAATATGCATTGTGCATCTTTTCTCATCCATTAGCAGTTCCACGCCGAATGATGAATTGGAAAAGCTCGAAAAGGATTTGCATAAAACTTAACGTAATTGTGTGTTATGGGTAGGGTTTTTGATCTAATTTCCGTCGTACTAAGCACAACCCGTGCTCTACCTATCTTTTTTGAATGGGTTTGAACAAAAGATGAAATATTTCTGTCAAAGATGATTTCTAAATTTATTCACCTTCCCATATGTACCGTTGGATTTGGTAAAGAGTCAGATATTATTTAAAATCTAATACTGCTTCTTGATTATAAATTCGTCCTACGAGTTTCAATTCCGTCCTAACGCATTGAAACGCCATTAGATAAACGTAGAAAAGGAGGATTCGCTAGGAGCGCTTCTTTTGTTTTGAGAACAATGAGCGTAAATATTCGTACAATACGCTCTAATAGGATTTATGTTGTACCTAATGAACTAACGCATCGGAAAAAACCTATTATTGATTTGTGCACGATATAATCATTGATATTGTTGATCATTTCTGATCGATAGAACGAAAATGGGCGATTACGACAAAGTAGCGTTCTACCCTAATCACTTATATTTTTGCACAAAAATTGCCATTTTGGGTTTGTAATGTTTTTCAAAAAGTTGCCTATGTCATTTTTCAATCAATTGTAGCACAAGACATCAGAATCAGAATAACGTCTGAGACAAAGTTGTAGAGAAAATTAAAGTCTTTCTGGGAAATACATACACGTTAGTTTTTTTATTTTATTTTGGGCGAAAATTAAAAAATGTTCAAAAAACTCAGATAGGTATCTAACAAAAAATCGTTGGGCAAGAACTTATAGTAATTTTTTTTAATATTTTTCTATTGCGCAATTTTATATAATTTGTACACAGAAAAATATTTCAGAAATTTCAAATTGTTTGGTGTGCAAAAACTATATTAAAAATTTTGCTTACTAGATGTTTAAAAACATGACCAAAAGTAGATGATCTACAATTTTTGTCAATTTTAAAGTGTCCATTGTTTAAAATAATCTTAAAGTTTGCATTTTTCATAAGGTTTTTTTTTTATCAAAATAGAGTGCAAAGAGTGTATACGTTGCGGTTGCCAAAGCAAATAGGGTAAATGTTGGCTTCGGCACCCATTGACTGTTTTCGGCAACCAAAATTTAAACGTTAATTTCACTATGTTTTCCCATCAACGCACTTTCCTGAATGTGTCCAAACGATTGTTTAGCCTTTCAGCTTCAATCTGATTATATTTGAACGATCGAGCAATCCAGTAATGCTACATTTTTCTTCAAATAAAGCATACTCACTACAAAATGAGGTTGATTTCGAGTTGCCGATAATAAAACAGCTGGTTAACACGCAGTTCTAATGGGAAGGTTGCCGAAGAAAAAGAGACTGCCGACAATAGTCACACTCACCTGAGAAGTTTGGAGCGTTGTAAAAACGCTTTCAAAACGTTTTGAAAAATTCTGTCGATTGGAATGGATAGAGAAGCAAGCAGCAGATGAATGTAAACAAACAGACACATCATATATGTGCGTGACGCTGAGAAAATGCTAGTAGAAGTGCAGACGCTGCTTAGATTGACGAGAATACGTAAATTCCCCTATGTCAGAAGCCATGTGTCCGATAATTAAATCCCAAAGAAGCATGGTCAAATCTCATCTCTTCAATACAGTTTTTGTGTATTCTGGAGAGCCTTCACACTAAGAAATAATACTTTTTAATGCGACGGAATCCATATTTGACGTAAATCATAGAATTTAAACAAACATATCATGTAAAATTAAGGTTTAATTCAATTTAAATTAAATTTTCATAACATGAAAATACACTGTGTTCATGAAATCATGAGTAATTTTTCTCATTTCGGAGATCAGATTTTTTCCAGTGCAGAGCACTTAAATTTACACAACTGTTTCATAGTGTGTTGTTTTGAGCCAATGATTGCTACTGGCAGCTTTTGGTCTGCTCAGTGCCACTTTTCAAGTAGCTAATTGCAATACGTTTTCCATGGTAGGATTGTAGAGTGTAAGAAGAGAGTGTACAAGAGAATTCTCGCGTCACTTTTCAAAAGGTAGTAAAAAATGTAAACAAATCGAGTTAAGCGATACAAACTATCTTCTATCATTGTATGTAATACAAAAATATCAATCCAAATTTACTTTCATTTATTTAAGATAATCAAAGGTCAAAAATTGTCCAATGTAAAGGGCGAACACGAAATTATTGCGACACCGAAAATGTCATGCCAATTTTCTTATAATGTTAAGAATCAAACCAAAATTTAGGGTAGTTTTATACATATATTTACTTCAAAAATCAAAAGAAAAGTAAATCGATGGAGTCTTGAGTGTAAAATTGAACGCATTTTCGCTTGACGTCCTCCATCAAAGTCTTTACAGTGTCATCCGGTACCAGTTTCTCAGTTTTTTTTTCCATTTTCTTAACATGTCCTTCTCGTCTTTGACTGTCTTCTTGTTCTTCCGAAGTTCCCGCTTCATTATTGCCCAGTACTGCTCCACCGGGCGCAGCTCCGGACAGTTTGGCGGATTCATGTCCTTTGGAACAAAATGGACAGAATTGGCTTCATACCACTCCAGGACACTTTTAGAATAGTGGCATGATGCCAAATCTGGCCAAAATAGCGGAGCTTCATCGTGCTGCTGCAAGAACGGCAAAAGGCGCTTCTCGAGGCATTCAGATTTGTAGATCTCGCCATTTACTGTGCCCTTTGTCACGAAAGGCTCACTCCTCAGTCCGCAAGAGCAGATGGCCTGCCAAATGAGATATTTGGAGGCGATCTTCGACATTTTCTTCTTCTTAAATTTGTCGTCCACATCGAACTTGCTCTTGCCGGTGAAAAACTCCAACCCCGGAATTTGCTTCGTTTCGTCGTCCATCACACAGCAGCCATATTTTGTCAGCATCTTCTCGTAGAGCTTCCGTGCCCGAGTTTTAGCCGTCGATTGTTGCCGTTCATCGCGGTTTGGGAAGTTCTGTACCTTGTATGTATGTAGTCCAGCTCTCTTCTTTGCATTCTGGACGTAGCTCTGCGACATGCCGATCTTTTTAGCCAAATCACGGCTTGAGACGTTGGGATTTGCTTTAATCATCCGCTTCACCTTTCCCTCCGTCTTTTTGTTCTCCGGTCCCGGTTCTCTTCCAGCTCCTTTGCCGTGGTCCAACGTCAACCGCTCCTGGAACCGCTTCAACACTCTGGAGACGGTTGAATGGTGAATGTTCAACATTTTTCCCAACTGCCGGTGCGCAGGTCAGGAAATTTCAGGTGTTTGGAATGAATTTGTTCTCTCAACTCGCGTTGGTTCACCTCCATTTTCGTTGAATCGAAAAACACGACTTCGAGTTTGACAGCATGTACATTGTACACAATACACATCAATGAGAAAGTGTGCAAAATTTGGTAGATTTTTACCCAATGGTAAAAAAGTTATGCCCTGTTGAATGTGTCGCAATAATTTCGTGTTCGCCCTTTACTGTTTGAAATGATGGGTACATGATTGTTACTTCGGTCATTCGGATTGCCTAACATCATTGGTGCTCATTTTCTAAAGGCGGGGCCAATCTGAACTTAGGTACTCTACCTGAAATCTGTGAAAGGGAATCTAGTATCATGTAGAACAAAACGTTCGATGTAACACTCATTGATTATGTCATTTAACTTGACTAGTTAAAACGTCCTATGTGTTTTTTTTTTTCTATTTTGTAGCATGAAATTCAAAATTCATAAAATTGTTATTTTACCGTTTCTACTGAATTTTAAACGTCATTTTTCACTGACATTAAAAATAGTATTGCAAAATGCAATGTTTCTAAACAGTAGACATAATTATCTGTCGAACTTTGACTTCGATTTGCTCAAAATGGTGGATATTTTACATTGGTTTATTTGAAAAGTGACGCGAGAACTGCCTTGAAAAATCTCGTTCAACGGCTAGTGAAACATTCGAATATACCGTGTGTATTGCTCATAGTAACGTATGACCTTCAAGTAACCGCACAGTCTTTCATCGAACAACTCCTCACCGGGAAGCGATATGATTAAATTCAATCTTCTGAAAAATCTCCCAGATATCGCTAAAAGACGCTTGCTAGACTTATTCAATTCCTTACTAGAAAACAACATTATACCGCCTGAATGGAGACAGGTCAAAGTAATAGCCATTCGAAAACCTGGCAAACCAGCGTCTGACCATAACTCATACCGTCCGATTGCTATGCTTTCGTCCATTAGGAAATTGTTGGAAAAAATGATCCTTAGGAGACTCGATCAGTGGGTCGAAACAAATAACTTGCTATCAAATACTCAGTTTGGATTCCGCAAGAGCAAAGGAACAAACGATTGTCTAGCGCTGCTTTCCACAGATATTCAACTGGCCTTTGCACACAAGGAGCAATTGGCTTCAGTATTCTTGGACATTAAGGGGGCTTTTGATTCAGTTTCCATTGAAATTCTGTCAGACAATCTGTACAGATGTGGACTTTCTGGAATTTTAAATAATTTCTTGGACAATTTGTTGTCAGAAAAGCAAATGAACTTTTCCCTTGGACAACTGACAACTTCCAGAATTAGCTACATGGGCCTGCCCAAGGCTCATGTCTCAGCCCTCTTCTTTATAACTTTTATGTCAAAGATATCGACAACTGTTTGGCAGAACAATGCACGCTTAGACAACTTCCAGATGACGGTGTGGTTTCCGTAAGAGGTCCACATGCCGTGGACTTGCAAGGACCATTGCAAAGAATCTAGGGATCGAATTCTCGCCGCAGAAAACTGAACTGGTAGTGTTTACTCGAAAGCGGTACCCAGCCCAAATGCAACTTAATCTTTTGGGCAGAAACATTACTCAATCATTGTCTTTCAAGTACCTTGGGGTCTGGTTTGATTCAAAGTGCACTTGGAATACCCATATTACGTATTTGAAGCAAAAATGTCAACAGAGGATCAACTTTCTCCGTTCAATTTGCGGCACATGGTAGGGTGCTCATCCGGGAGACCTCCTAACGCTTTATAAAACAACAATTCTCTCTGTTCTAGAGTACGGCTCTTTCTGCTTTGTCTCGGCAAGAAAATGTCACCTAATAAAATTGGAACGAATTCAGTATCGTTGTCTGCGTATTGCTCTTGGCTGTATGCACTCAACGCATAACATGAGTCTCGAGGTTCTGGCAGGAGTAACACCCCTCCAGAACCGTTTCTGGGAGCTCTCTCTCAGAATACTAATCAAATGCGGAGTGACGAACACACTTATAATTGAAAATTTTGAAGAAATTCTTGGGCTGAACACACAATCTCGATTTATGAGAATCTACCACCACTACATATCGTCGGATATGTATCTTCGTTGTTATACTTCAGACCGTGCTCACTTCACCAATCGCAGTTCCTCAATTGAATATGATCTGTACATGAAACAAGTGATTCATTGGATTCCAGATCAACTTCGAACTATTATTATCCCGCGTATTTTTACTGAAAAGTACCAACACGTCAATTGCGTGAAAAGATGTTTTACAGACGGGTCCCGTCTCAATGGATCCACTGGCTTCGGTGTCTTCAATGAAAACTCTAGTGCC
The DNA here is from genome assembly GCF_037179485.1 of Ochlerotatus camptorhynchus. Taxonomy (NCBI): domain Eukaryota; kingdom Metazoa; phylum Arthropoda; class Insecta; order Diptera; family Culicidae; genus Ochlerotatus; species Ochlerotatus camptorhynchus. The sequence continues at coordinate 4,693,798 of NW_027040506.1, read as the reverse complement.
TTCCGCAAACTTCAGGAACCTTGTTCCGTTTTTGTTGCTGAGCTGGCAGCAATCAACTTCGCATTGGGGATGATTTCCAACATGCCCGCAGACCATTACTTCATCTTCACGGATAGTCTCAGTTTGATTGAGGCTATTCGGTCGATGAAACAAGGTAGGCACTCATCTTATTTCCTTTCAAAGGTAAGGGAGCAGATGAGTGTACTGGTCGAAAGATCATATATGATTACCTTTGTATGGGTCCCCTCACATTGCTCAATCCCAGGCAATGAGAAGGTGGACTCTCTCGCAAAGGTGGGCGCGCAGGAAGGCGAATTTTATGACAGGCAAATTTCACACGATGAATTTTACCATTTAGTGCGTCAGAGTACCCTTTCGAGTTGGCAAACCGATTGGGACACTGGAAATCTTGGACGGTGGTTACATTCAATTATTCCTAATGTTTCTTCGAGAGCGTGGTTTAAAGGCTTGGGCTTAAGTCGTGACTTCATTCGCGTGATGAGTAGACTTATGTCCAACCACCACTCGCAAGATGCTCATCTCAATAGAATAAACCTCGTGGACAGCAACATCTGTCGGTGTGGAAACGGTTACGATGACATCGAACACGCAGTTTGGCAATGTACGGATAATGACGCCGCCAGAGAGCGACTTTTGAATACCCTCGAGGCCCAAGGAAGACAACCCTATGTTCCTATCAGAGACGTGTTGGGTGCCCGCGATCTCTGCAATATGCAGTCGATTTATGTGTTTCTGCAAATGTCTAGTATAAGAATTTAATTCGTTTGTCTTTTGTATCTCTTTATTAGTTTTTGTTTGTCTTGTCCCCCGTCTCGATGAGTCTCATCGTCGCTCACTGGTCACCATAGCCGGTTGAACTCCAGATGAATCTAGAACCATACTACCATTCATACTGGCGATATCGCTCTGATGAGACAACGAAACCCTACCCCAAGCTCCTCCCCTTTTCCTATCCTTCGACAATGTACCCCTCTAACCTCTAGGAAGCCGCGAATATTCGGCCCAACTCCTACTAGACATAGAATTAAGTGAATTTTGTTACAAACAAAGAAAATGAATTATCGGCTCCGTAAAGCTAACGCGATTGAGCCTTACAAATAAACGAACTAGATAAAAAAAGTTACCGCAGAGTTGAGTTGTACCGCATTTTGAGCAGGAGTATCCCTTTGACGTCGACTAGATGGCCAAGTTATCTTTCCTGCTTCATGAAGTGTCTACACTTGTCGATTTTGACGATGAATCCGTAGTACTGTCGTCTCCCCAGAAGCTACTAAAGATTTTCATAGAGAGTTTGAAGTGGGCAACTTCCAATCAGGATATCTTTAAAGGTACTCTCCGGGAACAAGAAAGGTTTTTTTTATAATTATTTACTAAGGAGATTCAGCAGGAAAGGTTGACTTTTAGGCTCAATTGCACTGCCCAAGTAATATTTCAAGTTTTATAGAGGATTTAAAGTATTCTAAAAGTCTAAATCATGGTCTACAAAATCCTCATAAAACCAACATTGTAACTTGGGTGAGCAGCACAGATTCGCACAGTTGGACATGCGGACAGCTACTAAATGTACGGCCCTGTCGCTATAGCTCAGGGGAGTGATGATTGAAGGTTTTATAAAGGCTGGATCATTTAGAAAGGGGGTACTTTGAAATGCGTGTATTTTTTTAAACTTTTCTTGCAATCGGATTTCAATAAAGTATGAAACAAAGGTAATAACATTTTATTTCAAGAAAATCATTCATCGATATTTTGAAGAAATTTTCGCTTTTTTTCATCCGACCAACGACACTTCGACACTGTTCCCTTCATCTTCAGTTTCTGCTTGATTATCGCCCAATACTTCTCTTTTGGACCGAACTGGGGATAATTTGGTAGATTCAGCTCTTTTGGTATGAACTGAACTCCATTGTCGTTGTACCATTGTTGCACACCCTTGCTGTAATGGCAGCTGACTAGCTCTGGCCAAAACGTTTCTTGCCACAGGAACAGATCCCTTGTCGAGCATATCCGCCGAAACAAACTTGAATCTGCCAGGAACCTTGCTGATAGAAGGATCCTTGTAGAATTTGAGCCCCGGGATTTGTTTGAAATCGGCTTTCGCATAGGTTTCATCGTCCATCAAGATACATCCATCGAGTTCCGTCAGCACCTGGTCGTACAGCTTATGTGCCCTGGTTATGGTCACTGTTTGTTGTTGGAAGCTTCGTTTCGGTTGCCGACTTGCTCGGTAGGGTTTGTAGCCTTCTCGGAGACGAATTCACCGCACAGTACAGCGGTCAGCATTCAGTTTTTTCTCATCAAATCATAATCCGAGCAGTTGGGATCAGTCTTGATTTTCCGAATGACCTTCAACCGCAGTTGACGATAAACGGTTCCATTCCAGCACAGTTTACAAACAATAAAAGCTGTCAAAAGCATGCATATCCGACCACTGGGAGCACCGCTATCTCCAAAATGAAGTATCTAAATGATCTAGCCCTTAGTCACTTCAAGGACGTCGTAGCACATCTGTGCAGTACTCCATTAGATTTCAGGGTTAAACGTACCGGAGTATTCATACAGCGGCAAAAACTCCAGGAAACTGGACTTGGCCGTATCGATTTTTGTCGCTGCCGGAGGAGCCATCTAGATTGCTAAATATGGTCGATACGAGATCATCCCACAGACCAAATTGTACCATTGAATATGATATTTGTAACTGTGATTTCATCTGTTTCTTCAGCATCGACTGACTTTTATCAGAAAAGCAGTCTCGGCCCTTGTGGATTGGACCAAAGAGAATAAATCAAGAGCAAATTTTCATTACGTCGAAAGTAACAAAGGTAAACAAAGTTAAGCTATCAGTGTCAATCGATGCTCCTGCTATTACACTATATACTGTCCGAATATAGGATCACAACCCATTTTTAAATTAATTTACCAGTCAAATTGCTTTTTGGCGTAATTACTTTCCGTTCAAAATATGTTTCGATGTTATTTAAGTCACTCGATTGCTATGGAAATGCCATTTGTCTTAAGTAACAGCGCAAAGAAACCCGTGAAAAGTGTACGTTCGTCGTTTCGCTTTCTCATTATTAAAGTGAATTAATCGAACTGTTTGTCACTAAGATGATTACGGTGGTCCTAAAATCATGAATGGGCTGCACGTAAGGAGACGTGATTGATAATTCTCCCGAATATCCTGGTAAATACACTTTGACTTAAGTAACATTAGGGGGCCACCAAACGACGTATAATAACTTATGACACTCAAAAACCAGTATTTTTTAGCAAGAAAGCTAGTGATCTGCTTTGTATGATTCTCTTTTTTTTTGAGGAACGCAGAATTGAGCAAAACAAACAGCTGAGCGTAACATGGATGATTTTGAGTGTATTAGTTTTTACATTCTGAGCCTTTTACTATTGCATTCTGCTGCGTGAGCTGAGTGAGAATTTCGGAGAAACAATCACTTCTTATGCTCTAGCCTCACACATAAATTGACATGGCTGTAAGGTTGGCCTATGGATCTAAGATTGGGCCTATCGCTAAAAATCTGTTATTGATCAATTTTATCTAGATGGACGCGTCATTGGGACGGTACTAATAGATATCTTTGGTCTCTATTGAAAATTTTGTCGAGTGCTATGTATAGGCACAAATTATGGGCATTTAGGCCAATATTACATTCATTTGTAACACACAAACGTAAGCGTCACGCAAAAACTGAAAAACTTCTGCGGCCAATTCAACTGATTTAAATCACTGAGCCACAAAATATCTCACTCGGCTATTTAAATCGTTAGCGTTCGGTTTTTGCGCATTCAATCTGATTCTCCCTCGGTAGAGAAAATTGTTCGGCTGCCTTTCAGTGTATCCTTCATTCCTTCTACTGTTATCAGTTTCGAGTCTACATGCAGACTCACTTGGATGGAAGAATTTCCTTTCGTTCATGCCATAACGAAGCATGGAAAAATTCATTCACTCGCATGAACACCACCGAAACAAAATAGTCACCCTCACCTACAAACAGATTTGTAAGTGAAGGTGACTATTTTGTTTCTGTGGTGTTCACGCGAGTGATTGAATTTTTCCATGCTTCGCTATGGCATTAGTGTTCCAGTTTTTGGCCCTGGTTAGACAAAATGGCTCAAATATGCAATAAATATTTATGGTTTAATATGCGGAGATGTATCACAAAATATGTGTTCTAGTCTTGCATGAAATTTAATTTGGTGAAGAATTAAATTTTAAGACAGGTACGTTAAGTACAACACCAATAAGGGTACCATTTGGGTCAAAAACTGGCACACTTACCTAACAATAAAGAGATTTTGAAGAAAACTGCTTAACCAGCTTAAAACATTCTGATGATAATTTTAAGAATAAATTACACTTCGTTAAATGCTTCTAGTTGATTCAACTTAGTTATTTCATGAATATATTTCAACAATCAATATCCCTCTCTTAGCTCCACTACCGAACGCATATCTTTTGCTCTGTCATTTGCACAGTAAAGTCCCTACTTCTGCAGCCCAGTTTAACATTGTAACTGAACTGTACCCATACCAGTTTCAAACCCGCGAACAGTGATTATATCACGTTCGTCCTGCAAAACATAAAATCACATTCAAAGTCCACAGTTTTTTAATGATTTTCATCATTTCTCTCTTCCACCGCAGTATAATTTTTAATCCCCGCGTGAAATTTATTTAATCCTCCCGTGTGAGTGTGCCAAAAAGTGCCATGAGAAATCGTTAAAAATTACAACGGACCACACTCTCGAATCATCGCCGTCGCTGAATGCAGATTTGGAGCCTTAAGAAGGAAGTAATTTGCAGTTAAAAAATAATCAGCATCGGAATGGCACAATCCTCTTATCATCGCATTCGGGCGAGCAAAAAATTAGGAACCAATTGGCCCATCTAGAGAAAAAAAAATGTTCCACATTGAAAACATGTAACCGAAAGAACTCACCGGTCCGGATGTCGATAAAAATTCCGGTTCGGTTCAGAGCACTCATTCACACGGGCTTATCAATGAAATGGAACCGGTTTTCATTCAGAAAAACGAAAGCCCAAAAATCTGTTCAATGGGCCATGTTAAGAATATAGCGAAGTGGACATAAAATAGCGATGTTCTCGGTGCGATTGTTTTTTTCCCTTGATGTTGGACTCCTCCACCACCAACAACTTCGGCCTGAATAGCGACCGAGGGTAACGTGTCGGCGATGGTGCTAGTGATGGTGGTGGGACGAGTGCTTTACAAGAGATTGTGGTGTTCTGCTCGATTGAATTTCGAAGTAATTTGAATATTTTATAGACTCAAGTTGTCCGGCTGGCCATATCAGTTTGATTGTGACCTGGAATGAAATTGGTTGCCATCCATGGAGAGAATGCTCTTCTTTTGAATGAATTAGAAAGTCTTGTTTGAAAATGTTCCAGCTTTTCTTTGTGTCAAAACGAATGTCATACTGGTTGTGCATTTGTTCAGCAAATTCTAAAACCACTGCAAACTTTCCTTTGCCTGCAACTCAAAATTCCACCATAGTCGTCGTTGTCGTTGCCGTCGTCAATAATTTATAATGTGTCTGAAGCAAACAATAAGACCCCGGCACACAAAAGAAGATTGATAGGAATCTTCGCTTTCTGCAACCCGCTTCACTTACTAGCACGTACAGTCAACTCTTCTGGTCCTTCGTCCAGCATCAATCAGTGATCCCAAGCGAGATCTCTCCGAAGCAGCACAAGCAACGCCAAAACCACCTGCATTTTGATTTATGGTGAATCACTTGCGGCGACGACGACGACGACGACGACTGTAATTATAATTATTTTCCATCTTTCGTTCGATGCTTCACGCCAGCTCGGAAAGAGTAAGTGGTCTTCCTTCCTTCGAAAAGGCACTTAGCTTTTTTACAAGTTCAAAATTGCTTTCTTCCTTCTCGGGATGCACCCTTTCCTCGTAAAATAAATTATGACGATGCATTCTTGAACTTTTCAGAAATATGACATAAACCTTCATCGCGTTGTAGAGGTTTCAACATCAACAAATTGGATTCAATAAAAACAACCGAAGCCACTGCACTGCAACCGCATCCAAAACGCAACAATGTTGCGCCGCCAATAAAGGCCACCTCCACCAGCTTTCAATACCTCAGATATGTCTCCCATCTTATCGCGGTTACGAGATTAAATAAATATACATATTTGCCTCCCCGGCTACCGCCGTAGCTCCCTCCCCCTTCCATCAATGCATTGTATTGAGCGAAAACCCCCAGCGAGCGAAAGATGATTTATGTCTACCGGTCGTTGCGCGAACTGCTGTCGCATTCAGCGTTCACGAGATCGATTGAATGCAACTGATATATTCGTTCGCGTTTTTTGCTCCTCTTGTCAATACTCGAGATTCCTTCATTTGCAATTCATATGCGCTTACTTCTTCGAAGTGAGGCTCTCCGAGACAGGATGCATTAATGAAGCGTGCAAGCTCATAGAAGTCAATTGACCTGTCTCGCTGCGGCGGTTGCTGCTGCTGCTGCCGCCTTCCAATGCCATCTACTAATGAATTGTGTGAATGTGGATGATATGTGGGATTTGTCTGTGGGCCCCATAGAATGCAGTCATTGCAATCGACTGACGCCGGCATTGATCATTGCAGATTGCAGAGCATGACGAGAATGCGGTGATTGGAAAATGCTTCTTGAATTGATTGAGATGTTGGGTGCTACCCATTGCATCAGTCAGATTTGGCTTCTTTAGAGAATCTAGTGATGCAATATAACTATTGCGTTTGAAGTCTTGCCAACAAGATTTGCTACCATCTAGGTTGTTTTTTAAATCATTTATTTCTAGGGTTCTGATGCATGTTCATTGTGCTTAATTTTGTTGCTAAGGAATTCAACTTTGACTGACAAAGCGGCGCTCCTTTGAAGCGTGCTCTCACTCGTCGAAAGATATAAATTATTAAAACCGAATACTACATCATTGCTCAATAGATATACTACAATAGATCAAATTACTGGTCGCAGTGGTTTTAGGTCCCGAACAGATAAAAATAAAATATTTTTTTATTATGATAAGAATAACTCAAATATATAAGCATTTTTGGCTATTAAGTCCCAACTGGAGATTAACGCATGCCCACATCCATCCTGAGGTATCTTTCTCCTGTCATCAAAGGTGCATCCAGGTTTCGGAATAAGTTCCACGTCAAATGACGAATCGATCTGACACGACATGCTCCGATTTGCATGAAACCTTGCATAATTGTTTGTTGTGGTCAATTATTCACATAAGAGCTAAAATTCTTAGGAATTCTTAGATCTTCTGTTGAACTGATTTTTTGTAACGTCCCGTTAGAACACGAATGTTCTTGGGAACAGCTTCAGATGCAACTGTATTATAAGTAATAGTGGTGGTTGTTTGTATTTTAAGTAATAATGGCCACTCTCACTGAACCGGGAAACCAGGAATCGTACACAATCGAGAAAAACCGAGAATTTATTTTATTTGATCATAAAAAAACATTTTTTTATGTATTTCCGTTATCTAGAATATTTCACTTAGAATCATGCTCGAAATTCTTAACTTTTCCTTAGTTTGGAATACCAAAAAATAGCAATGCCCTAGGGTTTTGATATGTTTTCAAACCCAAGGTGATGATAATGTATCCAAATGATTGAAGTGAAAATCTTAAGTTATTTCTAAGCCTTGAACACGTAATTCTTCAACAACTTTTGCAATCTTCCAATGTTGTTTTATGTCAAAATCTTCTGGAAGGCTACTCAGAATTTTCAGCAAATTATATTCGAAATTCACTGTGAAATATCCTCTTTGAAACCGTTTCGGAAATCTCTTTAAATTTTTTCAAAATCCTAATGAATTCTCGTAGAGATTTCCTTAAAACTATGAATTTTCGACAGGTTTATTAATGTGAAACTATATCACTTTTCGTGGTACGTTACGGGATATAAGGTCTACCACCGATTATTAGCCCTGACTAGTTCAAACAAGAGGAACAGGATTGTTCAGTAATCAAAGGAACACATCTTAGTCCTTGTTACTTTTTATCCCTTGTTGATAGTGATAAGTCCTCGGGTTGCCTGGACCGAGGATGATCTTGAAACAAGGCAAATAATTAGTTAGTTAGTCTTGATCTATGTGATTCCTAATCTTCTATTCGTTGTTCCCTAGGTTGAAGTGGTTGAGGCTAGGAATCTGATTCATGGTCATTATCAGTGTCATTCCTTAATTTTGTTGCTAAGGAAACCAATTTTAATTGACAAAGTGGCGCGCTTCACAGATTTTCAGGATAAAAAATAAATTTTCATCAAAATTTATTATTTTAGGGGATTACGAATCGAACTGGAGGGTGGCCTATAAGAAATCTAAAACTTTTTTTTTCCAAAATTAAGTGCCCTACAAAGTGTTGTCTACCTGCAAGGTAATGTTATAATGTCATTTCCGTCAGATTGTGGAACCTCTATATATTTTTGAGAGCAATTCTTATGATTTCACTCCCTATGATGACTTTCGATTTTGCCCGATTGAAAATTCTTAACAACTTTTTAGATTGAATAAAACATATCAATTTTTCACAGCTCAAAGATTCGAATGAGTAGAATCATTAATAATCATTGAATTTTATTGATCTTTTGTCCAGTTTGATCTGAAGTTGAAAACTTAGTTAGTGGACACTTGATCCTCCAAGGATTATTTACACTTATGGTGTTACAGCTATAGTAACGTCGTGTAAGAAGATTATTTCAAACATGCTGTACTGCGGATTGATCAAGGATCACGCTTTTTATCGTCAGCATAAAGGGCGAACACGAAATTATTGCGACACCGAAAATGTCATGCCAATTTTCTTATAATGTTTAGAATCAAACCAAAATTTTAGGGTAGTTTTATACATATATTTACTTCAAAAATCAAAAGAAAAGTCAATCGATGGAGCCTTGAGGGTAAAATTGAACGCATTTTCGCTTGATGCCCTCCATCAAAGTCTTTACAGTGTCATCCGGTACCAGTTTCTCAGTTTTTTTTCCATTTTCTTAACATGTCCTTCTCGTCTTTGACTGTCTTCTTGCTCTTCCGAAGTTCTCGCTTCATTATTGCCCAGTACTGCTCCACCGGGCGCAGCTCCGGACAGTTTGGCGGATTCATGTCCTTTGGAACAAAATGGACAGAATTGGCCTCATACCACTCCAGGACACTTTAAGAATAGTGGCATGATGCCAAATCTGGCCAAAATAGCGGAGCTTCGTCGTGCTGCTGCAATAACGGCAAAAGGCGCTTCTCGAGGCACTCAGATTTGTAGATCTCGCCATTTACTGTGCCCTTTGTCACGAAAGGCTCACTCCTCAGTCCGCAAGAGCAGATGGCCAGCCAAATGAGATATTTGGAGGCGAACTTCGACATTTTCTTCTTCTTAAATTTATCGTCCACATCGAACTTGCTCTTGCCGGTGAAAAACTCCAACCCCGGAATTTGCTTAAAATCGGCTTTTATATACGTTTCGTCGTCCATCACACAGCAGCCATATTTTGTCAGCATCTTCTCGTAGAGCTTCCGTGCCCGAGTTTTAGCCGTCGATTGTTGCCGCTCATCGCGGTTTGGGAAGTTCTGTACCTTGTATGTATGTAGTCCAGCTCTCTTCTTTGCATTCTGGACGTAGCTCTGTGACATGCCGATCTGTTTAGCCAAATCACGGCTTGAGACGTTGGGATTTGCTTTAATCATCCGCTTCACCTTTCCCTCCGTCTTTTTGCTCTTCGGTCCCGGTTTTCTTCCAGCTCCTTTGCCGTGGTCCAACGTCAACCGCTCCTGGAACCGCTTCAACACTCTGGAGACGGTTGAATGGTAAATGTTCAACATTTTTCCCAAGTGCCGGTGCGACAGGTCAGGAAATTCCAGGTGTTTGGAAAGAATTTGTTCTCTCAACTCGCGTTGGTTCACCTCCATTTGCGTTGAATCGAAAAACACGACTTCGAGTTTGACAGCATGTACACAATACACATCAATGAGAAAGTGAGCAAAATTTGGTTGATTTTTACCCAATGGTAAAAAAGTTATGCCCTGTTGAATGTGTCGCAATAATTTCGTGTTCGCCCTTTAATCCGATGAATCGCAAGCATGATATCGGACTTGTTGTTAGTGATTTTCGTGGCATTGAGGTGAGTATTTTGGACTGGTCGGCAAATCGCTGGGTCATTGCAGAGATTTTAATTTCAGGCCTATTCTGTGAAGTGTGAAATGTGAGGTAACTCGCTGCCCTGGTTAAGTAACATTTCACCGCAACCTTAGACATGATCTTTGAACATCACTTGATTAAACTTGAAGCTCGCAAAATTCGCAGAAGTTCTCAGAAATTGATGACATTGGAAGAATTTCTCTGAAGTTCTTAAGAATTTACAATACTTCCTTGAAGATTGCAGAACTACTCCGAGGAGCTTTAAATAATTCGTATGCAGTTCAGTTTATGAATGATCTAATAACTTCCAGTGAAGTTCTCTGTTCTTAAAAGGAAGTTCTCTGAACTTCAAGCAAAGTTCTCTGAAGTTCAGGCGAAATTATACGAACTTCATGCAAAATTCTCTGAACCTCAGGCGAAATTCTCTGAACTTCAGGCGAAATTCTCGTAACTAAAAGGGAAGTTCACAGAACATCCAACGTTCACAGAACGAATAATTTCCGAACAAATGTTCAAAGTTTACAGGACAACACATTAATGGAGACTTGAAGTTTTTCTTCAAATCTACAGGAAAAAGAGTGCACGTTTGACTTGCTCATTTACTGTCTGCGGCAGTGAAGTAGTTTTAACGACGTTTCATTACTACCTAACAAAAACATAGTTTTGAGGGGTTTTAGACCAACAACTTCCACTCCACCGCGTACCCAACCTCTCACCCAACACTCCTGCTGCCTGTGGGGTCATCGTGAATTACAAACAGCCTCTTGTAAGTGGAAAGGCAGTGCATAGTGGGAAAGATATGCAATCTAGCTGGACTAAATTAACATTAACAATAGTCGGCAAAAATTAACATTTTTTCCGCCCTCCGTCCTAATGCATTGCATTCAATAGATTTTTGCCTCGCTGAATCTAAATATGTTCTAAGAATTTTCGTATTACGTACAGTTTTTAAGAAAAACGGATTTAAATGTAATTATTTTCATGGAAAAATTCAACTTTGAGAGAGAAAATATGCTCTCACTAGTTCAATTTCTCAACATGCCATATATTTTGATGACTCTCTATTTGTGATTTCCCTCTCACAGACTACAAAATAGAGTACCTGACACTGCAAAACATGTATGGTACCTCTATATATGCATTTTTATTAACATCCGAAGTCCCTCTTTTTTATATATTTTGCACGGGTAATCCTTGAAGGGTGAGCTAATTTGTGTGTAGAATGAGTAAAAAAGAAGGGACTTCAGATGTTCAGATGTTAATGTTGCCTCTGGCTGAAAGTCTCGCTAATAAAGATAACCTAACCTAACCTTCAGATGTTAATCTAAATGCATATATAGAGGTACCTAGCAGACATGTTTTGCCATGCACTATCCTCTGTGAACAATTAACGAAAAACAGATTATGTGTAGTTTCCGATTGATGTCACTACCAACAACAGCAGGGAGATCTGATGGAAAATGAATGCAGTAGCTTGACAAAATGATTAATTGTTGAAAAAAATGGGTTGAAACTCACAAAAGTACGAATTTTCATGGAAACATGTTTTGTCTGTTCTGCCGAGTTTGATTTCGTCCCGCAATTTGAAAATTAGTTTTTGATTTTTAGTATGGAGCGTGATGGTAGATTTTCATTTAGCACCATGAATTGTAGAGAAACCTGGGTTTAAATTTTCAAAAGTACACATTTACATGCAAATTTGATTAGCATGTTCTGTCAGGTTGGATTTCGGGTCCGCCATTTGAAAGATAGTATCGAATTTTGGAAAATGGACGATGCTGAATGCTGATTTTTTAGCACACGCAATTGTGAGAAAACCATGTTTAAATTCACAAATGTACGTATTTTTATGGAAATTTGATTTTCCCGTTCTGCCAAACTGGATTTCGGCACCGTCTTTTGTCAGTTAGGCTTGAGTTTTATAGAATGAACCGTGAATTTTAAACCCGTTTTTCTCAACAATTGTTATATTCATATACGGATACAGTAAGTCCCATTGTATAAAATCCAAGTCTAAAATTCAAAGGCCGGAACCTAAATCCAACTTAGAAGAAAAGGCAAAACAACTAAATCTATGAAAATACTTACTATTGGGACTTTAATCCAGGTTTTATCAACAATTGACCGTGCTAAAAAATGGATTTCGCAAGGTCTATTCTATAATATCTACGCCTAGCCTTAAAAGAGCAGAACCAAAATCCAACTTGGCAGAACAAGCAGTCTAAATTTACATGAAAACACGTTTATTTATAAATTTATACCCGTGTTTTTCAGCTATACTACGTGCTACAAAAAACCTAACCTCACGTATGGATTCTGCAAGATTCATTCTTCACAATTTGAACCCAATATTATATGGGCTGGGTAGAAATCCTACTTGGTAGAGCAGTCAAAGAATTCAATGAAATTACGTACTTTGGTGCATTTAAAACTAGTTTTCTACGTGTTTGTACGTGTTTAAAAAAATATGAGTAATATTTGGATTTAGCGAGACAAAATCTATTAAATTCATTGCAAATGGTCAAAGGGCGTAGACCACTTCCGACTTGTGTAATTCAAAACCAATCATTTCCGAGACATGGTGTTTTAAGCAATCTTATAATGATGAGTATCATCTTTTGACAGGATATTACCCAAGTAACACAAATTCAAAGGATTATGTTGAGTAAACTGCTATACAACCAAAAGCAGTCATACAAAGGTTATATAAACTGTTATATAACATGTGTGTTGCTTGGGTAGTAGGGGAGGGACTCTTCTTGGATCAAGGCATGCCCATCGACCCAACGACCAGGTACCAATGTTGTACTGCTGTGAAGTGTTGCGTTCCAACTAGCGTTGCCAAACTTTCAGATGTACTTAGTTAATCCAGGATTCGTATCGCTCCTCAAGACAAGATTTTAAGAAAAATCTGGAAGTCTCCTACGCATGTCAGATTTTTCCAGACATTTTTTGGGGATTCTTCCAGCTTTTTCGAAAAAAAAAAGTACTGACAACTCTGGTTGCAAAAGACTCAGACAATTTTTAGGAAAGCAGGTGCAATCGGGATTAGGTAAAATTTATGTGATCTCGCAGGGACGTATTGGAACTGGTTCGATTTATAATAAGTAGAAGGGATTCAAAGAGTAGCTCTTTTGGGTCATAGCATTAAAATCGTCCAATCATTTAATTTCGATCCGTCAAATGTAGTTCGCATCAATCAATCAGTTTAAAGGCTGATTCACTGATGACTAATGATTGTTTCTTTTTGGTAGCTTACCGCTACTAACCCTGAGATATGTAGGCAAAAAACGGATTAATGTCCCTAATGTCAGCCTAAGTGTCCCTAATAGTAGGTCCATAAATAAATTTTGAAGAAAAACATTATTTGCCAATTTTCCAGTTGCAACCAAAAATATCCACTTGTAGTGTACAGAGTACGCATTGTTTTAAGACGCACTTGATTTCGGATTGTGCGTAAGCATTAATATTCAAATGCATATCATAAAAGGGGAGGACTTAATTCTTAAAATTGTGTTTCCTGCCAAATTTAAGAACCACGAACTTTTACTTTCATGACAAAGGGGAAATGGATGTAATGTCGGCCTAAATGCCTCTAATTTGGGCCCATACACAAATTCCGCAATCGACTAAATTTTCAATAGCGACCAAAAATATACATGAGTATCCCAATGACGCGTTCATCTATATAAAATTGATAAATAGCAGATTTTTAACGATGGGCCCAACCTTAGATCCAAACGCCAACATTAGAGCCATTTCCCTATAATTATATCAGAAGCTCGAGAACATTCTCCTTTACAAACATGAAGTCATCAAAACGGAATCAAGACTCCCCCAATTTTTTAAACATGGTTGGGAACATCTTTCAAAAAGAAACAGGCTTTTGCGAATTTATACATCACTTTGAAGGCTTTAGAATATTCATAAATTTATATAAGATATTTGGCTGTGGGCTGTGTGAAAACCGCAACAAGTTTGTCCACTTTTCCCTATGGAACGGGAAGGGGGCTAGAATAAACATAGCAGGCAGTATTCGGAAATCATTCTCAAATCTCATTTCTGACCGAATAAACTCACGTGCGAATTTGCGAACAAATCTCACGCTTGAGATTCTCATGCACTTTCACGCACTCTTACAACCCCAAAAATTAATTTCATTTCAAAACTTATAAAATCAAATCAAACGTCAATCAGATTGGAGCAATGAATATCGTCTAAATATAAAGGAATTAATTTTCAAACCGAAAAACTCATCGGTGATTATTGTGCAGCTGAATTTTGCAAGGAAAACTCATAAGCGAATTATCTCACGTAGTGTTGGCAAATCAGAAATCAATTGATATTTGTCCGCTCATGCGCTCGTAATATCACGCGTGATATTGGAACACAATATCATGCTTGATATTGATTTTACAAGCTCCTTTGATATTGCGAGACTATTCACAACGTGCAAAAATCAAGCTGAGAGTTGACTCGACACAAAAATGATTCCATTGCATATCGTTTTCTTAAAAAGAGAAAGCATAGTTTGCTATCTCTTTTTAATCTTCACCGACGGCAGACACGAAGGGACTGCTGTAAGCCGTTATGGAAGTTTCGGTTGCATTCGGGTGTAAAGCAAAACTCATTAAACTCAATCTCACCACAGTTTGGTGAGATTTGCATTTGGTGAGTTTTGTTAGCTTGATATTCAGAGCTGCGATATCACAGCTTGCAAAATCAACCGCAGTTGTTTGCTTGTTGATTTTTGTCTATGAAAATCAAGCGTGATCTTGGGCGTTGGTGAGATTTGATTTTTTTGATATTTCCCCATAACTGATCTCACGCATGAGATTTGAATTTTTGAGTTTTTTTGAACCCATGTACAGGTAACAAGAAATGACATTTTAACGATGAAATCATCATAATTCTGTTTACTCTTTGTTTGTATCTTGGGGTCAATATGACCCCAGGCAATTTTTACTTTCTTGATTATTCGTCAAAACGATTTTTCTCTGACATTTTACATGCTTAAGTCTTCTTTCTATGCCTCCCTCTTAGTTGAGAGATGTTTTGAATTTAATTTAAAACCCATTTTTAAAAAAATTCGCGATGAACTTTTGACCCCCACTTCCCCTAATGGATCTCTTTGGTTAAGCGTTCTAAAATCTCATTCATTGAGCCTTACTTAAAGAAATCAAGAAACCAAAACTCACGCTTGAGATTCTCATATTTGACATAGCCAAAAATTCATCCCAAAGTAAAACTCCTAAAAACCATTCAATTGTCAAATGATTTCTTGTTTGTACATGTCCCTTAGAAAAAGATAATCATAGATACAGTGTGTCCCAAAATTGATCGTACAGCTGTACTTAAATTTTAGTTAAACGGCTCTAAAAGTACAAGTTAAAAAGATACATCTTTGAATTTTTGGCAGCTAACTCAGCATACATCTATCAATTATTGGCTCAGTATTGAGCATATTTGGTTAAGATTACAAAAAGTTAGAGCAATTTAAGAAAAACGCCTTTTTCATGAAAACCCTTATTTTCCTGAAATAAAATAAAGATAACTTCTTGATATTTTGCTCATTTTTAGTCGTAATAAAAATCATTCATATGCCACTAATTTTACTAAAATTTGTCCACTAGGTAAAAAGTTGAAAATCGAGCGTTTTACTAAAATAAATCTAACTTCATACAGACTCTTCCAATAAAGACCAAAACTATAGCAAAAAATCAATAAACATTTGTTCAACCACCAGCCACGATAAAAAAAAATCTATTCACCATGTTTCAAAAACTGTCCGCTAGGGTGTACAATCAATTTTGAGATACACTGTATGTCAATGAATCTTCTTCATTTAATTCTCAAAGGAATGAAATTATTTTATTGTCTCAAAATATTTAAATACCTATGTTCTCATTGGAATTAACCAGAAAGATGAAGAGGAAGATCGATTGTCTGGATGTTCCTTAGGGCCACCCACATTAGATCAATTTGCATTGTAGTTATGAAAATAGATTTAGCTATCACTTTGCCGCAACGCATCAGATTCGGATCTAATATGCGAGGCTTTTTAGTATTCTTTTTGGGCAGCATGAAAATGTGAGATTTCTAAACGCAATTGTAATCTGTTGCAGCCAGAAATGCTCCACGATTGGATTTTTGAATTCAAACTCACTGTCATCAACTGTCCTGTACGCGAATCTCAATCCCTGCTCAATTTTCCTAAAAAAAACCTAAGGCATTAATTGTTCAATAAACTTAAATCCCTCTAGGATCCCAGCATCCGTACATTATGAACCTTGACTGTACTAAAAACAAATCCAATAACCTCAACACCTCATCGTCAATCGCCTTCGCGACATGGCGCGACAAACTCCCCCTGAGGCTATAAATCACACTTCAGCCCAGAGTCAGACGACGAGAGCTGACGGTTTTATCGCCAAGTAATTTTACTCCGGTTGCCTCCGCTCGGCTCCGGATCCGAGTTACTGTAAATATGAAGTCTCCGGTCCTCCATTCAGTAGAGATGTAGGTACCTACGTACAGCACATAAACCATTGAACAACCCGCGTGTGGGTAGCACTGACAGTTACCAACTACCACACTACTGTCGCGTCACCGGCCAGTCGTCGGCTGGTCGGTCGATCGTTGTCGTACGTTTGGTTTTTTTTTTTTTTGCAGGGAAATCCAAACCCCATCTCCAGTGACAGGCATCGCAGATAAAAGAATAATTTATTGTAAACTGAACGCTTCGCGGTGGATGAGGTTCGTCGTCGTTCTCCATATATGACTGTTTGTAATATTCCCATTCCGGTTCTGTCCGTATTTACATAGCTCAACACCAGAAGCAAATGGAAATTGTTTTCGGTATCAGTTGCAACGTGTAGCTTCAAGTTGTAGTTTTTGCTCAACGCAACCGGCTTAGCGATAATCGCCTTCAGCAACAGTGCCATATCGACTCTGGTGAATGGCAATCAGCACATCACATCCATCGGTCCCGGTAGCAAACTGGATTCAGGTTTCATCTGAAATGAAATGCTGATCCCTTCATGTCGAAAGAGATGAATTTCTGTGGACTGGAGGCTTACCTCCATCATAATCACTGACAGTGTGTGGCAGCGTTGGATTTCATGAAGCAGCATAGTCACTACCGGAACTTTCTTTCCCCGTGTATGATTAGAAGAAATCCACATCGTTTCGATTGGAAACGAAACGGGCTGACGCTAATTCCCCAAACATTCCAGCTTCATTTGTGCCTGCCGCCTGCGACGCCGTGGTCGACCGTGGTGAAGATTTGCCACGCTGGGACACGGTTCATTTGGGAGCCGCCGTTTGAAGAGCTCCGAATTCCAAACAATAGCAACTAATCAAAAACTCATTTTGTACGAGAAGAAAAATGCTATTGTAGGCAAGGAAAGTTCCATCTCTATTGCTCTGCTCCTACTCTGCAAGGGTTGCACCTCGGGTGAGGTGTGAACTATTGAGAATCGATAATTGAATCCTAATGAGGGTACAGGGCACGCGAGCGTTTGAGGTTGAACTTTTCTCCACTTTGCTCCTAAACTTAAAACTTCAAAAACTCGATCACACTGAGGAAAAACGTGACGCTGCTTTCAGTGGCCAACATTCCCTGAAAACTGCCGTCGCCTGAGCGTTTTGTGATGGTTCAAGCAGGGGGCACCTTTCGTGCCAGCTTAACCAGCACATGCCCGCGAAAGTAACTAGATCAAGCGTACCATTGGGGAAGAGTAATTACCGAGTATTACTCTCTGCTCCTTTTGTGTGCAGCGCCTACAACTCTTCTCGTCTGCGTTTTATCCCAGTTTCACCTCATGTGAGATTTCACTGGCTGGCTGGTTTTGGAAGATGGCAGATTTTATCTAAAATTAAAATTAATCACTGACCAGACCTGAGAAACGGACAAGCCTCTGGCTGAGGGCCATGATGACGACGGCGATGCTGATGATGAGCCAGGAAGTGGTGGGTGGCAAGCGGAGCTTATACCAAATCTGCTGGAACGATGAAAGCGTCGAGATATGTAGGTACTGCGAGTGAGTGAGTGTAGTGTGCAGTGCGCTGAGAGGGAGGTCGAACCAATCAAGCGAGTAAAATATGCGTGAAACAAGAATGCGTGTTTTTTTTTCGGCTGAAGGTTCAGTCTGGCGTGGAGCCGCACAGATTATTAATGATTACATATAGGAGCATGAAATTATTAATTATGACGACAATGCGGCCATTCTCATCGCCGTCTTCCTGAGTGGCGTTGAGTTGAGAATGTAGCTATTGCAAGCTCGTTTTACTCAGATCGGGATAATTGCGAGACTCTTACCGACGACCAGCTGAAGAAGATCCATCGATCGAATGGCACTCTTCGAATTGTGATCCCTTTTTCCAAGGAACGTCATCGTTTCGTGAACGAAAAAAGTTTGATTGAAGTTGAGAACCAATCTAGATAATTATGATTTTTACAACCTATATTTACCCGACGGTTTCTTTGACCGCAGACGGGGAAGTTCACAGGAGAACGGACGCAGCAGAGCTCTCGACGATGACCTCGCGTAAGCAAAGCACGGGGTTGAAGGATTTCATGATGTTCTTCCCGAACGCAAATAAAAAACCCTAAAACCTATCTTTTGTGGTGGGATGCATCGAAAAGGTACAGCCATAATCAATTTGATTGTTGCTTGGAATGATTCCATTGGTCTTGTAGTCAAGCAAAAATGGAGTGTAGATTTTGAGCAGGTTGCAAACCGTATATTTAAAGCGTTTACATTACTTCTTAGGCTTTGCTCTACTACCGTTTTACGCATATCTGTCCCATGTTACTTTTGGACGTTTTTCACTTTTGTTCATAAAACAGTACTTTTTTAGGTAAGCTTTCGAATGAAAATAGAAAAACATGTTATTTGTTTTGGACTTATTTAAAAACAACATCAAGTCTAATTGTCCCATGTTGAAATTCTACGCATAACTGTCCCATAAAGAATTTTTTACTGAATTTTTTTTATTAACGAATCGATTTGAGTGCACGAATGATTGAAACTGGATTTTAATGATCAAAAGAAACTCATTGAGTCATTTCGGGAAGTAGAAGATTTTGTTATAATGAAAAATAGAAGTAGAAAGATTATTTTAGGATGCAAAATATGAAGAGAAACGGGAATTCATATTAAAACACCAGATTATAGTTAAGATTGCAAACTGTGCATTATTAGAGTAATAATAATCAATTGATAAGTAGCAGTGTAATGATCTTAAAATAAAAAAAAGACAAAATAACATGATTTTAAATTCAATTGTATGTAGTACGTATTATTGTCTAAAACAACTCGAAGCAACGCAGTTAACAATGATTGCACTTTCTGTCACTTGATGTGTTCATGCATCTAGTTGATAGCTGCTACCATATTTTGTAGTTAAAATAAGGTTGCTGTTGACTGATTCAGAATATCCGTTGTCGTATAGCCCTTTCGTAAATTTAGTCATTAGAATGTTCTCAATATACTACCGTGGCTGCAGTGTTGGTTGATTATAATGAAATCCTTACTGTGTATGTAAACTTGTCCAAAGTTTTTCTTGAAATCAGCGAAGTACACGATCGACAATCTTATTGTGTGCTACACAGAGCATTCATCATTTGTTTCTCAAGATGCCTATACTTATAGGCTTTATAGATGTAGCAAACGACGATTGAAGTAATGTTAACTCACTTATTGTTGGTTTCAGTTAATGATGCAAACCTATGCAAACTATCCACTTTCAAAACTTCGTGGAGAACTCAAGCACGCTCATGTAAATACAACCACAACCAGGCTTGCAATTGCTCATTACAGCTAAAATGCTATTTTTCGGTATTATGAAACAATGGGATACTGTAATGATAATTTTTATTTGTAAGATGCAAGAAGAGATGGTAAAGTTTGCATATGACCTATAAAATTTTTCAATTTTGCTTTCCGAAGGCCACAACTAGCGATTAGCTGTAACGATGAGCAACGCGATGAGCGAGCAATCAGCGATCATAAAATCGTTAGTTGTGACCTTCTGAAAGCAAAATTGACAAATTGTATATGTCATATACAAACTTTACCACCTCTTCTTGCATCTTACAAATAAAAATTATCATTATAGTATACCATTGTTTCATAATACCGAAAAATAGCTGTAATGAGCAATTGCAAGCCTGACCACAACCACAAGGCTAAAGACGTCAAACGAAACGTGGCCATCAAAGTAACACAGAAAGTAATAGTTCTTAGTGGGACTGATATGCGTAGAATTTCCTACTTCATAGCAAATTTCTCGGCATAAAAGTCCCACTGAATTGTTTTCAAATAAAAAAAAGGCTTAACTAATTTCATTGAAGGTTATTTCTTTAGTTTTCACTAAAAGAAATTGATTCTGTTGAAATGTGAATAATGCACTAACTTATTTTAACTTATATTGCTTTCAATGAGCAACAACGATTCGAAACATTATTCGCGATTTTCTCAGATGTTACTTTTAGAACATGGGACAGATATGCGTAGAACGGCAGTTTAGTCTTATACTTCTTTGAAGCCGTGATTTTGACAGTAATGCGACAAATGTTGACTTTATTATGTGCAACACTCGGGTTATCAACAAGACATTTCGCGCATAAGTGTGGTTTTTGGGTTGTAATAAATTCTGGGTAAACCATCAAGTGGAATACCGCAAACGTAATAGTTCTTATAAAAAAAACGTTCTAATTTTGATAGTTCCTCCTTATTCAAATATAACATAGCAGAACAAGAAACCCAAATTGATATGAAAATACCTACTTAGTGAATTTAAACTCAGTTTTCTCAACAATTGCGCGTGCTTCAAAAAATCAGGAAGGTCTATTCAACAAAATCCAAACCTAATATTTAGAGGAAGGAGCCAAAATCCATCTTGGCTGAACATAACAACCTAATTTTATCAAAAATACGTACTTTTGTCAATTTAAACCTGGCTTTGTGTGTGTTTAAAAAATAATCATCACGTATGAATTCAGCAAGAACCATAACTTTCAAAGGACAGTATCAAAATCCAACTTAGCAGAAAAGGAAACCCACATTTTTAAAAATATACTTTTCAAATTACAAACTTGGTTCAACCTATGGTATGGATTCAGCAAGGTTCAATCAATAAAATACAAGCTTATTTTTCAAAGATACGAGCCGAAATGTAATTTGGCAGAATCAAAAAACCAAATTTCTATGAAAATACGTATGGATTCAGCAATTCTATTAAATCAACGACTATTTTCAAAGAAAGGCGCCGAAATTCAACTTGGCTGAACAGGAAGCACAAATTTCTATGAAAATACATACTTTTGAGAATTTTAGAATGTTTTCTAAAAAATTGAGCTTCGAAAAATGTACCATCACGTATGGATTCAGCAAGGTCAAGCCAATAAAATCTAAGCCTATTTTTCAAAGGACGGAGCCAGAATCCAACTTGGCTGAACAGGAAGAGGAAACCCGAACTTGCATCAAAATACGTATTTTTGTGAATTTAAAATTCAAAAATTTAAACCTGGCAAGGTTATTTCTTTAAAATTCAAGTCTTTTTTTTTTCAAATATCGGAGCCGAAATTCAACTTGGCAGAGCCGAAAATCAAAGTTTCTATGACAAAACATACTTTTGTGAATTTAAACTCGTTTTTTTTTTCAAAAATTGATAAATTCAACCCTCACGTTCTATTCTTTAAAATACAAGCCTATTTTTCAAAGACAGGAGCCAAAATTCAGTTCGGCAAAACAAATTTCGATAAAAATACCTACTTTTGTGAATATTATCACTCCGAATACGATGCCTCCGAAAAACGTGAAACGGCAGGTTTTCAATGGCATAGCTTAGTGATACCTCTAGAACTCCTAGGGTCTGTAGGTTATTTTGATTTCAAAAAGATTAAAAACAGGGTCGTCTACTTTATTCAAAAGCGAAAAGAGTCGTTACACGTTTTTTTTTTTTTAAAAGGAGTGTTTATGGGTTTTGCAAGTGGCCTAAGATCCATAAATTAGATTAATGGGTACAAATGTTCATAATAAGCCAGAATACAGTCATGGCTCCTATATATGGATCCTGGAGACAACGGAACGGTCTTCTGGAAGATTCGGAACATCCGTAAAATTGGTTAATCCACGAAACTGATCCTAGAGCTCCGCGGTTTTTTGAAAACATTAGGAACTGTGATATAAGAAAGAATTTGGGTTCATGACATAAACACGGACACGCATGGCGATGGGAGCGTGCTCAGGAAGATCCGAATGATCTGGAAAAGTGGTCAATCCATGAAACTGATCCTAGAGCTCCGCGGTTTTTTCGAAGACACTTGGAACTGTGATATAAGAAATAATTTGGGGTCGTGACATAACAATGGTCCCGGATGGCCATGGGATCATCCCCCGAAAGATCCGGAATATCCGTAAAAGTGATTCCATGAAACTGATTCTAGAGCTCCGTGGTTTTTTCGAAATCACGTGAAACTGTGATATAAGAAAGAATGTTGGGTTGTGACATAACAATGGACCCGGATGGCCATGGGATCATCCCCCGAAAAGATACGGAATATCCGTAAAAGTGATTCATCCATGAAACTGATTCTAGAGCTTCGCGGTTTTTTTTCGAAAACACTAGTAACTGTGATATAAGAAATAATTTAGGGTCGTGAAATAAACATAGTCCCGGATGGCCATGAGACCGTCTTCCAAAAGATCCGAAAGATTCTTAAAAGTTGTCCATCCATGAAACTGATCCTACACACTTAGTTTTTTTCTACCGAGCTCGGTTGTGCAAATCTCATCACATAAAGTTTCACTGAGATCTCAGCAAAAGTGACATTTGATTGCTGGCTCTTAGCAAACAAAAGATCTTAGTAAAACTTTTATTGCTGAGATTTGCATAGCCGAGCTCTTTAGAAAAAAAATTAAGTGTGTAGAGCTTCGTAGTTTTCTCGAAAACCCATGTAAATGTAATTTAAGAAAGAATTGGGGGTCGTGACATAGGCATGGACCCTAGACTGATGCAAAATTTGAAATTTTCGCCCCACAGTGCTCAAACGGTTCCAAATTGGGCCCCCAATATTTGAACTCATTTAGTGAGAAACTGACTTGGCACAAACCATTTGAAGTTTATATGGGAATTACTATGGAGAAACCATAATTCTGGTTCATATCGATCTCAAAATTCACTTGTTCACTCTACTTTAGAAAATGATAGCTGAGCTTGTTGAAAATTTTCTCAGATACAACTTTGTTGCAGACCACTTTTCGATCAAATGTAAAGAACAAAAATTATTAATGATTCGAGTCACTGATGTCTTATGATAGTGCTCAATCAAGTGTTCAGCAGGCAACATTGGTGTTTATAACGCGTAGAATAGAGAACAAAAATCATGGCTACTATGTCACACTGCAGAATACAGTGTTGCTCACAATACAGTTACTTAATCTTGCCATAAGATTATCAATCTCTTAAACAATTAATAACTATTTAATTTGACGTTTGGCTGAAAAACGATTTTCTGCAAAGTTATAGCTGATAAAAATTTCCATAATAATAGAAATAGAATTTGTTAGTCTAATGGACCCGGATGGCTATGGATTCGTCCTTCGGAATATTCGGAGCATCGGTATAATTGGTTCATCCATGAAACTGATTCTAGAGCTCAGCAGTTTTTTTTAATCTCTTGGAACTGTGATATAATAAAAAAAAACTTGGGTTGTGACGTAAACATGGACATGGATGGGCATGAGACCGTCCTCTGGGGGATCTGGAACATGCTTAAAAGGGGTAAATCCATGAAACTGATCCTAGAGCTCCGCAGTTTATTTCAAAAATATTAGGAACTGTGTTATAAGAATGAATTTGGTGTCGTGACATAAACAAGAACCTGGATGGCCATTGGACCGTCCTTCGAAAGATCCGGAACATCCGTAAAAACCCATTTTTTTCGAAAACTTCGCAGTTCGAGAAAACCGCGAAGTACTAGAATCAGTATCATCGATGCACCACTGCACAGTGGTACAGAATGCAGATTTAGGTGGAATGATATGTTTTGAGCCTGAAATTGAAACTTTAGACTAAAAGTCTCTTCTACAAAGTTGTTCCATATAGTTAGGCCCTCATTTTTATGACAATGAATTCTAGGGTGGTTCCTATTATCATTAAAATCAAAAATCTAACTTTTTTGTTTGAATAAATTAAGGTATACATTTTTCCGCAAAGTTATAGCTGAGCTAATTTTAAGCAACTTTGTTCAATATCACTTTTTTGTATCTCTTAAATTGGCCGATTTAGAGCTATTTTCTTGAATTGAGTTAGGGTGGCTCTTAAAAAAAAACAGTTTTTTTGCTCTATTTTTCTTATTTCGAATTTCTCAGCAAAGGAGTCTTCAGATAACTTTTAGATCTTAAGAAGGCGCAAATTTTTGCTGCACAAAGCTTGTCAATATCTTTCGCCGATCAAGAGTTATTGACGTTTGTATACTAAAAATATGCACTTTTCAACTTTTTTATTTGAAAATTCTCATGAAAGTTATCTTCTAGAGACTTTTAAAACTCTTTAAGACGAATGTTTTATAGCTGGATTTGTTGCCTGTATCTCTTCTACTAAAAAAGTTATACTCAAATATAGTAAAAAATATGAATAAATTCAAATTGATTTTATACGAGTTTAAAAAATAATATACCTCCAATTTTTTCATATTATTGAGAATAACATACGCCCTTTCAAATGCTGCAAAAAAACTTTTTTTTTTTTGCCCCAACCAGAGATATTAACATTTGAAAAGTGCATATTTTTAGTATAAAAACGTCAATAACTCTTGATCGGCGAAAGATATTGACAAGCTTTGTGCAGCAAAAATACAGGCCATACAGGTCCATATTTATGTCATGACCACAAATTCTTTCTTATATCACTGTTCCTAATGCTTTCGAAAAAAAAACCGCGGAGCTCTAGGATCAGTTTCATGGATTGACCATTTTTAAGGATGTATATAGGAACCATTACTGTATTCTGGCTAATTATGAACATTTGTGCACATTTATCTAAATTATGGATCTTAAAAATAAACGTGTAACGACTCTTTTCGCTTTTGAAAAAAGTAGGCGACCCTTTTTTCAATTTTTCTTCGTTAAGAAATGGCTAAGTTATGTCGTTTCAAACTTACTGGTACACGTTTTTCGGAGGCTTCGTAGTTGGCGTTAAGTATTTTGCCCACCGTATTCGGAGTGTTAAGCAGGTTGGTCCTTCACGTACGGATTCAGAAAGTTCCATTCTATAACATCAAAGTACAAATTTCAAACGATCCGAAATCCAACATGGCTTCAAAAAAATCTACCAGTACGTATGAACTCACAAAGGTCTACTCTATAAAATCTAAGTCTGTTTTTCCAAGGACAGAGCCAAAATCCAACTTGGCTGATCAAAAACCCAAATTTCTATAACTAGAAAAATACGTTTTTTTGTGGATGTTAACCCAGTTTTCTCAACAATTATGTTTGATTAAAAAATCTACCATCAGGTATGAACACACGAAGGTCCATTCTTTAAAATCTCAGCCTAACTGTCAAAGGATGTGAATCTCACAAGAACGAGAAACGGTTCTAAGGGTCTACGTTAAAAGTTAGTTAAATCACTTCAGAAAATCTCAGACTAACATTAAATATAATTCAATCACTCAACAGAAAAGTTTGGACTCTCTAAGGAAGGTATTGAACCACTTCAGAAAAGGTTGGACTCCATTTGGAAAATTTAAGCTAAAAAAGTGTCGGTTCACTTCGGAAAACTTTCAACACTTTTAGGAAAGCTAGATGACCTAAGCAAGATTGTGTCCTTGCTAAATGCCAAAGCAGTTAACAAAAATTTGGGGCTCACTTAGGAAAATGTAAAAACCCGTTTGGCAAAGTTTGGATTCAGTCCAAAAAAAGTTGAATCAGTGCAGGATACCTTGAATTTATTTAGGAAAGATATTAAATTAGCTAATGTGGCCTCACTCTAGAAAAAGCGAAATCAATTATTTAAAGCTTAAGTTGGGGATATGTTGGATCACTTCAGGAACGCTTTGATAATTTTAGGAAGAATTGAATAACATAACAGAAAGGTTTAGACTCAGTTAGAACAATGTCGAAGACTTATTCGGCTCAGTTTTGAAACTGCATTGAAAAATGTCACCTCAATTAGGGATTTCCTGAGTCGTTTCTGATTTGGTCTCACTTCTAAAAAATTTAAACCAATTTTTAAAAGATTGGATTTAGCTCGGAAATTGTAGAATCACTGTAGAAAAGAATTGAATCATTAAGTAGCATTGCAAGTTTGTAAGTTGATTTTTTTAAGATCGAATGCGAAAATCGAGCGGCTACGGTGGGCTGGGCACATCGTAACAATGTCGGATAAAGACCCAATGAAAATGGTTCTTGGTAGCAACCCGACTGGAACAAGACGAATATTTGCTCAACGAACAACGATCAAGCAGATTGAAGGCGGCTTACCTAGTGAGTTGCCAAACAAGATTAGGAATGAGTTCGATAAAATCCGTTTTCAACAACTGCAACCGGCTGATCCGATTTCAAGGACCTGTTATGCCGTACCGGTCTAGTAGTAAAAATTCTGTAAAAACACAAAATGATATTCTACAACATAATAAAATCTTGCAAGTCTAGTCTACCCTAATGCAATAACTATACTCGAAAAATAAATATACACAGAAAGTTTTTTTTAAACAACCTCTCTGTGATATTCCAAACTTTTGAAGCGGAGAGGAGGTGACAAAAGAAAAACTTGTGATTTTTTGGAACGGAAAACCTGTTCGAAATTAAAAAAAAAAATCCAAAATCTCAGATGATAAAAGTACATACCTAAAAGAATATTTTTTTAGGATCTAACTTCTTAAGAAGGACGTGACATGCATAATTGACTCATTTTCGATACAATCCTTACGGGAAAAACTGATTGACTACCATTGAGGGTGTTGCCATCTATGAGTAACAAGCTAGAACTAGCAGTTTTGGACTTTTTATTTTTTGATCAGAGAGTAAATCAATTGCAGTGATATTTATAACGCAACATGGGAGCAAATTTTATAAGTTCCGGATAAAAATGTGATCTTTCGTATGTCTGGCAAGATGATAAAAAATTTGATAAATCCAGATAAAGAATTCTGGCAACGCTGGTTTTGACTAAATTTTATGTCAAAATTTACGCTTTAGTCTCAGAGCACCTAAATTTACATGAATTTATCTAAGTGTGCATTTCACTAGTTGTTTCTAAGCTTATCGAAGTGATCTTCATATTCGTGGCTTATGGCGTTCTAACTGAAGCTTATTCCTGCTCCCAACTTTCAGATAGTTTTAAAATAACTCCGAATTACAATATTCAAAAAAATATTCCCGAAGATGCATCCACACACAATCAGTCACAATCGAGCAGCAATCGTTATCAAACGACGGATTGACTGCACAAATTATTAATCAACGATCGTGCGAAATCGTAAACACACTCTTTGCTTTTCCAAACCAACTGCAACTTAAAAGAAAGTTCAACCTTCCAGCGCTCTTGACTCCACTTTTTCAACAATGGATTTTTCGTTGCCCTCTTCTTTCCTCCAGTGGTCTCGGTCGGCAGTTTCGCTACAATCAACGCGGAAAACTTACTCGAACGAGATCATTTGGTAACACACTGCTAACTTGACGAACTCTTCGCTTCTCATCTCATCTCCTCAGGTGGGCTCCGTCAGTTTCGTTGAGTGCAAATTGAACAACTTGTACAACTGTGCACCGCCCAGGAGTGCAATTTTGTGTGGCAGTCTTCGTCGTCGTCGTCACAATCCGGTTGCGCTTTGCCCAACGCTTTCGGAAACTAATTAGCATAATTGAGTCATTTAAGTCAACGATATTTAAACAAAGTTTCATCGGAGAGTTATTAACTTCTTATCGCGCAGGGAAGTCGCATTCGGTGTGTCGTTTTGGATTATTTTTTATATGGCTATGATCGGTCGTACCGCGTCATCATCGGGAGTGGTAGCTGAGTGAGTAACAGTTTGCCTGATATAGAGCCAACATGTACGAATGAACGGACGAACGAACGGAGAGTGTTGATAGCTATTTTGCAATTAGCATAAATTAAGCAAGTTTATTCCAGCTGGGCCGTTTAAAGACATCTAATGGGGGTTTTGCTCCTTGAAAATCTGATGAAGGTGGTGAGGGTGAGGGAGTTCAAAGTTGACACTTTGTTGGTCGGTTGTGGAATTATGGCCAAAGGAGGGAAGGAAAGATGGATACCAGGAAAGTAAGTCTAGAGTGGCGACTGGATAAAGTTTTGCACGAAGTGTATCGAGGAGCCCTAATGACTCCCAAGGCGATAAATTTATCCGTTTTTCTGGACGGGGAAGCAAGCTACTAATGATTTTCTGATACCTGGTTGCATTTTGCAATTCACTAATCGTCCGCTCAGCAATTGAATGTAATTACCGTTCATGCAACTCACAACCATTTATTAAATTTAACCGTAATCACTTTTTGCAAACCGGCAGCAGCTTCTGAAGACAAGTTTTCCTCCCAATAATCCCCCTCCCCCTGTCTGCTGCATTCTTCCATCATCGTCGTATTTATCGTGACGATAACCATTTGCATTATTGTTCAGCGCCAATCCCGGCAATTCTTCATGTTTCGCGGACAGCTGTTGCCTCAATCCTATACAATTGCTTTGGAGAGAGGGGATGCACGGGGGGTCATCATGAAACGGAATGCATGACATGGCCCGAACGGTAGCGTGATGATTCGTTCGTTCGTGACGTTCGCCCGCGCGCGACAACCGTGGGACAAGATCGCCCTCCAGCTCCCAGTCCCAATCAGCCAGCCGAGCCAGCGAGGGTAAAATGCGAAAGCTTTGCGCTTGGTGCTATCCATCTTGTATTCGAGAGTTGGTCTCTCCCCCCCCCCCCCCATCGCTGATCGTCGCGCCATCTAAAGTGCACAGGAACAGGTTCCAGCACACTTTGGAAGCTTTCGGTTGGGATGATAAATAATTTTCATAATATATTAAAAGATAAAAAAAAAAGTGCTATGCAGGATGAGGTTGGGGAAATACGGTGAAAAGCGACGACGACATGGCCTGACACCCCGTGAAATTGTCTTGTTTCCGTGACATTCGCACGCTCTTTGCGCTCCATGAAAGGGGAACGACAGGGACGTGGGTTTGTCACAGTCATTAAAAGCAGCAACATCGGACTGCATCGTCAACCAGAAACCCGAGGTGACGCAGCCCCGATGAGGAGGAAGGCGAAAAACTGCATTAATATCCAGCTACTCATTTCGCTACTTGGCTACATCCATTACAAGCGACTTTTGTTTGCATGAAATGGAGGGATCATGTTGGGTAGTGTACTGGTGAGGGGAAAACTTGTTTCCATTTGAATGATCGATTTCGACTTCTTTGAATAGGGCGACGTTACACCGCGGAGCACCGTATGAAAAGTTCAAGTAATTTTCTGTGCTAGATGTTGACGTAATTTTTCATGATGTTTCATGAAAATTTATGGAAAATTTTCAAAAATTTCCTTTTTTATGCCAATTATTGCTCAATATTGAACGAGGACAGATTTTACGCGATGGTTAAAATTCAGATTTGTTTTGCTGTGTACAAGCCAGCGCAGTCAGTCTGTAACGATTGGATTCAATATTTCATTTCGATCGCACGTCAATCGAAGGTTCAAGAAAAGATTGATACAAAGTAGGTTTATCATTTGCTTCATTGATGCACTTTTTACAGAGTGCGCAGCAAGCGAACCGTCTACAATTTGAACTTCTACATCAACACATCTCAAGCTTCCTTTGGATAAACTTGGTGAGTACGTTCTTTTTTATTCAGTTTTATCTTTTCAATCCAGTACCGCTGGTAGATAAAATGATCGTATTGCGTTATTGGAGAAGGATTTTTAACGGGGGCCTAGTCCTGAACAGGAGTTTTCAGTAAGCAAAGGAACGCATTTTGAACCTCATTATTTTGTTGTGCCTTGTTAGTAGTGGCAAGATTAGGGTAGTGACCGCTTCAGTTATGTATTTTTATATTGTGTATTTCATATCGAAGTAGAACTTAATCACCCAAGTAACCATATGCTCGGTGTTTCGTCATTTTGGCTATATACAGCTTTACAGCTGTTATACCAGTGCTTGCAAGTTTTGATGAGGTCCGTTTATGGTCAAGAAGGCGAGGTGACGGGCCTATGGTTACTTGGGGAAGGCCTAAGTGCTTTTTCGTAGCTTTTAGTTTTCGGATTTGAAAAATCATCGCTCGCAGTGGCGTGCTTACTGAGCAAAAAAACTCGGTTCTAGGAAAATTCATATTAAAGAGATTTATGGTCAAATCGCTTGTTTATAGTGCATTTTGTGAAACTTTTCGTCATCGTCGGTGCCGGGTTTGAATGGTTACAATAACTCGAAAAGCTGTATGATGTGATATGAAGGGCTCTGTGGCCTTAGAGTGACCGTTTTAGCTTACTGAGCAGAACATCGTGAGTCTAATCTCAAACTCATCCACATTCAAGATTTGTCAATCGTTTTATTTGTTAATAAGACTACATGGTAAAAACAGCAATTCGATAACTAAAAGGAGCTCGTTTGCCTTGTGGCAAACGTTTTTGCTTACTAAGCAGAAGACCGTGGGTTCAATCCCAAGTTCGTTCGCGTTATATGATCGGTAGGACATCAATTCAGCTTATCGTTTTCCAAAATGAACCATACTGCAAACCCAACCCTCTTATCCAACATCCCTGTGATTCCTCGTGGAAGTGCAGAGGTGTTCTCGGCTTCCATCAAAGCGAGTGCCACGTCAACATATTTCTACCCATTCCTTTCTTGACCTATGTTTGGGCGCGGCCGGCGCTGCCTAGTTTAATATCACCAGTTTTTACACATTGAGGATGATTGCTAATCCCAAGCAACGTCTATTGGTTCTCTGTGTAATTACAGCTGATCTGGCAATAGCAGAGTAGCAACCGTGGACGATCAATCATGTTCATGCTCATGCATTAATGCACTTGTTATATCATGTGATTATATTAAGTTAATAAGGATTGTTGGGTTAGGACGCCGTTAGGACAAATAGGTCGATACGATCAATTTTGGAAAATGATAATACGTTTAAGAATTCTACCATTTGATAAACATAAGATTTAGGATAGGCCGAATGGATAACACATAACACGCAGTAGACTAGTATGGGAGTTTCTTTTAACGAAAAATTTCACCGACTGGTATGGGAATCCAAACCTCGCTCTGTAGCTCTCATAAAATGTCAAAATTTCGGGTAGCACAATAAAATTTTTTGCAGTTTTTTATTGATTCTGGGAATTTCTTTAAAAACATTCGACCTTTTTGTCTCTTTTACCTTTTTAATTTACACTTTGTGTCATTGGTACCAGATTTCAGCGCATTTACATAAATGCTTTTGGAATAAGCGAAACATCTGCCCAAAAGCTTATAAATAAGAGCACCCAACAGAAATTTTGTTGAGCCAATTAATGAAGCTGTCGACCAAAACTGAATAATTTGGATGATTTGCTATCCCGGTTCAATGGAACAAAAGAGTTAAATAGCATCTACAAAACCATGCCTAATGCACCTGATCAAAAATCCATTATTTTAAAACGGATCAGAATACGGCTCAAGTTTACTTATTATTATCCGCATTCATTCATGCCTTCAACTTCCTTGCTTATCCAATTGTTTATCCTTGAGCAGCGCTTAATTTTCTGGCAAATGAATTGCAAAGTGTTTAAACATATTATAATTTCAATACTTCGAGTTTAATGCAAAGCCTTATTAGTTTTGTTGTTTTAGGGCCCATTCCCTTCCAAAGTATCTAGTTTTCATGTTTTTCATAATTCTATATTTGAAAATATATTCCAGAATACCTTTTCACTCACTCATGTATCCTGTACTACTAGGGGTCATAAGGCCAACGTGAAAGATTTCCATCCAGGGCATCTGCTCGCCTTTGCCTTGACTTGGGTCCAGGTTAGATTCCTGCCGACTCCTTTTATTTCCTCCGCCGCCAAGGATTCTGGGACTTAAAAAATGGTTGTGTCCCAAAAATGACCGCATTATTGACGTAGGACTACGAGATAGTTTATGATGCTCAATTTGATAATATTTACGAAACTATTGATTCATATGTATCATTCGAACATAAACAAATATTAAATACAGTTTTAAAATTAGGCGACATTGAATATCCTTAATTAAATTCATTTTAAATATTTCAAAATTCAGTTCTCATCCAATTCAAAATAAGGTTCCACCCAAGTAACAATTTAAGTTGATCAGTAAGAATAGAAGCTGATTATTGGTTGATTTAAAGTGTACAAAGCTGATTAACAGCCGAGCGGAATACATAGTTGATTAGTAGTGCATAAAGCTAATTTTATCTCCATAATTCAACCTCAATAAGTTAGTCCAAAGATTGAACAAGCATTATTTTAGCTTAACACTACTCCACAAATCAGCAATGCACTACAAATATTTTTTTTCTTAGCCTGATTTGTTGACTGTAGTCATTTAATTTCGTTGCATTTTGGGCATTTTAGTTCTTCTAAATTCACTGCCTACTTTTCTAATCCCAAGCAACGGCAGCAGTAGAGACAAGGTAGAGGAGCTTTTTAGGAATAGCTCCAGGTAGAAGTGGGCTGCGACGACGTCGGAAGTATTAACATTTGTATTTCTGTTTTTTGACTGCTATATTGCACTAAATTTTCAGATAGAATTCCAAAACTATCTCAATTATGGTACTAAAATAGTTTCCACATGACCATCGAAACAAATCTCGCATTTGTGTCTATATTGTTAACTACACTTGAAAATGAGAGGAATGTATAATGCTCTTCCGGTTGCTGTTATTCAACTTAAATTTGACGTGTTTAAAATTAATGATCATACCTTTTGCCACACATATGCTTAAGTGGTTCAGTAAGTATGATGCCTGTGAATCATCGACTGCCAGTTTGAATCCCGAAATGCAAAGGTAATGTTTAGCCTAATAACAATATAAATATGTAAATCCAATTATTCAGCATTAGTCCCACAAAAATATATAAGATATGAAGCGGTCTTCCATTATTATTATTTTTTTCTAAATGAAACTAGAAGGCTGATCAAGATTTGGAAAATACTGTTATTTAATGCCTTAAAAAGCTTATAATTTATATAGCTGTTAAGCTTTCGCCTGATTAAAATCACCAGATTTAGATGGTTAAAAGCTGAACAAAGGTTAACGTGGTCTATGTACAACAATTATTCAAACTAAGGCTGAATTAAAATCGATTAACACTTGTTAAGCATCAAATTGTTACCTGGGCAAACATAAACAATATTTTATCAAATACTGAACAATGTTTATTTACAGTAACCGGAGTGAGAGTTCACTAGTTAATATTGATTACATATAACAAACCACACTTCAAAGTACGTTTAACTCCATACTATTTCATTTTTATGTTGCAGGATTATGACAGATAATCTAAATCTCATTTGAGTTTGTCCTTTATCTGTGTTCAAACAAAAATCTATCAATTAGCGGAAGCTATAATTCAATAAATGTAAAATCAATTATATTGTTTCATATTGACATATTTTAAACTCACAGCAGTACCAATATTGCAGATGAATTTAAAGTTGAAGACAAAAGCAAAGCTCCATTTGGAACGAATAACTATGAAAAATAAGGAGCACTTATCAAAATTTTGATTTAAATAATCATTATTTCAAAGGCACACTTACTTCCCTGGTGACAAAATGCTGAACTAAACTGTGCACCAGCAAGTCACTTTGTACACTATGGCCGCTTGGTGGAGAAATTTTCAACTAAACTAGCCACCATTCAATAGGTCTTTTAAATCTGATCAACTTTACCGAAAACAGTAACCATCTATCTAGTTGAGCTTGCAAGTTAAAGCAAGTAATTATAAGTATACTTGCGCTGCCTGGTGTGATAATTCAGAACTGATTTGTCCACTATACAATAGGTATTATTGATAGTAACCTTCTATCTAGTCGAGATGTCGACTTAAGCAAGCCATTAGTATCAAATGGCACTAGTGGTTAGTGATTTTTCGAATAAAATACGATAGATCTTATCATTCAGAATATCTTTACTGAAGACAGAAAACTTATATCAAGTCGTGCTATCAAGTTAAATCAAGCAATAAGATGTAAAATTGCACACTAGCATCACTTGGTGAGTGAGTTCTGAACTAAGCTGTTCATCTTCCAATGGGTATTATTCGTCAGACAAATTTTGTCCAATGCTGCGACGCTTCTGTCTAGTTGTCGAGGTTGCAAGTTAAAGCAATAACAAGTAAAAAAGAGTGATGTACACCATCCAATGAATCTCTTTCACTTGAACAACTTTTCCAAAGATCGAGAGAACTTCCAGATTACGGCGTAATTGCTTTTGTAAACAAACACGTCATTTGCCGATTTCTCGCGAATTAAAACTCAATCTAAAAAAAACTAACAACACAAACAGGTAGATGAATGATTCCTCTATCATTTGGTATAGTGTGTTCGCGAGATTGTGTTTTTATTCGCGAGAAATCAGCGAAGAACGTGTTTGTTTACAAAAGCAATTACGCCCAAATCTGGAAGTTCTCCGGAGATGTCAAGTTAAGCAAATAATTTGAAAACAAATGGCATATTAGTGCCACGTAAAAGCCGAATTCTGAACTCAAGTGTTCACCTTCCAATAGGCTTCGATGTCATGGTAAATGTAGAATTTACACTTTGTGCCCTCGTAGGAAACAAATATAAATAAGAATTGGAGGAACGATTCAGAAAATTAATAAGTATATTTAAAAATGTGACGTACGCCTGAATTGGTTCTGAAGACATTGTTAACTGCTTTGGATGATTTCATTTTATTGTAATAGCTTCTTGTAACCGATAATGAACCATCGTCGGCCGTAGCTTATTGTGATGTTAGGGGCACGGTGGCTTTAGAGCGACCGTTTTTGCTTACTTAGCAGAAGATCGTGGGTCAAAACCCAAACCTCTTTACATTAGTGAGTTGATAGGGTCGCGTCATTTGCTTAACAGGTTTTCAAAGATCGTATCACTTTCCAATGTGAATCCAGATCTAATTTACCCTTCCCACTAGCAAGAACGTC
The DNA here is from genome assembly GCF_037179485.1 of Ochlerotatus camptorhynchus. Classification (NCBI taxonomy): domain Eukaryota; kingdom Metazoa; phylum Arthropoda; class Insecta; order Diptera; family Culicidae; genus Ochlerotatus; species Ochlerotatus camptorhynchus. The sequence goes on along the minus strand of NW_027040506.1, from coordinate 4,658,447 downwards.
CTTCCCGTAACAACCGTGGAGATGCAGAGGTATACTCGATCTCTAGTAGGAACGGTTGTTGAAGGAAACATCCTTTCCCTCCCCCAATGACCGTAAGTACGTGGCCGGCGCCGTTATTGACCTCAAAAATATGGATTCTCCGGATTTTGTACACTGAGAATGGATTGCTAGCCCCAAGCCCCATTCATATGGTTCTTTGTGCAAATTTCGCTAAATTTGGTCAATCACGGAGTAGCAACTACTGAAATGTATGGTCGTCAATGCTCATGCTCATGTTCATGCTCGTAGGAAACAAAGATAAATAATGTTTATTTTCAACAACTGGTTCTAACCACCATGACATCACTGAATATTTCACTTAAAATCATAGAATCCCCACCTACCCTCTTCAGACCTTTCTCTAACTAATAAATTATCATACTAAAGCTTCATGTTAGATAGCATTTCCAACCAACTCTGAAAATCGTAAACTTCATAAAAACACTTTGAATGCTCGAAAATTTGGAAATCTGGAAATTCCGGGTTAATATGGATCACTGGAAACGCTGCTGACGACAAAAGAGTGTCCGGGCGGTGACTTTTACACCTGGGTCTTGATCAATAGTTTTACTTTCCAGCCAAAGGAAGACGTGACCAGAGATTTTTTCGCCTCGGCTGAGATTGAGTCCACACTATGGCGAGGCAGCAGTCACGATTGACTTTCAACTACCAGTGCCGTCAAATAATCAGATTTACCCTGCTTTAAAACAACCAAAATATACGCAGGGTGCATAGACAAACGATCACAATTGAGGGGGTTAGAAGGAAAGAGTTCATAATCGTTAATAATTCAGCTGCAGACACATTCCTTGCTTCGTGTGCCATTCTGGATGCTAGATGAGAACCTCCTTTATTAAACTATATAACGCAAAATCTGTTTATAAAGCTGTTTTAAAAACATAATGATTATTTGAACTTCAGACAAGAGACTTGAGAACTTCAGTGAAAATCAAAGAACGAAATTGATTATTTAGCTGCGGAAGCTTAGAGAAGTTCCTGAAATTTCAGAATATCTTCGAAAACTTCACAGAAGTACAGAGATCTTCAGAAACATTTCAAGAACTTCATAAAAGTCTATGGAACTTAAGGGAAGATCTGAGAACTTCAGAAACTTTTATGGACATTTCGGGAGCATCTCAAATAAGTTTAGTAAAGCTCCTAAAACAAAGGAAACTATAGGGGAGTTCAGTTCCAATTAGTTTCACTAAAGTAGCGAAAGTTTCAAGAAGTTCCCAGATTTTCAGATGTTAAGATAATTATTGAGGTTTTTACATAAGTCCAGAAGTTCACGCAAAATAAATCATTTTTAGAACAGTTCAATTAAATTTATGGTAGGACAACAAGCTCCATGAGCACTGCAAACACTTAAGAGGAGTTTTGAAAACTTCGAGAAAGATAATGAACTCGCTAATAAAGCTCTAAACAAAAAAAAACTTCAAGAAAGAACAGATATCCTCAGAGCAGAGATATTTCAGAGCAGGGAAAATACATAAATTTAAAAAAAAAAATCGAGAAAATCAGTGAATTTTTAACACTTTAGAGAAGATTCATGATCATTAGGAAAATTGTGGAAACTTTAGGAAGTCCGAAAAAGTTAAGGGAAGCTAAAAAAATGATGAGAAGTATTGCGAGCATCAGGCTAGTTTCTCAAACAACAAAAGAACTTCAAGGACATTTATTTAACTTCAGGAATGTTTTGGGAACCTTCACGTAGTTCTCAAGACCTCAGAAAAGTCCATTACATATTCAACTGAGATTTCTCATGAAAATTTGCTTGGTGTTTACTATCTTTGGCTTAGTCCTTAGGCTCACATGAAGTCTCAAATTCCTCAGAACTACCATGGAAGTAGATTGCAGTTTCTGTTTTTCTCATCGATTTTTTCGCCAAATCTCCCGTAGTATGAGGTCCTTAGAAATTATAATAAAATTCCATGAGCCTTAAAACCGTGCAAGGAATTTGATTCCAGATTCTTGAAAATTTCTTGAAGTATTATAACTTTTCAGTTAAGAATTTATAAAATTTGTGGGAAATATGCATATTCTAGAGCCAAAAAAAAATCAATTGAAGCCTTGAATTTTAAAAATGTATTTGTTACTGAAGATTAATCCATTTTGGATCTATAAAGTTCAATGTGTGAATGAAAATAACCAGGAATGTTTTATGTTTTTATTTTAAAATGCATTCTTAGTAAGAAAATTATTGAATTTCCTTAATAATGATAGGACTCCCTAAGACTTCCAGGTATTTTCAGGAAACATTAAATTCCCTGAGAATTCCCGGTTTTTCGACAAATTTTCTACTCTTAGGTCACTTATAAGTCACTTTTTTACAACTATAAGTCACTATTTAATCACTTATTTCTTCAACATGGTTACTAAAATCACTATTTTTGACAGCATTGATCGCCACGCTAGGCCTGACCTTGTTTAGGCGAGGAATTCGTCTGGATCCAATCTTCTAGAGTTGTCGTCAGCGGGTTTACCGGAGTTTGCCACGTGATTCCATGTGTCAATTGGAATAACCGATTGGATTTGGCTCACACGGTTGACTACGAAAGTTTTAATGCCATTGTATGACTGAGGTTTTGCACGAATTTAAAAACTTATGACACTGAACATCAATAAGGGAAACAGTCCTATTGTTGCAACACGTTAGAAGTTGTTTCTTCTTCTTAGTATTCGCATTTCAAGCTTATTGCTTATTGCTTATCACATATAAGATTATTGCGTGCTCTCAAACTTAGTGTTCTAAATGCTCTTTCACAGTTATTAATTGAGGGCTTTGGATGCCAATACCAATGCATACATTTGTATATTGTATGACAAGCACAATGATACTCTATGCTCAAGGAAGTCTAGAAAATTTCCATCCCGATGGATTCCTTCTACCAGACCAGTAATCGAACCCCCCGCATCCGGCTTGGTAATATCGTGCCTTTACTGACTAGGCTATGGAGACCTCCATACACAACAGTATGCTTCTAACATAACACAACATTAGGACTCCCAAGTAACAATTTTGGTTTTATGAGGGTTCTGAAGACAATGATTTAGACTTGTATAATGCTTTAAAACCTTTATAAAACTTGCAATGCAACTTGGGCTGTTTCCCCTGAAAGAGGCAAGGATTAGTAATTTTCATTTAATTCCACGACCTTATCTGCTTATGCTTTACGTATTTCGTCTACCATGTGTAGACTTCTGCAAGTCTTCTGAAGAAGTCCGCACATTGTACGCGAAATACGCTTATCGGTCAAGGATAAACAATTAAGGTAATGGAATTAAATGGACATTACTAATCCTTCTATATAGACGCCCGAGTTCCACAGGATTCACTTAAAGTAATCATTTGTTTGGGTACGTGAAACTTTAAAACATTTCACTGAAAAAAAAATCCATCGCCATCACCAGCGAAGGATCCATCTTCTCCGCAGGCCTTATCCCCACACAATCATCAGCAGAGTCCCATTCCGAGAACTCTCAAATCAATAATTCCTTCACAGCCGCATGATCGGGCTTGGCGAACGGTGCCAAATTCTCACCAATGTGCAAACAGCCATAATCTCCGAGGATTCCCGGAACCGGCAAACCCCCTTTTATAGCGTGCACTGGGAGTGTGAGTGCGAGGGACGACTCAAAACTCGCCGTCCGTCCTAAGCATGATTTATGTTTGACTGCATCGAAACTGGATATTATGCATGCTCTTCTGGTCGAATTTCTCAAAGCGCTTTTTTTTTTTGTCGATAGTCATTAGTCGGGCAGCTTTTTTTTGCCCCTGGTGCAGTTTGACCATCAAGACCATCCCAGACTCCGCTCCATTCGAGGGGGGTGCGTGCCTTTCGTTGGAAGTCATTAGAAGAGGCGATTTTTGCCGCTCTCCAAACTGGCTTGAAACACGCAAAGCCAAATCTATGCAAAGTGGTTTCCGAAGGCATTAAATAGTTGAATTTGCATTTCTAATTCAATTACCCAACGTGCTGAAATCTGCTGCGTCGAGAGATGGATACACCCAGTGCAATGAAACTGAAATATCATTCCCCAAAGTGGCTGCCGTCGCGCGGTAGCTAATGAATGCAAATAACATTAATAGTTTGTTTCCTGTCGCTTTTTTGTTTCGATGCTGCTGCTGCGAGTGGAAACAGAAAAAAAAAACTGAAACTCAGTGTGGGATTGCGCAGCGAAGCGCGAAATACATCACCCATTTGCATAAATGTGCACCTTTCCGCCGTCGTCGGGGTTGTCGCTGAGTTGGACGAAAGGGAAAATCGTCGATACAAAACAGGTGTGTCGTCCCAAGCGAGTTTTACGAATATTCAATTTCGTATGATAATTCGGAGATTTATCTATTTTTAAACCCAGTCAACAGGGGCCATTAAGATAGTGAGGATGCTGACGCAGAAGTCAGAAAATTTGGGTCATCGGATCTTTTTGAGCGATCAAGCTGGTTGAAATTGTATAATCAATTCCAACAACTCCCGCCAAAAGCGCTTTTTCGTTCCTTTCCGAAGATGTGAATTGAATGTCCAACCAAAATTACATTTTTTTTTTTTTGTTCGAGTACGTGATTCGTTTTGGCTACTCGGAATGGAAACCTCTTTTGTCCATCTTGCCGTGTTTGTCGTACCATTTGATAAACACTTTCGTTGGTTGAAAATGGGGAATTCTTCGAAAAAAAAACTATTACTTCCGAGGAAATTCGTTCCAGTGACATCAACGATCAGCAAGCGATGAACCGCCATATTTAGCTGGAATCAATCATATTTCGCATCGGAAATTTTCGTTTTCTGCAGAAATCCACCGATTCCACTATCGTTCGGACCTATTCAATGCCCAACAAAGGAAACAAGAGAAAGAAATATGTATCCATCTTGCAGGGGTTTTTCTTTCTGTTGGTGCTGCACTCTTCTGCAACGTTGCTTGAAGGCATGAGTCTCTGGCGATCGGCCGGTATCTGGATTCGCTTCCTAAGGAGAAGTGCTACGGCCACGATGATGATGAGAGGGAAAGGGTCAGGGTTAGTGCAGCAAAATAAACATCCTATACACTTATGTATGTTTGGATGATGCCGGTCACTGCCAGGAGTGAGTTGGAGAGCTGAGGCAAAGATAAACGTTCTTCTGTGGTTGATTTTTTAGTTTTACAAGCGTGGTCTGGAAGCAGAAGTGTGCATGCTGGAGGGAATTTGAAATCTAAATGAAGCAATGTTTTCGGTATTGTAAGATTACGTTACAAATTCTTAGACCAACATCGGTGCTATTCGTAAGCTACCCCGTCGTGGCCCCGACCTAGGCACGCACCTGTCTGAACATGGACGATAGTGGAGTGGAACAGAAAGAGCTATGGTAAGTGGAACTACAAGTTGTTGTCAGGAAAGCTCACAAGAACCTTCGATAATTGGAACAAAATATTTTGCATGTTGAAAGTTGGCGGGTTGTGTTGTAGGTAGCTTGGAAAGCAACGGAGCGGGGAACTGAACTGATTTCATTACACGGGACGGTTGCTCGCTTCCAGGCACCAACCGTCCGACCGGGAGTGGAGAAAAATAACGACCAACCACTGCTGGATGGTAGTAATTCGATATATCTTACAACGACTTTTGTTTTCTCTGTTTCCCCTCTTTTCAGATACATTCACTCCAAGGAAAAGCCATTCAAATGTACCGAGTGTGGAAAGGGTTTCTGCCAGTCGCGAACGCTGGCTGTGCACAAGATACTGCACATGGAGGAATCGCCGCACAAGTGTCCGGTGTGCAATCGAAGCTTCAATCAGCGTTCGAACCTGAAAACACATCTGCTAACTCATACGGACCACAAACCGTACGAGTGCAACTCCTGTGGAAAGGTATTCCGAAGAAACTGCGACCTGAGGCGTCATGCACTTACGCATACGGTCGGCGATGTACCGTCGGAGTCGCTGGACGTTGGAGACGACGACAACAATCTCAGCGGCGACGAAGACGAATCGGTGCTGGAGGTAGACTCACCGGTTCATTCCCCTGCCGGACGGACTAGATCGCCGTCTCCTCCGCTGGATATGCCAGTTTCTGCCGAACTGGACGACGATGACTATCGTCAAGAGAACGAGGAGGAAAATGACGAAGATGAAACGATCAGCGTTGCAGGTCATGAACCTGATCCAACACCAGTAGTCCAGTGCCATCACGAGAGACCTATGGGGTCCAGAAGTCCGTACACAATGCGTCCTCAGTATGACTACGGAAGCAGGTCTTCCTGCTCATCCCAATCTTCCCAACACTCCCAGGCTCTTCAGAGCCCCAACGGTGAAGATCTGACAACCAGTGGACCCGGACCTATCCCTCAGCAGCATCCGCTTGACATGTTCATCCCAATGCTTCACGTCCGCAGAGATCTCCACCAAAAGGTGGGGTTGATTGGACGAGCATCAGCAACGATTACCAGTGGTCTCATGGAATCGGGTGGACAATTTTTCGGACACAATCCTCTGCGGAAACGAGCCATGGGTCCCGATGGAGAGCCCTATCCCATCATGGGACGTCCACTCTTGTCTTCCCATCTTCCACCTGCCATGATCAATCAAAGACCTTTGATGAAGCCCTCCGATGACCCTCATAAACCTCCTTCCCACCCATCCGACTCACCACACGAGCCTGTTCCAATGATTTCACCATCCGTACCTTCCTCCCCGTCCCTCCTGTCTCCACATGTCAACTCACCTACCCACCCCTTACAACTCCCACTGCCCCCTCCATCGCAACATCCGATGAATCTCGTCAACCTTTCGAATCTCCCGCCTCCCAGAGCGCAATCCCCTCCGAATCCAGCCACCTCCTCACCACTGCCATCCAGTTCCAATCAACCACCGCCAGCCTCTGTCCGACAATCACAACAGTCTCCAGCTGCCCCTCCCCAAACACCACTGGGTCAGCAACCACCGCAACCACGCAAGACCGGCTTCAGCATAGAGGATATCATGCGCCGCTAGGAAGGGAGAAAAAATGCTACCAACAGCGATCCGATCAATCAATCAATCTACACGGTTAATTAATGCTAATGAATTCTACAAATGTACAAAACAAAAAACAAAAACAATGACGATAACGGCGTTAGGACGAAAGTTGGATAGAAGGCAGGGAAGGTAAACCGAGCGAGAGTGTCCTTCCTTTCTTTCAGCTTGTTTTACCTCCCGATTGGGGAAGACGCTCTGGCTGAGGGGGTGAAAAACGAGACTAATCAAGGCTCTAGTTTGCGCTCACATTATTGATGGCTTCCGTCACGGCGCGCTTCCTTCGGCGGCGGGTGGGAGGTGGTTTGTGCGGTTTCCCTGGAGGGAATGCGAAAAGACAAAAAAAAAACGCTGCACCAGTGCTGATTGGTACCGGTCTGTGATACGGTAGTTAGTGGTTCGATAGTAATTAAGATGAGTGGTTTTCGCTCGGTTGACAGGAGGCTAGAACTTGGCAGTAGAAGAAGAAGTTTTCAACATTGGGCTTGCGAACTCCGAACTTAATGAAAAGCACATAGGGGAATTTACGTATTCTCGGCAACCTAAGCAGCGACCTTCTTTCTATAGCCTTTTTCTCTATGGAACGCACACATATGCAGTATTGGTTTGTTTACAATCTTTTGCTGCCAGCTGCTCTAACAATTTCAGTCGTAAGAATTGTCAAAAACTGTTTTGAAACGCTTTTACAAAGCTCCAATCTTCTCTAGTGAGAGCGAGTATTGTCGGCAACCCGTTTTTCTTCGGCAACCGTTCCATTTGAACTGCATGTAAATCTGCTGTTCTATTATCGGCAACTCGAAATCAGCTACAATTTGTAGTGCGTGTGTTTCATTTCAAGAAAACCCTGCTAGATTGCTTTTTCTCAGTGGTAAAAATATAGTCAAATTGAAGCTGAAAGCATAAAGAATCGTTTGCATGCATTCAGCGAAGTGTTTTCGTAAGAAAATCCAGTGAAAATAGTGTTTCAATTTGGGTTGCCGAAAATAGTCTGTCATGCCGAAGCCGTCATTTCCTCTATAAAGAAGCGATGTAGAGCGAGCTTGATCGCACGGTGGGGCGGCAACGTTGAAAATCGATGCTCTGGGTTAGCGGTTCTCAATCTGCGGGTTGCGGTGCATGGGGCTTGAAAATTTGTTGAAAATTATTACAAATCTACAAATTATTTGAGGGAAAAAATTCAGATTATTTTATAATAATCCAAACCTTTCAAATAATAGCTTAAAGAATCCTGTATGAAGAAGTTTTCGAATGGATTGAGAGATTCCATTTTAATTTCCTCAAATATGTATCAAACTTTCACGCTTTTCATGCGATTCAAAGCCTACATCTAAATGCTAGTTTGTTGTCTCGGTATCAGAATTTAGTTTTCGTGATGCCGCGAAGAAAGTCCTTCTTTCCACTAGTGCGAAATGCCTAACGGAAGAATTCTGGTAGGGTCGCAGGAACTAAACGGGATTTGAAGAACGTCGAATGTCAGGGTAGCTCAGTTGAGTCGAGCTTCAAAATCAGAATCAGAATGCTGCTTATTGAAATTCATAAGCCATTTATACAATTTTCTTCACAATGGTTTGTGTACGATAAAATGAGAAGATTAGGTTTAAATTGAGATGACTGGAGTGTCTAAAAGTGTCAAAATGCTCATCCTAGCACAATCGATAATTTTTACATACCCCGAGCACCCGGCGTTGTCATTTGAAATCATTCCTACTGCGCGATCGACCTCGAACCTCACTGAAAGGGTGGGAAGGAGACGAAAGAGCGCTGCAGTTCTGGTGCTGAATGGCTTTGCATATGGGCTGCATAGTGTTGCATAATTGCTATTTACTTGAGCGTTTATTGCATGGTCCCGGGGTGATTGATTCCTACACACTTAATTCAGATCACCGAAGTCGGTATGAATTTACCGGGTTTTTGAACAGCAGAACAACTCGGTAAAATTGTCAAATGACCGTTACACGTGAGAAATCAAGAAAATTTATAAATTTAATTTTTCATCAATAAATGGGGTAAACTGAACAACTTCTGGATAATTTTGGGATAATTTTTCGGGATAATTTTTTTTAATAATTGGATTTTTCGCTGATTTTTAAACATTTACCGAACAGTTCTGTAGTTCAAAATTTACCGAACGACGGAGGCCTGGATTAGTGTGTATGGCTTAATTTATGTCAGGCAATTTTATACTAGGGGAAATGGCAGTAATGTCGGCCTAGATGCCTCTGATTTAGGCCCATATATAAATACAGCAGTGTTGGGAAAATATCAAAAAAATCAAATTTCATCAACGCCCAAGATCACGCTTGATTTTCGTAGACAAAAATCAACAAGCAAACAACTGCGGTTGATTTTGCAAGCTGTGATATCGCAGCTCGGAATATCAAGCTAACAAAACTCACCAATTGCAAATCTCACCAAACTGTGGTCAGATTGAGTTTCATAATTTTCGCTTTACACCCGAATGCAACCGAAAGTTCCATAACGGCTTGCAGCAGTCCCTTCGCGTCTGCCTTCGGTGAAGATTAAAAAGAGATAGCAAACTATGCTTTCTCTTTCTAAGAAAACGATGTGCAATGGAATCATATTTGTGTCGAGTCAACTCTCAGCTTGATTTTTGCACGGCAATCAATATCCATATCAAGCATGATATTTTGTTCCAATATCACGCGTGATACTGCGAGCGTATGAGAGCGGAAAAATATCAGTTGATTTCTGCTTTTGTCAACACTGAAATTCAGCAATCGACTAAATTTTCAATAGTGACCAAAAATATCCATTAGTATCATCCCAATGACGCGTTCATCTAGATAAAATTGATAAATAGCAGATTTTTAGCGATGGGCCCAATCTTAGATCCATAGGCCAACATTAGAGCCATTTCCCCTATTTGCAAGATTATGATTTGTATGTCACTAGTTTTAGGATTTATGGGCAGTTTCACGTTAAATGACGAATCGATCTGATGTGGCCTTCTCCGATTTGCATTTAACTTTACATAATTGTTTGTTATGGTCAAATAATCACAATGGAGCTAAACAACAGCCATTTTTGAATCATGCAAAAAAAAATTAAAAATAGTGTATTTGATATTTTATAACAAATCATAACTCGAAAACGACAAATGCAATCGAAATTTTGTCTAAAGCAAAGTTGTAGGAAAAAACAAATCCATTTCAGGCTTAATAACAAAAAAAAACAATCCCCTTAAATATTCTTTGAATATTTTTTTAATAAAACGCTTATGATGCTTTCAATAAAAATCTTACATGCTTAGTTCTGTTAATCTTTCATGTTGGACACTTTCAAATTCTAGACTAACATTTGAAAAGGGCGTAGCTCCAAAATGACCATATCGAGAAAATCGCCTTCGAATTTTGATGACCTAAAATTAATCCTATTTCACGGCTTTCAATTTTCTGGATGATTTTATAAGCTTGATATATATTTAATAGTGTAATCTATCATCATGCATCACTAAAAACTAAAAAAAAAGTTTTCTTTGTCGTGAAATTGAGAATAAAACATCATGCGCCCTGATAATGTCTTACATGTGGTTACCCCCGGATCTTCCATCCTTTGAACTGCCAACACTGGTGATACGCCGTGGAAATACACCCTCGGGATTTTTTTATTGTTGTAACGCCTTGGTTCTTCGTTCGCAAATTTTGTAAGAGCGGAATTACGTCCGGAAATTTTTGGTCTTCTTTTTGTTCCTTGTTTACACGTGAAATATCAATCGGATGCATTTCTAATGAATCGAGCGTGACTAGATACTACAGAATCAGTACGTTTGGCATATTAAAACAATATAATTCGTAGTTCTGGTGCAAGGCGTAACAACCAGATGCATCAAAGAGTTGAAAGTTGGAAAAACGCCAGGTAAGAAGAAACGTTTCTGATTATTTGAAGTGATATTTTCTTCTACTTTTTCGTGTTTATCGAGTAGTTTGTGAACTGTTCTCTCTATATGTGGCAAAATATGGTTTGTTTACATTTTGGATTTACGCCCTTTTCAAATGTTAGTTTAGAATTAACAAAACTCAAAGATCAACAAGTTTATGTAAAAAAAACATTACATTATTATTAAATTTTATAAAAAAAAAATGTGTGAAATTTCGCACAGATTTTTTTTTTTGTATTTAAAAATAGCTTTCAAAATTTTGCATAAAAATTTTATGAACAAAAAATTGAAATTGCTTAAAAAAAGGGTTGTTCTATGATTTGTGTTAATTTAAAAGCTGGGCACTTAGAAAATTTAACAGAAAGATGAATTTTTCATAAGTTTTTCAATAAAAAATATCAAAGAATTTATAGAAATAGGGTTATATTTTTAATTTAATATTTTTAAAAAAATTTGCATGATCTATAATAGCTGAAATTAGCTCAATTATTAATCATTGCTTACAACTCGAGCAGAAGAAAATAATCTTAAATGATTTATTAGCATTTTAGTAGAATATTTTTTTACATTATTACGTTGTTTTTCGTTTCAATTCTACTACTATTGTATCACTATCACTAATTCACTATTCACTTTCACTATTTACTTTCACTATTTACTTTCACTATAATTTAAAAAAAAACTTTATCAGATACGTTTTTCGTTTACTACTTGCAAACTTCTTCAGTGTCTAGTTATAGACTAATACTAGATACTGAAGTAGTTTGCAAGTACTAAACGAAATACATATATGGGTCATTCCAGCTCAAGTGGGTACAGAATTTTATAAAGTTGTGGTCGATGTCACCGATTTGAGCCAAAGTTGGCCAAAACGCTTTTTTTGGCATTCTGCACAAACGCCTTTTTTGATTTTGCTCTAAAGTGCCTAGATCCCTCTCGGCTACAACCCTGGATTTTCGAGGTTTTTAAAAAATTTCAACTTTCAGAAGAGATTACTTCATAACCAAATAAGCTATTCGTGATGTTAGAACGTCAATTTGAAGGTTTTTTTTAATGAAAATTCTTAAAGACTTAACCACGTTTTGTTTTTGTTGTAGTAACTACAGTAAACAGACTGATCACCGACAGATATCCAAGTTATTAGAAAATGGCCTATTTTCACCATGGGCGGGATTTTTTATTTCTTAATATTTTGGGCTTTAAATTTCATCACACTTTGGATAACTATTCTACTCGATGTGTTTCCACGGGCAAATGATTTAGCGGCGCCGGTGGTGTAGTGGTAAGCATGATTAACTCTCACCCCAGCAGGCCTGGGTTCAATGCCAGTCGGCGCCGCTGGGATGTTCTGAGGCATAACATCTCTGATCACGCCTTCCTTCGGAAGGGAAAAAAAGCCGTTGGTCCCCGGTTCATGAGTTTGATGGGTCGATAGGTAGGGTGCAGGTGTGGGAGCTGCCTCTCTGGTAGCACGGAAAACAAGATTGACGGAAAACAAATCAAGGAAAAAAAAGGGGCAAATAGTTTTTGAGATATGACCAGATGAATGAGTTGGAGTTTTAAGCTTTTCTGGTAGAAAATCAATGCCATTTAATATTTTTTTTCTTGAATTCTTTCACGTCGATGGCACAGTAATATGTTTATGCTATTTCCCACATTTTCAGTGCAGGATTCTAATTATATTGAATCATTACTAGCTCATTTTTATTTACGTTTATTTTTCTTTATAACTATAATAAAAAAAAATGCATTCTTGATCGTGAGATTGTATCTAAAAAAATTAATTAATTACTCAAATAAGGGTATTATTCAAGTAACAGCTGTCATCCTCAACTGAAATTTCATATACCTGCTAATCCATCTGATTTCATCGTTCTTTTAGAGCACAACGTTTTGGCTGTATTCAATAGGAACGTATTTTTCACTTTAAGAAGCACAATTAAATTATGAACAGTAATAAATAAATGAGCTAGTTATGATTTCATAAAATGAGAATCCTGCCTAAAACATGTGAGAAATAACATACAAATATTATTGTGCCATCGGTGTGAAGGAAATCAAGAAAATACAAAAAAAATATTAAATAGTATTGATTTTCCACCAGAAAAGCTCAAAACTACCACTCACTCATCTGGTCATATATCAAAAACTCTTTGTCCAAATCATTTGCCGTGGGAAACACATCAAGTAGAAAAGTTTTCCAAAGTGTGCTAAAAATTTGAACCCAAAATAAAAGAAATAAAAAATCCCGCACATGGTGAAAAAAAAAGCCATTTTTGGACAATTTTAATACCTGCCGGAAATCAGCTTGTTTACTGTAGTCACTATAAAAAAAAATGTGGGTAGATTTATAAAAATCTACATTAGAAAACCTTCAAATTGACGTTTTAAGATCACGAATAGCTTATTTGGTTGTAGAGTAATCTCTTCTGAAAGTATAAATATTTAAAAATCTCGAAGATCCAGGGTTGTAGCCGAGGCACTTCAGAGCAAAATCAAAAAAGGTGTTAGTTCAGGTGTTCAGTTCAGTTAGTTCACAGTAGTAGTAGAATTAAAAAAAAGTGTGTGCGTTGTTGAGTACGTGAAAATGATTGTAGGTTCAAATAAAATTTTAGGAAAACATAGGGATGCCTAATTTTTACGTTATGTTTTATTCGATTTTCTAATAAATTCGGACATCCCACATTTTGATAATTCATTACTTCTAAACAAATCATCGTAGAATAAATGTTTTTTTCCTTGAAATAATAATGAAATTGTCTCTCAGGATTTCAGAAAAACTAACATACAAAATGTTTCCCATGAACATATTATATCAGCCTTATATTTCAAAAAGGCGAATTGGTACTTGGGGTATTTTAAAACCTCCAGTAGTTGTGAGGAGTTTCAACAAGCCTGTTCTTAAGACCATGAAAATCAATTTTAGGATAAAATTTACTGAAATTAATTCCGCAAAATTTACAAGTTACAGATTTAAACAAATCAGAAAGACATAATTTTTTAAGAAGATAAGATAAATTCTTCAAAGAAAATTCAACCTGCATGTCTTTTTGCAGGTTTGTTTTATTTGACTTTGATCAGTGATGTTAATCCGAGCAAAGTAAAATAACAACCTGATATCATCTTGAAAACAAGTTTTGCTATTCCAGATATCATTTTGTACTCAGTTGTTATCGTATAACTAATTTAGATATCACCCTTGAATAATTTTGTTATCAGTTGTTATATAAATTAATGTAAGGTTGATTTAAAACTTTAAATACTATGTGTATGGTAGGAAAAAAATACTGCCAGTCACATTTCAGTTATCAGCATAAGCCTTGCATACCAAATAGATAAAATATCTAGAAATTCAAGGATAACTAAATCAGTTATATTTTTGATATCGAAGGAGTATTCTTTTGTTATAGTTTTTGTTATGTTGGCTGTTTATTCAACCACAATGACAACATTTTCATTTATAAAATCTTGATAACCGGGTATCAGAACTTGTTATCAATTTGGTATAATCCTTTGCTCGGGAGCCGTTCGTGTTATTTTTTGGACAAATCATACACTTTTCTAGAGACATGTTCGAGGTATATTTAATAAAAATGACGAATATGTTATAAATTAAAGCCCGTATTAGAATTATTGCTAATAGTGATCAATTATGCAGAGTTTTATAAACATTGGAAATGGTAGCATGTGATCGATTGATTACCGGAGCAAAGTAAAATAACAACCTGATATCATCTTGAAAACAAGTCTTGTTATTCCAGATATCAATTTCTTTTCATTTGTTATCGCATAACTAATTTAGTTATCAACCTCGACTAATTTTGTTATCAGTTGATATCATGAAAGAATATGAAATGATGCCAGGTCAGTTCAAAACTTCAAATATTATCCACATGGTGAGAAAAATAAACACTGACAATCATATTTCAGCTATCAGCGTAAGGTTTTAATACCAAATCGATGAAATAATTTGGAATTTTGTTGAAAAAATTGGCATGGATCACAAGATTTGTTATCAAGACGTTTTCAATGATAACTAAATCAGTTATTTTTGTGATATTCCAGAAGTATTCTGTTGTTATAATTTGTGTTATGTTGGCTGTTTATTCAACCACAAAGGTAACATATTTAGTTATCAAATCTTGATAACCGGGTATCAGCACTTGTTATCAATTTGTTATAATCCTTTGCTCGGGTAGCTGCCGTTGAAATGCTCTTATGTTTTGCCTTCCCACTATCTTCCTTCAATAGAGGTGGGTGCCAATTTAATGGAATTTAATCTTCGTTATTAACATTGGGTTGCAATAAACGATAGTTTGAAATACGTTTTAATAATGAATACTCAAATACTGGATGATTGAGTTATTCAGCAACGATGGAAATCCCAATTTCAATTTAGTGAATTTCTCATATTACGCTCAGATGATAAAATTCAATTCATTCCAATGACTAGACACAGGGAAATCTTCTACAGTTCCGGAATAATGCTTTAAATGTATTATTAGCCTCGTCCAACCAACCGTACGTTCACAACTATCGGAAACAGAAGCTCCCGAACTGGGTGTTCACTTGTCACTCACATCCATCAACCAGCCAACTGCTGTCACAAGTGCTTCCGAACCGAACCACCATCCGGTGTTCGGACCAAAAGAAAATCAAACCTCTTTCCTTCGTTCTTCGTACTTCCAATAATACCCACGATCCATTGCCTCCCCCCTATGTTTTCTTCCGTCGTAATGGATTCGATGGAAATTCGACACCTCCCGACCAGTGTAAGATTACACGAGCTCGCGTGGAAGCAGGAATGGCATTTACACTCGCCCGCCCCAGCACCTCCAAAATTTCGTAAAAGAATTAGAACAACTGTACTTAGTTAAGTTAAAGCGAAAGAAAACCAGATGCAAGAATCGACACAAAGTGTTGGTGGTTTTATATTTTTCTTATAGGATAATACTGTGTTTTTTTTTTCTACTCTAGAGCAACGAAGGCATAGAACTGAATGGGAGAGTAATTGAAATGGAATGACTTTAATTTTACGATATGTAGCGTAGTTTCTAGGAGAACGAGTGAGCGAGTCAGTGAGAGCGTGCGTGAGGTCGTAGTAGAAGGAAGGAAACGAACGTAATACGATAGTTTTATAAGGATTATGTCCTGCTCAAGGAGTGGCATGTTTTCCCGTTTTCATTTCAAGTGAAACAGTGAACAGTTACATATAGATAGGATACAGTTTGTATTTGCAGCTTTAGGGTTGATTAGAACTTTGACGCATTGTACAAGGAGACGAAAATATGAAAGACATTGTTAGTGATATACGATAAGGATTAGGATTTGATCTATCGAAACGAGGAGCTCTTACAAGTTGGTTCCGGTAGTTGCTAGATTTCATGTTTCATTTTCTGTTTTTTAAGTTGTAGAATTGTTTTTAGTTCCGATCCATAATGCGAGAGAGAGAGTATGGCATCATTTCATGTACATTTGCCATCGTTAATTTAACGTAGTATACTTACTAGGTTGTAATCCAGAACTAAGGAAACTTTGACAACTCTTTAGGACAAATATCGAACGTAATCTCAGATCAGCGTTAGGTTCGGCAAGTTAAGCATAAGTTATTTGTGATTCACTATAAGCGGTATTACTCCATTCCACACGTCCAATGCTGGAATCCTACATTTAAGCGGCCAATTGTACTTCTCCTGAATGGAAACGATTTTGTCAAATAAAAATAAAGAGTATAAAATTTATTTTGAATATAAAAATAACTCGTTTGCCTTTCGTCGACCAAAGAAAATACGAGAAAGAATTCCCTTTTTATTCTTCCATCCAAGATAAACATCGCGATGGGGACACAGAAAATCAGATGCAAAGAAAGAAACTATAATAAGCCCAACAAAAGCACCCAAAACAGAAGAAAAATGACCCAACGATAGCCGTCTGCAGTCGTCCAGTTCTCTCTCTGTCTGTCGCGGATGAATATTTTAAGCCACATCACGTCCGAGAACCCCCCGACACCCCTTGCTCCTCACAGTGCTTCGTTAAACTTTATTACCTTAATCGGATTATCTGTTCGAGCTTAATTTATCTTAGTCTCGCTGGGTTTTCTTCGATTTAAGAAAACTTTTTCCTTTTTCAATTACTCGCCAACTACCGAAAAATACCCCGCTATCTAGAAGGTCAAGTTTGTTGCCAAAAAAAAGTAAACTTTACCAAACCGTTACCCAGAAGGTGAGTTCATTTTCCTATACTGCAAAATTGAATATGTGGATCACGACACAAATCCGAGGAGTCCGTTCACTGTGCTGAAGCCGCAAATACTGAGTATTTTCTTTGGTCTGGAAAGGCCAGGATATTCCGACACAGAGGTGGGTTTTCTTTCTGCATTGTCCGCTTCTGGGAAGTCACCATCATCGCTGTCTGGGACAGCACGTATCGATACTAGGAAAAAGTTTTGCTCGAACGGAATCCTGCAAGCGGTGACCTAGATCAACTGTGTGGATCTGCTTGGGAATTCGATAGTTGTCGTGAAATGAATGGATAAAGTATCTATTTTTTTGAATCAAACTATAAAAAATCGAATATAAATCCATTTTCATTGGAAGTCAATAGTTTGAACTACACAGGTTTTTTATTACAACTTCATAATGGATAATTACAGACATTTCTATGAAATAGTTACCGATAAATGTTAACAATCTTACATGAAGTCAGTGAAATATTTTCTGTTACTACGGTAAACAGACGGTAGGCAGTAATGTTTTTTTTTGGTTCCATTTAATGTCCCAAACAATTCTGCAAAATTTGGGGACGATTGGTTGTAACCCGGCTATTCGCATTACGTTTGAAATTTGTATGAAAATTAGTATGGGAAAACCTACTTGTTTGCATCTTTATTCCTAGGAACCACAATTTTCATTAACCGTGTATTTAATCATGTAAAAGTATAGTCCAGGAAGTGTCTAACAACTTTGCTCAAGGATGTACGATGTTAGAATCATAGAGGTAACTCTAAGACTAGAATGTCCCGAAATAACGTGCTCAACTTGAATTGGTGGCCCTGAAAAGGGCCGGTTGTTTTTCAAATGGTGGCCCTGAGAAGGGTCGTTATTTGTTTTTTCTGGTGTCCTTTTGATCGTTTGGGGCGGCTATAGTGTAGCTGATGAATAATAGCGATTATTGATACCTGTAATTTTAAAAGTTTGTTTTTGATATTAAATTCTGTATGATGATATTACTACTTACCTATATCAGTAAGTATAAGCCGATGGTTAGAGAAATAGGCGATGAATACTTTACATCTAAGATCTGGAATATGTAGCGCAAATGCCGTGAGTGGTCGGAATAAACGTGTTTGTTCTTAGTTCTTTTAATTATTCAAAAATCTATTATCTTAACTCCTTCTGTATTTGAATTAGTGGCCCTGAAAAGGGTCGTTTGTTTGTCGGTTGTTGGCCCTAAAAAGGGCTTTTTGTTTTTCAAATGGTGGCCCTGAAAAGAAGCCCTGGAGTTGGAGGGTACGGAACGAATAGGTACTAATCGCGGTTGCCTTTTGGCGCTATTTTTTGATATTACCACAGACAAGCAGACGTAACACTGCATTGTGTATCTTCGTTCACGCATTTAACGGTTGATTTTAATATTATCAGTTCCGTGAACTACTCGCCGCAGCGCTGGCATAGGATCACTTTGACGTTTCTATACATTCTATATAACTTTTATGCAATATTGTTTGCGAGTTAGCGAGCAAGCTTGTTTTCCGCGAGAAGCCCGAGAGATGTCGTTACTGAGGTCCTATGTTTTGAGATACTATGTTTTCAAGAAAAACTTTTTCAAAGAATTACGTCTGTTTGTCTGTGATATTACTGTTGTATTTGCTTCAGTGGATGGAGAACTAATAATAAACGTGCCATCAATTAACCACTGCGGGGAGGTTTAGAGCTGGATGCTTAACGTAAGAGTATTCTTTCACGGGGACTCAATGACCCAAAGCTAATAGTGATTTTCTGAACACTGCTATTGGCACTGATTGATGATTCTGCGCTGTTATTCCTCTCTATGGTTCAAAAATATTTCAATTTTGTGAAACTGTTTTACCCACCATCTAGAAATATAGTGGCCCTAAAAAAGGCCATTTGGGATCCAAGAGAATTACATGCTGAGACTTTCGGGATGGCGTGCTTACACCAATGCACAGCGGTTGAAATTTTGCAGGTGATCAATGTTGTAGTCAGCCAGTCGTTCCTGCAGTGGAACGTCCGAAAGATGGTGAAGCTACTCAGAGAGACTCCGATGTCCGTGTCCTTCAGGGTCCTACCAAATGTTTGGTGACCATCTCCCTCACAAATGAAACTGCCATTTTGGATCGAAGCGAACAAACTGGTGTACTTAGGTATCCCCAGAGACAGCGTGCTCAGTGGGCTTTCCTGGTAGCAGCATTACGCAGGTGATCATATTACAACTTACCTTACAAACGAAGTTTTCAACAAGCCAGGTATGTGTACCGGTTTTTGAATGCCACTCTCTACAAATCTTACGTTTTGCGTGTGCAAATGGGTCTGAGAATAAATCCACGTGGTTTTTGGCGCTTTGTTAACTCCAAACGGAAAAAAGTGCAGTGATCCCAACGAATGTCTACCTGAACGAAACGACAGCAGCGTCAGCTACAAACATGCCACTTATTCGCCAAGCATTTTGCATCCGTATTCGCGACGAATCCCGCCTCAAACTTGGAAATCGATGAAGCCACCAGTGATGTTCCCGCTGATTTTATTGAGTTTGGACTATTTGCTGTAAATCCAGAAATGGTCGCATTGGCTGCAAATAAACTGAAACGTTCGTTTTTCCCTGGTCCTGATGGTTTGCCTGCAGTTATAATATGCCGTTGTATTGCCGCTTTAGCACAACCGTTGTGTGACATCTTCAATCGCTCACTTCAGCAAGCAAAATTCCCTCGCATTTAGAAGCAATCGTTTATGACACCCATTTTTAAACGTGGTGATCGTTACAATGTTGTTAACTATCGGGGAATCACGAGTCTCTCAGCTGTCTCAAAATTGTTTGAGATTATAGTGGGTGGAGTTATTCTCGATGCCACAAAAAGCTACATATCCACTGACCAACACGGATTCATGGCCGGACGATCGGTTACCACCAATTTGTTAAATTTTACGTCGAAGTGCATAACAAGTATGGAGGAAAAAGCGCAAGTCGATGTAATTTATACCGACCGGCGGCGTTTGATAATATTGATCATAACATACTGCTACACAAGTTATCTCGTCTTGGAGTTTCTATGCAATTGGTTTTTGGTTGGAATCCTACCTTACAGATCGTGTACTTCGAGTGAAAGTTAAGGGTTGTGTATCTTCGCCGTTTTCAAACAAGTCTGGAGTTCCACAAGGTAGTAGCCTCGGACCGTTGCTGTTTATTCTGTTCTTCAACGATGCTGCTTTGGTTCTGGACGAAGGATTCAAACTGGTCTATGCAGATGATTTAAAGCTGTACATTGTAGTGCGCATGCAAGAAGATTGTTGGCTTCTGCAAAACTCGCTGACTTTGTTTGCCGATTGGTGCCAGAAAAACAAACTGACTATTAGCAAGGAAAAATGTCAGATAATCACGTTTTACCGCATGGTACTTCCAATTTTGTTTGACTATCATATCGACGGCAATACTCTTACCAGAGTTACCAGTGTGACTGATCTAGGGGTTCAACTAGACACAAAAATGACTTTTGATTTACACCGTTCAGCGATCATATCGAAGGCAACGCGACAGTTGGGTTTAATTTCCAAAGTTGCGAAACATTTTTCAGATCCACATTGTTGGAAGTCATTGTACTGTGCACTTGTCCGTCCAATTTTGGAAAATGTGTCCGTCGTTGGGCATCCCCACCATGTCACGTGGTGCCTAAGGATCGAACGGGTTCAGAAACGGTTCATTCGTCTGGCACTGAGAAACTTGCCGTGGAGTGATCCTGACAATTTGCCGCCGTATACTGATAGATGCCGACTGTTAGGCTTAGACACACTGGAACAACGACGGAAAGTACAGCAATCGTTGCTTATTGCTAAGCTGTTGAATGGTGAAACTGATGCCCACGACCTGCTTGCGATGTTGAACTTTCGTGTGCCGACCACGCTACTGCAACCAAGTTTTCACCGAACCATGTTTGGGAACAAAGAACCAATCTCAGTGTGTATTCGTGCGTTTACGCCTGTCGAAGAGTTTTCCGAGTTCAATGAACCAACCGAACGTTTTGCAAATCGGATTAGGTCTGTGATAAATTAGCTCTAATTTGATTCATCAATCTAAATTGTCAGATGAATTATTTTAAATACAAATACAAATACAAATCATTGTAGTCAAACTCAGCTGGGCAACGTTCGAAGGATGTCGTTGCCGTTGGTAATGCTTCTCATTCCGATGTCCGCGTCAAATTTCGGGGTCTTTCAAATTAGTTGTGACGTTCACTGATAGCGAATTCGTTTATTATTTAGCAGACTTGGTAAAAACACCGCTCGGTGCGGCTCGGTGGCAACCTACTCATGCATGCACAGCACTGGGTTTCTTCGATAAAGTACCCGGTGTCGGTGCAACATGTTGGCACGCCACCGAACCAAAAGAGAAACCCGAACGCGGTGCTACGGGCTTCGGCTCGCCACCGTGCGGCACGGAGCCAACGAACCGCTAATGATTTCGTATCGTTCGTTGTTGGTGATGCGCTATACTCGGTCCCATTTGCTTTTTGTCAAAACTGAGTGGTAGCAAGTAGCTCATAGTTTCATTATACTCGATGAACTCAACAAATTTGTTCTGAAATAGTTTAGAAAAATGGGCAATGGGTTTTCCCTTTACATAAGAATCCATGGTGCGAAGCAAACCTAAAACGCGTTCTTAATTGCGTTTCTCTCGACAGGAACAGGGTCCGTTCGGATACGGATGTGTTGGTCATTTTCGAAATGTTGAAAATTATGAATAACCGGGTGAAAATACTTCTTCGCTCCAATGGGCACTACGCACACAGCAAAAACAAATGTAATATCGATCAATGTAATTCAAGCTGATGTATGAAATAATGATGTAATAGCAAAAAGCAGATACAATATTGCATCAATGGATGTAATTTTTTTTTCGCAAAATCGATGTACATCGTACAACGTTATATTACACAACCGATGGATTGACCTGGTTGCAGCAGTTTGGATGTAATATTCAACAACTTTTTTTTCTGTGTAATAAAGAAACAAAAAAACCACAAGAACGAAACGCCTGTCATTCTCGAACAACTCGAGTGAAGCAAAATGTCTAGATCAACCATAGAAAAGGGCCCATCAGTATTTGTAAACAAATCGTTCTAAAGCCCTTTCCTAACCAAGCAAAGGCCGCCTACGCAAACCAACACCATCATAGGATAAGGGAAAGTTTCCCCAGTTGCAAGATAGTTTGAATGGCCTATCACATAAAACATTCGTGCTTTTTGTGAATTTTTGATTAAATAAAATAAATACTTTGAAAAAGCTCTTTTTTATAAATTCATTTATTTGTCAAGGTTGATTTTCATAAGCTTTGTGGAGCCGTTATTCAATATTTATTAACTTTATTATAACCCCCGTTCTACTTACTTTATTATGACCAGTAGAAGTAGTAAGTAGAACGGGCGCCAATTACTCGCGGCTTAAACGAGGTTTACTCGAGGTTTAGGACTACGATTTTTAAATAGGTTGGAAGTGGACTTGGGAGGTGGAAAAGCTCTTACCCGTATAAAGTACGTGTATATAACAAGTTGGTCCCGAATGAGTTTAACCAAAATCAATTAAATTTTTTCTTACTTTCTTATCTTGAAAAATGCTGTAAGTCAAAGATTCTAGGCCTGTTTTCCAAGATCTTCAATTACAAATTTTGAAGTCCAGGAGATGCAAAGATTGTCTAAGCCTTCTTATTACTCCCACATATTTTTTTTTAACAAAATTTTAACAAAATTAGGGCAAGCATATTACAATTAGTAAAATTATTTTTTCATTTGTTTTTTATATTCATGTAGTAATTTTTTTATAAACTTGCTGTCTAGGAAGGAATTTGCAATTTTATCTAAGGCTTAGAATGTTGACAATTGATCTTATTTCGTTGACGTTTATTTACAGTTGCATTTGAAGAATTTATACTTAAACTCTCTACCAGAGATATGTATTTTTAAGTTACAGAATCTTAAAAACATATGGGTTTGGGATCTCAAAACAATTGTTTGAACATTCAAAATGTTAAGAACTGGGCATGGACATATATTTTGAACATTTTCCTTAGTCCTAAATGTATGAAATTCTAAAAATCAAACTCCTAGAATTCAATTTTGGTTCCTATGTCTGAAATTTAACTGATGATGAAATTAAAAAAAAAAAAAATTACAAAATTCGTGGAATTACCTACCTCTGATAATTTTCTTATGTTTGAGATGCTTAATTTATCACAAAAAGCATGAACAAACTATCATTGCTTGTTTAAAATCAGTAAGCTTTTAAGGCTCCCCCAATCGAAGTCCCAATGAATTTTCACCCAGTCTTGTGAGCGGTTTTCCTTTTCAGTCTTCACCCAGTCTTGTGAGCGGTTTTTAAAATTTTCTGTGATAATCAAATGCCTTTGCTTCCGACACTTGAAAAACATGCTATCATAGTTCAGTACCAAATTAAAATGTCATATGACAGGCTCTGTCATACGACACTGTCGCCGAAGGCCGTCACGAATGTATGTATTTTAGTTTGTCTCTTAATAAGATCTGCTGATGTTGTGCTAGTGTGAATTCTGAACATATCATGCAATGATTTCCTAGTAATAACATTTATGATTAGAAATGGTTTAATTAACACGAAATTGATGAATTAGAACGAAATCACACATGTCAAATGATAGTTATTTGAAAATTTTCTTTTTACAAATCGCAGCTCGTCCTAAATCACGTCATCAGTGTTGTTAACTTTTCTTGGATCCGCTGATAGATATATTTGAATCCACTCCAATAATCATTACTAGAATTAATGAGAAATTCAAAACAAAAAATCATTCAAAATGTTAAAAACTTTTAAAGCGATGAACAGGGGGTGACCTAAAATTTTGAGAACCCGTACATATTTTTCTACACCATTAAAAAAATCCATAGAAATCTGGAAAATTCGTAGAATATTATGATCTATCCGTAGATCTGTAGTAAATTTTACCATCTGTAGATCTACGGATAAACCCGTACAACTGCTCATACTACTAGTCATGTTTTTAATATTTGGTTTAAATTAGTGGCAACCTGAAATAGCTGACTTTGATCAATCTAGTTTTGACCTGGTTTCAGTGATATTCATTTTATTTATTTACATCACAACAGATTCTTCAACAATCTAAACATTGAAAAATCTCAATAATAAAGTTATAAAACAAAATTAAAAATCTGCAACAAGCCTAGTGAAAAATTTTAAAACACGTTCTTAATGTTCATACAATACTACACGCAAACCAAAAATCTATTACAATGATTGTTAGTTCAGTTTCCTATCATCCTCTGTTCATGAACATCGCAGCGAATGTTAGAAGTTGACCTTACAGGCGATGTAATGGTTTTTTGTCTTTTTATTTTGTGTTCTATCTACGCTTTCGACTATATACCAGTAAGCTTGTAGAACGACGCACATTGTAGAACATTGTAGAACGACGCACACACTTGCCTCGAATCTCTCCAGCAGAAAAAGCATACGAAGTCGAGTATGCGAGAAAATGAGCGCTTCATGTTTGCTTTTAGGCTATCCATATTCAGAAGCATGGAAAGAGCAGTGGAGAAAGCACAGGACTGGTAATCGCAACGTTCGTGGTTCGAGTTCAGTCGGCAACCTTTTTCCTATTTTTTCGACATAACTAATTTACCTGACTAATACACTCTACATTTTTCGGTCTCCAATTTTCTTGCATTAGCATTAGCATCCTCGGTTCATGCGGTCTCCACTAACATCCTCTGATGATGAATCCCACATAATTGTAAGCGAATCTTACATCCCCCGGTTGGGTGTACCTGTATTTAGTATAATCTAAATTCTTGGGATGATTTACAATAAAGAAAATTGATTAAAATTCCTGCAAACACATCACTTTAACTCCTTTCACTTCAAAGCAACCCATTCACCAATAATCGCCACCCAAATACGGCAGGTATGAGGACCTGCTATCGAAACGCAAGGGACACATAAAGAGTCCATTTCTGTCCAGTTTCTGTCCGAGTGCGAACCCCATAATCATATATCATTTGGAGCAATCAATTAAGCCATAATGATAAATGAACCTGTTATTCAGTCGCTTTTAAGTAAGGACCGGGGTCCTCGTGGTCGCCGCACGCATGCCGTCCGACGACGACGACGGCGACAACACTGTCCCCTGTCAACCATTGCAGAACCTGTTGTTACCATTCGAAATCTTTAAAACGCCATTAAAAGCGATAAGAGCGTAGCTACATGGAACTACTGGCACCAGCAGAGCAGCATTAAAAAATAAAAAAGTTTCGCACGAGTGTGTATCGAGGGTAGCTGCAAACTTTTCTACTCAAAGTTGAAATGTAGCACGATAGCGCGCAACGAGGAAAAAATGTTCAACTTCGACTGCCAGATTATCTCGTTTCTCATTAAAAGGTTGTTCTCAAAAGGAATGAACGAGAAGTTTGGCCAAAGTCTCGAAACGGAGGCGAACGTTAACTTGACAAAGTCGGCTGGCGGTGGGTCATAAAATGCGCCATTCTCTGCAACTGGTTTTTCGCACTGGCTCAGTTGTGCTGCTCGTGGTAAGCTAATGAGAGTTTCGGAGTCAGGATTGGTGGGTGTAGCTTTATAGAAAAAATAAAGTCGGAAGCAATGAAATTTTTTGAAAGCGATGAATAGGAAACGGGATTATAAAGTCATTATTTCCGTGGAAGTTTGCAAAAATTTCAACTGACTTTTTTTTATGGAAGAGCCATCATAAATAGCCATCAAACGCACTGATTGACATGATACATTGTGCATGTTAACAACGTGTTGAAACTGCTCATTCAATTCGGGACTCCCAACATTAACGTTTGTGATGTCCGTGTAAATTTAATTTAACGACAACAATTTCCATGGGAAATCTCCCCTAGAGCTCTTATCTCGTTTCCTTCGTTATCCATGTTTAGCCATTAAAATCTGTATCGCAACTTGACCAAGAGCGGACGTAGTTTGTTGCTTCTCTACCACTTCAGATACATCGCATCTTCGTCGTTTTCGGTGAATCTAGTGATTCGGCTCATGACATTTGTTACGACTATTTTGATGAGTTTTGATGATATTCTATTAAATTTGCATAATTTTATGGGAATTCTTTTATAGAAGCGGTGCGTTCGACATTGCGTTGCTACCTCTCCCGCCAAGATGCCCCACCCAGTTTCGAGATCGAGTCCAGCCAGCGAGCCATGGAAATCCACGACAGTCGTACCAAATCAGGTTTTGCTCCGCATATCTTAAATCCAAAGCGATACCGAGCGGGATGCTTCGGAAGAAGTGACTGACCAGCAGCAGCAGCGGGAGGGAGAAGCTTTGCTACAGCGACGACGAAGTCAAAGGCAATACGGCCAAAGATGAAGCAAGCCAAAGTTGCACGGCCTAGGCCGACCAGTCGAAGATTATTTATGAAGTCTTAAATTTGATTTATAGCGTATTTAAAGCGGAGTGAAAGGCGACTTCTAGCTGATTATTAATTCATAGGATTTTTGCTGCCGTCTCGATGCAGAGAGTTTCTCGCTGGGCTGCGTGTTCCATTTTGCCATGTGTTGTGAGAGTTTTACGGAATCAATCTTGAAACAGACTTCAATAATTACCCACCGAATGTTACCTACAAGGAACAGTAAAATGTTTGGTGTACTCCTGCTTCCTACACCAAGAGGGACACAATCAGTTATGGATGTAATTAAAGCATGTAATAAACATTCAATTTCAGTAGTAAAAAGGACCCAGGAAGCAAACCTGTTCCTCCATCGCCTGGGACGAGACGACGATCTCGAGGCGGAATTCCAAGAACAAGTGGATAAACAATTTTATGAAGTGGAACCATAAAAGATGCTGGGTAGCAGAATGATTTATGATTCCATATCACGGCGAAGGCATTGATTGATAGTATTGATAGGAAAGTGATTCCATCTTGTGCGTTGGGGATGGGAAGTGTAAGAACTGAAACGAGAACTTTGGTTTGGTCATATTTTATCTTCACAATGTCCCTAAAAGTTAAGAAACCGGTTGTGGTTTATTTGAACAGATGTTTACGTTGATTCTAATACGCTGAGCAACTATTTATTTTATTGGAATTACTATGAGAATAGTCAAGTTTTGGTTCTCCTTGTCTTAGCCTTTCACCATAATGACAAATGGATAATCTTAGGGGAACTGGGGGTGAAACGATATATCGTTATTGAATACAACATTTAGATGGTACTATCAGTATTCTTTAGGTGGAAGTCATGCTTAATGAAACAACATGTTATGTTAAATCTTAACAAAAAACACATTTTATGAAAATGAGAAATGGTCTCAAAATTCATTACTTCAGGTGCGGGCGAAATGGACAGGTGCTGAAGGTAAGACGAATGGTCTTTAAAATTAATTGTTTTTTTTTTTTTTTTTTATTACACAAACAATTTAACTAATCGTATGATTATTGCAGGTATGTTTCATCATCCATTTACAGTAATGTGGTTTTGTCAACGTGCCCGCGTTTTAGCTGTCATATTCTGTTGTTCATTGCGGTTTGGTGCTTTTTGAACCTTGAATGATGCTCGTTTCTTCGCTTTCTGCACGAAAATTTTTGTCCGGTGCAGTTTTTTCGCGACATCCCGAACGAAATAGTTTGATTTGCGTTTGAAGGCAGCAACCACTCGCTTATGATCTTCAACACAGTACGGAACACTTTTTCTTGCACTCACTTGCTTCCGATCTACAGTTAAACGTTCTCCGAAACACTTTATAACACGAGAAACAGTAGATTGTTGGATTCGCAACATCTTTCGGATGGCTCGGTGCGAAAGATGTGGGTTGCACTGTTTTTGCAAATCCATTTTCAAAATTACTATTAATTTCACAATGAAACTCACGCAGTGTCAATAATACACGCGGAGGCCATCTCTCCCAAAATGTCATTAAAATTAACCCAATGGGCAGCTTTTGAAAGGGATGAAATTTAACTGGGGACACCCTTTATTATGGCTTCGCATAGAAATGTCTTCTGAATTCGTCGGCAGTATCTTCGGGTCTTCCAAAGAAATTTATTTCTTTCCTCGGAAAATTCGAACCACCTGTCCTAGAACATTATTCCGATTTCTTCAGAAGATTTTCAGATTCCGTTGAAAATTTGTACACAATATCTTAAAAGTTTCATTTCATTTTTTTTCTTAATAAGTTTATTTTTACAGGCTCTATCGAATAAACTTCACAGAGCCAAGCTATCATTTGCGTTATACATACTTAATCTTTATCTTAAGTCTATAGTTCCAGGAATTCAACGTTATACTCGCAGTCATCTGGAGATTAAAAAAAAATAACTCCTATGGGAAATTTCTTGTAACTTTCACCCAAAAACCCTTAAAAACTGTTTCACACGAAATTGGAAAAGATTCGCAGGAATCGGGATACGTGATTTCTGGTAAATTTCACGGGAATGGTTTTCCTGGTAGGAAACGCTATTTGGTAGAATTTGCATAGTATTTATTTTAAAGTTCTTTTAAACTCTGATCAAAAATTTTATAACCTCTGATAACCTCTCACCCCAGCAGGCCTGGGTTCAATTCCAGTCGGTGCCACTGGGATGTTCTGAGGCATAACATCTCTGATCACGCCTTCCTTCGGAAGGGAAATAAAGCCGTTGGTCGCCGGTTCATGAGTTGATGGGTCGATAGATAGTAGGGTCCAGGTGTGAGAGCTGCCTCCCTGACATCGCTAGCATTGGTGCTCAGCACGGAAAACAAGATCGACGGAAAACAAATCAAGGAAAAAAAATCCTTTATGTCAAAGATGGATTCCGTCACGTGAAAGATTAGGTGTGTGTGTAGGTTTGTCAGAAGCATATCATCTTACTAGTTAATAAATACATAATTATCCAGACGTTCAACCAAAATTCAGCAAAGTAGAAGTAGATGAAATTTCCTATAACTGTCGGCACCGGTTATGAAGTGGAAAGCGTGACTGCTTTATGTCCCCAATGGGTCTGGGTTCAATCCCGGCCGAGATCGGTGGGATTTTTCTGGGGCATAAAAATCTCTGGTCACGTGTTCCTTCGGAAGGGAAGTAAATCCGTTGATCCCAGCCCATGGGTGCTTGAATGGGTGTGATATCCTACGCAGTTGTGGAAACTGCCTTCCTACACATTCGAGTACCGTCAATGGATGGTAATCAATGTCCGCCGGTGATTGGCACTAGATTACGGAACAGATACCGACGTTAAATAAAGGATAGAAAAAAGAAAATTTCCTATAAATTAAATAGGTGAACTTTGGGTAAGATGGATAGTTGATCGTTTGACGACTCAACTATTAAATTATTGAGTTTTTCTCACATCCACTCTAAGTTAACGATATTTGATGCATTTCAGAATATAACTTGGTACGGGAGGTGACAGGGTTGCCAAAAGTAAATCTTTGTTTTTGCCCAAAAAAATCTTTTCATCTTAATTTTTGTCCAGAAAATCTGTGATGATATCTGTGATAATAATTTAAAAATTTCATTTGAGAAGTGATTGAGCCATTTTTCTGATAGAGCCAAAAAATAGATAACAAAATATGTATCATTAATTGCTTAGGGTTTGGCAAAAAATGAATACCTCTGACAGTTTTCATTCTACTTTTCAATTTGACAAAGTTCTACCCGTATCTGTAACAAATTCCTTTTAGGCTCCTATATTTCAATATTATAAAGTCTGCTATAAACAATTGTACTGATGATAAGTACAATGTCATCATTGTAACGGTGTATCTCAAAGAAAACCTTATCATAGACAAACAGACATAACATATTGAATATTTCTCACTGTAAAATATCGTCGTTAAAACATTACCGCCATCTGTTGAGTACACTGTGGTGGGTAGTACGCTGAACAGATGCCGGTAGTGTGTAAACGTCAGGCGCAAAGGAATTGACTATGCGAGGTGCAGGTGGCGGTACTACCAACTACGATCCCAGGCCTGCTGCGGTGAGAGGTAATCCCGCTTACCACTACACCACCGGCGCCGCTTCGTTAAATGCTTGTTCGATGAACAACTTGCGAATGTTATGTCTGCTTGTCTGTGACCTTATAATATAAAATCAGTATCGCTGATACACTCGAAATCTTATGCTCGCCTCTTTCATATGATTTATCTTGGGGTCCAGGACATTTTGTTAGAATTATTTAGTGTAAATCACGTCCAAACTATATATTTTAAGTGAATTCTAGCAAAAAAAATGTACGGATAAAAGTCACAAATTTGAAACCAGCCTAAAATCGAAGTCAATCAATCAAGAAGATTGGCAACTCTGCCAGAATTCAAGCGACAGATACAGTAGCACCATAGAGGTAACTCTAAGACCAGAAGGTCCCGAAGGAACGTGCTCAACTTTTTGGCTCAGCTCTGGTACTCTCTTCGGTCCCAAGCTAATCGTTGTACCCCTCGAAACATAGGCAAATCCACGAACCCTTCATTTTATCCGTAAAACTTTCATAGCGATTCAAAACAAACATAGTGTAGTACTAGAATTTTAACTGGAATGTGGTACGTCAATCGATTTGCTTGGAACCGATAGGCAAGTCAAGTAGTGAGCCAATTTAAAATCGTTAGTTTCCACCGGTTGGTAGTACGCTGAACAGATGGAAGTAGTGTGTAAACGTCAAACGCATAGGAATTGAATATGCGCGGTGCAGGTGGCGGTACTACCAACTAAGATATTTTTAGATTGGCTGTTAAATGCTTGATCGATGATCAACTTGCAAGTGTTATGTCTGCTTGTCTGTGACCTTATATTAAAAAACCAGTATCGCTGGTATACTCGAAATCTTATGCTCGCCTCATTCATATGTTCTATCTTGGGGTCTAAGACATTTTTTTGATATGTTGTCTTCGCTCAAATGAAAGAGGAGCATTTGATGGGTGTTTTAGACATACTATTTTTTATACAGTATCCCGTAGTTAATTTAGATCCTGTTAATCCAACGCCCCGATAATCCGACTACACGGTCTCTTATGAAACTTTTTTTTTTCATTTGTAGGTTGATATGACAGTTGGATTATCTGATAAACCCCACTAACCCAGTCATACATTTGCTGGATTAGCGGGGAGGGGGGGGGGATTATGTAATGTTATTCTACCATCGGCACCGTATTTGCTTATAATGGTATACATTGGGATGTTGAACATGGGTAAAATTTAAAATATTCCCAAGGGCGTAGCCAGGTTTCGAACTAAAGTGCAGTTTTTAATATGGAGAGGTATGCCGAATGCCAACAGGCCGGACGCCATTTGGCCCAACGCTTTAATGTTGCTGAGTTAAGGAGGACAGACGCCCCCTGGCTCCATGGCTATCCCTTTGAGTTTACCTGCTTGTGTTTGTAGCCTCCGTTATGATGGGTAGACTCAACTTTACGCTAATATAGGATTTCCCAAGTAACAGTTGCAACATCTTGCATGAAATATATAAAAAAAACAGTTGTAAATAAGTTATACATTAATTGCTTCTAAAACGTCCTGTTTTAGACGCGTTGTATTGTTGTTTGTGAAGTGTTCAACCTTTCTGACAAGCACTTGTTATCTTGAAGTTATAATTCAATATTGCATGTCTCAATTATCAGTTTATTACACATTTATAACTGATTGTATTTGGTGAAAATTGGCTAGCCTTATGTACAACATGTTTTCATATGTCATTATTAGAAACATGAATACATCTGAGATATAGCTCATTGATAACATGTTATTAATAAGTTATATTTCAGTTGTACTCATGTTTCAAAAAATGACATATGAAAACATGTTGTATATAAGGCAAGCAAGTTTTCAACAAAAACAATCAATTATAAAAGTGTTATAAATAGGCAATTGAGATTTGCTATACCTAATTATAACTTCAATATTCGATAACACGAAAAACAAGAACATTACTTCTTGTTTTTCGTGTTATAAACATATTTTGATATCAATTCTGAAATTTATTAATGCATTCTACAAACTGCACTACAATATGGCTGACCAATGAAGCATGTTATAAAAAAAAAAAACATTAAATTTGTGATTTCAACATCACACGTACGTTTTGCAAAAGAGAAAAGTAAGATAATTAAAAAAGAAAGTTGACATTCTATTTGTTTTTGTTTTTTGCAAAGTTGGGGAATTTTATCCAGGATTTTTTTGCAATTCAATTTATTATATTAAGCTTTTTCTAAGAGCCAATGAGTTTTTTTAGAAGTAGAATGTATAGATTTACCATAAATTTGCAACCGCATAAATGTTTGCAGTACGGAATCTCAGTTTAGGCACTTTATTCGCACGAAAAAATTCCTCAGAAGAATAAGTTGTGTAAATTGATGATAAACAAACTCCATTCGTAGGAAGGATGAAACTAATTTACAACATGTCCAATACACTAGGTTGCGTTATAGTTATAAATAAGTTGCGCAAGTCAAGCATATGTTATATATAGATCCCACCTCTTGCGCTTTTTTCGGTATAAATAAATTGTATATAAGTGACTAGACGTAAATGTTTACCGTTGGTATTGTCATAAATAAGTTGTGTAAGCCCGTTTATGACAAATTGTGTTGCTTGGGTTGATTCTCTACCGTTCACTATGGGCAAAAATGGGTCCAAAATTACCCAAAATTCAATATCTCAACAGCACGCTGAATTCCGGCCATGAAAAACGACTTTTCCGAATGATTTTTTTTAATGACCCCAAAGGTTGCATGCAATAATAAGATTTTTTCGAAATTTTAAGGTTAATTGGGGTCAAATAAGTTTTAATTTACTGCTATCTGTTTTAAAAGAGTTTTCACTTTTTTTGTGTGTATACAGCAACACGATATAGTGGTTCTCAGAATTTTGTAAAAATTGGTAGTTTTGTTCCTTATCGCAACATATTAGACCCGTATTTTTTATTTTGTCATTAGGGTGACTATTTATATATTTAAGCGGTCAAAAAAAAATTTTTTTTTTCGATTTTTTTCAAAAATTTATAACTTTTGAACTGTTTGGCCGATGACGGAACTCAAAATACCAAATGAAATTTAATTAAAAGTATTTGCAGAAAAAAAATAATATAATATTGAAAATAATGGATTTTGTATTAAAAAACATTGATTGTATTTTCACTTTTACCCCTTACTCCCCTATAAAGTGTACCCCGTATTACCCTTATATCTCATGAACTGTTGTTTAAATACATAGTATTCTAAAACCGTGCATAAAGTGCTTATGTTTTACGAAAAATAGAGCTGTGAAAAAACATTTCCTCCAAAAAGTAGGGGAAAATGGGGTAAAATGGTCCAAAACACATACTTACAAGGCTCTCCGGTCTATGGGACTACGTGCAATCGATTTCTCGGACAATTTCCCTTCGGAAAAGTCGTTGGAATTCAGCGTGCTGTTGAGATATTGAATTTTGGGTAATTTTGGACCCATTTTTGCCCATAGTGCGTTGCATCAACAAAGAAACGGGTAAGACTGACCGACGAAGGCGCTTTGCTGTTGTTAGATGCGCACACGTTTAGCGAGATTTTTCAAGCATCCAAAATTGACATTTATATGTGACGCACCCCCAGAGTCTGACAGCCCCTGGATCTGAGAATGAATTGTTTGTTATTTAATAATCGATCATGGAAATTACATTTTGTTGCTGGACTAACATTCGAAAAGATACAAAAAGTTGGTTTTTTCCTATAAGTCCTACGATGATTGTGTCTTCGACAAATTTCCTATTTTTCTCGAAGCACCATGCTGATTGTTTAGAATGATTGGAACGAAAAACTTGATTTACCCATAGGAATTCCATATGAATTTCAAATGGTTTGTGCAAACTCAGATAGAAACCAAATGGGCTCAAATTTTGGCTGGTTGATTAGGATAAAATTTGGAATAATCTGGTTTGGGTGCTTCATTTTAAGAAAAGTGGTGAATTTCTGGTATGCTATCCTTCAGTTTGATTCACCCCAAAATATGAACCTGTGCAAAAAAATATGGGAAAGATTGATGAAGGTCTAGAGGTCACACCAATTATTTGAATTTTGTATGGAGATTCCGGTGCATTAGTATTGGAAATCATTGATTTCCACTTTCATTGCTCTAACTTTGGATGTAGTTGTCAAAAAGTAGAAAAAATTGTATGCGGTTTTCATGACAACGATCGACTAGCCTGAAATTGGCGTTGTTGTCTTGCGCATAAAGATGATATGCTGTAAAACTGATCGTAATAACAATAGGCAGGGATGGAAAATCATTTGCATGCATTTACATTCATTTGCCTCTAACGTTTTTCATCAACAGAATACCGTTAAATGATGTATGAAGCTTTTGTAGTTTTTGATACTAACTACAACTTTTGTTAAAAACTATAAACTAAATCTCTTTTGCATGATGCAATAGAGCTGGCAGAACATGTTATTGTTTTTCAGTGAATGCAATTAACATTCACTGAAAAACAATGGTGGGTTCTTATCGCTCTGATTCATCATGCATAAGACGTACAGATTTGAGTTATTTAAAAAAGATGTAGGTAATATGAAAGCCTACAACAACTTCAAATACTATTTTACGGAATTCTGTTGATGAAAAAAGTTAGAGGCAAATGAATGTAAATGAATGCACGAAATGAATGTAAATGATTTTCCATCCCTGACAATAGGTTTTTTGTTCTTTGCTATAGCAACAGCATATTAATTTTTATCAACATTTGGACAAGTAAATACAAACTAAGAGCGATATAAAGGGTGATACGGTCAAAATTTGGTCAATATCAACTTGACGTATTTCTTTCAATTTTGCATTTAAAAAACCTGAACACCCCTCATTTTGAAGGTGTGTGTGTGTAGAATGTTGCTCCTATTTTGATTTTGGAATTCACTCTTCAGTTGTCAAAATGCCGTCCAAGCAAGAACAGCAGCGTATCAAAATTTTGCTCGCGCATCGCGAAAATCCGAGCTACTCGCACGCAAAGTTGGCAAAATCGCTAAAAGTTGCCAAATCAACCGTTACAAATGTAATTAAAGTGTTTGGGGAACGTTTGTCGACAGCCAGGAAGTCTGGATCGGGGGGAAATCGAAAACCGGAAGCCGCTGAGACGACAAAGAGAGTTGCCGGTAGTTTCAAGCGAAACCCTAACCTCTCTTTCCGAGATGCCGCAAATAAGCTGGGTGTATCGTCTACAACCATGCATCGAGCCAAAAAACGAGTCGGACTATCGACTTACAAGAAGGTAGTGACTCCAAATCGCGATGATAAACAAAATACGACGGCCAAAGCGCGATCCCGGAGGCTGTACACGACGATGCTGACGAAGTTTGACTGCGTGGTAATGGACGACGAAACCTACGTCAAAGCCGACTACAAGCAGCTTCCGGGACAGGAGTTTTATATGGCAAAAGGAAGGGGAAAGGTAGCAGATGTTTTCAAGCACATGAAACTGTCAAAGTTCGCAAAGAAATATCTGGTTTGGCAAGCCATCTGTACCTGTGGCTTGAAAAGCAGCATTTTCATAGCTTCCGGGACTGTCAACCAAGAAATTTACGTGAAAGAGTGTTTGAATAAACGTCTGCTGCCTTTCCTGAAGAAACACGGTTGTTCCGTACTGTTTTGGCCGGATTTGGCATCTTGCCATTACGGTAAAAAGGCCATGGAGTGGTACGCCGCCAACAACGTGCAGGTGGTTCCCAAGGACAAGAACCCTCCCAACACGCCAGAGCTCCGCCCAATTGAGAAATACTGGGCTATTGTCAAGCGGAACCTAAAGAAGACCAAAAAACTGCTAAGGGCGAGCAGCAGTTCAAGGCAAACTGGCTTTCTGCGGCGAAGAAGGTGGACAAGGTGACTGTACAAAATCTGATGGCAGTGGTCAAGCGTAAGGCCCGGCAATTCGGATTTGGAAAAGCGGAAGCCTAACTGAATATTTTTCCTGAATTTTATACTAATTGAACTTGAAAAAGAAATTTAATTTGATTTTTTAAATAAACGATTTCACCGATTTACATGCGTTTTCCCTTGACCAAATTGTGACCGTATCACCCTTTAGGTGAGTTTTTAAATTCTTCCATAGTAATTCTCATAAAAATTTCCAATCATTGAAGCAACCTCTAAACCCTGATAAATCTTTACCAATTTTTGCACAGATTCATATTTTGGTGTTATGGATTGAATGGCAGGGTGGACTATCAGGCCTATTTTCAGCCTATTGGACACGTCTTAAATAAAAGCCCATAACAAAATTGAATATATGAAGATGCATAATGACTTGCGACACTTGAAAAAAAAAGACCGTGCCTTTCATTGCTTTAATGGCAGCTCCTATTGCTATAGCCCACTGTAAAAAACAAAACTCTCCCTAAAAGCATTCCAATTCTTACCGAAACCGGCCATGTCACACCGATCCCTTTTTCGATATGACACATTCGACAGCCAATTGAAATTGGCAATCACTTCTGCAAATGGACAAGCTTCGCAAAACGAAAACAAATTGTGACTCCCAGTATTTTTGCACGCGTGGGCTCCACTTTTAAGTAACCCACCTTTCCCTGTCAGGTTTGTCTGATACCCACAGCTTCTCAGCTCGAGCTCCTGCAGTAGAAAACGGCACCAAAGTGGGTGAAAAGACATAAAGAAGACATCGCCATTTAAGATACATATATTCAAGGCTCTCGACTCGTTCGCTGGGGAACCTCCTGGTTATGCTTTTAGGTGGAGCCGCAGCAATTGCATTACCTTTTCTGTGTACCTCTGGCTGTATGCGCTAATAAGATGCACGGTCAATGACGACGACGACGACGACTACAACAAGGGGACGTGTCTCTTTCGACTTGAAAATTGGTCCAATTCCAAGCGTGGGTCGAATGAAAGTGTAAGAAAGTCAGACCTCAGGCCACCAGCCTACACACACATACCTGACCTGAGAGAGAAAGAGAGTATGATGCTCGTCTCCCCATAAACGAAGACAAAATGAGGCACCACGCGATTGTCAACTAAATGGAAGAAACAATCATTACTTCTTTACATTTTCATTAAATTTTATGTCGCGTCCACTGTTTTATGGGACGATTGTCCCGAGCAGCTTGAAGCTGCGACCTGCGAGGTAAAAATCTCCATTCCACCCAAAGTGAGGCTGATCCAATGTGACAACCGCGGGACAACGGCGAGGTGGTGCGTGTGTTGGCGTTTTATGGCTAATTAGTGCCGAGTTTTACGCAGCGGTGACCAACAGCAATGGATGCGAATAGCTGAGAGGTACAAGGCATGTGTTTTTGGTTGGTACCATGTGACCATTCCACCGCCAAGAGTGGACCCAACCTGCAGCAGAGTGTGTCATACTGTGCGCAAATGGATGCCGTTCACTTCATTTGCTTCGCGCTTCGGAAGCTTACACTGATTTATCGCATAATTTACGGCTGCTGGTAATTGCAATTGAACAATATTGTCCGGCCACCGATTTGGATGGTTTTAAAATTATTGCTAACAAGGATCTGCGAACATTGAAAGACCATGATTGAAAGTAGGTCGGTGGGAGCAATTTCGAGTTCCGATCAGTATGATACTACCGTGGTCATCAAGTTAATTTTAAATTTTAACGTATCATCTTGGGTACATTAAAACTAAGCACAAGTTGAGATATGACTCAGATCCAACTACTTTAACCAGCGATGCATGCTGTCAACCGATCACTGCTGTAACGGCAACTAATTTTGCAGTGTCACCATGTTCGCGCTTGCAATCTTAAAAGCACTCCTCCTCCACTACTACTGCTGCTGCTGCTGTCGTCCTTATAAGAGTCATGTACTGTCTAAACGATATTATCTTAATGGATCTCTGTCACACCACTGACTGAAAGCCCGTCGACAACCGCAGGTACCGGGTGGTGGTGTCAAATCATGACCGCTACACAAGCCGACGATTTTTGCTACATTTGTGGCAAGTGGGCAAGCTTATCTTCTTCCCTGGCCACTATACTTCTAAAGCCCTAAACATGGCAAAAAGGAAGACGATTCGCAACCGGCTATCACTCTCCGTCGGTGGGCTTGTGATGGCGCACAACAACGACGACGGTAGGTTCGGAAGTCGTCAACAGGGGATTGCGTCATTTTTTCATTACGGTAGGTACTCGCGCCGTCACTCGTAAACTAAACTCGTATGTCCAAGTGGGAGGCCCACGACAGGGGCTTAGAGCTTGCCTTGAGAATATTTAAATTAATCAACTACTGAATTGTGCCGGTCGTGGCCGGTGCTGCCGTTGCTTTTGCTTTTGATATCGCTTCTGTTGCCGCGCTCGTCGAGCTAATTGTCTTCGTGGGAAGAATCACGTCCACGGCAGCAGAACTATCGCGACCGGCAGATCTCGCTGACGGAATTTTATGACCCCGTCGTCGGCGCAAAGTACGAGGTAGTAAATCAGCACGTCATTTATTTTAAGCTGAAAAGGATGCAAAGGTATTCTGGATAGTTTCAGTTTGCATGACTTTGATAAATATTACGCGAAATAAGGTTGGTTAATTCATAATACCTACCGTTCGCAATTAAAAAAGTATGTCGCCGTAATCTTTTAAAGTAATCAACGGTTGACATTTTCTTACCAAAATTTAAGAAGAGGTTCCTGCTTAAGTTTTTCAGTGTGTGTGAAACAACAAGTACATTAATGACCCGATTTTGTCTGCCCCCCTTTTGAACATGTTTTCTAATGTTCTACGAAAGCCATGCATTTTCTCAGCGGTCTATTTTCACCAAAGTATACCTTAAACATCCATTTTGATGATAAATGAGATAGATTTGGAATTACGGTTATGTGAAATTATTGAAAGATAAGAGTCTGATGCTTGGAGGGGTTAACACAATCGGGTCATTACTGTATATATACAGTGTAGTTTCGATTGTATAATGATAAAAAAATCACGTTATTTATTCGATACGTGAAATATTTGAAACTCTTCTAATATAACATTGAAGTAACTGTAATTTTATGAAAATACACGATTCAACAGCCAAACTTGTTTGTATTGCATATAATGTATTAATTTATTGTTCACAATGCAAAACAACAGAATATCATATATGAAGTAATTTTCTCATCGAGATTTAATTAAATTATTCTCAGATTCAAGACAACCTATCAGCTTTTTCTAACACTATCAAGAAGACTGGTATCTCTGCCAAAATGTAAGGAACAAATAGGTACAAAAGCACTGCACTTGACAAAAGATGAAAGCACCAGAATGCAAACAAAAATATAGCAAACACGCAAGCCTCTGTTTGAGGTTGGCATCTTTGCAATACAATTTGTTTAACCTTTTGACACAGACAAACAGACGTACCTCTGCATTAAGTATCTTCGTTAAATGCGTGAAGTTGATTTGAATATTATCAGTTCCGCGAACAACTCGCTGCAGCGCTGGCATCGAATCGCTTTGACGTTTCTATACATTCTATAGAACTTTAATACAATATTGTTTGTGAGTTAGCGAGCAAACTTGTTTTCCGCGAGAAGCCCGAGAGATGTCGTTACTAAGGTTCTTTGTTTTGAGATACTATGTTTTCAAGAATTTTTTTTTTCAAAGAATCCTGATGATTGTGGGCGTCATAAGTGAATACCTGTATAAAGAGAGAGCGAGAGAAGGATTAGTAGCTAGTAAGTATTAGTACAAGACACTGAAGAAGTCTGCACATTGTAGACAAAATACGCGTATCTGTCAAGGATAAGCAAATAAGGTAGTGGAATCAAATGGAAATTACTAACCCTTCTCTCTCTCTTTATTTTTCAAAGCGTTACGTCTGTTTATCTGTGCTTTTGGCATTTGTTTAAGAGAGCCTACAAGTTGCCAGTTTTGGTTAACTGAAAAAAATATATGATTTGATCTAGGCTCCGAACGAAACCAACACTGGCATCATGCCCGTTTGACACCTTCCATGATACCACGCACCGACACCTGGTTGCTCTTCTCCGTCTGATTCGATCGGTTTGGACCCGGAAAATGTGCGTTGCCGTCTCTTCCATGATGCGCTGTACTGCCATATGAAGACAAAC
This sequence comes from Ochlerotatus camptorhynchus, assembly GCF_037179485.1. Taxonomy (NCBI): domain Eukaryota; kingdom Metazoa; phylum Arthropoda; class Insecta; order Diptera; family Culicidae; genus Ochlerotatus; species Ochlerotatus camptorhynchus. The sequence goes on along the minus strand of NW_027040506.1, from coordinate 4,618,267 downwards.
TGCGATGACATCGAGCCAACGTGTGTCAACTGTGGTGGAAACCACCAAGCCTCCAATCGCGGATGTCCCAAGCGAGTGGAGTTCATTAATATTAGTCAGAAGGCCATAATCAACAACCAGCTCGGTCGCCTCCGTAATTATCGTTCGCGTCCTGTACTCACGGAAGTACAGTACCCAGCTCTTCAGCCCCGTTGACATGTTCCGAACCTAGCCCCACTTCCGCTCAACAACCAACAAGCCAATCCTGCGAGTATCCAAATGGTTCCCAACAGTCGGACAGTTCAGCATCGTCTCGCTGCTGCTGCGGCCCAGCTAATTCCAAGTTCATCCACCGCCCCTGGTTTATCATACGCTGGTGCTGTCTCAGGTGAATCTGTCGACGATTCTCCATTCACCTCGGAGAAACTTGTGACGCTCGTGGCCGAGGTCATCATCATCATGCGCACCTGCAAGACTCGATCTGAACAGCTTCATGCTGCCTTTTCACTCGTCACCAAGTATGGACCGTGAAGCTATAAAAATTGCAAATTGGAACGCTTGCTCACTGACGAACAAGCATAGAGAGCTACTCGATTTCCTCAACACCAAGGAGGTCGACATTGCTATCATCACCGAGACGCATTTGAAGCCCGAACTGAACGTATTCCTTCCCGATTCCGGCTCGTCAGACTTGATCGCACCTGCTCTGGAGGTGGAGGAGTGGCCATCGCTGCAAGACGGAACATCAGTTGCAGGCTGCTACCAAACTTCCAGCTGAAAACAATTGAAGCCATCGGAGTGGAGGTGAGCACATCACTTGACCCAATCACCATCATCGCGGCCTGCTGCAGGGACGGGTCGTCAGTGGCCCTCCGGAAAGGAGCGGGAACTTTATCATTGCTGGTGATCTGAAAGCAAAGCACCAAGCTTGGGGCAACGGTCTGAGCAATAGAAACGGCATCATCCTAAATGAATACCTTCAAGAGGGCCACTATACCATCTTGGCCCCGGACTCTCCCACCCGGTTGAGTCGGTCTGGGGTCCATGCGACCATCGACATCTTCGTAAGCAACATGGGACACAACATCTCTCAACCTGTGGCATTCCAGGAGCTGAGCTCGGACCACTACCCGGTGGTAGCCGAAGTTGGATCCTCGGTAAACCGATTCGAAGCTTCCCGGCGCAACTACCATCGAGTCAACTGGGCACAATATCAACACTGCGTCGACACAACCATCGACTACGATGTCCAACCGGGGACGTCCGAAGATGTTGACCGGTGTCTAAAAACCATCGAGGAGGCGATTTCCCGGGCCAGGGAACAACATGTGCCAGTATCCAGACAGATGAATAACACTCTGAACCTTGACAGCCCTACCAAAGATCTCATTAGACTCCGTAACACCATTCGTAGGCAGTACCAGCGTTCTGGCCTGCCTAACATGAAGACCAATTGTAATCGATTAACAAAAATCATTCAGGCCAGGATGGTGGATCTCAGAAATAACGATTTTGCTAGTAAGATCCGCTCTCTCCCAGATTGTGCTAAGCCCTTCTGGAAACTTACAAAAAATCTTAAAAACAAGCCTAGGCCCATTCCACCATTGACCCCACTGGATCGTCCCGGCGACCCAGTGGTTCATCTGATAACTCCCGAAGAGAAGGCTGCGGCGATAGGTCAACACTTCGTCAGCTCCCATAATCTCGGACAAAACATCGTCAGCCCTCATGAATCTGAGGTTGCTGAAAATGCAACCAATCTTCTTCAGATTCCTAACATTTTTCCAGAGGAATCCGAGATTACGGTTGACGAACTGTTGCCTTATATCAAATCATCTAAAAACATGAAGGCCCCATGTTTCGACAACATCCTGAATCTGGAACTGATTTGGAACAACCATCTGGCAATGATTTTTAATCAGTGCCTCAGACTAGGCTACTTCCTCTCGTGTTGGAAGTCAGCTAAAGTCATACCCATCCGGAAACATGGGAAGGATCCGTCCTCTCCTTCAAGTTATCGACCAATCAGCTTTCTCTCAGGGTTATCAAAACTGTTCGAAAGAGCAGTCTACCACCGACTCCTAACATCTGCCGATGAAAACAACTTGTTACTCGAGGAACAGTTTGGTTTTCAGAAAGGTCGTTCGACCGTCCACCAGCTGACTCGAGTAACAAACATTCTCAGACGGAACAAGTCTGTTTCGAAAACATCTGCCATGGCGTTGTTGGACGTTGAAAAAGCGTTCGACAATGTCTGACATGATGGGCTGGTGTTCGAATTGCAGCAGTACGGTCTTCCAATCTTCCTAGTGAAGATAATAAACAACTATCTATCAGACAGGACGTTCCGAGTCTCTCTGAATGGCATCACATCGGATGCTTTTAACATCGGTGCTGGGGTTCCACAATGAAGCATCCTTGGTCCCATTCTATTCAACCTGTTCACCTTCGATATGCCGGCTCTCCCTGATGGTGAATCGTTGTCTCTGTTCGCAGATGACACATCCATCGTCTACAAGGGTAGGGTCATCGGAGCTCTGTATCCCAAACTTCAGAGAGGCCTGGACGTCCTGTCTGAATACTTCAACAGCTGGAAGATCCGTATCAACGCGGCAAAGACCCGGGTCATTATCTTTCCACACTCTAAATCTCCCAGACTTGTTCCATCGGAATGGTCCAAAGAGGTCTTGTACCTCGGGCTAACACTAGACAGCAAGCTTCTTTTCAGGGAGCACGTTGACAAAACAAAAAACAAGTGCAACATCTTGGTAAGATCGTTGTATCCACTTATCAACAGGAAGTCAACCCTGTCCCAGAAAAATAAGCTTGCTGTCTACAAACAAATCATCCTTCCTGTAATCGAGTACGGTATGCCAATCTTGGAGAGTTGCGCAAAATGCCATCACCTTAAACTCCAAAGGATCCAACACAAGATCCTTAGGATGGTCCTAAACAGTCCCCCGCGGACTAAAAATTCTGAGATCCACCTCCTGGCTGGAATTCAGACATTAGAAGAACGGAGAGTATTCATCCTGGAAAGGTTCAGAGACACCTGTCTGCGATCAAATCATCAGATCATACGTGATCTAACACGTTAGGTTAAGTTATACTCATAGTTAGGTAGGTTATCACTTTTTACAATTCAATTAAAACACATCCCCAAAGGGGTATTCTGTAAGCTAGTTGAAAAACGCAAATATTAACTTAGAATATCAAATTAAACAAAGATGAAAAGCCAGGTAGGCTAATCAATTAATATGATAAATCAATGTACTACCATAATAAACAGAAATAAACATAATTTTACTACTACTACTACGCCTTCGCATTAGTTGCGATTCATCCGTTCAACGGTAAACATCGGTGTCGGTGTCATCGTGTGATGACATCCAGGGCCTTCCATTCGTCTTCTGGCTCGACGTGGTGGTGTCGAGCTCATCTCCGGTCTTATGTACGAGGAAACCCGAGGTGTGCTGAAGGTGTGCCGAGAAAATGTGATACGTGATGCCGTCACTGAATACGCAGCTACCTACACGTTATCATCATCTTCCAAAGGCTTTAAACCTGTACTACCATCGGCCCTTTTCAGGGCCACCAACATTTTCCAAAAGAGTTAATTTTCTGAACATGTTCCAACTAAAATTCATATCAAAAGGTTATTTTGAGGGCAATCATAGTCATGTCATACTGAAGAGTATAAACAGAGAGAACCCCGCTAAAATGCCTATTCCTACACAAAACACAAGCTCCTGCTGCAGTTAACAAAAATATTTATTATATCATACCACGTAGTCCTACGTCATCATTGCGTACAATCCCATTGGGCTGTCCCTTGATGCTTTTTTTTTTCAAAATTTATATGATTTTGAAAAATTGTTCAGTCGCTTCATTTCAAGTCGGGGAATTCAATAGCACAGTTCAACAGTTAACAGGACAAAAAATATGTCCTGCCTTATTTTAAGGAGGACAAATGATTAAGTTAGATGATTTATGCATGAGGCAATTAAATGAATACATTTAATCAGGTTTGCAAAAAATAAACCAACTAAGTTCATACAGCAATTTCCTCGAAACTTTTCATTTGCTTCCATCTATACATATGTGAAAATGACGTTAACGTCAACCTAAAATACTCGTAGATATTCCCAGAACTTTAGGAAACTTAATCATATCATCCCAACAAACATTGGAAGCGGAATAAGACCTTATTCAGGCAAAAATATGCTTGTTCAGCTAAAAAATAGCATATTCAGCCCTTAAGCAGCACAAAGCTTTGGAAGCGGTAGTGCACGGAGCCCACCCTATCAATTCAAACTTCCAAATTTCGACAAAGCCGGAATGAACATGTGACAGACTCGAGGGGAACTTTCGCCAGTCATTTATACCAATAAAATAGCCATAAATGATAGGAATACGAGGAATTATCTGCGGCATGTTTGGCAAATAAACGTTGAGTATATTTTCCCACATTAAGGAACTATTTTACTTTTAAATGTTTCCGGAAATAGAATTGTATACAGTTGTAAATGAGTACTACCGAAGTGGTAGCTGCCTCCCTGGCGTCGGTAGCATTGGTGCTCAGCACAAAAAACAAGATCGACAGAAAATTATTAATTTATTTGATAAGGTTCAATCCAGTTTACTTTACAGAGTCGAGGATTCTAAAGCTACAGTCAAAAGGTACAACACAATAAACACTTTATCTTCCGCTGTCCAAAAGCCTCCTCCATCAGAATGGAAACCACCATGTTTTCATTATATGGCAGTATTGCCAACGGGGAGCAGAGCACTTCCATTGCAGCAATGGGCGCAAAACGTGGTCAGCACTCACACACTCATCACTGAACGGTTGCTTTCGAAAGTAGACGACGCATCGACCGAAGAATTGCTGATGAAGAACAAATAGAAGGGCCTGCTTATGTCGACAGCCGACTGAACACTCAGTAGTATTTCAAAATGAAGGTAAAATTTTACCAAATTTTCAGTTTTTGAGATTTTGGTAAAAAAACACTGAAGATCTCAATTTACTTTATTTTCTGAGAATGCGTGTAGTTGAGACTTTCGTCAAATATTTGAAATGTGGAATAAATGATAGCTGAGGATTTGAAATGCATCATACATTTCAAGATCAGTGCTGAAGAATCGTTGAGTTAATGAGTCTTTTAAGAAATACAGAAATATGGTGTCATTGCCAACTCACTCGAGAAACGATCGCTTGGATATGTGAAAGCAAGTCATCATTATGGATTCAAATACATCCCAACAAACAATTTGTGCTCATTAAGAACTGAATAAGCTTATTTTCTCTCTATAATCTCTTATTCAACTTCAAATGTTTGTTGGGATCTCCTAAAATTACCGAATAGCAATTGAATGTACGTTGTCCACTGCACCGGCACTGCATTGTTTCACAACTGATGTAGTAGCATTTGCCATTTTTTATTGGCATCACGAAATGTAAATCCACACACTTAACCTTCCTAGTGCATTAGGGTCTTTTTTGACCCGGCGTCACTTTAAAAAAGCTGTAATTTTGAAACGAAATATGATAGAGACCTGAAATTTCCTGACTTTCCCTAATTTTCGGAAACAAACATTTTGATGTCAAAAGATGCTCTTAGCGACCTCTAGGAGTGACGCTACAAAAAAGTGACACATTGTGCATTAGGGTCAAAAAAGACCCAGACTGAAATTCACTCCCAAAAACCCATTTTTGAACCGATTCTTGATTTATTGGCCTCGAATGAAAGATAAAGGGCTATAGAATGGCATCCTTTCCAGGATTTCTCCAATTTGGCCATTTAGGCTACCTGGCACCGGATCCGATAGGGCACAAAAGGACATTTCCAAAAACCTCATGTACTGGTACCGTCCGACGGCTCAAAATTTATGATTTTTCATCCAGAAGCAACTAGACATCATACCATGAACCAAAAGGTGAATCTGGCAACATTCGGATACCTAGAACCGGTTCCGGCAGGGCCCCAAAAAGGACAATTCCAAAACCTCATGTACTGGTACCGTCCGACGGCTCAAAATTTTTGATTTTTCATCCAGAAGCAACTAGACATCATACCATGAACCAAAAGGTGAATCTGGCAACATTCGGATACCTAGAACCGGTTCTGGCAGAGCCCCAAAAAGGACAATTCCAAAACCTCATGTACTGGTACCGTCCGACGGCTCAAAATTTTTGATTTTTCATCCAGAAGCAACTAGACATCATACCATGAACCAAAAGGTGAATCTGGCAACATTCGGATACCTAGAACCGGTTCCGGCAGGGCCCCAAAAAGGACAATTCCAAAACCTCATGTACTGGTACCGTCCGACGGCTCAAAATTTATGATTTTTCATCCAGAAGTAAATAGACATCATGTTATGGACCAAAAGGTGAATATGGCCACATCCGGATACCCAGAATCGGTTCTGGTAGGGCTCAAAGAAGACTTTTCCTAAACCTCATGTACTGGTATCGTGCGACAGTTTAAAATTTATGATGTTTCATCCAGAAGTAAATAGAAATCATGCCATGGACCAAAAGGTGGATCTGGCCACATCTGGATACCCAGAACGGGTTCCGGCAGGGCCCCAAAAAGGACAATTCCTAAATCACATGTACTGGTATCGTCCGACGGCTCAAAATTTATGATTTTTCATCCAGAAGTAAATAGACATCATTTCATGGACCAAAAGGTGAATATGGCTACATCCGGATACCCAGAACCAGTTCCGGTAGGGCTCAAAAAGGACAATTCAAAAACCTCATGGACTGGTACCGTCCGACGGCTCAAAATGTACGATTTTTCATCTAGAAGTAAATAGACATCATACCATTAACCAAAAGGTGAATCTGGCAACATTCGGATACCCAGAACCGGTTCCGGCAGGGCCCCAAAAAGGACAATTCCAAAACCTCATGTACTGGTACCGTCCGACGGCTCAAAATGTACGATTTTTCATCCAGAAGTAAATAGACATCATACCATTAACCAAAAGGTGAATCTGGCAACATTCGGATACCCAGAACCGGTTCCGGCAGGGCCCCAAAAAGGACAATTCCTAAATCACATGTACTGGTATCGTCCGACGGCTCAAAATTTATGATTTTTCATCCAGAAGTAAATAGACATCATGTCATGGACCAAAAGGTGAATATGGCCACATCCGGATACCCAGAATCGGTTCTGGTAGGGCTCAAAGAGGACTTTTCCTAAACCTCATGTACTGGTATCGTGCGACAGTTTAAAATTTATGATGTTTCATCCAGAAGTAAATAGACATCATGTAATGGACCAAAAGGTGAATATGGCCACATCCGGATACCAAAAACCGGTTCCGGCAGGGCCCCAAAAAGGATAATTCCAAAACCTCATGTACTGGTACTGTCCGACGGCTCAAAATTTATGATTTTTCATCCAGAAGTAAAAAGACATCATTCTATGGATCAACAGGTGGATCTGGCTACATCAGGACACCCGGAACCAGCTCCGGCAGGGCTCAAATAGGACTTTTCCTAAACCTTATTTACTGGTATCGTCCGACAGTTCAAAATTTATGATGTTTTATCCAGAAGTAAATAGACATCATGAGATGGACCAAAAGGTGGATCTGGCCACATCTGGATACCCAGAACGGGTTCCGGCAGGGCCCCAAAAAGGACAATTCCTAAATCACATGTACTGGTATCGTCCGACGGCTCAAAATTTATGATTTTTCATCCAGAAGTAAATAGACATCATGTCATGGACCAAAAGGTGAATATGGCTACATCCGGATACCCAGAACCGGTTCCGGTAGGGCTCAAAAAGGACCATTCCAAAACCTCATGTATTGGTACCGTCCGACGGCAATGAAACAAGCTGCTCGTCGATAGTAATATTCTCATGCGGTGTGAAGAGTAGCGCTTGTTGACCATTCCATAGATCCCAAAATTCTCTAATAGCGGTTTTCTTCTCGCGAGATCGTTCAGCTTTGTCATCAGTTCGGATCATAGCGAAAATGTCTTTGAATCTGCGAGCTGACATTGTTGCCCGGAAGATCGGTCGTCCAAGCATCTCGTGCCATAATGTCTCAACTGGCTCCTTGTTTGACTTGAAAATAGATGACAATATAAGCAAACCCAGAAAAGCATCGAACTCCACCGCATCTATGATTTTTCAATTTTCTCTACATTTTTCAAAACCCTTTTCGTTAGCGTGGCTGATGACGAGAGTGATGAGACTATCATCGAAAGAAGCTTTAAAAGCTTGAACTTCATTGTTCACATGAGCAGTTGCATAGCTCGTTACTCCTGGGCGAGTTCGTAAAATCTCATAAGACCGCTTCCGTCCAACTTTGGAATCCGGCTTCACAATATTTTGTTCCCATCGAGTTCCGTCTTTAGACGTCCACGAGGAATCTTCTTCATCACTTATGGATAATTCGTCATCAGAATCCGAAAATTTTTCAATTGAATCATTTTCAGGTTCAGAATCAACTATTTCGTCATCTGATGAACCAAAATCAAAATCTTCATTCATGATTAAATTTACCTGAAATAAAAGAAAAACAAGTCTCGTAGAAATAAAGAGAATGTGTTTCGGATTGACTCTCGTTTTCCAGGATTCTTCTTGACATTACCCACTGAGACAAAGCCTGCTCATTACAGCTTGAGGCCTAAGAGACGAACCAACAAATAGCTAAAAGTCTCTATAATATAGAAAAAAAAGCCTCGTATCGGAACGTATAAGAATAAGTTATAAAATGTGTTTTAGTTATACAAATTATGTCCAGAGTGTTCCTGCAAGGTGAAATTAAATCAAAATCATTTTATTTTTCTCACTTGTTTTTATTTATTTTTTTTTTTTCATTCACAAAAATTGGTCATGTCTACGAAGAAAAGGCAACAGTTTGTTTCGGGATGATAAATTATAACATTTGTACCAAATTTGAAGGTGAACAACAAGATAATTTCAGTAGAGAAGGCGTACACAGAACATGGTTGCGTTTTTATTGAAAATGGTATTAGGAGTATCAGACTTATGATAAGTCAGTAGGATGCTAGAATTACTTATAGTGGAGCAAAAGTACGAGGCAGCGCACAATGGGCAAAAACTGACCCAGAGTCACACTTATTTCATATCGCTGGTTTCAAAGGGTGTGAGATCCTGGACTAATGTACAAAAATTGGGGAAAACGAATACTGCTAGTTTTGTCTTGCAGAGACTACCGAAAGTGCCCGATTTCACCCGTTTCTCCCCATTTTCTGATGAAATTAGAAGTTATTTGAGTTCATATGTGACTACCGATTATCTACAGCCATAAAATGCATTAGGTGATATGGTAGTAAGCCGTGCCAATGATTAATTGGGTTGTTTGCTTGCCCAATAAGCCAATTGGCTTTTATAAAAAAAATTGATTCATCAATTTCGATAAATTTTTCAAATAATTAATGTTTGATTTCGATGCCACTTAGCGGATGTCATACGTGAGGTGTTACTTTTCAAATAAAATGAGGTTTAGGAAAAGTCCTCTTTGAGCCCTACCGGAACCGGTTCTGGGTATTCGAATGTTGCCAGATTCACCTTTTGGTCTATGGTATGATGTCTATATACTTCTGGATGAAAAATCATAAATTTTGAGCCGTCGGACGGTACCAGTACATGAGGTTTTTGAATTCTCCTTTTTGAGCTCTACCGGAACCGGTTTTGGGTATCCGGATGTGGCCATATTCACCTTTTGGTCCATGACATGATGTCCATTTACTTCTGGATGAAACATCATAAATTTTGAACTGTCGGACGATACCAGTAAATGAGGATTAGGAAAAGTCCTTTTTGAGCCCTACCGGAACCGGTTCTGGGTATCTGGATGTGGCCATATTCACCTTTTGGTCCATGATATGATTTCTATTTACTTTTGGATGAAAAATCATAAATTTTGAGCCGTCGGACGGTACCAGTACATGAGTTTTTGGAAATGTCCTTTTTGAGCCCTATCGGAACCGGTGCCAGGTAGCCTAAATGGCCAAATTGGCAAAATCATGGAAAGGATGCCATTTTAGGATCCTTCAGCTTTATTTTGAGGCCACTAGATCAAGAATCGGTTCAAAAATGGATTTTTGGGAGTGAGTTGCAATTTGGGTCTTTTTTGACCCTAACGCACAATGTGTAACTTTTTCCTAATGCATTAGGAAGGTTAAAAAAAATAATGAAAATTAGGTGCTGTGAAACTGACGTATATAAGTGTCAATTTTGAAATAAAATTGAGTCATAACAGGTCAAACAAGCGTACTTTTCGGGCAGTAACAAAATGTTCACTCACAGACAGAGCAGTTAATTTAACATGACGTGTTTGATTACGTCTCATCCTATATGTCTAAGATGGGTTCCATCACGTGTAAAATTAGTTATTACTAAGTGTACAACCGATGGATATTTGCCATCCCCTGTAATCATTTTCGTCGGCATCTCCAAGCCCACTCCATTAAATATCATGCCATTATCCACTTCATTTAGCTCCAAACCAAATAATTCTGCCTGCCGAAGCCTAATTTACGATTCTCGTTTCCTTCCGCGCCCTCCGAAAGCTTCTGATTTCCAGGCTTGGCTTGTGTTAATTTTTATCATAATTTCTGATTAAATAACAATTCCCGCTCATTTTCCGACCGATTGGAAAGCGCTCATGATCATTTATAATCTTAATCCCCCGCTCGTTTCGATACGGCAGAGCGATTCCATCATTGGACGGCAACAGCAGCATCGATACCGATACACATTTCTCAAGTGGCCATCGCGAGGAGTCTCTGCTTGGGAACAAAACTTCGAGCAGCAGCAGACGCTTTTTAATCCCCTACTTCAAGGCATCGTTGCAGAGTTGCTGCTGGTAGTTGACATCTTTTGGTTTCCTAAGCTCAATTTATTGGAGATTAGATTCTCGATAGTGATGGAGGGATTGAGTCCGGGTTGCCTGGTCCTGGCTGAGGTGCATCATTCCTGTTTGGTGACTTTTAGTGTAGACAAAACTGAACAGTCGATTTATGTTCACAGCAAATCTAGGAATCGAAAAGCAACACCTCAATATGTACGCACTTCTCATGGATGCAAGCAAAACTTTGTTGTTCCTGAGAAGTGGAGCACAAGCAGCAACGAATGACATCAGAAAACGGTGGACAAGCAAAAGAGAAAAGTAAATAAATAATGAGATAAAATATTCGCATTATAATTTAATCCAACACTAATGATAAGTAATGGGGAACAAGTTTCTCTTCTCGTTCCTGTCCCATCGGGACTTCTGGATTCGTATGTATTGCAGATGCCTTGCATTGCAGAGAACATTCTGCATGAAATTTTGTAGAGGTACAAAATTAAACATTGTCACAGAAGCAAATGTTGATTAAATCATCTCAAGCTCTCCCTTCGCTTGTCTCAAAACCACTTACTAACGATGATTACTAGAATAAACATTGGTTCTCATTCCAGTAGCAATTGGAATCCTACAACTGGATTTAATTAAGATTGATCTGTAGCTTTGAAGTAGAATACAGACGAAGTATGTTACTGGCATCTGATTTGTCAAATTAGGAATCAGAAAGGAATGGAGTTAAGGCTAATCAGGATGCCGATCGAGCAGGATTAACACCAATCCAGGATAAATTATATTTCTCTCGACCCACATTGATGGAGTCTTTAGAGGTTCAAAGCAAATGACAATCATAACCGAACACAAACTCAACAGGCTTGCCATCAGTACAGATGGTCTTGAATGGAAAAGGATATTCTCACATCATTGATTCAGACTCAACTCACACCGTCAGTTCACGGCTTGAAGTCCAACTCACTAGAAAATCTCTAAGGTATATTTTTTTTCTGCTTCTAGTCCACTATATCAGACCACCAAACGTAGGGACCAAGCAAGGGAATTAAAAGACGTCACCTCGGGTAAAACCGCATGCTTCTCCAGGGCGCTCCTGTCCATCCCACCGCCATCACCTTCCTCCATCGTCATCGTCGGTCGTCGTCAACGTTGGTCGATGGACCTGAAGAGATGAAGAAATGGGGCAAGTTCATAGTTTGATGACGATCGGTGAAGGTGGGTGTGGTGACGGGGTGGACTGGAGTCGGTATGTCATGCTTCTTCTGCAGCCAGCTCCACAAAGCATCAGTGGGAGCGAACGGTGTAGACATTTTGTAGTGGAACTAGAGCCACGGCAATCGGTCCATCATCCCCAATGGTCAATGCTTCTTCTTGTCGGAAACAAAATGATTAATTCACTTAAAGTCTCCTCAGAACACAATTTTAACTTGCCTATAAACACTTGAAACCGATTACAATACGTGAGCAAAAAGTCTACACTGGATGCTGGACGCTCGGATTAAACGTTCAAGATGTCGGTTTGTGCTGCCTGAACTCTTTTTTTTTTGCCTCTCTCTCTCTTTCTCTGTGTGCTGTTGTTTGGCTACGATTGAAAACAGGTTTTTTTTTCGGACGCTAAACAGCACGTTCCGTAGCCATCGTCGCCGTTGGAGCCCTCCATGGCTCTTCCATAGTATAGTAAAGATATCCTACGGGGATGTTGGCCGGCCGCTTTCCGTTTACTCTTGATTTTTTTTTTCGCTCTCCACTTTGTTTCCTCATTTCGTTCGATGTCGATGTTGCGCTTATCTGAGCATTTTTCCATGCTACTTGCCACTTCTGTTTTCCTTTTAAAACCGTAAAACGTGTAACCTGATTTCACGTTTTCGGAGGATGCCTACTGATAGTACAAACTAATAAATTGATTTCTTGTGTCATGCAGATTTGTGCAACTTAAGTATGACTCGACTTCAATTGTAGTCTCCGGAAAGATAGGATTTACCTCGTCGAGTCACTCGAAACGTGATCAAAAATCGTAATTTCAGTGACAAATAGCATTTCATGGTGGACTTCTTGCGGTCAACCGAAATTTCACCGCACCAACAATGGAAGTTAAACTATGCATTCAATTCATTCGTGAGAAATGGAACTCTGACGATTCTGATTCATCTGATGGGTTTCTTTTGGTCCTTTGGTCAGCCATCAATCACACAGCGCGTGCTTCGCATTTGAATAAATACCTACATACTATATTTTGATGGGATGCTATATTCAACCAAGTCGCGTGCTAGTGTGAAGCTTTATAATTGGTACCATAATGCCCGGTAAGTGACATCTAGCGGAATATGAGAAACGAAAAAAAGTTTGAACCTTGGCTTTTAGTGTGTGCTTTCTGAGAGCACGAGAGAGTGAGACGCTCTCTCTCTCGATGGCAGCCTGATGGGAAGTGCTGCCATTTATGTAATCATACTTCTTCGAAGAATTTCATTTAGAGCAAATTAAAGTCGTTCGTGGTTATCGGTTTCTCGGGATTTTTGGAGCTATTAAGCTATATTTTTTCAACTGCTACTTTGCAATATTTTATCGATTTGTTCAATTAACATATTACGGAGACCAGACATGGCAAATCATTAACATTCTTTAAGTGCATTAATTTACATTCATTTCCCTCTAATTTTTTTCATCAACATATTTCCGGCAATGATATAACTCAAATCTACTGAACAACTGAAGTGCGGTAAAAAATCGGTAGAACTGTTTCAAACACGCAGTTGGTACTTGAGCGGTCGGTTTTCATCTCTTTTTGCCAGTGGTAGCGGGGGGGGGGGACACCCCTCACCATCCCTCTCCAAAGGGGGAGTTTGGTAAAGAGAGATGAAAAAAACGATTTGTACCTTCCTTAAAAGTTGTCCTAGCTCGCAATTGTAATATCTATATGCAATCTTCACACTGCCGTACTCTAACGGAACTATCAACTCTATGCTTTCATCTACTCCATCTATCGTATAAAAATTACCACTACAGTATGTTATTTTAAATTAGCATCTTCAACACTTTCAGTTATTAATTGAGAGCATAAATTTGCATATTGTATGGCATTTCTAATGATATCCAGCTGAGTGATAGGATGCATTTCGCGCCAAATCGTATTCGGAGCTGGCAGCACCCTCTCAGATTTCAATGAAACTTTCTGGATGTGTGGACCTTGACTAAATATGCCACTTTGCATACTCAGTTTTTCCAAAATTTATCTAGACTAACATTTGAGAAGGGCCAAACTTTTTCTGCCGATTTTTTTCAAAAAAATATTATGGAAAAATGACAACTCCTACAAAAATATGTTGTATGGATGACTTTAAGGAAATTGACCAAATTATCAAAAAAAAAATACTGAAAAAAATTTCATTTGAGGCCTACACTGAAAAAAATCGATTTTTAAAATTTAAAGTCGATTTAAAAAAAATGGCCATGTTTGATTTGGATGAAACTTTGCCTCAAGATAGGTAATTATGTTTACTACCATCCGTCCATACATTGCGAGATGGACACTTTTAAGGAAAAAAAGGTTTTGTTACAAAAACTTTTTCTTGTCTGAACTGATTTTTTTTTTTGATTTGCGATTTTCACACAAAACTAAACCAGTGAAGCTCAAAATCATCTCAGAATCCAATGAAGCTAAATTTGCGATTCAGTTTTGTCTTGTCATGTCATGTCATGTGTTGATCATTAATTTTACATTTTCATGAATTGTACAAATACATACATTATGTATACCATTAGAATCAAGCAAAATGCAATGTTTTGGTCGCAATTGTGCAAATACAGTGAAACCAATATTATGTTTATCAACAAAAATCATGTACGCTTCTTTTAGGGACATCATTAACAGGCGTTTTTGAACGTGTTCTTTTCGTCCATTTCTAAACTCGGAAACAAAATCATTTGTTCCGGGCATAGGTCTACTAATATCATTGTCATCAAAAAAATCCCTAACTAGTTTTTTTTGTATCATCGTTGATCCCATGCCCACTTCTTTTGTTGGGTGTGCTTAGAATACCCTGCTCATTAACAAGGCTCTTCACCTGCCTCACCATGTACGTTGGTGCGTCGAATTCTGCTACAACTTTATTCACGGACCAAGACTTCGGCAATACTGCTAATACTGTTATCTGATCTTTTCTGTCAGCTGTAGGGGAATTGAACTTCTTCTTTAGCTGCACAATCATTTCTTCGTATGCCTCTACTTTGCTAATGTCTGCTGTATCTAGGCCAAATATATTTTTTCGCACTGCTTGTGTAATTTCTAGAGGTTTTATTGAACGATAATCCATGCTCCTCATGTTCCTCGATGAAATTGGAGATAAATTCAACGTTTGCACAAAGCTATTAAACTTCTCAACATGGTATGGGCATTGCAGATCATCTGCTGATGGAATTGACTCCAATGATGGAACCGATGGTACCGTATCTGAAGGAAAGAAGAAGAAGAAATAATTAATAAGTGCAATTAGGAGGTTGCAGTTAAAAGTTGATAGAATCATCAGGATGACTGTTCTTACCTAGCTCATCTACGGATTGATGGCCACTCATTGATGGACCTGGATCATCACTATGCTGCTGCCCACTAGTTGACGGTTGGATATTTACTTCATTTCCAACCGATCGGCGTTTTTTCATAACTGGACTTCTATTATGAGATATCACGCTACGGCATGACTCACAAATGCTCATCGTTTCATCAATTTCGTGGTTATATCCCATAGAATGTATTTTTTTTACCATCGTTGACGATATGGCCCGTAACTTATTTCGGTTGCATCTCGGATTATTTATATTTGCACAACATTTCAATCCTTTGAGCCTTAATTTACTACTTTGGTCCATGATAATGTAGTAATAATTTTACTACAACTTGTCTTCACAACTTTCGTTATCAGATTGACTGCTGCTTGTAAGAAATCAACCTTAGTTTTATAGTGCTCATAGGTAGACATAGTTATAAATAACAGAAGGGCATATAGAATTATGATGCGATACGTTGACTTCCCAAATCGTTGTTGATTCGAAAGAAGATCTCAATTTAAATTTTATTCATACCTAATTCTTTATGGATAATTTGAGCTAAGAATTCTAAGTTGCTATAGAAGTATCGGATTTTCCCTCAGTAGTAGACAATATAATCAATTATATTATTTTCTAATGATATCAGCCCTTTTCATATGGAATTCTCGATTAATCCAATTGATTAGTTGCTGAATAGACATAATTGAATCACAAATGGAGCTTCATTGGGTTCTGAGATGATTTTGAGCTTCACTGGTTTAGTTTTGTGTGAAAATCGCAAATCAAAAAAAATCAGTTCAGACATGAAAAAGTTTTTGTAAGAAAAACTTTTTTTCCTTAAAAGTGCCCATCTCGCGATGTATTGACGGATGGTAGTAAACATAATAACCCATCTTGAGGCAAAGTTTCATCCAAATCAAACATGGCCATTTTTTTTAAATCGACTTTAAATTTTAAAAATCGATTTTTTTTAGTGTAGGTCTCGAATGGAATTTTTGTTCAGTATTTTTTTTTCGATAATTTGGTCAATTTCCTAAAAGTCATCCATACAACATATTTTTGTTGGAGTTGCCATTTTTCCATAATATATTTTTGAAAAAAATCAGCAGAAAAAGTTTGGCCCTTCTCAAATGTTAGTCTAGATATATTTTGGAAAAACTGTGTATGCAAAAGTGCTTATTTAGTCAAAGTCTACACATCCAGAAAATTTTATTGAAATCTGAGAGGGTGCTGCCAGCTTCGATTCGATTTGGCGCGAAATGCGTCATAGGCAAAATGTTTTACCCTCCTGGTATGAAGAAACGAATATAAGTGTTGCAGTCCATCAAATGGCGATGAATCAATCATTTCAGCGCTGCCAGCATTGAAAAAAATCACCTCGCATCACCCAGATATTCAGAGAAGTCGAACCGTGATAGGCCTTTTTAATGCATCACCAATGTAGAGTGCGCCAGGCGAGTTCGAGAGGAAACGTCAACTAAGGGATCGTCCATTAATTATGTCACACTTTTGGGGGACGGAGAGTTTTGGAAACTGTGACGAGCCTTACAAAAAACAATTAAGGTCCATGTAAAAAATGTGATAAAGGGGGGAGGGGGGTTGAAAATGGACCAAATTTGCGTGACATAATTAATGGACCTTCACTAAACCGTTTGTTTACATCCGAATAACAGTTTTTCACAACGCAAATTTTATCATTTTTCATTGAAAATCTTGCAATTTATATCAGTAACTGTCTATTTATACGAATTTCCACATATCTGAACTGATTTGCACCTAAATTATTCACACACAAGAAATCCGGATGATCATTACCACTAAAGCTATTATGTAATATATTAAATACTATTACAACTATCCATTTTATGAACAAAAATATTGCTGAACACCAGTTGGATCCTTACAAAAATGATACAGGATTAAATTTGTCAACTGTAGATCAAGTGTTGGAGCATCTCAGCTCAATCAATTTACCAGGCAATTTGAAAAAGTGTTCCGCTTCTATGTCTCACGGCAAAAAATTCTGCTCACAACACTCTTTTTGACGTTTTCCTATTCACAACCAGAGGTTGAATCAATCGCTTGGTTTCTATTAAAAAGGCGTATAGCCATTTTGCCTTGAAAATTCCTTGCCTTAACTGAGTAGACTATCTGCGGATTTTATTTAGTTATACCGAACATCTACGAAGAGATATTGGAGCGTGGACTTTGTATGGAAGCGAGCTGTGAATTTGCTAGTTTAGTGTCAAACAGTGAAGCTATTAGTTAGCTTTAAATCTTGATGAAAGTCTATGGGTTCGACGCCAGAGACGAACAAGCCAATGGCTGAAAGTCTCTTTAATAAACTATCATACATAGCAAAAAATAAATATTAATATTATATCTAGTTGAGCCGGTGGTGTAGTGGTAAGCGTGAAGGGAAGTAAAGCCGTTGGTCCCCGGTTCATGAGTTGATGGGTCGATATGTAGGGGCTAGGTGTGGGTGCTGCCTTCCTGGCGTCGGTAGCATTGGTGCTCAGCACGGAAAACAAGATCAACGGAAAACAAATCGAGGAAAAAAAATATTACATCCAAGAGAATGCACTTCTATTATGTTGAAAATCTCATGTAATTTGTACGGCCACAAAAAATAAACAAATGCAGTAAAAGCAGCGTAATGTCACAGTATTGGCAAATCAAAGTTGGCACTCGTGGAGAATAGATGAACTATGAAAGTGATGATGGTTTCAAAATTTTACACGGTGAGGTATACGAGTTCAATCTTAAAATGCCTTTATTTTGCAAATGGAACATTTTATTTAAATCTGGTTAGTGCTACGTTAGTAGAAAACTTAAGGACCACTCAAAAGGTATATAATATAGAAAAAATAATTTCTTTTCAGATTTTTAGGTGTATGCATACATTTCAGCTTTTCTACAACTGTAGCAACAACCAGATTTAAATTCAATGCTCAGTTTTCAAAATAAAAGCATTTTAAGATTGCACTCGTATACCTGTCCGTGGAAAATTTTGAAACCATCATCACTTTCATAGTTCGTCTATTCTCCACGAGTGGCAACTTTGATTTTCCAATTAGCAATCATTTTGTCCTTTTTGGCTAATAATATTACACCATATTTTCGACACGATGGAAGTGCATCCATTTTGATGTGATATCAAAATTAATATTTTGCTGTGTAACCTAACCTTTGAAAACAAAATCATTGTGCTCAGAAAACGAAATTTCAGATGATAAAATCCGATTTTATTTCTTATTTAAGGGGAAGATTACCACCCTGAAAATAAAAAAATATTTTCGGCACGTTTGTAGTTCTCTAAAAACATTGCAAAAATTATCAAAAATCCAAGAAAATCTGTTTTTTCCTTAGATTCTTGAGAAAATTTACATGTAAAAATAGTTTTTCTATCTCATCATGAAAAAAATATTGGACTCTCGCAAAACCGAAAAGTTGATGTTTTGTGATTTTTTGAGTCTAACTTTATGCCATGATAAATTACAAAAAATATTTTTGCAAGTGAAATTTCTTTAAAAAATACGAAAAAATGTGATTTTTTTTAGATTTTTGATATCTTTTCCAAATAATTTTTGAAAAATCGAAACATAATTATTTTTTTCGGAGCAATATGCTTCCCCTTAAAGAACCCAATTGAGCGCTTCCTCGAATGGAGATTTTTCACTAGCTTGGAGGATACAGTGTGTGACCGAACTGTCAGTTGATTTTGACGTTCAAAGTGTCATTTTACATGCTTAATAGACGAGTGCACGGATGGATTTGAGTTCACTCACTCGACAAAAAGTGACACAACAGCGGGGCAATGTTTACTAAAAATGAACACATGAATAATGCTCGAATAACATTTGAAAATGGATTATCAATTTTTCTAAACAACTTGCAAGGTCCTTTTCCCGAGAACCGAAGTATGCTTACGTAAACCAAGAGCACTATCGGGAAGGGGAGAATTTCTCCTATCCGATGGTGTTGTTAGTTTGCGTGGGAGTATTCGGTTCACGTGAAAAGGGCTTAACAAGTCTTGTGTACAAAAGTTGATAGACCCGTTTCAAATGTTACGCGAGCATTATTCATGTGTTCATTTTTAGTAAACAGGGCCCCGCTGTTGTGTCACTTTTTGTCGAGCGAGTGAACTCAAATCCATCCGTGCACTCGTCTATATTGTCTGTTGCAGTTGTGACTGGATTTTTGGGAATATTTTGAGTCGCACTTTGATGGTACGCTGACGAAAAACAACGAACTTTTTGGTTATTTCACTCCTAGAACGCTATTGAGTTTAACACATTTGGAAACAAAAAAGGTTCACCATTTGAATTTAAACACGTCTTAAAATCATTTTCAATCTAATTCATACTTAGAAAACCATATAATTGTTCACAAATAAGTAATTTAGAATTGTTTGCAAAATTGCAAATATTTTGCAAAACTATTTTTACACGTGTTTCGAGTAGAATGCAATGAGAGTGTAAGATCTTGAAATCAAAACAACAACAAAAACCAAAACAGACACTTTGTTGTTGTTGTTTAGTATTCACTTCGGATAAGCATATAACTGTCACTTTGACAACTCTATCTGTCATACGCATGGCCCGCACTTATTTCATCCCCACACTTTCAAAGTGCGGAGTCCAGTAAGGTGCAAAATGCGCAATATTACAGTGTATTAATTGTATTTTCACTTTCAGCGGCGCAATTCGTGTCTTCTGTGAATCGTAAGAGTCGCTCATCTCTTTGCTCTACATCATATTTGAAATTATAATATACCGGCTACTTTTTCGAAGGGACGTATCAGATTTTGTAAACAATGCATTTGATCGTCCAGTTAGCGTAACTGGTAGCTTGCCTACGCATACTTACACTACTATCAGGTAATACGTAAGCGAGCTACCAGTTAAGCCAAACTGACGATCAAATACATTATTTACAAAAAAAAACTAATACGTCCCTTCGAAAAAGCAATCAAAATATGAACTAAAACTCTCAATTTACGTCAATATCCGCATGATTCAGAATGGTGACCAAACGATTGTGAGTGGGAGGAGTTGAGACGGACGCAAACCTTCGAGCAAGTAGTTTTACATCAAATCACCTAAAATATAAAATAAATGGTGTAGTGGTAAGCGTGATTACCTCTCACCCTAGCAGGCCTGCGTTCAATCCCAGTCGGCGCCACCGGGATGTTCTGAGGCATAACATCTCTGATCACGCCTTCCTTCGGAAGGGAAGTAAAGCCGTTGGTCTCCAGTTCATGAGTTGATGGGTCGATAGGTAGGGTCCAGGTGAGGGAGCTGCCTCCCTGGCATCGCGCATCGGTGCAGCACGGAAAACAAATCAAAGGAAAAAAAAGGCGCTTTAAGACAAACGTGTGGAAAGGGGGGAGAGGGGGTAATTTTTTCCTCAATTTAACGTTACATAACTATTGCACGGCTCCTAAGTTTTTTTTTAAAGTTTTCAGTGCACTTATGCCTTATGAAGTTAACATTCATCACCTTTTTCGGGTAGTCCAAATTAAGTTACAATCAGCAATAGCGTTTCTGCACAAAAAAAAACTCTAGAATTATAAATAGGAAAGCAGTTGAAAGCCATGCGGGACCATTTCACCCTAATGAGGGTTGTTTAAAGGATCTGCTAGTCCGTCAACCGGTCCAAAATCCGACCACACTGTTTCGAAGCATGCGCAAATGGAGGTACATGCCACAAGCCGCCCGCATGAATCGCCAAATTCGAACCACGCGCCATGACAACCGTTACGTGTTGCACACGTGAATCAACGCCGCTCTGATGGTTGATTGATTGCAAACTTGTCAATCAACAGCTGGTTGTTTTGGTCGGCGAACAAACCCCTAGCAACCGCCTTGGCGCTATCGACCAAACTCGATTTGCGAAAAGTTTTGCCCCGAAAACTGCTTCGCATCGTCAGAAATTCCTGCACAGTGCAACAACACGGATCGGTTTGATTCTTGGTGGTAATCCGAAATGTCGACGGTGCGCCGTAACGTGGGACGTGGTGGCAAAAGTGTCCGTGGAAAAAGTGGTAAAATTACCACTCCGAAGGGTTCCTCTGTCGCCGGCAGCGTTGCTGGACCACCGAAGGAGAAAATTCCGCCGAAGCAGGACAGCGAAGAATCGGAATCGACGGATGCCGTTTCGTCCTCGGACGAGGAGGAACGCTGGAAGGAGTCCAAGCATACCAATGACGTTCCGTCGGAGTACTGGCACATCCAGAAGCTGGTCAAGTACATGAAGGCGGGCAACCAGACGGCCACGATTGTGGCACTGTGTTGCCTCAAGGACCACGACCTGACGACGCAGATGAACCAACGGGCGATCCAGGACTGCGGCGGACTGGAAGTGCTTGTCAATCTACTCGAGAGCAACGATCTCAAGTGTCGACTGGGAGCACTGACGGTCCTGTCGGAGATCTCGTCCAACTTGGACATCCGCCGATCGATAGTTGACCTAGGAGGTATTCCGCTGTTAGTGCAGATACTGTCGGAACCCGGACGGGACCTGAAGGTAATGGCAGCCGAAACGCTGGGCAACGTGGCCAAGGTGCGGCTGGCGCGGAAGCTGGTCCGCAAATGCGACGGAGTGCCACGGTTGGTCGACCTGCTGGATGTTAATATCAGGTGGGTGGATGGTTTTTGCTCTATCGTTGTTTTTTTTTTCATCGCTCTATTTGGCTGTTTGGAATATTTCCTTCATCGCATAAAAGGCACTTATACCCTTGGAACGTTTGAAAAATGTCAGTTTATCTGAAGGTTGAAATGTTGCGTCTTTGGCTGGAAATGGATTTTTATTTGGCCTTTTTTTTCGGAATTTAATGAGGTAACGTATTTTATAGTTTTAAAACTTTTAAAGAGATGAACTAGCCTTAGGCAAAAATCTCTCTAATAAAGAAAAAAAAAAAAAAAAAGAAAGTTTTAAAACTTGCCCTAATTATTAATTCAACTACCTGAATTGCGTCTTCACGTTTTCATGGCTGTTCACAACTCGAAGTCGGTAATATTGGAAAAGCTACTGAAAATTTAAAGCTATACGCATGACCCAGATAGACATTATATTTCTCTACAACTTTATCTCAGACGTCATTTTGATCAGAAGTGACGTTTTCTTGCAACAATGTATTGATAAATGACAAAAAGGCCAATTTGAAAAAAAATGCAAGATCCAAAATGGCTGATTTTTTGCCAAAATGGGAATGATTGCCACACAGCCAAAAATAAATTTTAATGTTACATCCAAGAGGATGCACTTCAGTCATGTCGAAAATCTCATGTAATTTTTATGGCCACAAAAATAAACAAATGCAGTAAAAGCAGCATAATGTCAGTTCATGCACTGTATTAATAATAATTTTGTCGTTTTTGGCAAGTAATATTACACAATATTTTCGACACGATTGAAGTGCATCCACTTTGATGTGATATCAAAATTATGTTTTTGCTGTGCATAACAAACAATTGTGCAAAGTTTTATGCAAATCGGAGAAGGTCATGTTATCCGATTCGTCTTTTGGCGTGGAACTACTCATATGTACACCCCCGACCATAAGATTGGGGTCACCCCCAAAAAAACATTGTAATGTGTTATTACCATTACATGTTATTAACGCCCAATTTTCGACTCTTTAGGTCATTTGAAAGGTATTGAATGGAATTTTCTTCGTAGGTAAATGGCTCAATATAATGTTCGAATTGTGTATGATAAAAGTTCATTTAAAGTTACAACATTTTTCAAATTTTACTCTAAATAATCATGACTAATTTGTTCAGAATTGGGTTGGCAAAATTTTGAAATTAAAATACTAGTAGAACAATTATTATATTCCCAACAGGACACTTTTGCGAACATTTAGATCAATTTATAAAATTTTTAATTCATGAGAATATTTATTCAAGCCACCGAACAAAAGTTTAGGCCCTGGGCTTTGGTAAAACCTCGAGTTTAATTAGGCTACCAGGTCCCAGGACGGATCTGGATCATTACCACATTGGGAAGATGCACACTAATGTTGCCATATCAGTGTTGATGCTTACCAAAAGTGCATATGAACCCGCTTTTAAAAGTATAATCATAGAAAAACAGACGTAACTCTTTGAAAAAGTTTTTCTTGAAAACATAGTATCTCAAAATATAGGACCTCAGTAACGGCATCTCTCGGGCTTCTCACGGAAAACAAGTTTATATTGCATAAATATTACAGAATGTATAGAAACGTCAAAGTGATCCGATGCCAGAACTGTGGCGAGTAGTTCGCGGAACTGCTGATATTCAAATCAACCGTTAAGTGTAAAGATACACAATGAAGAGTTACGTCTGTTTGTCTGTGGTATAAAAACAGATTAATCATTACCGTACATTATTTTTTTGCTAACTGATTTTGATTTTTTTTTTTTTACCAGGAATGCTGGATTTAATCACTGTAAAAATCATCTGTTTGATAACGGATCCTTTATTGAATTTGATTTATTTCTATGGGTATGTACGTTTGGAAAGTATCAGCACAAAGATTCTGCACACGGTCTTGTGAGCAGAAAGTGATTTTTTGAATCTATTTATACAGTCAATTTAATCTTTTAAGGATTTTTCCTAAATGTTGGGATACAAGGGTTTAAAAATCATGGATTTTATTTTTGTATTCGGTGTTTTGAATCTAGGAGAGCACGCTAAGAGACGTATCGTCTGTTTGAAGTAACTTAAATTTGATTTAAAGCAGTACAGACCTCTCAGTAATGAATTCAGGTATAATTAAATAGCTTATTCAAATTCAACATTATATCTAGCTTACACATTTCATATCATTTGGTAGCATCGTAGGCAACTCAATTAAAAAAACATCCAACCACCTACCTCAATCTAATCATTATCCCTTCCCATGGCGATCATGTAGCCTGAATGTGACGAGTCAGCTATCTATCGGCTTTGGATTGACTTGTGCTCTTAATGCCCCATCATGCGCTGCAAAATGAATAAATGAAAATGAAAGTCACCGATCAAAAGTTTAGTGTCACCACACAGTATGGCGTTTCACTGATGTATTTTAAGGTGATATGTTACTTTAAAAAAATATATGTTAAGCTGCTTATCACATATCTAAAGTTGTGCGGAAAATAGCAAAGATATGATTAGAAAACATTTTCAGGATCTGTTTAGAGGGTGAACCCAAACTTTTGATCGATGACTTGAATACATATTTTCATGATTCAAATATTTTTAAATTTTTCCATCAAACTTTCTCAACTGGGCCGTTGAGTATTGAATAAGGGTTGCACCACCACTTTAGTTTCAAAATTTGGCTTATACCCCGTTCACATTACAACCTATATCACGTAATATAGGCTGTCTTGCAATGAGCACTCATACATAGGATTTCCAGTGAAAACTAGATGTATGAGTGCTCATTGCAAGACAGCGTATATCACGTGATATACGCTGTAATGTGAACGGGGTATTACCTATTCACGCTTATCCAGTGTAAATATTGAAACATTTTGTGACTTTAGATTTAGTATAAAACATCTGAGAAAAATAATTAGCGGCACCGGTGGTGTAGTGGCAAGCGTGATTGCCTCTCACTCCAAAAGTCCTGGGTTCAATCCCAGTCGGCGCCTGATCTGAGGCATAAAATCTCTGATCACGCCTTCCTTTGGAAGGGAAGTAAAGCCTTTGGTCCCCGGTCCATGAATTGATGGGTCGATAGGTAAGGTCCAGGTGTGAGGACTGCCTCCCTAGCAGGTTCCAGTAGCATTGATGCTCAGTATGGAAAACAAGATCGACGGAAAAAAAATCAAGGAAAAAATATCTGAAAATTAAATTGCGCCATTTGTGTAAGAAATAATTTTTATTCAATACCTTTCAAAAGACCTAAGGAGAACGAAAATTTGACGTAAAATGACAGAGATAGGGAAAATGTATGTAATGTCGGCCTAAGTGTCCCTAATTTGGGCCCATAAATAAATTCTGGAATCGACTAAATTTTCAATAGCAACCAAAAATATCCATTAATACCGTCCCAATGACACGTTCATCTAGATACAATTGATAAATAGCAGATTTTTAGCGATGGGCCCAATCTTAGATCCATAGGCCAACATTAGAGCCATTTCCCCTATGAACAAAACACACTTGCATGTTTTTTTGGAGGCAACCCCAAACTTATGATCGGGAGTGTAGGTGCGCATGCGAGATAAACTGATGTTAATGTTTACAATCACACATCATGACACTCTTAGTGTATTGGTGACCTAGCGTTGCGAAAAAAAGCCTATCCAGTTTGATCATCTCTCCTGTTCTTTCCACAGCATACTCCGGTCCCAGCGCGATCAGCTGAGCGAGGACGAGCGCGAGATGTTGGACATGGCCCGGGCTGGGGCGCGTGCTCTCTGGTCCCTGTCCGAGTCCCGACACAACAAGGAACTCATGTGCAAGGGTGGCATCGTCCCTCTGATGGGCAGACTGCTGAAGAGCGTCCACATCGACATCGTGGTTCCGACTATGGGTACCATACAGCAGTGCGCCTCGCAGGCCAACTATCAGCTAGCTATCACCACCGAGGGAATGATTTTTGACATCGTGTCGCACCTGACCTCGGACAACCTGGACTTGAAGCGGCAGTGCAGCTCTGCGATCTTCAAGTGCGCGAGCGATAAGGTAAGTCGGGTGGTTTACAGGTACAAATGCCCATTAGACTGATGCAAAATTTGACATTTTAGCTCCACAGTGCTCAAGCGGCTCCAAATCGGGTCCAGATTAGCCTCCCATGGTTTGAACAGATTTGGTAAGAAACTGACTGGGCACAACCAATTTGAAGTTTATATGAGAATTTCTATGGGGAAACCAAACTATTTTTTCGTAGTCTTCTATTCTTCTTCCATATAGCACCGTTAAAAAATTCTATAGTTATTTTTATGCAAAAATTTCACAGCTACAACTTTTCGGAATAATGTTTTTCAGCCAATTGTTTAAGATGACATGATCAAGCAACTGTTTTGTGGGCAACACTGTATTCTTTAGTGTGACATAGTATGTCTTAGCTCAATTCTACGTGCCAGAAACACCAATGTTGCCTGCTGACCAGTTGATAGAGCATAATCACAAGACAATAGTGACTTTAATCATTAATAACTTTTCATCCTTACATGTTATGGAAAAATGGTCTGCAACAAAGTTGTAGCTATGAAAATTTACTACAATTGCAGTAATCAAGTTTTAGATCAGAGTAATAGAGTGAATTATTAAATAGATACGTACACAAAATTTGGCTTTCCCATAGTAATTTCGATATAAACTTTAAATGGTTTGTGCCAAGTCAGTTTCTTGCTAAATGATTTTAAATTTTGGAAGGCTAATCAGGAACCAAATAGGAACCGTTTGAACACTGTGGAGCGAAAATTTCAAATTTTGCATCAGTCTAATGCCCATTTATATGTTCAAATAAGGGTTTGCGTTTAGATTTCTCTATATTCCGCAGAGTGAGTCAAAATTTGTAGTTTTTGAACTTAATGTCTCGAGCATAATTTTGATAGGGTACATGTACTAAATATTGGCCATACATTTCACTATGGTGTAAGGCCATGGTTTTGAAATTTCACCAATTTTCTCCTCTGGAATACACCATTTACAGTAGTGGCCTTTAAATTAGCACAATAGGTTGATTTTCATACAAACTATACACTTAGAAATTCAGCTACTTTGAGACTAAATCTCCACTAAAATGACAAGATCTGATCATTCAAACAAGGTTGTACATGTTTTGAAATTATTTTCAAATTCAATAACCTTTATAATGAAGGTCCCTCCCCTTGGCTAGTTTTTTGCACCTTTTTGTTGGTGGGCGGGCTTAATTTCATGCTTTTTAGTGGAGTGTTGGAGACGGTAGGTTTATGGCCGGCGTTGTTGGCTCATGCCGCGATAGAATGGTGCCATGGGCAGGCAATGGGGATTACTAAGCTTCCCCTCTCTGATAATCCACTGCATGATAGAACCAAAGATCTAGTCTAGCAGTGATAGTATTACACTTGTTACTCCTTTTAGCCGCGTCGTAGTACGCTTACGTATAGGCACTGACAGTGGGTGCGATACTGGGGGGTTTTGCCGCAAATAATTTTTTTTACGCAGATAGATTTATTTGGGTTTGCAAGGGAATTTTAGGGGTTTGAAAAATTTATTAAAGTACCCAACAGTGCTCCTTCTACTTGCGTGACAAGCTTTCATTGTTGTTTTCATTGAGGTATTACTCAGGGAACAATGTTAAACACCATTTTTGTACATGGCATTGTAACTAATCTTATATGTGCTTCATTTTGATTTGAGATAAGTGTTTGAACTATGACTCGGGATTTCCACTGTGGTGTGGTTCAATTGTGACATACCCATATGTATTTTTGTGGTGCCACATAGTGGAAACGTGAGAGCATAATTGGAACATTTACCCTATACAATATACAATTTAAAATTAGCTTGGAAACTATCTTCAAAGTGAAGCATTTTAGTCACTTGAAGGTGTCACCTGGGACGAACAAACATATAATTAATATATGTTAAAGCCAGAAGTACTTGAAACACGTTAAATTTTAGTTTAAAAGCATGGGTTATGATTGTGTAGGTAGATTAGAGATTTCAGTTATTTATTGAATAAGACTAAATAAACATCAAATGAACTTCAATTAGAGAATTCAGAAAGTTAATTAACATAAGAGATAGGACGCGGGGGGTCCGCTTAGGGAGGCAACTAGCCTTTAGAGTTGTATAATAAATCTTTCTATTTAGTATATTTGTTAATTACAGGCAATGTCAAAAGCAGTCATATCTTCAATCAGGCGCTTACGAATAAGTGAAGTTTTAGGAAAGGTGTGTTAAATATGTTGATAGGATTGAAATAAGAATTAGGATTGTTGTGCTTTAGTTTTCGATAAGGTGTGATGGGTCAACTAAACCCTTTTGAGCAAATTTACAAAAAATCAAATTGATTGAGTGATCTATTGAAAGACATTGCGTTGCGTTAGAAAACAGTATTCTTCTCTAACGAAAATTGACAAGTCATACATCTAACATAGTAGTAGTAGCAGTGACGTATAATCAAATCACAATTTCTGTCAATAGTGCTGGAGGGGCCGGCAGGGCTGAATATGGATCAAAACTAACATAACTCTTAACACTAAAATGATCCCGGAACTAACACTCATCCATTGCACTTTTAGTTATATATTAGTTTTATTTTCCAACTAATTTATCTATGCTTCTTTCTATTGTTTGGATCAAGTACAACTAATACTAATCTACCTTTATGTATGATTTAATCCATTTTAACCCATTATCTTGGCGAATCATATGGAGCTGGAACTCAAAGAAATAACGTGATTTCAATGGACTAAGGAGAAGGACTAGAATTACTCCGAACAGGATACCAAACAAATTCAGGACCAATCCAAATCAGACCATACACCAACAAGGCATCGGGGCGTTATATACTCGGAGAGGTATTTGATAAATAATCAAAAAGTGGTGAGGTAAAATCAGAGTAGAGCCAAGGATCATGAGAGATAATTGTCAATAATTCATTAATTAGTAGAAATCTCGATAACTTTTTCAAAGGGACGTGTCGGCTTTTGTGGGCAGTACATTGGATCGTCAATTTGGCGTAGCTGGTGGCTCGCCTACGCGTTGGCGATCGGGTGCATTGTTTGCTGGAGCTGATACGTCTCTTTGAAAAAGTAGTCGAGAAATAACCATATTATCTTATAATTGATATTGCTATATTTAAAATAAGGGTTTAACGAGTTTAAAAACAGATAGGGAAGGACAATATACACAAGTTGACACAATACACAAGACAAGTTGGGGTTAATACACAAGACAAAATGACAAAATAAGTGACGACAGAAGACAAGACTGGGACAAAAATCAACCTTAAAAAAAAACAAGAATGCGCAATCAAAACGCTATCAAAACTATTTGGATCAACAAAAAAACAACAGGGACCAAACAGGCACCATAGCCTATTTAGGAACGTCTGTGTGTTGATTTAAATAGAGGCTCATAGAAGCAAAATTTATCAATAAAAGGGGTCCAGTATAGAGTTTAAGCAAGTGCTGCCACTGTGATCACTACAAAAAAATAACCTTTAAAATGAAGGTCAAAGTTTTACCGAACGTTCAGATGTTATGATTTCGGTAAAATTTACCCAACACGAAAACAAAATCATAGTATGTAGCCAACTCTGACATGTTGCAACTATGTTTTGTTATGATCAATCAAGCTGAAATTTTGAAACAGAACTAAAAATAATGAAGTAATGAAATTGGGTTTATCATATCAAAACATAGTTGCAACATGCCAAAGTTGGCTAGTTTGTATGAAAATCGGCCTAAATATTGTGCTAATTTAAGGGCCACCACTGTACATGCCCAGGAGTTCATCATTTGGCAGTTCCGGACTATGGACTCTTAAAAATAGACAAAAAATTGTGGCACAAGTTTGTTGAAAAATTACAAAGACGCCATTTTGAAAAATTTACAAAATCTAAAATAACTATTTTTTTGCAAAAAAAAACTGTGAATTACTGCCCACGACAAACAATTCTGCAAAATTTCATGAAATCGCAGAAGATCGAGTTGTTCCGATTCGTCATTTGGCGTTCCGATTTTTGGATTCTCCCCCTTCCCCCCCTCTCTCATTGCAGACAGCGAGCGATATGGTACGTGAGTCGGGAGGCTTAGAACCGTTGGTCGGTATTGCCCGGGACAAATCCGTGCGGGACAACAAGCCTTTGTTGGCGGCAGCTACGGGTGCACTGTGGAAGTGTGCGGCTAGTGAAGCGAATGTGAAAAAGCTTGATCAACTGAAGACAGTTCAGGTTCTGGTACAACTACTCAACGACGAGAGCGAAGATGTACTTACTAATGCCGTTGGGGCTATCTCGGAGTGCGTCAAGTATCAAAACAACCGCGAAACGCTACGCATGTGCGGTGGCATACCACTATTGGTCAATTTGCTCAATATGACTCACGCACCGCTCCTGGAGAATATCGCCAAAACGCTGAAGGAGTGCGCCACAGACCCGGAGAGTATGACCATCATGGAAGATCTGGATGCGATCCGTTTGATTTGGTCTCTACTGAAGAACTCCAATCCGAAAGTGCAAGCCTACGCTGCATGGGCACTTTGTCCGTGCATCGAAAATGCAAAGGTATGTGCAGTACAAGATTTTACCTGGTGTTCTAATGTTAGTCCCATTGTTTGTAGGATTCCGGAGAGCTGGTGCGTAGCTTCGTTGGTGCTTTGGAACTGGTCGTCGGACTGCTCAGCTCTCGGGATAACTTTGTCTTGTCGGCGGTTTGTGCCGCCATTGCCACCATAGCCAAGGATAGGGAAAACCTGTCGGTCCTGTCGGATCACAAGGTCATTCCCATGTTGGCCCATCTCGTGTACACGACGGACGATCTGCTGAGGGAAAATTTGGCCGCAGCTATAGCAAGCTGTGCACCGTATGCTTCGAACACCCAGGAGTTGGGTCGCCTTCGAACCGTGACGCCCATAGTCGGCTACATGGTCAGCAACAATCCGCGAGTTCATCGGACGACGGCAATGGCACTGCAGAAGCTCTCGGAAGACCCTCAGAATTGTATCACGATGCATCAGGTGGGTTTGGGAAGAGCTTTTCCCGTAATTGGTTGACTAATATTTGTGTTTCTTTTTCTGTTTCGTATGTGTCAAGAGCGGCGTGGTTCCATTTCTGTTGGAAACTG
Source organism: Ochlerotatus camptorhynchus (assembly GCF_037179485.1). Taxonomy (NCBI): domain Eukaryota; kingdom Metazoa; phylum Arthropoda; class Insecta; order Diptera; family Culicidae; genus Ochlerotatus; species Ochlerotatus camptorhynchus. The sequence continues at coordinate 4,587,128 of NW_027040506.1, read as the reverse complement.
TCGGCTCTAAAGATCGTGAACTACAGGAGGCTTCCGCTGGTTGTCTGCAAAATATTAGGAAATTGGCTCTCCGGGCAGAGGAGCTAGAATTCCGTGGCGAGTACTAGCGAAATAGTTTACGGTCTAGGATGATTTCAATTCTCATTTAGGTTTGATAAGATACGGAATCTAGTCGATGTTTTATGGACTGTTCCACTAAATTTTGGATTTGATTGTTTATTGCATTGAAAATTTGTGTAGAGAATAAACTCAATTGTTTGAATGATCTTTGGGGGCTATCCATATACCACGTGGACAGTTTAGGTTCAAGGAGGTTGATGTTTGTTTACATAGGGGGAGGGGGATCTAAAATCTCTTGAAAACTGACCACATGGTTTGCGAATAGCCCCTTACGTTTATAAAAAAAAAATAGTGACATGACACCACCTTTCAACAAAATCAATATATCTTAAAAGCTTAATTCTAGCTTTTCGTTTACAAATTTAGAATCAAGTTTCGTTGGCCTTGACCTTTTCAAGCCGATCGAAAATTGAAATAAGTTCGATATTGCTCATCACAGACTTATTGGTCGGTGTTAAGTCAGATGGGACTAATTATTATTTATTTATTTCGAGAAAAAAATGAATTTAAAGTTTGTTTAGCAGCATTGCGTCTTATGAATAGGGTAACCCGTTTTTCCGTTGTCCCTTGCTTACATTTACCAAATATACCAAACAGGCTTGTATTGCTCATTACAACTAAAATGTTATTTTTCGTAATTATGAAACTATGAGATACTATAATGATATTTTTAATTTGTAAGAAGCAAGAAGAGGTGGAAAAGTTTGTGTATGACATATAAAATTTGTCAATTTTGCTATCAGAAGGTCACAACTAGTGTTTTTATAATCGCTGAATGCTCGTCACATTGCTCATCGTTACAGCTAATCTCTATTGTGACCCTCTGAAAGCTAAATTAACAGGTTTTATGTGTCATACTCACACTTTATCTTCTCTTCTTGCATCTTGTAAATAACAATTATCATTAAAATATCTCATAACATCATAAATCCGAAAAAAAAAGTATTTAAGCTGTAATGAGCATTTGCCAGCTTGATGTCAAACAGCATTTTCTGGCAAAATAGCGAAGATTTGCATGAAGCCTTGCGTAATTGTTTAAAATGGGTGATGTTTCACATTTTTACTATAATTCGGTCATTTTATATCATGTTTTATTTTCAAAATGGCATCCTTAAAATTTTCAAAAAATTAAATCACGGAAATGGCATTTCTGATTGAAATGACGTCTGACCAAAGTTGAAGAGAAAAATAATGTCTTTCTTCATTTTTATTTTAAAACATTTTTAACATTTTACTTTAAGTAAAAAATTGAAACTAAATTAAAACCCCAAATATCTCAATATATAGGTTAAATGGCTCTAATGTTAACCTATGCTTGATCCCATCGCTAAAAATCTGTTATTTATCAATCTTATCTAGATGAACGCGTCATTGGGACGGTACTAATGGATATTTTTGGCGCTATTAAAAATTTACTCGATTGCAAAATTTATGTTTGAGCCAAAATTAGGGGCATTTAGGCCGACATTACATCCAATTCACCTGCTTACCCGATTTAAAAAGAAAAAAGTGAAAAAGAGCTTATGAAATATCTAAAACCATGAACTCTTGAAATCTTGCAAAATTCGTATAACATGAACTGTTGGTAAAATGATGGGCAACGGGTTGACTCACCAGGAAATTTTGCGGGACGGGCTTCGGGTTTATATGTACCGGGACGGGTTTCTCTTCTTCTCTATTCCTTACAGGTGATGTAAAAGCGATTAGCTTCCACGGGCAGCGGCAGCGGCAACAGCAGAATATACAGGCGAAACGAAGTTTAGGATAGGCTCCTCCAGTTGCAGCAGGTTGGTGCCCTCCAATAGGGGAGACTCACTTGCCTTTCTTCCAATCAGCAACGGAATCACACACGACTGGAAACTAACGCGCGACGGGTAAGAATCGGGGAAAAACTCGGGAAAAACGCACTTTTCGGGAATAGCAAAGAAAAACAACTTTCACTTTCAATTGCTTCCTACGTTGTTGACGATGATTGACGTATCGAACTTGAAAACGTCTGCCTCAGGTTCCCAACTGATGCCGAGTGTTTTGATGGTCTCTTCGGGGCTGAACTTGATGGAAGATTGAGTGCCGAGAAGCTCTGGAGGAAGACCATCCAATACCTGCAGCGAATTCGAGCACCACTTCCGCAAAAGAAAACCACCCTTCTGCAGAAGCTGCATCAACTCCGTGCGCAATTGGATTGCTCAATCGATTGTGTTGTCACCGGTAATGAAGTCGTCCACGTACACATTCTTCCTCAGTGCCTTACTTGCCTTCGGATATTGACTTCCATGATCTTCAGCTAACTGCAACAGAGTTCTCGTGGCTAGAAACGGAGACGGCGCGAGTCCATACGTAACGGTGCACAGCTCATAAGCTTGAACGGTTCCGCTGCTACTGGGTGGCCACAGAATCTTCTGCAATGGCCGATCTGTATGGTGCATCAATACCTGCCGGTACATCTTCTCCGCATCCGCCACTACTGCGATCTTGATCATCCGAAAACGAAGATGAATGTCCAGAATGTCGTCCTGAACAACTGGCCCAACTAGCAGCGCATCGTTGAGAGAATGTCCGGTGCTAGTTTTCGCTGAGCCATCGAACACAACTCAAACCTTGGTCGTCGTGCTCGATTGTTTCACCACGGGATGGTGCGGGAGGTAGCAATTGGTTGATCCATTATTATCGTCATGGGGATCGAGAACCATATGGCCGAGACTGATATATTCTTCCATGAACGCGTAATACTGAGCCTTCATTTCATCATCCTTTTGCAGCCTCTTGTCCAACCACTGTAGACGCCGCATTGCCATGGCTCTAGATTCCCCAATCATCTGGTCACATTGGGGATGTTTGGGTATCCGAACGATATATCGTCCGGTAGGATCTCGGGAAACTGTCTGCTGATAGAAATCCTCGCAATTCTGCTCGTCTACGGAGTAATTTGAGCCGCTTACTTCCTCGATCTGCCAAAATCGCTGCAGCAGTTCATCAACCGGTACAACTGTCGCCACATGACAAGTTGCTATTGGCTGATGGTAATTACCGCTGGACTCATCGATCTTTCCAGAGGCAATCCACCCAAACACGGTTTCGACGAATAGGAGACTTGGGAGGCGGAACCGTCCATTCCGCAAAAAGGAAAAGAAGTGAGCAGCTCCAATGATCATGTCCACCCTACGAGGTGTGCCAAAGTCGGGATCCGCCAGTGGAAGATCGTTGGAAAGCTTCAGTTCAGATGCGTTGAACGGTACGGATGGAGTGTCGCTGGTCACTTTCCGCAATACCAGGAAATCAATCACCTCACGAAAGTCGGACACACGTGATCGAACCTCGGCAGATACTTCATGCTTGGCGTTCGTAACGGTCCCATCTACGCCAGCGATCGGCACGTTAACAGACCTACGGTTAAGGTGAAGTTGCTGACAAAGACGCTCGCTAATCGCATTCGGTTGGGATCCAGTATCCAACAAGACACGGGCGATGTGCTCTTGACCGTACGCATCTACTACCAGCAAGACTACGGTGGTCAGGAGAACACTGGTTGATTGAGCCACTGCCATCGAGGACGGGGGTTCGTTTACGGGAACAGCGGAAACGGCGGCAAGCATAGTGGAAGAACCTGGATTGGCAAGTTCAGATACTGAATTTTCATTGGTGGTTGGCAAGTTGAGCTCGTATGGCCCCGGATGGATCATCGAATGATGTCGCTTCGAGCAATGCTTGCATGAATACTTCGAGCGACAGTTGCGGGCAAAGTGATCACTACGGACGCAGTTGCTGCAAAGTTTCTTGTCCGTAACCACCTTCATACGACCTTTCGAGTCCAGACCGTTGAAAACGGAGCAATCGAAAATGGAATGTTTCTGCCTCTCACAAGCAGGGCACATCGGGAACGATTTTGCTGCAATTTCAGTTGCTGCATTTGCGCTGAATCGGGGCTGGTTTGATTTCTTCGGAGCTGAAGGATGATTAACGGACTTGGGATTAACATGCTGCGGTCGGTTGATAGAAATCGTCTCAAGTACGCGCGCTCGCTTCTGCAGAAACTCGACCATTTTGGAGTACGTAGGGTGTTCCTCCGTTGCGATCGATTCTTCCCATGCTGTAAGCGAAGCGTCGTCCAACTTGTCCTCGAGCAACTCGATGAGGATTGAACTAAACTGCTCGACTGGCTCACCAAGTTGTTCCAGAACTATGGTGTGGCGCTGAAACTCGTCCACAATTCGATGAAGCGCTTCCACGGTGTTACTCTGGATCTTCGGGTACTTGAGCAGGGCTCGGATGTGTTTTTTTTTTCGGAGAATGGCCTTGTTCGAGTAACGATTGATTAACGTCTCCCACGCGACAGCGTAATTACTTGCCGTTATCGTTATCGACTGGATCAAGTTGGCTGCCTCTCCCTTCAGGGCAGCCCGGAGGTAATGGAACTTCTGCACCTGCGATATCTCCGTGGACGAATGTATCATCGACAGAAACGTATCGTGAAATGTCAGCCAGTTGTTGAAATCGCCATCGAACTCTGGCAGCGATATCGTCGGCAGCTTTATATTGGCGAGGGTGGTTGGAGCAGCAGGTGCGGTAGATGGACCAGCAACAGCAGGAATGGCGGCAACTTCGTGGCTAGGCCTGCCTTCACACGGAAATAAACTTCTTCTACCTTTGCTCTCAGCTCCAAGTTGTTTTCCAAAGATTCTTCGGAGTCATCCAGATCTTCACATTCTTCCTGCAGGGTCTCGAATACGTCCCACACCTTCTCCAGACGATCCAATCCATGGGAAACTTCATGCTGATGCTGCTCGGGAACGTAGTCGGTGAGAAACTGATCTAATCGATTGATCCGTTCGATGGCATTCCTTCTTCTAGCCTCCTTCATCTTGATCCGTTTTTCGTCAGACATCTCGTAAACACGGCACAAGCAATAAGGCTAAAATGGTCAAAAATAGACCCAAGAAGCACCGCGATGATGGACGTAGAGGAGAGGTACTCACCTTGTACCTCTTAGAATGAGGCCTTTTGTTTTCAAAATCACGATCCGGGAACATTTTTTCCAGTGGGTACGAGCTGATTTGGGCCACTCTAATGCGGGCACAATAGCGTCGAAGTGAGGTTCCACTGACGACTTCACGCGGTCGGGAAAGGGACACCAGTATCCTGGTCACGGCACCATATTTTTTTTTCCAGAGATTGAAATTCTCGCTCAACTGCAAAATAATCTACGCATCACTCAAGCTGTTATTTGCAGAACTGAGCACCGGCAGTATTTTCATCTCTCATTATTTAACGATTATTCATTATCCTCTCCCATCTAAACCGTAAAAAAAAAACGCTCTCTCAAAATCGCCTCCCTTTGGACAACGAAAATATTTGCTGATGTCCGAGCAGGAGTGTAAAAAATAAGCGTTTGAGTCGAATGTGATATGGGAAATGGCTCTAATGTTGGTCTATGCATCTAAGATTGGGCCCATCGCTTAAAATCTGCTATTTATCAATTTTATCTAGCTGGACGCGTACATATGACATATGAGTTGAAAAAGTAATTAGAACTGTCAGAAATGGCTTTTGACTTCAATTTAGATGGGCTACAGTCCAACTAACGACTCCTTCATTTTATTTTATTTTGATCCTATGTTGGCCAACCAATGTGAGGCTAAGTGAATTGACATTAAACCATGTCAAACTCCGTCATCCAGTTAAACAGTAGGCGAACAAAAAAGCCTAAAAATTCACACCGCCTCACCTGTTAACAGCGATGCCATTTTGCCTGATTTTTGTACAAGAAAAAAGAAAGGACAACCATGTTTATTTTGATATCGGTAGGTAATTTAACCAGTTTGTAGCATCAAAAATAGTTTCAAAAATTAACTATTTTTTGAGCTAACTAATTTGTTTCAGAACCTTACGGTATCAAAATATACAAGAGGATCCCATCTATTTTCGTGTTCCAAAATCCGAAAATGTGGAATCACTGGCTGTTAATAAAGGGAAATGGATGTAATGTCATCATAAATGCCCCTAATTTGGGCCCATACATAAATTCAACAATCGGCTAAATTTTCAATATCCATTAGTACCGTCCCATTAGCCGGAGGCGGCGGGTTCGATTCCCGGTCCGGTCGAGGGAATCTTTCGGGTTGGAAATTTTCTCGACTTCCCTGGGCATAGAGTATCATTGTGCTTGCCACACAATATACAAATTCATGCATTGGTATTGGCATCGAAAGCTCTCAATTAATAACTGTGGAAGTGCATTTAGAACACTAAGTTGAGAGCACGCAATAAGCTAATATGCGCTAAGCAATAAGCTTGAAATGCGAATAAGAAGAAGAAGTAGTACCGTCCCATTGACGCGCTCATCTAGATAAAGTTGATTTAGTTAGCAGACATTAGAGCCATTTCCACTATCTTAAAAGTCTGAAAGAAATTTAAATTATAACCTATTTTTTCATGATTTTTCTATGACTGAGATTCGAAATTTCAAAATCCAAATGTTGTTTTAGTTCCAATCTCGAAGATTTTTTTCTCTCCAACTGAACCGAGGTAAGTTTTTCAAGATCTTTGATTACGATATTATTTTGAAGTCGAAAAGATTGAAAGCTGGTCGGAGCTGAATTTTTTAATTATTTGGTATTTTTCTGCATTGAAAAACATTTGGTCGATTTTGTTTAATGTTCGACTAGGTGCAACAAAGAAAAAATGTTAAAATTATCAATTCATTTTTTTTTTTAATATTCACGTACTAGGATGAGTACTTAAGGGGGTTGATCTTGATAAGTTCTTTAGTGGGAATGACACTGATGAAGACTGCACATTGTAGTCGAAATACGTATCTGTCGTGGATACCAAAATTAATAAAGTAGAATTAAATGAAAGATAACCTTTTTGCTGTTTTATTTAAGCATTCCGCTAACAACCCAATTTCTTTATCTAACAAGAAAATTTTCTTAAGTTTGAGATCCTTAAAAACCTTATGAGATTGTTTAGAAATAAATATAATTAAATTTAGTGTTTCACCATTAAAATAAAAGCAAGCCTCGCCATAATTGGTTATATTATTTGACGAAATTGAAATTTATCCTACAGGAAGATCAAATAACAAATAGCCTTGACGCCTTTTGATTGAATAGCAGTTTAAGAGTTTCTAGTTAACCGTAGTTTAACAAAACAAAGTAATGCCACAGGCCCCACCTAGGTCCTCTTCAGTCAAATTTTCTAGCTACGTCAATGCAAACATATCTCTCCCTTCAGATTCTCATGCATTTTCACGCACTCATACTCCCAACGCAAAACATATTATTCCAGGTTAAAAATCGTCAAAATCGCTCAAACGTCAATTGATAGCATACTTATGCATGTTGTGTTAGTTTTTCATCCAGTGATGCAAAAACAACAGTAGATAATTACAATGAATATCGCCAAAATATAGAGCAATGAATTTTTGAACCTGAAAACTCATCGGTGATTTTTGCGCTAGTGAATTTTGCAGGGACAAAACTCCGAACACTGTGAATAACCATGGGTTTGCGAACGGCAGACTCACCAGCACATGAATCAGCACAAGTTTTCACTAGATAAATCAGCTCAACCAACTAGCACGAATTTCAGTTGCTCCTGAAATCTTATGCTGACTACTTTTTAGTACAGTTTTAGAACACTAGCACACCAGGACAAGTGTAAACACGCCATATGCCCGGTTTACATTAGTGCTGGTTCATTACCCTAGCAACACACATGTTCTATAACAGTTTATGTAACCTTTGCATGGCTGGATTTGGTTGTAAAGAAGTTTACTCATACTTACTACATAATTATATGAATTGGTGTTACTTGGGTAGTGCAGATGAGCTACTTGCTAGCAAACATGGACATCAGCATTTTGTTAACAGTTGTCTGCAACTGGTTCCTGATGAATTCTGATGAATGTGGGCGTTTTGCGTTAAGCAACTGATTGTTATTGGCAACCCTGTTTTAGGTGCTCCTGAATTTGCAAGCTGACTATCATTTTGGGTTTTCAGTATGATTGGAATGCTTGCATTGTGTCAAAACTACTTCATACTGATTGTTATTTTCGTAATAGGGTGTTTACATCTGTGTTCGTGTGCTTGTGCTAGTGGGATTAGGGTGGTCCTCAAATGATTGTCGAAGATTAATTAAGTTCCTATTTTTTGAAAATAATGACGCACGCTCTGCAAAAAGTTGAAGCTGAGATTATTTCAAGCAGGCTTCCGGAAATCTCACGCGTACACAAATGCGACAGCGAGCTGTGAGACGGAGCGTCGCATGACTCTCAAATCCATGGTGTGCTACATTAATTGTACAAAAGAGAGACCAGAACGATGCGCGCGACAAGCTACACGCTCTCAACAAATTCGAGCGTTTCAATTTTTTTTTTGTCTCATCGCATTGCTCTCTCAATGCGACGCATGTATTCAGTCACATGCGACTGTTTCATTGAAACATCTCAATGCGCTCTCTCAGGGCGCCATCGCCGTGCGCTGTTTCGCATGCCTTGACTCTCGCGGTCCCATCATATGTGATGTCGGGTGACGAGAGAAGGCACAGAAGGCTTGTGTGCCCTTTTCACATGTGGCTTTTGAAATGGGGTGAAGTTTTTAGATGGTTCCAGAAATATCTTCTAGTAAAGATTCAAGCAGGCTCAACACATGGTTCCAGAGATATACTGGAAACACCGTAAGATCACCATTCATGCTCCTAGGAAGACGCAATTGCTTGTCGAAAGGATTCTAAAGGAAGGTAAAGGAAGACTACGTGAGCGGTGGATGGCAACCTTACGGTAGTTGGGATACCGTTAGCATGTTAGCACCCCAAATAATTCCGGAATAAATATCTCTGGAGCTATTTGTCCTTCAACAAGTCCTTATGCGGAAATCTTCTAAAATACTTTTTTTTTAAGCCTCTGAAGCTTTCAGCCCATTTGGCGGAAAAATAAACAAGCTATTGCGCATTTGCACCAAATTAGACTGCCGCGCTAAAAAAATCCCTCAGAATACTTTTACTCAGACCAGTAAAAAAATAAATGGACGATTTTGAATGTAAATAAAAACAAAAAAATGAGTTAATGATATCATAAGATCAAGAATTCCCTCAGCTACATTTCACTTTTTCAGCCAGATTTGAAAAATTAGAGTAGCAAGCGAAAACGGTCGAAAGATTTGTCCCATTACATAAGACACAACATTGAACAGCCAACTTTTAATTCATTTTTCTCGAAATCAAAAAAAAATGTCACAGTTCGGTCTGACTTGACCGATCATATCAACACGCTAGTAATGATGTAACTCTGAAGATTAATATTTGTATTTTGTCTGGCTTGAGTGAACAATATTTTATGGGATTATTTTCAACGCAGAAGTGTACTTTGCTGCAAAAACGTTGGTGGTGACTTCTCATGACATACACACAAATCTACACTTAAAAATTAACCAAGTTTAACATGCTGTAAATTTGTTCTGTTATGATCAATTGAGCTGAAATTTTGACTAAAAACTTGCTTATCCATTGACCTTTTTCCGATCAGCGATGCACAAATTTTAATTTTGTTGTCACCTTCCAGCAGGTGCTTCAAAATATTAGGTATTTCTTACACGTGAAATTCAACATATTTGTAGTTTTGCGTCAAAATTTCAGCTCAATTGATCATAACAGAATACATTTACAACATGTTAAACTTGGCTAGTTTGTATAAAAATACCTTTGTCCGATCAACTTTGCACCGCAGTGTACGTTGGTACAAAATGCTGGATTAAGGTTAATGTAATAAATTTAGGAAAAAGTTGTGTCATATCTGTATTACGGAACTTGTATTGCTTCAGGAATTGTATTGAACACCTGTCAATGAACAAAACTTACTACGGCAGCATCTGAATTCTTCAGATGTGTTAGTGCTCACAGGATAGTTCATACCAGCCATCATGATGCTGAATTGAAAAGATCAATTTGCGTCAACAGATTTCCAAAAAGTCCTAGTGTTAGTACCGTGGACCCTCGGTGAAATTGAAAAGAAAGCATATTAACGAGCAAATAAACCACAACTTGATTGTACATTTCGCTGACCAAAGCCACATCTCTTCCTTCGTTCGTTATGGATGGGCTATTTTTCAAGTTTATGCTTTAGTCAACGAAAATTGCCGCTAGAAAAACTTTGTTGGTCATAGACATCTGACACCTCTTCTACAGGTTCGATAAGAGTGTAGTAGCTACGTCGCTTTCCATCGTTTTCAAAACAAAACAACACTTTTCCCACATCAAGAACACGAGTTGGTCTTCCAGTATAGTTTGTTATTTCAATGTCGTATTGAGACGTCGCTTAGCGACGTCTCATTGAGAAAAGCGCATGAGCTTCGCCACGCGATGTCGCATGATACTCGTTCTCATGAAACGCATACATCCGGAAATGTGCTGTGCTTACAAAACAGTGCGACACACAGACTTTATGAGAATGTGAGATGCGACAAAACTGAAGAGAGAGAAACAGAGTGCTACAAATCTCTTGCGCATGAGACTGCTATGATTATGAGACTATTCGTATTGCGTCTCGCATACGGTAGCGCGCGCACTGGAAGCCTGATTTCAAGTTACTTTGCTGATGGAACGTTTTTTCCATCTCATATCTTTCTTATTTTGCAGCAATTTTGCAGAATTGACTTAGGTGAGCCTGAAAATTCCAGTTTTTTGCTCTAACTTTTTTTTAAATTTAAAGTCATCTTGAGATGATTTGTAGAGCTTGTTGAAGTCACTCCGGTGGCAAAAACGTCATCCAGGATCATTTTGCTTGAAGCCACAGTTGTTGGTTCTTTGGCTCGATTATCTGCCAATCTAAGACAGCTGATGTTAACATTGAGAAATTATGCTCCGTCCGCATAGATGTTTGATTTGTTACGCGGCAAAATAATCGTGATAAATGTTCAACAAGCGCGTTCTTGTAGGAATTAAATATTTATTATATTATTTTTAAATTAGACAAGCTAACCATGAAAAGTTTAAGTTTCAATAATGACTATTCACGTAATATTTTTTTAACACATACGTGTCGTCAATGCACATATAAACATAACATAAAAACTGTAGGGTACAGTGCTGACACCACCAATGGTGGTGGCTTCAGCAACCATCCTTCTTGGCAGAGGATAGAGTCGGTGTATAATGAGTCACGCCAAGAGAAAAACAGTTGAACTCGCATCACGGTTTTCGAAAGATTCCCATTCTTTTAACTTGGCAACAGAGGACTTCTACATCAACTTCAAATGACTTCTATCGAGAAAAAATAATAGCGGCTGCAGTAAATCATTAAATCAGTGATTTTGTCACATTATCTTAACAAAAAATAGTAGAAATTCTCATTACTGATCATAACCAAACATATCCCATGACAATTGAATGCTCACTGCGTGTTTACTATCATTTCTTCGATTATATTTTATATTTTATTGCAATACCTTTCGTGGACCTTTCATAGCATCGTAATGTTTGTTTACTTTGTACGATAGGTAGCTGGTTTGACAGTTCGATAGGTGGACTTGGCTTCACTCTTGGCGTGACTCATTACACACCAACTCTAGCAGAGGAATGGTTGAAGTACACATTTTTATCAAGAAAAGTAAATTGATATCTCCTATAATTTATGATTTAACGAAGCAAAAGTCATAATGCCTTTGTCTTAAGTTTTAGAGGATTGATGTCCTGTGCGAACTTTGCTTTTATATGTTTTGGATTTTTTTAGATTATGGTGGTTTTCAAATTGTTTATATAGAAAAACTGCTTATTTAACTTTTGAAAATAAAGATGCATGTTTTTCAGTAAAGTTGTAGCTGAAATGATTTCATGCTACTTTGCTGAAGAAACATCTTAACGTTTCGTTTTAGGGGAACTTTTTCTTAATTGACTTTGGGAGTTTTTAAAATTTGAGAGCTATTTGAGAAATAAGATCGTTAAGAGATAGAAAAAATGTTTCTTCAGCAAACTAGATTAAAATGATCGCAACTACAACTTTACGAAAAAACATGCGACTTTATTATAAAAAAAAAGTTTTTTTTTATTTCAATACCTTGAGCATTTCAAAAACGGTCCAATAAAGGATTTTTTTATGCTGTAAGAGTTCAAGGAAGACACTTAACCTCCAAAACTTAATATAAAAGCACTGTGATTTTGTCTTACTGAATTCCCATCCTGGATCACTGTGCAGCAAAACTATAATTACCTCATTTTGTATAAATGTTGCTACTTAGTCCACTTTGACTGACTTCCGACCAATTTTAAGTAAAAAAAATGACATTTTGAACAATTTTAGAATCATATTGTTATACCGATGGCTTCTTTATGAACAGTTCTACTTGATAAGCCATGTACGCAAGTGTGCATATCGGGTCAATTCGACAGTGAGCATGCCTAAGGGCGTAAACGCGATGATCGATTCACTTCGTCGATTTTCTCTTTTGTTAATAACTTACTAGATTTAACGTTTCTCGTTGTTTCGCTTAGCTGAACCAATGCAAAGAGAAAATCGATGAAGAGAATCGATCATCCCGTCTACGCCCTTATGCATGCTCACTGTTGAATTTAATTTTATATTAATCACCCAACAGGGACTGTTCATTAACTACGTAGACAGTTTTTTTTTTTTGGATTCTCGAACCCCCCCCCCCCTCCGTAGACAATAGTCCGTAAAAAAAAAATTTTAATTTGTATGGGCCGTGGATAGTTGTCAACCCTTCCCCCTAAACTTTCTACGTAGTTTGTGAACAGCCACACAAGCTTATATTAGTACCAACATACTGCGAAGCCGCAAAGAATCTACATTCAAACATAATATTGCATCGCATCCAAATACAAACTCTTCCATCGTGTGTGAACATGTGCCACACCAAACCGTCAGACGGGGAACACCCGTATGACTAAGTCTCCGGGAGAGTAGTTGATGGAATGATGCCTATGCATTGCAGTCAGTAGCAATTGCACATTCATTGCAAATAGTTGTATTCAAACGAACCGTCATGGCGCTAAGTGACATCTTTGGAGTTTTGGAAGCAAATCAAATGGAGCTAGCTGAGGACCTAATGCGGCACGAATGGAACCAATCGGACCCGGCCAATGTGTTTTACCGAATCATTCGCAGTGGAGAAGTGCCGGTACTTGCATTGCTACAATCGCTCAAGCTATGTACCGAGAGGGATGTGTTTTTGCGCTGTTCGAATGCTCTGCACGAGTTGGTTATCAAACAGGTATCCATCGCCGATGACATGTACATGTATCTGTTGCGTCTGTTTGCCTCGTTCGGGTTGCGTCGTTTTTGCGGAAATCTGAATGCCAAGCAAGTGAATATCGTCGGGCGAAAGTGGACGGATTCGATTGATCTGGCGGTTGGGTGGATTGATGAACTGCGGAAGCGAGAGCAGTGGTTTGATTTCTTGAGTGTAGACAACGAGGTCGTGTTTCGTATTCGCATGATTCATAACGAATTGTTCTTCATCAAGGATCACAAGGCATTGAAGGAACTACCACTGAAAGAGACAATCTTCTGCTTGGCTATTTTCGTGACAAGCACAAACAATTGCCCGGGAGATTTTCTATACAAGACGATAATAAATCAACGAAATTTGAAGCAGTTCTTGTGTGCCGTTTCAGAGGATTTGAAGAACGTTAAGAAGAATAAAAAATGCACATCAAAAAGACATGTGTTGAAGAAATTAATTAAAACCTACCGCAAACTAAAGCAAATTCGATCGGTTATGAAACTTGTTCAGAACGTTCCGGTCAAGTTGGATGAGTTTACAGAGCAGGATTTCAAACGTTCGAAAGCTTCAACGACGATGGCTGCCTTCAAAAGGTTCGTGCAAATTTTCGGAGAAGCCACAAAAAATACTCTTGATTCGCCAAACTTCCCAAAGAAGCTAAACAAAATTTTGAAAAACTGTTTTCAAGACTCACTGTGGCTCAATTCTAAGTTCAGAGATCTTTCCAGCCATGGATATCCCCTGTCCAACTTGTATACGCGTGAATTTGACCAAATGTTCTACTATCGACATATGAAGCAGTACATGATGGTGATTGCGATATCAAGTTTGATTTTTAGTGTTTACATTTTCCACGACTGTACCCAGAACTTGTTTGGATTGATGAGACGAGCAACAACGATCGAGGAGCTTCGTGCACTGGTGCGTTATGCTGGAAGCCATAAAATGCACATCAACCAAAAATTTGCTCTCAGCGCTATTTTCCGCTACTTGGAGTACTACAAGTATGTACTGGATCTGAATACCCACTCAAATCCAGATCTGATCAAAGGTTCCTATGAAAGCTACTTTCAAAAGCTAGAGGCGGTGCAAGAACTAAACAAAGCTCACAAAGAGGCGGAAAGGCACATGCATATGATACAAATTGCAGCTTTTGCAAACGCCTCTATTCGATCAATCCATGTCATGCTTGATTCAAAACTGCAAACCTATAGCAGCAAGGATTTATTCGAGAAGATTGCTTCCAAATGGCTAACCAACGAATCGATGGAATCGATAGACTTTTTCACTGAAACTGCGATTCATATGCAAAGCTACATCCATCAACGGATCGAGCTTGATCACACATATTCCGATCAATGGATATGCCAGGAGGAAACGTGCAAGATCTTTACCAACTTCATTGCCGAATCCACGGACGGTAACGAAACGCTGGAAAAATTAAAGTCTCAGTTGCATGATAATCTCACCGGTGGCTATTACCAGAACATCTTCGGTCTCGACAGTAAAGCTCAAGCAATCACAAAGTCGCTCAAAGAACACTTCACGGGGCCAAAAGAGTCCGCTGAGTTCAAAGATCGGAACCGGGACTTCAAATTGATCCTGGCAAGAATTCGAAGAGAGGATGAAACCCTGTTGGAACATGAATTCAAGAGAATCATTCAACAAATCCGGAACGTTTTTGTAGAGAACCACTGTGAAACGTTTGAGAGCTTCTGCGTAAACTACATGAAGATTCCGTTAAAGTTTCGTCTTGCCTTGGAGTACTGGCAGATGCAGGCTATGGAAATACTGATCAAAACAAAACACTTCGGTGATAATTTCAGCACTCTTAAACGATCGCTCCCGATGATTTGGGGCAAAACGTATCGCAACTATCTGGCACATGATTCGATTTCGTACAACTTGTTAACAGTGTCGGATGTAACCAGAGGCCTTGTGAATGGATTTGTACTAGCATTCGACTCGGACGGGCTGAAAATTTTCTCAAAAGCTCAGGATTTTGATCTGCAAGGATTTGTGACGGTTGAAGAGAAAGGTTTCGAGTGGATTGGGATACAAACGCAGCTTCTTCAAGCATATCGGTACTGTGATGAAGCCGTGGTCAATGATTTTCTGCAGATGAAAGCTGACAAATGGGGTAGATTCTATCATGCCCCAGGAAGATTTCTTATCCATCGAGCATACTCGATTGCGGAAATATTAGCCCATGAAACGTTCAATGCGGGACAAATTGATCCGGCAGTTGTGGAATTAAGTACGAACGATCTTGTTTACAGTCGGATCATCACTCGAGGCGAAATAACGACAAATCTCCTGCTAAATTTAGAGCAATTTGATTACCTGGACATAACGGAAGCAATCGATCAATTTAAAGCACTACAACCAGATCTCATAGCTCCCTGCATAGGAGCTGTCCTGAAATACCTGGCAGATAATGAGAATTTTGATACAATGCTAATTCTACTAGAGGATTACGAAGATTATGCTGAGAACATTCTCAACCTCAGTGTGGGCTACTCTACGAACGGAAAAGTGTTCTGCAATCCGCTGATCACAATGGATAGCTCAAAGCTCGATCACTTCTTTCAAACCCAATCCGACGTAGCATTTTCAGCTGAAAGTTTACTGTTGATCGTCAGAAGCAACAACGTAGAAGCACTGGAAAAAGCGCTACAGTGTGATAGAAAATTGATTGCTGAATCCATCTGGGAGGAAGTTGTTCGAACCTGTTTCTCTGCAGGTCGGCTGGACATGATCAAGATCCTCCTTGCCAATAAATTAGAGTGCAGCAGTGGTTTGATCAAGGCCGTTTATCATCATCGCTGGGACATTGCCGAGCATCTACTCGACAATGGAATCGATCCATGGATCGATGAAGGGTTTATAATTTTCGTATCTGTATATGAAAAAAACTTTAAACTTGTTCGATCCATCGTCAGAAGATCGTTCCCAAAGGAATTTCATTCCAATGTTATTCAATACGTGGCAAGACAGGGATCGCTGAAATTGATGAAATTCATCTTGAACAAAACGATTGATTTGTGGTACTGCGAAGGTATTATGGAATGCGCACTGCAGAACTCAAACCCTATAGTAGTTAAATTTTTGTTGGAAAAAATATTCAAACCCAAGGACAATTGCTGCGATGATCCCGAGTTGAAACATTGGGTGCAGATTTTGAATGAGTTGCGGATTTTGGAATTTCTGAAATCTGAACCAACAGTCATTAGAACGGCTACCGAGTACAACCTGGAAGTGGCAGAGTGGTTAACGGACCAGATCTCCTCATTCTTCTGGATCAATCAATCGGGAGCAATCATTGGTGATACTGAAAATTACAACGAAGGTTCGCCAGCTAAGAGAACAATAGAATTGTGCTCTGCCTTGATTCGTCAAGTGCAAGAGTTACCAAATAAATTGCATCTTAAAACAGTCAGTCGCAACGTGACTTTCATTAATCGAGATAGAGAATTTAATATAGCGATCGAACTAGCAGTGCAGTCATCTAATCCAACACCTTACTTCAATAATGATCGTATAGAAATTGTTATCCCACCTTCTAATCACTACATGGATGCCGTTGTAATGTTACTGCGAAATCTGCTATTAAAACATGCTGATGTTGCATTGGCCAAAGCTACTGTTACCGTCTTGAGCGGCATCGATCCCCCTGAATGTCTCCGAATGCTCCACACTAAGTCTAGTAGTTGCATCATCCAAGATACTACCCGGAACACAGGCGTGCTACCTCACATCCCAGATTTTTCAGTATTAGACATCGTCCCAGCAAATGCTACCACGCGCTTTTTGCAGAACCTTCTCACTCTTGGTGCTGACCCTCTAATATTGCGCAGCACGAACAGAAACACCTTCCATAGTATTCTCTTGGAGAACCGCTCCCTAGAACACATCGACCTCGTATACCAGCACTGTGTCAAATCTAACCGAACTCACCTGCCGAACGGCGTCCACGTATTCAACCTAGCTGATGTCGATGGCCTTACTCCGTTGATGTATGCCGTGCGATCCAACAACTTAAAGGCAGTCGAATATCTTCTGCAAAACGGTGCTGAACCGATGGTAGCGGACCACCAAGGAGAAGCAGGAATCCTTCATGATGCCATACTGAATCAAAACATTCAAATGGTAGTGCTGCTTCTAAAGAACTCCCCACAACTCATCAACAAACCAGTCAATAGCGAACGGAACGAATCGGTGCTGGAAAAGGCAGTTGAAATCAACCATTTTCGCATGGTTCAGCTGATGCTAGAGCACGGAGCCAGCCTGGATCATCGCAACGGGAATGGAATGACGGCTGTAGGTATTGCCATTCGTAATCAGGCTGTCGAGTCGCTAAAGGTTATGCTTGATTTTGCCGACAAGATTGGAGAATCGATAGAAGAATCTGTTACCGTAGATGGTCAATCGGCACTGGAATTGGCTAGAGACGAGAACGATCCAGAGATGTTGAGCCTGTTAGTTGACCGAACACCCGTTGATGAATAAATGTGAAAAATTATATGTTGGCTTTCTCTACCATTCGAAATGGATCCTTTTCTTTCTGTCTTATTTGTGTATATTTGAGGTTCCGTTATTTCTCCGGTAATGTAGGCCGTTCAGTTTATACAAATCTACAGTAAAATTGAATATTTGCGGCATATCTGATCCCGGAGGTTCCCGGTTTGTGGATGTATCTCAAAAAAGCACATTCACATCCAAGTAATCACAATATTGTCAAGCATAAAAACAAATCGACACGGAACAAGTTTTTCAATAGCTAGCATTACTTCCCCTCATCGATATGCTCATGCGTCGCTCAACACGGCTCACATGTGGCATGAGGGATCCAGGTGGCGCAAACCGCCACCGTCGTGGCCTGGACAGCAACGTTCCATCGGTCGACGCCCGGCCTCGGAATGGTTCTTCAACGTCAGACTTTTGCGAGGAGCAACAGCTCGATTCGGACTCGTCCGTTTCGTCCGGTTCCTCTTCGGTCCATGGACGGCCTAAAAATGTGTATAAATTGTATCATTTACATCTCAGTCTTCGAAAACACCCCACCTCCGTCTCTCACCTAGAATAATGATTGATCGTCGCTTTTCATGGCTCAAATCACAGTTACAGAACGGATGCACACTGTCCGGACTGAGGATTAGCTCTACCTCCGAGTGCAAATCGTGCACGTCGCTGGTGGACCGTTTCAGCTTGGGGTAGCGATTCAGTACTCGCCAGAAGCGGCTCGCATCCCGGAAGACACCCGTTACTTGGTCGATGCTTTCGCGGACGGAGATCTCGTGGAAGCAGGCACAGGAGATTTCCTTCGCTCGGCGTTGGCCTTCCTCGGTCGATACCATTCGGTCGCCAATTTGGTCGATCTTGTTTCCCACCAGGATGACCGGAACGTCCAGCAGTGAGTCCTGGAACAAGTTGGAATTGGGGTTGAATGAAGTCAAGTTCAGCACTAGTCGGAAGGAAATTTGAAGCTGACCCAGGTAACCACTAAGCATTAGAATTTTCAGCATATCAACAGGTCTCATATTTGTATTACAGAAGATACAAGTGTGCTGTGCTCGTGAACGGACGTGTTTTTCTCACGTTTTTTTTCAATTTTTTTTTTTTTTTAATTTCTTTTCCAAAAAGCGTGATGAGAATTTGTCGTTATTGTTGGTCGTTTAAGTCATAGTGTGATTTATTGGGATTTCGCGAAAATAGACAGTGTTTCCGATTAGGACTTGCGGATCTGGCCGGGTGGTGGAGAGCTACTAATTTAACGGTGGAAGGTTAGGGGAGACATAGAGGAAGAATAAAAACATGTCTTTGGTGTGAGGAGATATTTCCTAGAGAACAAGTCTAGATAGAGCTGGAAACTGCTTTTGCAAACAATGACTTCTCGTGGTAATTTCTAGGAATTCAAGGCACGCCCACGCAAACCAACAAAACCAAACCAGTCTTCCCCTATCCGATGAAGATGATGGTTTGCATGGGCGAGCCTTGACTTTTTAGAAATCATCGGCCCTTATTACGAGTGTCACTTCACGATGAAAACGAAGTGAAGAGACCACTTGTCACTCACGGTGAAGTGATTGCCGTGTAAATCAAATATTAATCACTTCACCGTGAGTGATAAGTTGTCACTTCACCGTGAAGTGACATCGGTAATAAGCCCAATCGAGAGAATTCATTGTTAACAAAAGCTGTTACGCCCTAATTTCAGCTCTATCTAGAAGTAGGGATAGGTAGAAAACATAAGTAGGGGAAATGGCTCTAATGTGGGCCTATGGATCTAAGATTGGGCCCATCGCTAAAAATCTGATATTTATCAATATTATCTAGATGAACGCATCATTGGGACGGTACTAAAGGATATTTTTGGTTGCTATTGAAAATTTAGTCGATTGCGGAAATTATGTATCGGCCCAAATTAGGGGCATTTAGGCTGACATTACATCCATTTCCCCTATTAGATTTATTAGTAGAAGTTAAGTTAAGTTTTCTTTATTAGGGAGGCTTTCAGCCTGGGGCTGGTTCGCCTCCGGTTATTAGTGGGTTAAGAAGATAAGGGAAATAATACGCTATCGATATTGTTTTGAAGAAGGAGAATGATTTAGGGAAAAAGTAACAGTGAACCTTCCGTGGACGTGGACGGAAAGAAATGTTTACGATAGCTGTTTAGATCATCGCGAGCAATGAGGTACAGAGAGAGGTGGCGCAGATCGTGAAATAGGGTTGTATTAGTAAACCAAAAAATCAACGTAAACGCAAGTAGTGACGTCACTACTTGCGTGTACTTGCGTGTATCGTACAGTGGTTGTGTGAGTGATTGCTTCACCTCGGTAATCCAGCTCATTGCATCGCGAGCACTTGGTGGTATTGCGGAGGCAGAGTTTGGTGAGATCAATCTGATTATAAATCAATTTTAAATTCTATTTCCATTTACTACTACGTGGAGTTTCAAAATCTGAAAGTGTGTTTGCAGTACCATTAACTTTATGATAACGGTAGTGTTTACATGTGGGGCTTGTTGTAAGTGAAAGTAACCTCGGAATGGGGGGCGTGACTCTCCAGACACTCTGAAAGGGTTGCTGAATCTGTAATAGAGCTATCACCTTCTAACTCCACACAAACACAAATCAACCTCATATTTGCGTTACAGAGGCTTCTTGCATTTTAAATGCAAATCTGTTATAAATCAGCTATTAAAATGCACAATAGTCACAAATCAGCATTGCCAATGCTTTGATAACAAACGAGATTCAAGACGCTTTTATTAATTATTAATAATAAAATAAATTAAACCCTCGAATGCTGGAATGCCACATCCAGCGGTGGGATATAGCTGTCAAATACGAACAATCGCCGCCTACTTCGTATCGCTGGTTTTTATGGTTCGTAAACAAGCCATAAGAAATCTATAGGGTATGTACACGTTTGGAAGCAATTTCGTACAAGAATGATCATCAGTAGGCAGATTTGACAGCACCGAGGCTGTATCGTCAGCATTGAGTGTGCTACCAACGGTTGTCAAATTTCTGTCAGTAGCGCCATTAGCTTGTGGAGTCTAGCAGTAAAGTAGTCGTGTATTTTGTCAAAAGTGGCATTTAAGCAGCATTTGCTGCTGATAATGTGCTGTTTTTAATGCTTCTTGGTTACCTGTAGAGATATGAAATTTTGAGGTAAGAATGAGGACAAAGATCTTTAGAGTTGGTTGGAAATGCTAACATGAAGCTTTAGTGTGATAATTTATTAGCTAGAGAATGATCTTTAGAAGAGGGTAGGTGGATAGTTCCATTAGAGTACGGCAGTATGAAAATTGAATAGAAGTTGAAAATGAGCGAAGGGCCATTAATGCGACAGTTTTTAAAGTCAGACGCTCATCTTTTGCCTAACCCGTACGCGGAGACTTGAAGTATGTCTTCAAGTCTACAGGCAAACAATGTGCGTCCTCGTTTTGCTCATAAACTGACTGCGGCTGTGGAATACCCTCTTCTAAAGATCATTCTCTAGCTAATAAATTATCGCACTAAAGCTTCATGTTAGCATTTCCAACCAACTCTGAAAATCGCTAACTTCGCGTATGAAGTAATATAAAAACACTTTGAATGTAACAAAGATCTTGTTTATTTTTAAGGTTTTTCAAGGCAGTGCTACTAGAAAATCTAGTTAGAACATTCAAAAACCACCCACGGCATGTTCTGGTTGACCTGAACTGTAAATAAAGAAACCATCATCAGGACAGGAAATCAATTTCGAAATGCTTGTTGCACTGTTTCGAAGTTAATGGGGTGTTTACGCTTGTGCTGCTGTGTTGGTGCTAGTTTACTAGAGTTAGTAAGTAGTTATTGTCTAAGTTGGAGGTTTTGATTCGTGGTTCCAAGTTTGATTGGTGGGAAGGCCCGAGGGCACTACGATAATCGGGATTTATTAGTAGGTTTAAACTTGGTTGTAGAGTCCGGTTTCGTGAAGAAAACCAGTAAGGGCCGCAATCCTGGTGGGGTCGTTGTTGGCCGGTAACCCCGATGCCGACACCCGTATGGGTAACTGGACCATCGGAGTATCTGATGGTGTAGTCGTGGTACTTGTCGCGCTGGAGTTGGGTAACCGAGTTGGTTACCGCTTGTGGGTTGGAACCTGCTTTAGAACGGTTTTTGATAGTTGGATCAAAACTGGGCTTAGGTAAGTTTCAAATCCTGGCTCCAACACAGTGAACCTGGCACACTGTGGGGAGCTCCTGGTTGGCAAATTCCATCAGGAATTGATTGGCTTCCTCTAGGAGGAACCTTCCCTCACCTGTTGTCTTTGAAGCAATTCCGATCGCTCTTCGACAGAAGGCGTTGGCAATGAACCGGTTGAAAGGGAGCGAACCACTCTCTACACATGTAGTATCACCTAGGGCAGTTGAGGGCAGTAGGCCAGTGGAAATTCTGATGGCTTGATTGAACGTGGGCTGAGAACGTGATACGAGGGTTGACTATGGCCCTGGACAGGTGGAGTCTTGGTTGCAGTCCTGGTGTCGACCTCCAAAGTTAAGGAGAAGATTAACCTAGATTTGCAGTTAGATTTGACCTCGTTGAAGAGCGCTGTGAATGAATACTTTCTGTTAAACCGAACACCGGGAATGCGAATGGTGTTGCAGTATGGAATCGTGTTGAGAGTTTTTGTGGTATTTCTAATGACGACCAGAACGATATCGTCAGCGTGAGCAAACATGTATATCTTCTTAGGGAGATTTTGGAAGATCCCATTCATCCATACTAGAAATAACGTTACGACGATAACCTGTACTTGTGGGACTCCTGTCTCCTCCGAGAATGTTTTCGAGCAATGGTTCCCAATAATTACCAGGAAGGTTCGGCAGAGGAGTAAATTTCTTATGAAGTGGAGGATGTGTCCGCGGAGGCCCCATTCTACTAGTTGTCGGATGATGTCAGGCATCCAAGGCCTATTATATGCTTTTGAGACAGTGTACTAGAACCAACAATCAATTCGAAACTAACGATTTTAAATTGGCTCACTACTTGACTAGCCTATTGGTCCCAAGCAAACGATTAACGTATCCCATTCTAGTCGAAATTCTAGTACTACACTATGTTTGTTTAGATTTGCTATGAAAGTTTGACAGATAAAATGAGGGGTTCCTGGATTTTCTTATGTTTCGAGGGGTGCATCGATTAGCTTGGGACCGAAGATAGTACTCGAGCTGAGCCAAAAAGTTGAGCACGCAGCACAATTCAAAAATATCTGCTAATTTATCTAAAAGTAGAATTAGTATATTGATTCTGATATCAAGATAGGCTATACAACTTCATTTAAGCTGTAGTGTGCCCCGTAACGTGGGTAGATCACCTTTTCGTGGTACGTTACGGGATGTAAGATCTACCACCGATTCCTAGTCCTGACTACTTGAAACTAGGGGAATAGAATTTTTCAGTAATCCAAGGAACACATCTTAGTCCTTGTTACTTTTTATGCCTTGTTGATAGTGACAAGACTCGGCTTTGCCTACCGAGGATGATCTTGAAACAAGGAAAAAATGAGTTAGTTGTCTTCATCTATGTGATTCCTAATCTTCTAATCGTTGTTCCCTAGTTTGAAGTGGTTAAGACTAGGGTTCTGATGCATGGTCATTATCGGTGTCATACCTTAATTTTGTTGCTAAGGAATCCAATTTTGACTGACAAAGGGGCGCGCCTTTGGAGGGTGTTTCAACACTCGGAAGGGTATAAATAGCGGGACCTTTCTATTAGAGTCGGATCCTTGCGATAAATGCAAGAGTGGCAACTGTAAAAAAAATCGAATACTTCATCATTTGTCAATAGTGATGGAGTAATACGACATGCACTAAACTAAGGACACGGGATATACTACAATAGATCAATTTACTGGTCACAGTAGTGTTAGGTCCCGAACAGAAAAAAAAAGCTGTAGTGTGGACGAACTATTGATGGAGTAACTACTAGTTTAATCATAAATATCAGGACAAGTTTGGTCAAAAACGAGTTTGCAAACATTTTTGGAAATTCCCAGGCATTTTAAATTTTAATCGCTTTTTTTTAATGTGACATCCCAGCTCTTAAAAAAAACATAATATACTCTCCCCACGTTAAACAGTGACGGTGAAGACATTTAAACATATTTTTTCGATATTGTTGAAGAGTTTTTCGGAAACCATAGGTCGTATGAATAAAAGCGTTTACTTTACTTTTCCCGTAAGAAAAGTACGGGAAAGTAAAGTCAACTCTTTTTATTCATACGGCCCCATAGCTGGTGTGCGATCATTATTATTATTATTATTTTTAATAGGGATGACAAAAACCAAAATGAATTTTTTGACGTAAGACTACGGCCCTTATTACTGATGTCCCTTCACGGTGAAGCGACAGCTTATCACTCACGGTGAAGTGATACCCATTTGATAAACAAGGCAAGTGGTCACTTTACTTCGTTTTCACCATGAAGTGACACTCGTAATTAGGGCCTTCATCTTTGTGGACTATACTGGGGCACAAATAAAAAAAAAGTGTGACGAAATAGTGTCAAGGTTTGAACGCTTATAGTACGGTCAATGTAATTTATAAATAAATTTTAATTTTAATTGCATCATTTAATTCAGGTTGGACGAAAGATTTGTTTTGTATAAAGATGATAGTTTTTTTATTAATGGATAACTTTTGAAAATTGATCAAAAATGTTAGCCTTAATCAACAAATCACATGCTCACTCGCTATAATTATCGATAAAACATGGAGACGAGCCGATTCGCGCAATTGGCTCGTCTCTCTGTTCTCTCGATAATTATAGCGCAGGTTATAAAAGAGTGTGCCAGTATGTTTTGATGTCAGTTCATTTGCAGATGTGATGTGAGAATACTCTGCACATCATTAAATACTATTGAAGTTTGACTTGAATGACTCCTTTAAATATCGGAATTCCCAACAAAGTGAAAGATACCAGATGTACATTAGACTGATGCAAAATTTGACTTTTTCGCTCCACAGTGCTTAAATGGTTTCAAATCGGGTCCTGATTAGCCTCCCAAAGTTACAACTCATTTGGTTAGAAACAGACTTCACACAAGCCATTTGAAGTTTACATGTAAATTACTATGGGAAATCTCAACTTTTTGTTCATTGCTTTCTAGTCTTTTTTTCCGTATTAAGCTGCGAAACAGTTCGATAGCCATTCTTATAGAAAATTTTCTCAGCTACAACTTTGCTGGAGATCATTTCTATGTGAAACGAGACAAGAAAAAGTTATTAATTATTTAAGAGATTGGTAAACTTATGACATGATCAAGCAGCTGTTCTGTAGGCAATGTTGTATTTTGCAGTGTGACATAGTAGTCATGATTTTTGTGTCCTATTCAACGCCCCAGAAACACCAATATTGCCTGCTGAGCAGTTGATTGAGCATGATCATAAGACATCAGCGCATTGAACCATTGATAACATTCGATCCTTGCATTTAATCAAAAAGTGGTTGCACCTATTTGTTTATTTGTTCTTCGTCTTCGACAGTGTCGTACAGACTAGTTTAACTTATGCTATGTTTTTAATCCTATTTTTAAAACAATTTTTGGACACAATAAAATCAAACAAATCACTAACATTGTTGAAAGCTCTGAGGCAAGAACTGAGCGGGTTGTTATGACCATAACATGTTCTATGTGCGGGAACTGCGATAAGTGCTGAGTACCGCAGCTGACGCTGTGGAACGTTCAGTGATACTTGCAGGAGAAGATCCGAACAGTCGACGTTATTCTGGACGATATCGAATATAACCAGCCGCTGCAATTTCAGCCGTCTTGCCGATAGCAGTTCCAGATCAATTAGTTGACATCGTTCTGGATATGCAGGTAGATGGACAGGATCATTCCACGGTAGGTGCCGAAGAGCAAAGCGAATGAATGATTTCTGCACACGTTCGATGCGGATCACCTGAGATGTATGGTACGGTGCCCAAATGGGAGCAGCATATTCCAGGATACTTCGCACTAAAGCACAGAACAAGGCTTTTAATGTGTGCACGTCGGTGAATTGAGATGCATTGCGGCGAATGAACCCAAGAACGGAGAAGGCTTTGGCAGTAACGGTGGATATATGTTCGTTGAATCGAAGCTTACAATCCATGATAACTCCTAAATCACGGATAGACTGCACACGTTCCAGCGGAGCAGTGTCAATATTGTAAAGATGATTGATGGGAATCCAACAACGGCTAAAAGTGATCACCTTGCACTTATTGATGTTCACGCACATTCCATTTTCCTTGCACCATCGTGAAAGGGCATCGATGTCAATCTGCAGAGCAACACAGTCCAAAACAGACTTGATGACTCTGAAGATTTTGAGGTCGTCGGCAAAAAACAACTTTCCAGAAGATATTTGCAGGCACAAGTCATTGATGAAGAGCACAAAGATCAATGGACCTAACACACTCCCTTGTGGAACTCCAGATGGAATGTAGAAGGTCCTGGATCGTGCTGAGTTCACCTGGACGAATGCTTTCCTACCAGTCAGGTAAGACATTAGCCAGTCGGCTATCCAATCGGGAAAACCCATATGTCTCAGCTTTTCCACGGCATAGCTATGCGGAACAGTATCAAATGCTTTCGAAAAATCAATGTATACAGAGTCCACTTGATTCCGGCTTTCAATCTCACGAAACAAAACGTTGGTGTAGCATAATAAGTTGGTTGTTGCAGAGCGATGGGGAACGAATCCATGCTGGTATTCCGAAATTATCGGTTTTGCTGCAGACAGTAAGACCTCGTGGACCAAGGATTCAAAGAGCTTTCCCAGGCAACAGAGAATCGAGATCCCGCGGTAATTTTCAACGTGCCGCACGCTACCCGATTTGTGGATGGGAATCATTTTGGCAGTTTTCCATAAACCTGGGAATGTTTTTTCATTTAACGATCGATTGAACAGTATCGTCAAAGGTTTAACTATAGACTCGGCGCAATTCTTCAGCAGTGTTGGAGTTAAACCGTCGACTCCGGCTCCTTTCGACGCATCTAGTTTGGCTAACGCTCTCAACACTTCCTCACGAAAAAAATTGAAAAAAGGAAGGTGGATATCATGGGATGGCACATTTTGAAAACAACCCGGGTGAGGTTGGGGCGACTCCGCATTAAACACACTTTGAAAGAAGGTCGAAAAAAGATTAGCTGCCTCTTCAGAAGAGCAGGCCAAAGCGTCACCATACTTGACATTGTCCGGAACACGATTGCTTGCCCTTTGTTGCTTCACGAACCTCCAGAACATTGATGGGTTTTGTTTCAAATTCGATTGCAGCCTCTGCATGTATTCATGGTAGCTTGATGCTACGAGCTCTTTGTAGGACAGTTCCACAAGGTGAAGCGATTCTCGGTTTTCAATGGTTTTGTTAGCGAAGAATCGTTTACGTGCTTTACGCAGTCTGTTGCGCAGGTTTCTTAACTCAATGGACCACCAGGGCTTCCTGTTGGCTCCACTAATAGCAGGGCGGCGTCGAGAGACCTTCAAATGGAGAATTTCGTAAAGCTTGTCGTAAAACAGAAGAACAATATCATCGACAGAGTGCCCCTGAAGAAGCTGCTCCCAGTCAACCGATGAAAATTCTGCATTGAGAGATTCGAAGTCGCAGCGCCTAAGATCCAGATCAATAGAGTCCGACTGAGCGTTTGCTGGAACGTGCACACATCTATGTACATCAACTTGAAGTTCTAACGGCGGATGGTGAGGATCGATAGGCAAGAGTGGTAAAACAGGATGCGATATTTCAAAATCGTCAGGAGCGTTCGTAAAAGCCAGATCGAGTAGCCTGCCATTCGGGTTTGAGAATGAGTTTAGTTGAACCAAACCACATGTAGAAATGGATTCGGTAAGTACGAGTTCTTGTTCGCTGGAGGCATTCGCAGGCAGGTATCCATTGACATCTTCATCGAAGGTCCATTGCAGCTGAGGGAGATTGTAATCCCCAAGAAGTAAGACTATGTCGCTGGCCGCCGATCGATCAGCAACATACTGAACAGCGGAAGAGTGGGTGGAATATAACGCAGGATCAGAATTCGGACGAAGGTAAATACCGAAAATGTGCAGAGACCGGTTTGGTAGTTTCACGCACACAGCGACTTGCTCAAGCTGTCTACAGTCGGTTAAAGATACCTCGGTACAGTGCAGACTCAATTTTACTGCAACGAGCACACCCCCGCCTCTCGACAAGTTGCTTGTTGATTCACTACGATCACATCGAAACAGCGAGTAATCCGATGTTAGCTCCGCATCGATTATATCGGGCCGGAGCCACGTTTCGGTGAGAACGACCACATCGTAATCGCAGCTGGATAATCCTAACTTCAAGTCAGATGTTTTCGTTCGTAGACCTCTGACGTTTTGGTAATAAACCGACAGAAATCGATGTCTTGATGGGGTTCCACTACTGCCCCCACAGTCGTCGAACGAGGTCACGCAACGCTGGTAATCGGGTGCATTAGAAAGTGAATGATCATCAGGGAGCGAGCAGGTTGTTAAGCTTGAGTACTTGCCGGTGTTCACTGTTTGGAAGACCCCCTCTCCACTCCCGACAACGGGACCGAGACTCTGATGGCAGGATACTAAGTTGATACGGGATGCAAACTGGACCATGTCGGGAGGATCGGGGGCTTCCATGATGCTGTATAGCGGGCGTCTCGGTGTCGAAGTGTAGTTGGTTTGTATCGATGAAGTAGTTGATGCAGTATTAGCAGTCTCGGTTTCGATCTCGTCATTGGTGTTTGAACAAACAGAAGTCACAGTGCTATAAGTCGAAGCTACATCAGGCGAAGCATAAGTCGATAGTGGAAAGTACTTGCCTGATAATTCCGGTTGGAAGACCCCCTCCCCTACCCTAACAGGCCCGGGACGACTCGGTTGGCAGGATGCAGGAATGGGCACGACTGTTTCAGGTGGCTTGGGGGCTTCCATTAGGCTATCGACGTTGCATCCCGGGATCAGCCAGTAGGAGACGGGTTGACGGGCTTTCGAAATTTTTGGGAACCGTTGAACTCTCGAAACATGATACCTTCCGGCCACGTTGAAGGGTCCAGCGCTTGGGATTTCAATCCAGGGTCCAAACCAATTTTGAAGGAAATAAACGTTAGGTTCGATACGTCTTTTCCTTTGGGCACTAGTTTGACTATGTCAGGATTTTCACTGAGATTCAGGTTTGCCTTCACCATCACCAGAACTGACTCGTTTGCCACGTCAGGCCTGATTCGTGACAGGTAAAGCCAGAATTTCTTCGGCTCCGAGTACGTTGGGACGCATACGACATCCTGGCACGATGCTTTGGATCCAGACAAACAGTTGTCAACGATGCGAGGCTTCTCAACTTGCGGAATCGGCCTAGGCGCAGGCGGCGAAGCGGTACTGGTAGAATTAGACGCCAACTGCTTGATTTCGGTGCGCAACTCACTGATGGCCTGAGTGAGAGACACGAGCGGAGCAGTATCGATGGGTTTGATTGCAATAGATCGAAGGTGAGAATTTTCGAATAATTCCACGCATTTGTCGCACATCCAATAAAGGTTGCTTCGGTGTGTGGTGAAGTATCCCAATAGCGCACGAGACACTCCGGCGCAGCCCATGTGGAACGATCCACCGCAAAATCCGCGACAAGCAACCTGCTCAATGCCAACGATGGCAGAGTCACATTTCGAGCAGTTTTTCTCCATCTCGATGTTGATCACGTCTGAATGCGCCTAATGATGTACTCTTCGCTGTCCTTCGATGAAAGATAATTCGAACGCTGGTTGCAGGAGAACAGGCGCCACAACCAATGTCGACTAAGGCGGCAAAATCAGTGACGTGGGTGGTCGATGAGTTACGTCAATAAATTTTGGATCACAACAGCGTGAAACAAAACCACACGAATTCACACGGGACAACTAGTGTTTGCACTGAACTTCACGTTGCTCTTGATGTTTATGGAGAACTCAAGCCAGCAAACGTTAACACAAGAAAAAAGTCACAAAATATACACGAGAAAAGAAATAAAATTGAAACAGCTAGTAAACAAACTTAACCGTAACTCAAGTGCGAGTGAGTGACTGAGCAATACTCTCGGTTATTATCTGAATCTCAGAATGGTTTTTACGGAGACCCAGCAATATAATTGCCATTCAGAATCAGAAATCGGCATTCAATAGGTTGTAGTTGCAAACAAGTCGAATTGGGTAGCTCTCGGCGAAAATCTAGGTTTCTAATTTTTTTCCGTTTTCAGCTAGTACAACAAATGAGACCAAAACAATTAAAAATATTTGTGTTTTTATCACAGCCTTTTACACGGATACTAAAGCTTCTACTTTTCATGGTAACAACTTTAAAAAATATTGTTCAATATGTACACCTGTTTTGTCACACTGTACAAATTTTATAAGAAAACTAAATTCTAAGATCATAAAAATACCTAAAAGAATAGCTATTAATTTTTCATGAATTTAACTTTTTAAGGACCACATTATTCAACCTTTTTCATTTCAAAATATTTTTATGGATTTGGAAAGAAACATTTGCTTACACAACATAAAGATTTGTGATATCATGTGCACTCTGATTTTAAAAGTTGTTTTGCCGTGACTAACATTAGTATGTTTCTGATAGGTGGGTGAACATGAAACCTAATTATGAATAATAAAGTTTTATAATTTTGGTAATATTCTGTTTGATGATTGTTCTGCAGGTTATTACACTATTAAATATCCAAACAGTCCAACATGCTTTTTTTCTGCAAGAAATCCCTCAACTATTGATTTGGTCTTAACTGATTCATGTCAACTTTGTAGCCAATTGGTTACCCATGCTGACTTCGGTTCTGATCACCTTCCAGTAACTTTTGAAATATCCCAAGAAATAACTTGTAGTCCCAACAGCCCTATTTTCAATTACCATAGAGCTGATTGGGAGCAATATCGAACATTTATGGAATATAACTTCGATCCAAACATTCCTTTGCATACCAAAGATGAAATTAATTATGCTCTTGAATCTCTGACTACTTCTATAGTTGAAGCAAGAGCTGCCTCAGTACCAAAATGCGAGGTTAAATTCGATTCAATTATAATAGACGACGATCTTCAGCTCTTGATCCGTCTTAAAAATGTCCGTAGGAGACAATATCAAAGAACACGCGATCCTGCCATGAAAGTTATCTGGCGGGATTTGCAAAAACAAATTAAAAAGCGATTCTCTGCCCTGAGGAACAAAACTTTTGAAAATAATGTTTCTAAATTAGACCCGAGTTCCAAACCCTTTTGGAAACTCACAAAAATTTTGAAAAAACCTCAAAAGCCTATTCAAGCACTTAAAGAAGGTTGTAAAATTTTGTTCACAAATTTGGAAAAAGCTCAGAAACTTGCTAAGCAATTCGAGAGTTCCCATAATTTCAGTTTGGGTCTTACTAGTCCTATTGAGATTCAGGTTGCTCGGGATTTTCTGAATATTTTCTCTCGGGAAAATATTTTTGATGATTCCTGGGGGACTGATTTGGACGAAGTAAGGTCTATAACTAAAAAGTTTCAAAATATGAAAGCTCCAGGTGATGATGGAATTTTCTATATCCTCACCAAAAAACTCTCAGAGAGTACCTTGTCTTTCTTGGTAAAATTATTTAACAGATGTTTCCATTTGGCATACTTTCCTGATAAATGGAAAAATGCAAAAGTTGTTCCAATTTTGAAGCCGGATAAAAATCCAGCTGAAGCTTCTAGCTACCGTCCAATAAGTTTGCTTTCTTCAACAAGTAAACTTTTTGAAAAGATAATTTTAAACAGAATGATGCTTCACATCAATACGAACTCAATTTTTGCAGATGAGCAGTTTGGATTTCGCCATGGACATTCAACTACTCATCAACTCTTAAGAGTTACAAATTTAATTCGTTCAAACAAATCTGAAGGCCACTCAACTGGAGTTGCTCTTCTAGACATAGGAAAAGCATTCGACAGTGTTTGGCATGAAGGTTTGATTGCTAAATTGAAAAAGTTTAATTTTCCACTTTACATTCTGAAATTAGTTCAGAATTATTTAACTGACAGAACTCTGCAGGTAAATTACCAAAATTCCAAATCCAATCGACTACCTGTTAGAGCAGGAGTTCCTCAGGGTAGCATTCTTGGGCCTATATTGTATGACATTTTCACTTCGTACCTCCCTGATTTGCCTCAGGGTTGCCACAAATCTTTGTTCGCTGATGACACAGGCATTTCCGCTAAAGGAAGAAGTCTTCGTGTTATTTGCAGCAGACTTCAGAAAAGTTTAGATATTTTCTCTACTTATTTACAAAAATGGAAGATTTCTCCCAACGCTTCCAAAACTCAACTTATAATATTTCCACATAAGCCCAGGGCTTCCTTTTTGAAACCTAGTAGTAGTCACATAGTCACTATGAACGGAGTTCCAATTTCCTGGTCAAACCAAGTGAATTATCTTGGATTAATACTTGACCAAAAATTAACTTTTAAAGATCACATTGAGGGCATTCAAGCCAAATGTAACAAATATATAAAATGTTTGTATCCTCTTATAAACAGAAAATCCAAACTTTGACGAACGAATAAACTTCTAATATTTAAACAAGTTTTTCGACCGGCCATGCTTTACGCTGTGCCAATATGGTCTAGTTTTTGCACTACCAGGAAAAAAAGCACTTCAAAGGATTCAGAACAAAGTTCTGAAGATGATTTTGAAGTTGCCTCTCTGGTACAGTACTACTGAGGTACATAGAATTTCGAATGTTGAGACTTTAGAACAAATGTCCAACAAAATAATTAATAATTTCAGGCAAAAATTTAAGCAATCCTCAATTGCAACGATTAATTCCCTTTATACTTAGATAATATTTAGTTTTAGTTTTTAGTTTTAAGATATCAATTGTTATACTGACATGCAGGTTTAAAAGACCTGTTTAAAATACTGAATTGCCAAGGCAGGAACAATGTAAAAAGACTTAGTTATATATCATAACAATTAAGGCTGGTAAGTTACTGTAGTAACTGGAGCACCTAGGTTAAAATGAAATGTATTTTTTTTTTGAATTTGAAACAAATAAAGAGTTAAAAAAAAAGTTTTATAATTTCAAAATTTGAATCTTAATTTATTCAATAATCGCCAAATTTCAATTTTTTTTATAATTAATTGTTTATTTTGAAGTTTAACTTCTCAATAATTAATTTTGTTATTAATATATTATTGAATGGAGCTGCAAAAATAATCGCATAGTCCTACGTCAGCAATTATCATCAATGCCGTTAATATCATTTTAAGCTTTTTCGTTTCAACGTTTTTTTTTATTTATTTACGGTGCCCCCCACTTATAACGGCTTGAAGTTGACGATGACCGTAACTCAATAAACGATTTAGCTGTCAGGTTCAATTTGCTGCTATGGTGGTTTGCGCCAAATATTACTAAAGCTTTTTTTTCGCATGAAGTTTACCCATCTAATATATTTGCTGTATAAAAGTTGATTCAGTCTCTTTTTAGCTGATTAAGCATATTTTGGGTGAATAAGCTATTATTCAGCACTCATTGCTGTCGGTGAAAAATGTCGTCCACGGTAACGTTTATTGGCAATAGAGATCAGAACAGCACCCTTACGGTGAAGATAAAACTGCTATGATTATGATGAGCTTCTGGAGACCTAATCCTACAATTAGAATAGATATAAAGTAAATATATTAACCTTGCTGTAAGATCCTAACCGACGTCTTCGTTTGTTGTAATTGATTAGAAACTTCAACCGATTGCACTCATCGAAGCTGCACTTATCTGCCACCGAATACATCAAAATAAACGCTTCCGCCCATCGGATGTTTGCCTCCAGCGTCATGCAATCTGCTTCCTGTAAGTCAAATGAAAAGCAAAATATCAACCATAAAACGAAATCCTCAACCCTCCAAACCAGGTAAACAAACTCACATTCGGTTGTCCCGCAGCGTCCAAAATCTCAAACTGCACCACCTCGTTGTCCACTAGGGTGTGAAATGTGTACACCTTCTCCAGGTTTGGGTCGTACTCGCCGATGAAGCGTTTCGTGATGAATCTCACCACCATGGCTGCGTGGTAAAAACGAGACAAGAAAACAAAAAACCTTTAATCAAACAAACATCTTTACAAACATCTTTAATCACGATCGGAATCGCGTTTCCGAACTGCGTCTTTGAAGGTTGCGGAAAGAACGTAGGAAAGGAGTTCTTTTTTCCTTCTTCCCTTTGTTGATCGAAAAGCGATAAACGACAGTTAGAAATTTCCGCGACGCAAACGCTGTTCAATCGACGTCGTCGTTGTCGTTGACTGCTGAGTGTTGATAATAACAAACAATTGATCAATATCGCAAGTTGTGAAATGTCAGCCAGCGAACAAGCGTGAAAGTGCGCAGTATTTCTTTGTGCCACCAAGTGTACTCATTGTTGAATTAAATTGCTTGTTGAAAGCGGATGGAATTTATGCCAGCACGCTGTGAAGAGACGCACATTTCTAACAGAATACGGGGAATGGATGTTCTGTAAATCAGTAGCGGCATAATTCCATAATTGGAAATTTAAAAATCAAATAAACTAATTTTAGCAGAATTGGGAATAACGAAAATGCTACAAATGTCCCACATGACAAAATTTTCGTCACTATTTCCATCAATTTTTTCATGTCAATATTTTCAACAATATTCACAACCACCTTGACAAAAGTTGCCGAGGGTTAGGCCCCATCTGCTGGAAGGGGAAAACGAGGGGAAACATTGAAACATGAAACCAACCTAGAGTATTGACAATATTTTGGCTCGTGTGACGCTTGCTTTTAGCTAGCGGACAAACGGACAAAAATATGTGGGGTTATTCCGAGAGTCGAAGTGATTTTTGTCACTAGTGAAGTGAGAAAAGTCACGTCTAGGTGACGTGACTCTCCATTTGATTTACACAGAGAGTCACGTCACCACGACGTGACTTTTGTCACTTCGCTAGAGACAAAAGTCACTTCGACTCTCGGAATAACCCCCATGGTGAATACTCAGAAGCGTTGACAATCATATTGACGCAAACATTGACGACGAAAATATTAATGAACATATGAACGCGAAATCAAAAAAAAGTTTCAATATTTCCCCTTCAGTTTAACTACAGTAGCAGATTGGGCCTTGGTCTCGGCTACTTTTGTCAAGGTGGTTGTGATTTAAATCGGTATATTCCATCGGACACAACAATGTTAGTGAGGAGCGACCCTGTATTGATGACGCCCCGGAAATATTATTGAAAATATTGATGGAAATATTGACGGAACTTCTGTCGTTTGGAGTGCACCTTTAAATAAATTTCGAAAAATCGGCATACCGAGTGTTTTACCCGTAGTGTTCAGAATGTTTCCGAGCTCCGTAAAGCAAACAAAAAAATCAAAACTTCCATGCACCATTATCCTTTCCCTTTGCCTTCGCTCGAAAAGTGTTAGTAAAATTCCACTCCATTGTTTGCGGAATTATCGGTCTCCTGGGAAAACAAACTTCTCCCAGCCCCTACATTTACGGCGTGTGCTGTACTCCCATTACCCGCCCTTAAAACCGGAGAAAGTGGGTTACCGGTCGTCGTTTCAGGATGGCTATCGTGGAAAATTTGAGCCTCGTAATGCCCGGATCGGATCCAATGTATCTTCCCATTCTTCTTGTTCCCAGATCCTGTTGTGGCTGTATGTTTGCTCATCCACTGTTGGTGAAGGTACATCGTCGTAGCAGACGTACGATGATCATTAAAAGTTTTTTCTACGCTTCAGACTGTAGACTGTAGGACCACACTGATGACGACAGTACGGTGAGTGTAGGGGTGGTGTCATCGTAGTACTACAGCAGTACGTTACGAGGTCCGCTGATGCTGATGTTCATTCTATCCTGTCATTTTATCGCGACAGGAGGAAATAATTGCGCGAATAACCACGTCGTCGTCGTCGAGAGCGAGTCGATGGGCTGGAGTAGAGCTCAATAATGGTGTGCAGGAGGAGGTAGATTGGTGCCAATATTTTGCGTTTGTTATCACTTCCCAATGGTTGACTTTCCCCGGGGCTTATAGGTCGATTAAGTTCGGTTGATTTTCATCCCTTTTTTTACTGAACATGAAAGCACGTTGATTGACAGGTCTTTGCTTTTTAGATGATCAGATTGATGGTTTTTGCAGTTAGTGCTTTTGTTATTTGGTGCTTTTTCGGCTGGTGGGGATTCTCGGAAATCATCAATTGAAATTGTTTGGCTGGTCGTCGTTGTTTGTGTTGCAGTCCCATAAGAATAAATCGATTTTTTTTATGACATTCCTCAGAGCCGATAAGGAAATGGAACCGTTCGGAGAAAAATCAAAGAATGGAATTTCAATCGTATTTAAGGCACAGAGAGGAGCTGATGCGGATGGAGCAGGTGTTTTTTTATGGATTCTATGATACCTGATTTTTGGTAATAAATATGCTAGTTGCAGTCAGTATTCTTAGTACTAGAACTCCACCCGCAAACAACGGTACCCCTCTGTATCTCCTCGTAGTTTTATCACTGGTATTATTTAAACCTCTATCATCTTCTTCTTCTTTTTCGCATATCAAGCATATTGCTTAACGCATATTAGCTTATTGCGTGCTCTCAACTTAGTGTTCTAAATGCACTTCCACAGTTATTAATTGAGAGCTTTCGATGCCAATACCAATGCATGAATTTATATATAGTGTGGCAAGCACAATGATACTCAATGCCCAGGGAAGTCGAGAAAATTTCCAACCCGAAAGATTCCCTCGACCGGACCGGGAAATTGAAACCGCCGCCAACGACTTGATAATACCGTGCCTTTACTGACTAGGCTATGATGCCCCACCTTTAAACCTCCATCATTCTATTGCCATATAATCGAAAGTCAATAAAATTAGATATTTAACACACAAACAGATGTGTGAGGTACAGATGAAACGATCAAAACTCAGATTATTCCGCTTGTCAGATCATTCGCCGAATCTCATCATTTCCGTTTTGCAAATCGCTTCACATAAAAATACCATGTACACATGACTAATTCCGAGGAAGTCTCCCCTGGCAGGGAGGAAGGCGACTAAAACGATCTGGATCTGAGATTCCGCTTACTAGATGTTTATTTTTAGTTTCAACTGGTAGATTAGATTTCATGCACGCATCATCGATCGGTAGAGTTAGACTGTTGCTACCTTCTCTCCACATGCCGGCACATGCCACCACATGAAGCACTTGGAAGAAGAAAGAGAACATTCAACCTTCTATAACTACACGTGACATCAGATTCTAATATTTCGACTGGCAAGACCTTGACATTGTATTTGGAGTTTTCCGATGTTGAAATGTGGGTGTGCTATCCTCGACGAACGATGAACAAAAAGAAGCGTGGAACGTTTCGCCATAAAAACAATCAGAGATAAATAAACCCGTTCGGAATGAACGTACGAAATAGATTTGAAGATCCCTCTTCTCTCCTCAATGGCTCCATTACGTCCCCACTGGGACTTAACGCCGGCTCTCAACTTGATGTTATTTTAGCAATCCAACGGTTGTTAATTGAGAGCTTTCAAAGTCAGAACAATGTTTGCATTAGTAAACAGTAACCCCTCCATGTATGCGATGGGTGGTACTCTCCACCCACCGCTGTTTCTCGGCTGCCCTCCAAAAATTACGCTGATTTTTTGTATGTGGTTACCCAACAAACAATTGAGAGCTCTTATAAAACACCTGAGTTGATCAAACGTTGAATAATAGCTTCCAGAGTTGAACAAGAATGTATTTTTTTTTTTCCTTTATTTACAAGGCTTTCAGCCATTGGCTGGTTCGCCTTGGGAACTCCAGAAGGGAGTTCCAAAAGGTTTGTAAGAGCTGCTACAGTGTTTGTATAACCATTAACACCATTAACATAAAACACAAATCAGTATAAACATAAAGGACATATTAAAATAAGAACTGGCGTGGTACATCTGCGTTAATTCAGTTGGACTTCCAATTGGATTGCGGTAAGTTGTCATCAGGGTTCAGGGTTGAAACGTATCGTGTATGCCGGTAGTTGGAGCTAGTCATTGAGGGTTGCGTGGGTCGAGTAGTTTAGATCATATTGAAGAGTCCGGTTTCCTTCAGGAAGATAAACAGCGTAGCAGTCCGAACGGGATCATCGGAGAGGACATCCCGGATGCTGCCGGAAATGTCGTAGCTTCTCCTGGTTCCATCGTATTTCGGGCATATGCAGATGAAGTGCTCGACGGTCTGTGGGATGTGGCAGTGGTCGCATATCCTCCGGAAGGGTCCGTCCCCCTTATAGTTGTGGGAGACGTTTGTGTGGCCGGACCGGAGTCGCGATAAAACAACCTGCTCACGGTGGAGGGGTGGATCCTCCCATCTGCTTGTGTCCCCTTTTATCTTCCGTATAAACAGTATACTTCCGGCGAGCCAGTCCCGGCTCCAGGATTGGTCTACGGTCTTGGTGACCCACTTCTTCAGATCCTGCCCGGGGACCTTCCGGGTATATTTGGTCATACGACGGCCTGTTCCGGCGAGATGATCAGCTTCCTCATTCCCTTTTACACCGCAATGTCCAGGCAACCAAATGAATACCGTGTTGGGTGGCGCGTACTCTTGGATGGCCTGTATCCAGGGGTGCCTGCTGGTTGCGGATTCAAGTGCAGTGACTACACTAGCAGAGTCTGTGAAAAGTGCGATTGGCCGTGTATCCGGGGTAGTAACTGCGATAAAAGCTGCGGCTGCCTCGGCGGAAAAAATAGAGCACTCATCCGGGAGCCTATGACACTCCTTTAGGTGGTCACCGGAGATGCCGATGCCCACCCTTTTCTGGGCTACGGAACCATCCGAGTAACGGATGGCGTATCCAGCGTACGTCCTTCTCTGCAAATCCAATACCGCCTGATTTACTGCAGAGGGATTGGAACCAGCCTTGAAGTGCCGTTTGATGGTGTGGTCGGTCTTAATTGGCGGTTTGTTCCAGCCTCTGGCTCCAACTCAATGTGTCTTGCACACTGGGGGGAGAGCTCGGTTGGAGATTTCCCTGAGGGACTTGTTGGCCTCCTTTAGGAGGGAACCTTCCTCGTCTGTACCTGACGTTATCTCATTCAGCCCGATGGCGCGTTTGCATATAGTCGCGGTAATCAGGTGGTTGAAGGGGATTACTCCTCCCTCGATGCAGGCGGCGATCCCAGGGGTACCAGGAAGGAGTCCGGAAGAAATCCGAAGTGCTTGCTGGTAGACTGGTGTAAGCCTTTCCACCAGGCGTGGTTTGGCAAGGTACGTAGCCTCGATGCCGTAGGTCAGCCGCGAGTTTACTATAGCCTTCGCAACATTGAAGCGTGAGGTCCGGTTGGCGTTAGGATGTCGGCCTGCTAGTGTCCTCAGGATGTTTAGGCGCTGTTTGCAAGCACTCTTTACCTCGTTCAGGTGCGTGTTGAACGTAAGAGAGCGGTCGAAATGGACACCAAGTATCCGAAGGGTTTTTCTGAACGGAATTACCTCGTCCTGGATGCTGATCTTCGTGCTGAGGATCCGGTGATTGGACGGGCAAATATGAGTGTACCCGCTTTTTGCTGCGGACATCTGGAATCCCGCGTTTGATGCCCAATTCGAGATGTAGGCCGTGGCTTGAATAATTTTTCTTCGAAGCGCTTTGACAGTCTCCTTAATTGCCATAAGGACGATGTCGTCTGCATACACGAAAATGAATATTCCGACCGGCAACCTCGTGAATACCCCATTCATCCTAACGAGAAAGAGGGTGACCGCTATCACCGACCCTTGCGGTACGCCAGTCTCCTCGTCGAAAATCTTGGATCGGCAGTTCCCCAGGACAACCTGGAAGGTCCGGTGCGAGAGGAAGTTCTGGATGAACTTCAACACGTGTCCTTTTAGACCCCAGGCTATCAACTGGTCCAAAACACCTGGCATCCATGCCCGGTTGTAGGCCTTCGATAGGGCAAGCGCAACCAATTCAGCGTGATGGTTATTTGCGGACATTGACGATAAAGCTTCGCTGAGGGAGCCGAGGTATGTGCTGGTTCCGTGACCTGGTCTAAAAGCATGCTGTCGGTGGTCCAGGTGTTTCCCTTCCTCCAGGTACAGGATCAATCTCCTGTTTAACATTCTTTCAACCAGCTTAGACGCACAGCAGGTCAACGAAATGGGTCTAAATTTGTCCACCTCGTGCCCTGTGGAGTTCGGTTTGGGGATTGGGACGATCAAGCTGTGTTTCCACTGGTCGGGGAAAGTGTCACCCATCCATTCCTGGTTCACCAACTCTAGCATCCTAGCCTGCTCCCCGATAGGGAGGTATCGAAAGAGAGGATATCCCACTTCATCAGGTCCAGCAGATGCGCCTCTAGCTTTAGATAAAGCAAGGGCGAGTTCATCCATGCGGAAGGGTCGATTGATGTCCAGGTTGTCGCTGTCATTCGGGATCGGGATGTTTCCTATGGAGTGGATAGTCGGGCAATTCTTCCGGCGGAATGCTGGGTCGTACCTGTCGATCGATGACAGTGACGCGAAGTAGCTGCCGAGAATGTCGACGATTTCAGCTGGATTTCGTGTGGTCGTTCCGTCGTGCTCGATGGCGATACCACGGGCTCTCCTTTTACCGCTTATCGCGTTGACTTTGCTCCAGAGGTCAGCTGTTGTTTGGCTGGGGTTAACCTCGTCTAGGAAGGACTCCCAGCTCCCCTTTTTAGCTTCACGGATGATATCCCTGCAGTCATTCCTCTTCGTTCGGTAGTGTTGTAGTGCTGTTTCCTTGTCCGGATGGTTGGCAGGAAGTTTCTTGGCTGCCCGAAGGGCCTTTCTCCTGGCTTTAATGGCCGCTTTGACACTTGGGGACCACCAATGAAGGGCCTTTTTCCCCGGAGTCGCGCTTGTTCTTGGGATGGTTTTCGAAGCGGTATCGAACATCATCTTAGTGAAGTCGCTTATGGTGTGGTGGTAATTGAGCCGACAGTTTTCCTCAATAGCGATCTGGTAGGCCTCCCAGTCGGCCTGCTTATAAATCCAGCGGGGTCTTCGCGATATTTCGGGTGGGCATTCATCAAGCTGTATACTAATCGGGTAGTGGTCGCTGCCCCTCGGGTCATCGTTCACCATCCACAGTAATCGGTGTATGATACTGGCACTAGCGAACGTGACGTCAACCGTTGACATTCGGCCACGGGCGAACGTGTTGGACCCGTCGTTTAGCAGGATGAGATTCCTGGATTCGGCGATATCCATGATGATGCTTCCTCTTTTATTCGTTGGGTGTCGTCCCCATGCTTGATGGTGAGCATTGACGTCTCCCATCAGAATGAGAGGGCCTTCCAGGGTGTCAAGGAATTGGCTATCCAGTGGAATATTAATGGGTTCCAAAACAACATCAGCGATCTGGAGATTATGGTTAGGGATCATTCCCCAGCCATTCTGGCTATCCAGGAGGTACACAAATCCAGCGTCATCAGGATGAATCGGTCACTGTCTGGGCAATACCGATGGATCCTCAAGAAAGGAATCAACATCTACCACTCCGTCGCCATCGGGATTAGATCATCTCTTCCATTTGTCAGGATCACCACACCAGCTGACTTGCCAATAGTAGCTGCAAAAATACGCTGTCCGATCGTTGCCACGGCCATCTCGATCTATCTGCCCTGCCAGAAGATTTCAGACCTTCGAAACCGCCTGGCAAAATTCCTTAACAAGAATGTAGTTGTATTGCCATTTGATTAAAAGTTTTAAAAGCTGTTGGAGCACTTTTAAATGATTGTTTACGTTCGGTTTAACTATATGCTTTATAAGACCTACGATAACTTTTATAGCACCTTAGTTAAGCCGATTGACAAGAGCTATATAGAACGTGGAATAAACGCATCAAAACAAACAATTGGGAGCTCTTATAAAACACCTGAGTTGATCAAACGTTGAATAATAGCTTCCAGAGTTGTACAAGAATGTAGTTGTATTTCCTTTTTGGTTAAACGCTTCAAAAGCTGCTTGGAGCACTCTTAAATGATTGTTTACGTTCGGTTTACCTATATGCTTTATAAGACCTACGATAACTTTTATAGCACCTTAGTTAAAATGATTCACAAGAGCTATATAGAACGTGGAATAAACGCATCAAAACAAACCATTGGAAGCTCTTATAAAACACCTGAGTTGATCAAACATTGAATAATAGCTTCCAGAGTTGTACAAGAATGTAGTTGTATTGCCATTTGGTTAAAAGCTTCAAAAGCTGCTTGGAGCACTCTTAAATGATTGTTTACGTTCGACCAACCACCAACCACAATTTTTGCTAAAAATAGCACAAGTGATAGGCACGTTTATATGACCATAAGGCAATGATTATTCGACTGCAAGAGAAGTCACTCAAGATGAGCTTCATATACTTCTCTCATATGATCAAAATATGTATTCAAGAATAGAGCAGATGGAAACAGAAGCGGCTGGCAATCCGGGATCATGAGTTCGAATCTTGCTTCGAGAAACCCTCGGTGGAGTAGAGGTAAATTATATATAGGTGTTATTAATAAATGCAAACATTAATTTAAGACATATATCATATAATCAACGATAACATTTCTAGATAAATTCTCTCAATTAATGATTAGCGAGATTAATTGAAAAATATCAATCAAAGATTAAACAGATGCTTGTTACTACTTCCTCCATGATCACAGAATGTGAATTTTGGCATAATTACATATTTTTTCAATGTGCACAAATAAATTATATTAATAAAAACTGTACAAGTAATTATTTTGGCGTACCACGACAATTGTTAAACTAATTTTAATCTGTGAATATTGTGAGTACTTACACAACGGTTATTAAGGAGTCATTAAAAAGTGCTATAAACGCTTTTCACCGCTTGCTGTATAGTGATTATTTAGGAGTCATAAAAGAGTGTAACAAACGCCTCTCAGGTTCAATCTCAAATACATTACGAAGCAGCTGTCAAGAAGTGTCTACAAACGTTGTATAAGAGCTTTCACCAAAATAATAAAGCTTGAGTTTAAATATGTATCTATAAACGTTGTATAAAAGTTGCTTCTACTCCTATACCGCGTATACATATAATGCTGTAGTTGAACAGGTTCTCCAAACCAGTGTAAACAAGAGTTCTACAGAAGTTGTAATAAACAAATTGTACAGTTATTATTCAGCATGCAGTTGAATAAAATCACAATGGAAGCGTTTCTTCAACAAGAAATTGATTTTGGGTAAACGTTTTACTGAATACGTTAGACAACACCTT
Source organism: Ochlerotatus camptorhynchus (assembly GCF_037179485.1). Taxonomy (NCBI): domain Eukaryota; kingdom Metazoa; phylum Arthropoda; class Insecta; order Diptera; family Culicidae; genus Ochlerotatus; species Ochlerotatus camptorhynchus. The sequence continues at coordinate 4,544,008 of NW_027040506.1, read as the reverse complement.
TGTGTTGCAGTTGTATAGGTTCTCCAAACCAGTGTAAACAAGGGTTTTATAAAAGTTGTGGTGAACACATTGTGCAATTATTATTCAACATGCAGCTGAACAAAATCAAAACGAAAGCGTTTCTTCAACTGGAAATTGTTACTTGGGTAGTGTCAACTATAAACTAGTTATCTACAGAAAATCAGCCCCATTGGTTGAAGGACACCCGAAAAATAGCGGTGGCTGAACGGTACCACCCACCGCATATATGGAGGGGTTACTGAAATTGTGTGGCAAGTACTCTATGCCCAGGGAAGTCAAGACATTTTCCAAGCCGTATAATTCCTAGTCCGGACCGGGAATTGACCCGAGTCGCCTCCAGCAGGGCCTGGCTTTATAGTTGCACCACATACAAACAGACATAACTCTCGCAAATTGTTCATCGAACACGTATTTAACGGTCAATTTATATGTTTTTAGTTAGTAGTACCGCCACCTGTGGTGCGCATAGTCAAGTTCCTTTCGACGATGTTTTATAGTGAAAAATATTCAATGTGTTATGTCTGATTGTCTGTGGTTGCGCCTTTACCGACTGAGTTAAGGGAGTCCCCGATTTGAAGAACACGGACGATTATCTTCCCGAACTGGGAACCGCAAAACTGCTACCGTTTCGGAACCAGAAACGTTCCCACCGTCTTCGAGCCAGTCCAGTATCAAGTTATGTGGTTAATATTGTGTTACTCTTTTTCTGGCAAGTTACGATGATTACATCGAGTCGGTTGGAGAAGGATTTGCGGCTTTGCGAACATTCTCTTTCCCGTGACATTGATGGATCGCTAGAGATTTCCTATTTGATCTCTGGTAATCAACGTTCATCGATAGAACGCTACTTCAACATTATTAATATGTCCCACCCGGTTGCTTTCACCACGATAGACTTGCATCGTGTTTCGATCAACATTGTGACATCGTGGGAAGCACATACCGTGGTGGGCAATAAATACCGATAAAATAAAATATTAATTACGATGACCCGAATAGAAACCCTGGGCGTATGGACGCGTGTCTGGACATCACGAGCGACGCCAGTCTATAAGTGTTTTTGATGTTATTATTATTTATATCCTCTCGTTTCCGATGTGGTCTCCTGTGGAATCGACCCACAAAAAAAATGCGACAGCCTGTTATTACTAACGTCTGGGGGGGTCGACGGTGGCGATAATCAGCAGATTTTTGTGTAAACAACACGTGTGTGTGTGTGATGGAACGTTATCATCTATATCTCCCTCCGGAAGGATTCGTATTATAGTAATAACACAATACAGGCTTAACGACAAAAATGCAGAGCTTTGGGAGGTGGGTGAAGAAGAAGAAAATGAAAACAATGCCAAACTGTTTTCATACTACATCACAGTAACGGAGCCAATCTCGCTTCGTTGACACCAGTCGCGTCAACGGATTATATTTTTCTTCTGTAGTGAAAAAAGGATGAAGGAAATCATGTCGATCATGCCGGGAAGTTTATTAGAAACGAGCTGGGAAGACGTCTTTGTGCGATACTTCTTTTAGCTGTACGCAAATTGGATTAAAATTTCAGAATTTCAACTGAAATTGAGATTTCAGCTTCCGAATAATCTACTTGATTTTTAAATGGTATGTACCATTCCATGGTCTGAAACTCTATCCCATCCTAATGTTTTCAATGTTTATCTTAGAGACTGTCCGTACAGGCTACGCAGACAGTTTTAGAGAGATTTAGGAAAGAGTGGCCATTAGACTGATGCAAAATTTGAAATTTTCGCTCCACAGTGCTCAAACAGTTTCAAATCAGGTCCTGATTAGCATCCCAAAATTTAAACTCATTAGAAAAGAAACTGACTTGGCACAAACTATTCGAAGTTTATATGGAAATTACTAAGGGAAAACCAAAGTTTTTGTCCATTGTCTTCTACTTTTTTTTCCATATTGCTTTTTCGAAAATTTCTATAACTATTCTTACGGGAAATTTTCTTAGTTACAACTTTGCGCAACATTGTTTTTCTGCCAAATGTCAAATTAAATTGTTATTAATTGTTTAAGAGATTGATAATCTTATGGCATGATCAAGCCGCTGTTCTGTGGGCAACACTGTATTCTGCAGTGTGACATAGTAGCCATGATATTTGTGCTCTATTCTTCGCACCAGAAACACCAATGTTGCCTGCTGAACAGTTGAATGAGCATAATCATAAGAAATCAGTGACTTGAATCATTTATAACTTTTGTTTCTTACATTTGATTGAAAAGTGGTTTTCAACAAAGTTGTAGCTGTGAAAATTTACTACAATCACTGCTATCATTTTTAAAAGCATAGTGATGTGGTGAATTATTAGATAGATATAAACAAAAACATAAGCTTTCCCATAGTAATTCCCATATAAACTTGAAATGGCTTGTGCCCAGTCAGTTTCTTACTAAAGTAGTTAAAATTTTCGGAGGCTAAGCAAGAACTGATTTGGAACCGTTTAAGCTCTGTGGAGCGAAAATCTCAAATTTTGCATCAGTCTAGTGGACATAGTTTTTTTTTTTTTTTTTTTTCCTTTGGTTTGTTTTTTCCGTCGATTTTGTTTTCCGTGCTGAGCACCAATACTACCGACGTGCCAGGAAGGCAGCTCCCACACCTGGACATTACCTATCGACCCATCAACTCATGAACCGGGGACCAACGGCTTTACTTCCCATCCGAAGGAAGGCGTGATCAGAGATGTTATGCCTCAGAACATCCCGGCGGCGCCGACTGGGATTGAACCCAGGCCTGCTGGGGTGAGAGGTAATCACGCTTACCACTACACCACCGGCGCCGCAACTAGTGGCCATAGTTAACTTGCATCACTTAGAATTACTCGCCAAAAATAAGTCTATCAACCGATTGCCATGAAATTTCCAGGGAATGTAATACTATATCAGCTTGGTTTATGTTTCTTTGTTTCACTCTATTTCTTCACCAAATCCAAATGCTCCAATTTTCTTCGTAGTTCCACCCATAAGGTATTGTACAACGGTGGAATCGACATTTTTTCTGCTTTCATCCATGATTTCAACATTTCCTGCTCCGTAATGACAACTTTAGGATGCTTACGGAGTTCGTGCTTCATTATAGCATGAAATTGACCCCATTCGTCCTATACCACTCCAGAACGTCCTTGGAGAAAGGATAAGAGGCTAGATCCATAAAAAATAGAGACGTTGTGTGATTTTATAAACGGAAGCAGTCGTTTCTTCAGGCACTTATTCATGTAGACTTGGCCATTTACGGGTATAGTTGTTAAGAAAGGCTTGCTTCGTTTTCCACACGAACAAATTGCCTGTCAAACCACGCATTTCTAGGGGAACTTTGACACCTGCTGTTTCCTCTGGGACTCTGAAACATTGAACTTGTTTTTCTCAGTCACATACTGGTTTCCCGGAATTTGTTTGAAGTCCGCTTTTACGCATGTTTCATCGTCCATGATACAGCGGTGTGGTTTTATCAACATATGTGTGTACAGCTTACGTGGTGCTTGATTGGCGGTTTCTGAACCTTGAATAAACGTAGTCTTGCACATTTCTTGGTTTTCTGCACGAAACTTTTTGTCAGGTGCAGTTTAATCACGACATCCCGAACGAAATAGTTGATTTTGAAGGCAGTAATCACTCGCTTTTTCTTGCACTCACTTGCTTCCGATCGACAGTAAAACGTTCTTCGAAACGTTTCATGACACGAGAAACAGTAGATTGTTGGATTCTCAACCAGGTTGGCCATACCTACCAATTTTCGGGATGCCTACCCATTCACAGACGAAAGGTTCAAAACTACAAATTTTAAACTTTTCCTACCGAGAATCACAGATTTTAAGTAATCTTAAAAAAAAATGTTCAATACCCATGTTTTGTTTTCCGTAAAGTCAGTTAATTAGGTTGTTTATCTTCGAAAAATATACCGATTTTTAAACATCATCTGATAGAGCATCGTTTTCTGAGCACAACGATATTTTTATAAATCCCGTAGACATTCATCGCGATTTTTAAATCAAGATTTAAATTTTTGATCGTTGACACTAAATCCAAAGATGAATACTAAGATGAAACTGTCGGAAGAAAAACTTTTTATTTTAGTGTCCTCTTTCACGGTTCCTTTCATCCAATGAATACCCCCCGTAATCAAGGTAATTTTGTGGTTTTGCTGCCCCCTTTGTAGAGATGAAATTTTGCGCTCATTTTTATCAAAACAAACACACCAAAATCAGAGATGTCCCATTTTTTAATTACTCGATTAACAACTAATTGATTATTTTTTGTTCACTGTGGTGCCATTTTTCACCCAATAAGAGTACAGCACATGTTTGAAACGATCGGTGGTGATGATCCTATGGAGATGTTAATGCGATTACATAGGGTAAATGTCGGCTTCGGCACCCATTGACTGTTTTCGGCAATCAAAATTTAAACGTTAATTTCACTATGTTTTACCATCAACACACTTCCCTGAATGTATCCAAATGATTCTTTAGTCTTTCAGCTTCAATCTGATTATATTTGTAGGACCGAGCAATCCTGTTATGCCAGATTTTTCTTCAAATGAAGCATACGTAATACAAAATGGGGCTGATTTCGAGTTGCCGATAATAGAACAGCTGGTTAACACGCAGTTCTAATGGGAAGGTTGCCGAAGAAAAAGGTGCTGCCGACAATAGTCACACTCACCTAAGAAGTTTAGAGCGTTGTAAAAACGCTTTCAAACAGTTTTGAAGAATTCTGTCGATTGGAATGGATAGAGAAGCAAGCAGGAGATGAATTGAAACAAACAGACACGTCATATATGTGCGTGACGCTGTGAAAATGCTAATAGAAGTGCGGACGCTGCTTAGATTGACGAGAATACGTAAATTCCCCTATATTTTACTTTTCGGTTCGTTAATCGATTAATCAATTATTCGAATGAAAATCGGCCATCCCTATATGAATGTGAAACGTCGTTTCAAATATAAGGACCGTACATAAATAATGATACAATTTGAAAGGGACCGGGGCTAATCACAAATTACGTCCCCACGGTAGCTGAAATAAACACGAGTGTTCACCGGTTGCTAAATCTATTCGTTGACAGCTTGGTCCCATACAAAGTTTTACCAAGGGGTGCAAAGATAGTGATTTATGTTAACTTAATAGACCCAGTGTACCAAAATTTAAGAAATTCAGGATTTCGCTTCCTTTTTAATGCAGTTTACGAATATGTATTTACCTCAATACCCCTATCCAACCCAATTTGATCGAACGCGATGCGTTTTGCAACTTCATTCGGATGAGTTTTTTTAAAGTTTAATCGACTTTCTCTGTCTGTCTCCTAGCGGAGGTGCTATTTTCCGTTTCTCCCTATTTTGGCTCCATATTCCGTTCGTCCTACTCACACTTACTTGTTATGATTAGACTACACTAATAAAATTTCAAAGTGAATTTTTGCAATGTGATCAACAAATGATGTCTGTGTCGGACGCATACTCAATATTTGTACACTTAAAAGCCATGTGTGACCTCAAATACTATTGATTTGACCCATAAAATTCATGTGTTCTTCTGAGCGGATTCTGTTTATGTGTGTTGATATGAAAATCATGTGGAGTTTCTCATGTGGATCAAATGTGTGGAATTTTGTGTGTGTAGAGTCGGTATATAATGAGTCACGCCAAGAGAAAAACCGTTGAACTCGCATCACGATTTTCAAAAGATTCCCTTTCTTTTCACTTGGCAACAGAAGACTTCTACGTCACCTTCTTTTGACTTCTAGCGAGAACAAAAACTACAAGGGACAGTCTTATGAGGTTGCACGCAATGGTGACGTAAGACTACGTGGTCTTATATTATAAATCTTATTTGTTAACTGCAGCAGGAGCTTGTGTTTTGTGTAGGAGTAGGAGTTCTCTCTGTTTATACTCTTTAGTATGACGCACTTGGCATAGATGGCCCAGAGCAACTCACGAAGAGCTACTGATTACGATATATAGCAGTGCGGCTTCTTCCTCTTTTTATGTATGCTCTAGTGGGCTACAGCTCGCTGCTTGCAGGCAGCCTTTCGTTATGTACTGGAGAACACCACCACTCACCACGCGGTAATTTAATAAACACTGTTTGTTGAGACCAGCTGGAATTCAACTTTGAAATCTGTGTTAGGGAAATCGCTTTTCACAGGCAATCGGTGATATTTTTAACTATCAAAGGAACAGTTGCAAATTCGTGCAATTTTCAATCGTGACATTTTGAAAATGATAAATTCTTAAACTTAACAGATGCTTTGAAACATATCTGATCGATTGGTGCTAAAATGATTGAAATTGGTCGAGGGGCAGCGGAGTTATTAACGTTCAAAATCTTTCATAATTTTGTTACATGTTCCATTTTTGGTTTTCACAAAGTGTACCCCCGTATAGAAATCACAGACGTTGTCCTACGTCAAAATAGCAGCTGTATTAAATCATTATATCAGTGATTTTATCAAATTATCTTAACAAAAAATTGTAGTAATTCTCAACACTGATCATAACCAAACGTATCCCATGACAATTTAATGCTCACTGCGTATGATCATTTCTTCGATTATATTTTATTGCAATACCTTTCGTGGATCTTTCATAGCATCGTAATGTTTGTTTGCTTTGCACGATATGTAGTCGGTTTGACAGTTCAATATGTGAGGTTGAAGGACTGATTGCTCGGTTCGAAAGGCCAAAATTGCGCATGATTTGTTTTCATCCTTCCCCCGCTCACAAAGTTTCAGGAAGCCTTCTTTAGACGGCCTACCAATAACTACCGATAAAAGTTTTGAGAAGCTACCGATAGTGAAAAAAATTATCTAGCCACCCTGTTCCCAACATCTTTCCGAAGGCTCGGTGCGAAAAATGTGGATTTTTGAGGTGCAAATTTTACGTGCTGTTCCTTCGACTCCATTTTCAAAACTACTAGAATTTACACGATTAAACTCAACTGGAAGCGCATCTTGATCTGATGGAGGAGGCTTATTGGATAGCGGAAGATAAAGTGTTTATTGACTATAGTTTTACGATGTTGTGTATAGTAAACAAGAATCCTCGGCTCTGTAAAGTTAATTCGGTTGGCTCAATCAAATAAATTAATGAACAAAGAATAACAATTACACCCCAATCTGGAACCGTTGAGCACTGTGGAGTGAAAATAACAAATTTTACATTAGTCTACTGAAGCGTGGTAGAGCTTCGTCGTAATCGCCCATTTACTTCATGCAGAAAACATCAAAAACACCAATGATTTCACCGTGCACCAATCAATGCAACATTTGTTCATAAGCTACAACACAAAGCCTTTTGAAGCGCATTGTATGAATATTTACATTCATTGTTCTCCACATAAAAGAAGCGCTCCTAGCGAATCCAATTTTCTACCTTAATCTGTTGGACGAAGAAAATCCAATGGCGTTTGAATGCGTTAGGACGAAATTGAAACTCGTAGGATGAATTGAGAATCAAGAAACAGTGTTAGATTTTAAACAATATCTCAACAATGTGTGACTCTTTATCAAATCCAACGGTACCGTACGGAAAGATGACTAAATTTAGAAGAAATATGTGTTAGAATCAATCCATGTTTTGTTTTAACTTGTTAAAAAACGAGTGGTAAAGCGCAGCGACAATACCCCGGGGCAACATCTATTGGATTTTACTGTGGAAGTACTACCTATTTGATGCAAACAGTATCCCTACGCTAATGCGGCACTTGATAATCCGACGACTCGACAATCCAGAACTACACCATGGATTATGAACGGCCCCTAAGCCTAAGTATAAACAAGAATTTGTATACATCGTGTGGGCGTGTAGCCATTTTGTTTTAATTTTCAAATATGGATTTGACAGTGCACAGTGGTCAAGAATGTAAATTTTGGTGGAAGGATAAGTTTTGAACCTGAAATTGAAATTGTAGACAAAAAGTGTATTCTACACAGTTGTTCCTTATAGATAGGCCCTCATTTTTATGACAATGCATTCTAGGGTGGTTCTTATTATCATTGAAATAAAAAATCTAACTTTTTTGTTTGAAAAAAATATGGTATACATTTTCCGGTAAAGTTATAGCTGAGCTAGTTTCAAGCAACTTTAAGAGAAATACTTTTGTGTTTAGCTATTTGCTTGAATTGAGTTAGGGTGTCTCTAAAACAACAGTTGTTTTGCTCTAGTTTTCTTATTTCAAATTTCTCAGCAAAGCTGTCTTGAAATAATTTTTAGATCTTAGAAGGCGCAAATTTTTGCTTCATAGAGCTTGTCGATATCTTTCGCCGATCAAGAGTTATTGACGTTTTTCTACTAAAAATATGCCCTTTACAAATGTTAACATCTCTGATGACAAGTGTAACGCATGTCAAGTTGATTGTCCTCCGGCATATCTCGCGTCACTTTTCAAATAGACCAATCTACATTGATCGATTCTCTTCATCTATTCTCTCTTTCGTTAATTACTTTGCTGCATTCATATTGCGTGCTAGTTTTTCTATATAGCCTGTTAAAAGAAAGTATTACAAACCGTATTGGACAATAAGAACAGCTGACCATGTTACTGGAGCCGAGTTATTAACTAAAGAGAAAGTCGATGAAGAGAATTGATCAATGTAGATTGGTCTATTTGAAAGGTGACGTGAGATATCTACTTAGTGACTTCACATCGACGCTGCGTCAGTCCATTCAATTTTGATCAGATTCAAATTTGACGCTGACGCTGACGCTCACGCTGATAGTGACGTAGTATTGTGGGTCCCGCTTTAGCCAATAAACATTTGATAATCCGACCATGCTTTCGTTGGATTAATGAAGTACTTTTTATTCAATTTCTACAGACCCAGATTTACCTAGAAGGGGCCCAACAAATATAAAAAAAAAAAAATTTAGAATTTGATGGTTGATGATTGGCCATTCCGGATCGAAGATTTGTTTGAATTGTTCGGATATCTAAGCTAAAAGATGTTCCGTACACTGAACCAATATGACATATTCCTGTTATGTGGAAGTCTTTTAAATTTGCGCTATAAGATAATCCAATGAAAATGATATGATTGAAAATGTGTCAGGTAAATTCTATATGAATATCTGATACATTTACAATGCTGATAATTTGGTAACTTTTATATGATCGTCATATGATAAATGAAAATCGGTCAAATTATAATAATTAATTGAAATGAATTTGAAACCCATAAGCATAAGCTTTACTTTTCACCACAATATAATGTATGTGTCATAAATCAATCGAAGTAAAGTTTATGTGGAAATCACATGAAATTTACTTCTTCTTTTGACACATATATTTAATCGATTTCTAAAAATAAATCGAAAAATAAACATCAGGCAGTGGGAGCTTTCACAGTTGTGTCTTTTTTATTGTAGCTGATTTGGGATTCGATCAAGAACTGTTGAGATGTGATGCTTTCGGTGTCTGCGCTCGATTCCACTGGGCCACGGCTGACTTCAAGATTGAGCTCGTTCAATTAGCATGAAGTAAGAACAGCTCTCCCGACATGGAATGTAGTGCAACGTTATGCTCGTTTTGCTAGAGTGAAGAAAAATAGCACTGACAAATTTATGCTCCGTTTCGGTGGTGTCGTGTATTCAAATCTTGCTTAATGATCCTGTGTGCAATAAAACAACGACTGCATTATTTGAGTTCATGGAACTCGTTCATGAAGTTCGAGTTCTAGTGCTGGAATCTGAATCAGCCGTGTAGAAGGCTTACAATTAGAATCTTAGCAAATAAATATTGCAGTAGAATCATTTTTTTTCGATCTCAATACATTCTTTTCCCTTTATCTTATGGAACAATAACAAACAAGGATTATTTCATATGCAGTATCATTGTTGTTAGCAATATTTAGTTCGACTAATCATTTTAATTCAATAATTTATGAAGAACAATCATGTAAGATGTATTTTATTGGGAGCAATATTCATCCCAGAAAACCATGCCAAAACAAATGTTTGCTGTTGGATTTCTTAAAAGGCAAATCTATATGACTATATAATGATTGGGATAGATCTGTTTACAATCTTTAAACGTCAAATTCAAAGGAACCTATTACAATGAGATATACATGTTTTCCTATACTGCAAAGTTAAATGACTGTCCAATAGTTTCTACATGTCTGTTCACACGCGACATATCAACAAACGTCAAAAATCGTTAAAAGCAACTCCAATAAAATAAACAAAATTATCTTATAAGAAATATCTTTTAGTGAGCAATATTCATCATAAAACCAGGTATATTTTACTGAATTTTCTCATAGTGCAAACTTATATGATTTTCCATTAGTTTCTAGATGTCTGTTCCCACCCATTACATATCACCAGTTTTTCACCATGAAATATTTCAGACAATATTCATATACATCTTATCTATCGCTAACCACGCTCAAAGCAAAGTATTATCAAGTACTAAGTATGTGAAATTACGATAGAAATCATTCCATATCGCAGTCATAGTTTTTAAGTGATAATCCAATGGAATCTATCAATCATCACATAGAATGAATAAATCTGCTGACATTGCTATGTTATAAGATGGATCCAATAAACGGTACATGTCGATTTGTTTCAGTGTACGAGCCTCCAGTTTAAGTTAACGATTCTAGGATTGGGCGATCTTGGATCGATCTTTGGAAGATCGATCTTTTTCATCTCGTAATCCGATTTTTCGGATCAATTCTTTTTCCACGAAAAGTTCGAAGAAATCGATCTCTTCTTTCGATCTTTTCGACCTTAAAATAAAATAGATGTTAAATTTTTTAAGTGTATTGAAACATTGAAAAAACGATTTCCTCTCTATGCCGACTACGTTGTAAATTTAACGAACATAACGTCAATATCAGCATCGCTCCCTACAATGACGTCACTACTTGCGTTTCCGATATTTACGAATACAGCAACATTTAAAGCTTTGGGCTACCTCCCTCCAGAGCTCATTGCTCCTTACCGTGACGACAACATTTAATTAAATATTATAAGAGAAAGAATTTCTTGGTGTACCAACATAAACAAGCGTATAAAAATAAAAATCAAAAGATCGATCCACCAAAGATCGATCCTTTGGTACCGATTTAATCAGTGGATCGATTCTAGAGCCAAATGTAAGATCGCCCAATCCTAAACGATTCACAAGAAAGATGTCAGGTTGAAAACGCTGGTCGGTGATCCGTCTATTTCAATGGATTTGGTTGATTTTCGCAACAGATGTCGCTAGTAAAAAAAGTTTTTAACGAAATATGGATTTTTCTGAAAAAAAAAAAAACAATTTGAAACCGGTACTGGAAACATTTTTTATGCAACACCCCTACCAAAGATTTGTTCTGTTTTTGCTTTCAAAATCGATATTTTTTTGACTTTTTTTTAATTTCCATGCCTAATTTTTATAGGTTTTGCCCTTATGAAGGTGGCGCCATGCTATAAGTAGTTGTGAGATCAAAAAATGACAGCATACAGTGATCCATTGTTGGTCTAGAAATATGCTTATCTTATGCTTATGCTTATCATCAGCTTAAAAATCGATTACCCGCTTTTTTGACCAGTGCGTACCTTTGCCACCTGCGTACCTTTGCCACCTGCGTACTTTGGCCCCACTTTACTCTATGTTCCGTTCATTTATAAATCCAGCCGATAAAAAATCAATTTGTTAAAGGTCGATCATATTTCGTACTCCATTCAAGGAATATTTATCCAGGCCAACTTGTAAAACCCCATTCCAACCATTAACCTTATAACAAAAGAGCTTCGCATTATATCTATTATTTACGGCAAAAGCTACTTCATTCAAGCCCTCTTGGGAATGAATTATGCATGTCATATTCCAATTACCCAATATACCACCCACGCACGTATGCTTCCTTCCTATATATGTTGGATTGACCCAATTCCCAGCGTCAAAAGCAAACGTAGAGTGAATCCCTTCATCTGGGACCATCCTCGCCGTCGGCATCATTGGTATGTGCCACCCGAAACGCCCATCATCATCCGTCTTCGTTGCGTGTAAAACAAGACGTACGTATTCTAGCAGTGCACAAGTCTCAGCATGGACTATGGTGCGGTGCGTGGTGGAGTGCGATCCATCCGTCTTGCTCAATCTGTTCCGAGGGTCTTTACCGCGGCCCTACATCCGTATCCATGGTGGGAAAGGGAAAATCTATATCACACGTTTTTCGACTAGCCGCTGTTCGAGAGATACCTGTGGGGATGAGGGAGGGAAATTTTTGAATCGGGATCCGATGACGTAGAACGAGCAGACGTTGTTTTGGTCGGCGCCGACGACGACGACACTTTAGGTGTTTTTTTTTATAATAAGATCCGATTCCAAGGCTTGAAGCGGTTGCCGAAGGCAACTCAGTACGTAGGGGAGAGCTGTACTAAACGCACCAGCGGAGTCAAAAGCATCAGTAGACCTTCATTTACGTTTGTTTGTGGTTTTTCATATCTATTTTGAGTATTTGTCTAGCAGTACTTCTAGTTTAGCATCTGAACTGGAAATACTGCATGACAAATTTTTGAATCGAATCGTTTTTGAAATAAATCGAAAAAGAGCGTTCTGCCCCAAGGGGCGCGTTTTTGTGCCATTCTCCTCTGGCCATCCGACACCGAAAGCTGTCTGCGTTTGCAAAGAGGAAATCTTCTTAGTTCCGGTAGCTATTTATTTTTCAGAATACAGCAAAAGCCAATGCAGCTGCCCCCCCACTTGACAACGATTCGATTTCAGAGGCGTTTTAGATTTCAAATTATGAGCCCAAGGATAATTTATGGCACTCTGCATCTGACGTGGACCAGTGGAACAGAATCTTCCGTACGGAAATAGGGACAGCTTGAAAGAAATATAAATTGCGAGAAATCGTACCGTACCGGGAGTGTGGGGATCATGGTGGCTAGGAATATAAAGTAGACGACCGCAAGGGAGGAAGCGATTAACAGAGGCTACCTACAAATGATGCGAGCTTTTTCGGAAGATCTTCCCAATGATTTATAGAGTCACAGATGTTCATAAGTAGATGATTAGATAAAGTCGACATGTAGCATGATTTATTTAGTGTCTGTTTTACGGAATAGTAAGTCTACAAATGTAGCAAAGATCTTCACTGTAGGAAGGCAGCTGATTGTTTGCATCAAAGAGAATAGTTGAATTTTACGCCGTTTGATTCGTTAACCATTTAATCTATTCAAATACATTCTCCTGCCAGAAACGAACCAGCCCAGGGCTGAAAGTCTCCTTAATAGTGATATAAATATATAAAAAAATACATTCTCCAAACATCGATGTCCACAGCTAAATAATGCAGCACTAAAAATAAATCACTCTAATGGGGCCCACGGTGTTGTTCCCGGATGACCTCGATCTCCGGAAGGATTTGTTTTCGTTTCTCTAATTAAAAGCGTGCTCGCCAATGCCAACCGTAAAACCCGGTGCGCTCAACACCTTCCTGCCTACCTGTTGGTCTCGTTTCACACAGTGAGTAGGTAGATGGAATACCATTGGAAAATAAGATAAATCGAACAGGGGAAAATGCGAACTAATTTGCAACAGCCAAACAAGATACCAATTGACAGCTGCGACCGGCCACACGGCTGTTGGGGTGGCATACGGCAGGACTTTGTATCGAAACAAGTGCATACATAATTCAAAACAACAACAAACTGCAATTGACGCAGTCCAGAAGTGTTTTCGCCGTAGACGATAAATATTGTTCAGTTTGAGACACTCGCACCAAATAAAGATAAGCATCTTCCGCATGTTTGCATCGTTCGGAAAATCCGGCACTAACACAATCTTCTAATGCATCCATACGCGTGTGTCTACTGTCTACTTAGTTCGAAGCATCTGCGATCAATCTACCCACCTGCGAGTGGATGGTGGATAATTTTCCTCGCTATTTTTGCTTGCAGCATGCAAAGATTATTTTGAGATGCTGTGGAAATCCAACTGCGAAAACTTTGGTAAGTAAATAGCACGTTAGGATGAACAATTTTTCCAGCTAATCATTTTCGTAGAATTTGGCGTCCTGTTTGAAGGCTATTAGGAAAGTGAACATTATCCGCTTAATGCTTGAAACTTCTTCGAGTGACATTTACAAGTATTCCAAATTGATTGATGAGTGTTTTAGTAGAATAATTGTAAATCTTATACGTTGTGTTTCCTTTTAATTCTTCTACTATGGTATCACTTTTACTTTCAGTAATTCCTTTTCACTATTTACATTTACTATCACTTAAAAAAAACTATAACGGCTACGTATTTCGTCTACTACTTGCAAAGTGTCTAGTCATATGACTGTCTATTATAGGTTTGTTTACGTATCTGTTATATTTTTTAAGTGTTAGTGAAAGTAATAGTGAATTTAAAGGTTAAAAAATGTAATAATAATATTTACAAGTACATGACACGCACAACCAAAATCATCTGTAGATTTCAACGTTAACCTCCTTCTGTGTTACTTAACAGTAATCTGCTTACCTGTCAGTCATGTGAGAGTAAGCAAATATACAACAAACAACAAGCCTGCTAGCAAATATGAAGTAGCTCATGGTCAATCCGAAACAGGGTGATACAGGATCTAAAACCATGGAAAAATCCACTATACCGTTTAAAAATCCGGTGTACCGTTTAAAATCCGCACACACTCAAGACTTTTGATCCGTTGAGTAAAATTAATTGAAATTTTGCGTAGACATAGTTTAATGTGTGTGTGTGTGTCATCCTCTATCTCTCACCCAGCCGGGGGCGTTGGACAAGTAGAACTGCGAATAATTTGATCAAATCTCATGCTCCGTAATGGTGCCCTTTATGTTGTGAAAACTATCACCAGTCACTTCGAATGTATGGGAATGGTAGGAAACCATTTGGAAATGCATGAACATTTTCAGTTTTTATTCATTATCGTCTTTATGGACAGTTTTAGATGCACAAAAATTGCACGAGTACATTACTATGGTGATAAGGTAAACACTCGTTTATTTGTTTCTTTCTGTAAAAGCATGTTTAGTCACAAATCGTGGATTTTCTGATATTCTCCATACTGCAAAAATGATTTTCCTACCACTGAAGGGGCGACATCTCTCGGATCTTCAGTATAGCTACTACTCAAATCATATAATTAATTCCACGGTGACTGGTATCATAAAACGGTTCAAAGAACGCCTGACTGTTGATCGGAAGCGAAGATCCGAAAAAAAAACCGTCAGGTCAACGAGAATGATCACAAACGCGTGGTTGGGGCCTTTAAACGGGAACCAAATGCCTCAGTTCAAGATGTGGCTAAAAAGTTGCATGTGAGCAAGACTTTCGTGCAGAATACCAAAACTTGAGCTGGATTACGTACGTTCAAGGTTCAGAAGTCCCCAAACCGTGACGAGATACAGAATACGGTCGCAAAAAGCCGTGTCCGGAAGTTGTACGACCAGAACTTAACGAAACCACACTGCTGCGTAATGGATGACGAGACATATGTGAAGGCGGACTTCAACCAGATTCCAGGAAACCTGTATGTGACTACCAAGGATAAGTGTGATGTTCCCGAGAAGCTCCGGACACAGAAGATGTCGAAGTTCGCCTAGAAGTTCTTAATTTGGCAAGCGATTTGTACTTGCGGAAAGCGGAGTACACGTTTCGTTACCGCAATCACCATGAATGGACAGGTGTATTTGGAAGAGTGTCTCCAAAAGCGGCTTCTCCTTCTCCTGAAGGCTCACGACGGTCCGACGATCTTCTGGCCGGATTTGGCATCATTCCATTACACAAAAGACGTGCTAGAGTGGTATAAAGCGAATGATGTCCATTTTGTGCGGAAAGATCTGAACCCCCCAAACACTCAGGAACTGCGCCCAATAGAAAAATACTGGGCCATTATGAAGGAGCCCCTTCTAAAACGACCTAAGGTGATGAAGAATGTAGAAGAAATGAAGAAAGCATGGGTTAATATGCAAAAAAAAAACTGTCGATTCTGAGGTCGTGCAGAACCTTATGGCTTGGGTTAAGATTCGCGTATTCGGAAATAAATTAAATGAATAATGTGAATGACTCCCTGAAAATTTGGTGATATTCGGATAAAAAGTCGAATTTTGAGAATGAATTTTGTGTTTGCGGATTTTAAACGGTACACCCTACCATCTACGGTGGAGTGCAAATGGATGACGATACGTGGAGGAGGAGAATGAACCACGCCACCAGCTGCTGCAAGAACCATCCATCGTCCACACTGCAAAAATTGGGTGACTCCGTTGGGCTGGGCACGCCGTAAGAATGCCGGACGACGACCCAGTGAAAATGGTTCTCGAAAGCGACCCAACATGTACAAAAAGAATAGGCGCGCAGCGGTCAAGGGGGACCAAGCAGAAGGCGACCTGCGGACCCTTCGCAGACTACGAGATTGACGACGTGTGGATCGAGTAGAGTGCAGATGACTTCATCGAACAACAGAGGACATCAAGGCTTTGGTCTGATTGGGAAGGTAAGGTTAAGTACTCATCCTCTAGGTTAACATGTCAAGATCACAGGTGTAAAAATGCAACTACAACGTGTAGAATTAAAGCATTGTTCTGGCAATGCTTCCTACTGTAAAGACGCTCTTGAAGTAATTGACATTGAAGTGGCCCCTCCTTGCAGGAATCATTTCCTTCGATAGATTTTTTTTTCAAAACGAGGTCGGGTATTTGATCACTGTTTTACAGTGGAATTGCCTAAGACTTATTCCTAAATTAGACCCTTTTATTTTTTTACGTAGGATTACTCTGTCAAAATCAGGTTTAGACCACTTATAACTCTGTCAATAGCAGATGGATTTTAATTTTAAACAAGCAAATCGATTGGAAATATTTCAACGAATCTGCAGAAAAGAACACTTTAACAATTTTCTATAGGTCACTATTGAAAATTACATAACTGTCCAACTGTTGCAATGGTGATCAAAATTATCACCAATTACCTGCATTACATATTACAAAGCGCTTTCCCTAACACAGATTTCAAAATCGAATTACATCTGGTCTCTCGGAACGGTGCTCATAAACAGCAGCAGCAGCAGTGCTTTCGGTGTGTGGTGTTGAACATTGTTGACCAGTACATAACGAAAGGTTGCCCGCAAGCAGCGAGCAGCAACCCATATGAGCGTCCATTCACCGAAGAAGGAGAAAGAAGCCGCACCGCTACTGATCGGATTCAGTAGTTCTTCGTGAATCGCTGTGAGCTATCTATGCCAAGCTCGTTACCCTCGTTCCAAATAAAATACAGCTCACCAGCCTCATCTGTGTTGAACACTAGACTGATGCAAAATTTACTTTTTCGCTCCACAGTGCTTAAATGGTTTCAAATCAGGTCCTGATTAGCCTCCCAAAGTTACAACTCATTTGGTTAGAAACAGACTTCGCACAAGCCATCTGAAGTTTACATGTAAATTACTATGGGAAATCTCAACTTTTTGTTCATTGCCTTCTAGTCTTTTTCCATAGTAAGCTGCGAACCGGTTCGATAGCCATTCTTAAAGAAAATTTTCTCAGCTACAACTTTTCTGAAGATCGTTTCTATGTAAAACAAGACAAGAAAAAGTTATTAATTATTTAAGAGATTGGTAAACTTATGACATGATCAAGCAGCTGCTCTGTAGGCAACACTGTATTTTGCAGTGTGACATAGTAGCCATGATTTTTGTGAACTATTCAACGCCCCAGAAACACCAATGTTGCCTGCTGAGCAGTTGATTGAGCATGATCATAAGACATCAGCGCATTGAACCATTGATAACTGTCGATCCTTGCATTTAATCAAAAAGTGGTCTTGAGCAAAGTTGTAGCTGGGAAAATTTCCTACAAGTACAGTTGAAAGCTTTAGAAGCAGACCGATATGGTGAATTATTAGATAGACATGAACAAAAATCTTGGTTTTACCATAGTAATTCCCATACAAACTTCAAATGGTTTGTGCCATCTCAGTTTCTCACCAAATGGGCTCAAATTTTTAGAGGTTAGTCAGGATCCGATTTGGAATCGTTTAAGCGTTGTGGAGCGAAAAAGTCAAATTTTGCATCAGTCTATTGAACACCCTAATAGCTCAGCATTCCTCAACCACATATCTTGGATTAGTTTTTAGATCACAATACTGATTGTGATGCATTTGCTCTTTTTCAAACTTAGCCCTCTTCGGCTATCGATCTTCGTTGTTATAATTTTAACATTATTCGACTGGATCGTGAAGATTCGCGTGAAGGAGGGATGCTTTTGGGGATCAACAGGTGCCATTCTTTTGTAGAGTTAATCTTCCGCAATTTTCAGGCATAGAAGTTGTCGCATGTCAGGCTATTTTTAAAGGTCAGAGCCTTTGTATTGCTTGTGTTTATATTCCTCCTCGAGTTTCGGTTAATCGAAAACAACTTCAGATATCTGTTCAGTTCTTCCTACTCCACGGTTCATTATGGGAGATTTTAATTTCCACGGTACAGGCTGGGGGGAACTGTATGATGACAACCGTTCTACTTTGATATATGACTTCTGCGACAACTTCAATATGACAATCCTTAACAATAGAGAAGTAACATGTGTGGCTGGTCCATCCTCGAATGGAAGTAGATTAGACCTCACACTTTGCTCTAATTCATTATCGTTGGATTGCACGTGGAATGTAATCCAGGATCCCCACGGTAGGGATCACTTGCCGATCAAAGTTTCAATTGCCAGTGGGTTCAATCCGTCAGAATCTGTTAAATACCGATTGGTACATGTTCAAGACTGTGATAGATTAAGCACTAACGTCGGTAGAAGGACTTGCACCGTTGGAAGAATATAACTTTCTCTCAAATCTGATCTTAGACAGCGCACCTCAAGCTCAAACTCGGCCGGTTCCAGGAACGTCTTTCCGTAGGAAACCTCCTTCCCCTTCCTGGGACCGGCAATGCACTGAGGTTTATCGTAAAATGTCCGACGCGTTTATGCTTTGCCGGAAACGTGGAACAACCGTGCAAAGAGCCTCATCAAAGCCAAGAAACGCAAATACTGGCAGCAATTTGTGGACGGATTATCACGCGACACTTCGATGAATACGCTTTGGAACGCGGCGCGAATGATGCGTAACCGGTCTTCAAACAACGACAGCGAGGAGTACTCGGATCGTTGAATTCTCAAGTTCGTGCGAAAAGTATGTCCTGATTCCGTGCCAGCACAGATGATTCCTTGCGAAACGAGGAATTCGGTAGACGAGATCAGCTAGCCTTTTTCAATGCTGGAGCTTTCACTCGCACTCCTTTCGTGTGGTAATTCGGCTCCGGGGGCTTATACGATCAAGTTCAACTAGTTGAAGAACCTCTCAGATGTCGCTAAGAGACACATTTTGAACTTGTTTGGTCAGTTCCTGGAGCTCAATATTGTTCCAGATGATCTGAGGTGGGTGAGAGTTATAGCCATTAAAAAGCCTGGCAAACCTGCGTCAGATTGCACCGATCTATCGCGATGATGTCGTGCATTCGACAATTGTTGGGGAAAATGATACTTTTTCGTATCGACAAATGGGCAGATACTCAATTTCGTTTCCGTAGGGGTAAGGGAATGAACGAATGTCTCGCGTTGCTTTCCACAGAAATTCCGTTAGCTTTTGCTATAAAATAGCAACTGACTTCTGTGCTTTTGGATATCAAGGAGGCTTTTGATTCAGTTCCGGTTGACGTCCTATCAGACAAACTCCATGCATGTGGCCTTTCTTTATTAATTAATAATTTTTTGTACAATTTGCTGTCAGAGAAACATATGAGCTTTTCTCATGGAAAGTTTTCAGCTTCACGAATTAGCTACATGCATTTCTACGCCACAGAAATTGACAATTGTGACAACAGGACGTTGAGACAACTTGCAGATGACGGCGTAGTGCCTGTCACAGGGCCTAAAGGGGTCGATTTGCAAGGGTTCTTACAGGATACCTTAGACAATTTGTCTACTTGGGCTATTCAGTCCGGTATTGAACTCTCCACGGAGAAAACTGAGTTGGTCGTTTTTTTTTTCCAGGAATCATAGCCCAGCACAACCAAAGCTTCAACTTTTGGGTAAACCGATCACTCATTCTATGTCGTTCAAATATCTTGAGATCAATTCCAAATGCACCTGGAGATCCCACATTGAGTATCTGAAGCGGAAATGCCAACCAATGATCAATTTTCTCCGAACAATTACCGGAACGTGGTGGAGAGCTCATCCGCAAGATCTTCTAACGTTGTACCGGACAACGTATCTTTCGGTTTTAGAGTTCGGTAGTTTTTGTTTTCATTCGACGGACAAAAGACATATAATCATACTAGAACGTATCCAGTATCGCTGTCTTCAAATCGCGTTAGGATGCATGCACTCGACTCATACGACGAGTCTCGAAGTATTAGCGGGCATGTTGCCACTCTCTGATCGATTTTCTGAATTGTTCCTCAAGCTCTTCAACCGGTGTGAAATTATGAACCCCCTGATGATTGCAATTCTTGAGCTAAACCCTCAAACTCGTTTTATGTCATTGTACTACGTGTACATAACACAGGATGTCAGCCCTTCACAGCATTATCCCAATTGTGTTTGCTTCTCTGATTTCGACAATTCTGCTCAATTTGAGAGAGAGAAAGATTAGTAATTTCCATTTAATTCCACTACCTTATTTGCTTATCCTTGACAGATACGCGTATTTCGTCTACAATATGCAGACTTCTTCAGTGTCTTGTACTAATACTCTGCACATTATAGACGAAATACGCGTATCTGTCAAGGATAAGCAAATATGGTAGAGGAATTAAATGGAAATTACTAATTTTTCTCTCTCTCTCCTTATACAGGTATTCCACTAAGACGCCCACATTCATCAGGATTTGCTCAATTTGATTTATGTGAGATTCGTGAGATCCCAGAGCATCACCGCTCCATGTTTGTTCCGTCAATTTTCCGTATTTATAACGAATTTCATAGCGCCTCTCGAATGCCTCAAACTCCTTGTTCCGTATATGTTGCTGAGCTGGCGGCAATTCATTATACACTAGAAACTATCGCCTCACTTGCACCAGATCACTACTTTATTTTTACGGATAGTCTCAGTTCTGTTAAGGCTATTCACTCCACGAGGCCGGTAAAGCACTTCTCGTATTTTCATGACAGCTTCCAAGTGCTTTATCTTTAAGATCTTTTGTCATCACCTTTGCATGGGTTCCATTTCATTGCTCGATTCCGGGTCCTGATGTGGTGGAAAAATGCCCGGATGAAAAAATGCTACAAGGTTTTAATAGCGATCGTCGAATATTCATCGGATCCTCCATTTGGCAAACTCTTTACCTTACATACATAAGTATTCTTTTAGCAACATGGCAAGGCATGGATTCCAAAATAGTGCCAGTCAACTATTTTTGTATTTTACTCGTTGAGTCCATTCCATACATTGCATGGGTGCAGACGCATAAAGGGTGATACGGTCAAAATTTGGTCAATATCAACTTGACGTATTTCTTTCAATTTTGCATTTAAAAAACCTGAACACCCCTCATTTTGAAGGTGTGTGTGTGTAGAATGTTGCTCCTATTTTGATTTTGGAATTCACTCTTCAGTTGTCAAAATGCCGTCCAAGCAAGAAGAACAGCGTATCAAAATTTTGCTCGCGCATCGCGAAAATCCGAGCTACTCGCACGCAAAGTTGGCAAAATCGCTAAAAGTTGCCAAATCAACCGTTACAAATGTAATTAAAGTGTTTGGGGAACGTTTGTCGACAGCCAGGAAGTCTGGATCGGAGGGAAATCGAAAACCGGAAGCCGCTGAGACGACAAAGAGAGTTGCCGGTAGTTTCAAGCGAAACCCTAACCTCTCTCTCCGAGATGCCGCAAATAAGCTGGGTGTATCGTCTACAACCGTGCATCGAGCCAAAAAACGAGCCGGACTATCGACTTACAAGAAGGTAGTGACTCCAAATCGCGATGATAAACAAAATACGACGGCCAAAGCGCGATCCCGGAGGCTGTACACGACGATGCTGACGAAGTTTGACTGCGTGGTAATGGACGACGAAACCTACGTCAAAGCCGACTACAAGCAGCTTCCGGGACAGGAGTTTTATACGGCAAAAGGAAGGGGAAAGGTAGCAGATGTTTTCAAGCACATGAAACTGTCAAAGTTCGCAAAGAAATATCTGGTTTGGCAAGCCATCTGTACCTGTGGCTTGAAAAGCAGCATTTTCATAGCTTCCGGGACTGTCAACCAAGAAATTTACGTGAAAGAGTGTTTGAATAAACGTCTGCTGCCTTTCCTGAAGAAACACGGTTGTTCCGTACTGTTTTGGCCGGATTTGGCATCTTGCCATTACGGTAAAAAGGCCATGGAGTGGTACGCCGCCAACAACGTGCAGGTGGTTCCCAAGGACAAGAACCCTCCCAACACGCCAGAGCTCCGCCCAATTGAGAAATACTGGGCTATTGTCAAGCGGAACCTAAAGAAGACCAAAAAAACTGCTAAGGGCGAGCAGCAGTTCAAGGTAAACTGGCTTTCTGCGGCGAAGAAGGTGGACAAGGTGGCTGTACAAAATCTGATGGCAGGGGTCAAGCGTAAGGCCCGGCAATTCGGATTTGGAAAAGCGGAAGCCTAACTGAATATTTTTCCTGAATTTTATACTAATTGAACTTGAAAAAGAAATTTAATTTGATTTTTTAAATAAACGATTTCACCGATTTACACGCGTTTTCCCTTGACCAAATTTTGACCGTATCACCCTTTATTCGCCGGCTGAAAGTTGCTATCTCGAATTCGAATCAACTATCTTGGATTCCAAAATGGCGGCGAACATGAGTTTAACTTTTGGAGTCCATTCCGTACATAGCCACATTGTATGATGTCGGGAGCTCTCCAGGATAAGTAAAAGTGCTTTTGGGGCAAGTTGGACGAAACATTCAGAGAAAATTGCCGAAGGTGATGGAAGACACTTTCGGGAGAAGTCAGAAGAATTCCTGGGGAATATCAGGAGAAGCTTCCAGGTTAAATTCCAAGAATTTTCCGGTAGCAGCCATAAGAAACTTTTGTAGGAAGTCTGGAGAAAAAAAAACTCACAGATGATGTAGGTAGAAGCTTCCGGAAGAAAATAGGGGAAGTTCGAAGAAGCTTCCAGTGGAAGATGTTAGAACCCTCCGAATAAAACTTGACACCTGGAAGACCCTTCTTGAACAAATCAAAACAAAATGCTTCCAGGCAAATCTGCTGAATCTTCAAAATAAATCGGAAGAACCTTCTGGAGGTAGTTAAAATAAGTTTCTGAATGAAGTCAGAAGAGCCGGGGAATTGAAATGAAATACTTTCATATGCTATTTGAGGCTACTACAGGCATTTTTTTTCTCGGGGAAACTTGATCAGACGATTTCTGTTTACATATTTATTCAAAATAATTGAAGGAAAACGGACTCAAATTATGCACAATCAACTATTTCGTACTTTATACTGAATAAATCGTCGAGAAATAGAGGTAAATTTATGAAAATTTATATGAGAAAAGTAGGTTAAGTATAAAGTGGTCTAATTTCCAGATAGGGAGAATATCAAGCTAGGAAGATTAAGTTGACTGTATGCCATGTGAAGAAGTTGACTCCCAATTAGCAAACAAACATGCAATTCTCTGTGATGGCACCAATGATCGGTACTGATTGACGAATCACGTTTTTCTTAGACTCGTGCAATCAGCATCGAAACAAATTATTATAGAATCATTTAAATGTACGTTTATAGCCCCAATTTTTGATCGAAATTCATCCCATCAAATGTTTCTATGAAAGAATCAACAGCAACTAAAACTCGCCTCAGATTCCTGTTGAATACTCACCCGTTTTCCCAACTCCGCTCTGGCCCAGAACCAGCACCCGAAAGGGTTTCGCTTTGGAATGTAGTCCCAGCTTCACCAATGACGATTTAGGCGATGTGGTATTCATTTTTCGGTTTCCTGATGCAAGACTTTTTTTTGCCACCGTCAAATGGTTGGGGTTGACGACGATCTTCGTGGAATCCTTTACATGCGCCACATCCTGTATGCTGTTGAACAACTTTGGCAGTAACAATGTCAACGGGAGGCACGAGTTACGAATGCTGAGACACAGTCAGAGGAACAAACTTTTCCAATAAATCGCTTTTCCCTCAATAGTCCGAAACTAGTGACACTTTAACAGTTCTTTGAACTTTCCTCTGTCTTGGAATGTGTATGCTATTACATGTGTTCCGAATCACTTTGTCAGACATAAATGCGTAGATAGGAAAAATTGCTAGATAAACACTCAATTAATAATCATTCACTGTTTTCCACTTAAGTACAGCACGTTCGGCGCGTTTATGCGCTATGATCATCTGGACGATAAATTACAATTATATTTGACCAACCAGCAATAGCAGCACAAGAAGCAGAAAGCGTGTTTGCTTTCATTCACTCGACGCACGATAATTTTGCACTTGGCATTTCGGTCAAATTGATAGCCAGTTACTTGGTCGGTCGGAAAA
The DNA here is from genome assembly GCF_037179485.1 of Ochlerotatus camptorhynchus. NCBI lineage: Eukaryota > Metazoa > Arthropoda > Insecta > Diptera > Culicidae > Ochlerotatus > Ochlerotatus camptorhynchus. The sequence continues at coordinate 4,519,502 of NW_027040506.1, read as the reverse complement.
TTACGATCACTACCGGTGTAAACACTAATTGATTTTCCCTGAGTTTATTTAGCATTCAGGCGATACCGATACGATGCTGGCTGGAATTCATTTTTCACAACGGTTCATTGTCGTAGTTTTATGGGTTTTCTCTGCATCCTGGACGGAGGTGTGTAATTTATTTTCATCCCAGCCTCTTCCGATCCATTTGAGGAAGCCTTTGTTTACGCTTCCAATATCCTGTAGGCCCAGGGTGGCCGGTTCAAGTGAAAGACGGTATATCTCGTGTGGTTTTCCTACAGAAGATATGTACACTAGTACGAACGTACTTGACCCTTCACCTCCGTTGTGCTTCCGAAAGCATTTACCGTAAACAGAAACATGAGTACGTAGTCGATTGAAACTGCACCACTCCTACCACTATATCCGTTAATTATACATCCACCCTCTCTTGGCTGTCCGTAACGCACGCTATATTTAAACGGGTAGTTCGAATCCTTGTTTACACTCAACTGGTGTTCTGTGTATGTTCACATTCGTTTTCCCACTACTGGTTGATCACCGAGATTTTCCGATCCTATTCGTTTGCCGTACCAACCGCAAATAACCAATGCTCAGCACTTTACGAGTCAATTTATATAAACACCCATTCACTCTCTACGCAGTCAAATATCTCTCACAAATTAATTTTCTCTCCTGCTCCTCTGACTCTCTGTTTTGATTTTCCACGCGCGCAATTTTCCACCCATCGAGCACGTTGCTGCCACCTGTTGATATCGTTTCCCTGGCTGCAGTTTGCGGTGAGTACGAAAGGTGGTAGTCACTTGAAAAGGAAAATTCTCATGAATGGCAATCTCTGTTTCGCTGTATCTATTTTGTTTGTAGCAGGTGATGGGCGGTGACCGTTGGAGTCGAATCCCTACTGCGCCCCACTTCGCTTCCAATGCAGGCTGTAATCGAAATCTAAATCGTAGCTACATCCAGCAGGTAACAAGACAACAATGTTTCCATACTAAAGAATGTTGTTTTCCGAGCGCTCCCTGTTCCTGGGATTTGCCATTTGCTAGAAAAATGTGAGATAATTTTATTTTTCAACGAAATTCCGGCGACTTCCTAAAGCAGATTTTATTTTTGCTAAGCGGTTTCGGTGCACGTCTTAAAGAAAGCGTTGTCTGTTGTTGAGTTAATCAAAGAGAAAATGTGATTAGATGCCAACAGCTGAACATTTAAGAGTCGCGTTTGCAAATTAAATAAATCTACCGAAATCGGGTTTTTGAACAACTGAAATAGTCATTTAAAATGTATACTACCGTTACATGTAAGAAATCAATAAAATTTAGAGATTTTGTTCTTATCATTAAATGGGGTTAACTGAACAATGTCTGCCAACTTTTACCGAGCAGTTTCATAGATCAAAAGTTACTGACCAGCAGAAGCCTGGATAAGTGTGTATCAATCAAGCATTAATTAAACATTTTAATGGTTACACTGAAACCTCCGTTTACGAAGTCTTTTTTTTACGCAGTATTCTATTTATGTCCCTCTTTTTACGAAGCTTATCCCATATAACGAGATTTCTTTTTACGAAGTAAATTCCAAATAACGCGTTTTTTTTTTTGCGATTTTCGGAAACTGGGATACACTGTGAAATACCCCACAATATTGGTTGTGTATTTTTGGAATCGAAGTGACGTGTAGGAACCAGAAATCGATGTCTGACGCCATTTAGAAATCAAAAATGGTGGCTTCCGGTTACAGAAAAAACGAAAAATACTGTCAAATACCCCAAACTACGGGTATCTTTGAAAAAGGATTGACGTTTAGGGACCGAAAATTCATGTCTGTCACCATTTTGATAGCCAAGATGGCGGCTTCCGATAACGGAAAAACTTAGACATTCTGTTAACTATCCCACAATATGGGTATTTTTGGAAGTGGAGTGGCGATTAGGGACCAGAAATTGATGTCTGACATCTGTTACATATTTTTACCGAGAAACACAAGGTACTCTCTGGGAGTTTTTTGATGAGGATATAGAAAATTCCATCATCGCCTGGAGCTTGCATATTATGAAACTTTTTAACCATAGATCTTACTTCGTCCAAATCAGTCCCCCAGGAATCATCAAAAATACTTTCTCGAGAGAGAATATTCAGATAATCCCGAGCAACCTGATTCTCAATAGTACTATTAAGACCCAAACTAAAATTACGGGAACTCTCGAATTGCTTAGCAAGTTTTTGAGCTTTTTCCGAATTTGTGATCAAAATTTTACCACCTTTTTTAAGCGCTGGAATAGGCTTTTGAGCTTTTTTCAAAATTTTTGTGGGTTTCCAAAAATGAAGAATTCAGACCTATGACGGGTAAGTTTCTGAAGGTCACCCTTGAGAAAATTCTTTTGCTGGCCTACGCATTGGAAAGGCAAATAGGCAGCTATAAACGTAAGTTGTCCAAATTTTGTTTCAACAGAACCTCCCAAATTTTCAAAAAAATTTGTTTCAAATGAAAAAAAAAAGTAGAAGGGTCTGTGCCTAGGTGTACGAAGGGAAGCTTTACGTAGGACCGCTAGTGGACGGAACAAATGTGAAGAGCATTTAGTTCTTTGATCAATCATCAATTATCTTAACTCTTTCCGTTTTTGATCTACACTAAATTTGTAGTATTTTTTTTTTTCAAAGAGAAAGTTGATGAAGAGAATCAATCAAAATCACTTGCACCCCTGCTTCTAAGTTTGATTACAAAATTACAATTATGTGTGGTCGTTGGGGGCCTGTGATTCTGAATACGGACAGACATGCACAGATAAATTATATTCCAACTCTTTACTGTTATAAGCTTGTTGGCCCTGAAAAGGCCGTTTTATTGTAGACGACACCCATGACTGCTTACGCTTGGCGTGTTCAGAGTAGGTGACAGCATCACGGATCACATTTTCCAGGAACAGGAATTTGTGTGGTTTACATGTATAGCTCATCAAGTGACATAGATGCGTCTTTTCAACTTTAGTTCCTTTGAAATTTTAATTATTATTAATTACAGTTCCTAGTTCTATCAGGCCTGTTTTAAGAATGACCACCTTGGTGGGATTGGTTTGTTTTAAATTTGAAAAAGGAGACTACTTGTAACTACTATTTACAACTATAACTAACCTACAACTACTATATACACCTAATCTACTATATACAAATTGCTTTTCAAAGCATGTTCTGATAAATTACATTTTTGGGCAAATTTAGTCTTAATTTCTTTAATTCTGTTATTCTAATGTCGAACGGACGATCAAGAACCATCCTCAGCACTCTATTCTGAACGACCTGAATTTTGTTCCTGTGAGTCTGTGCACATGATTCCCGCACCGGACCTGCGTATAGAATCGCAGGTGCTATGATTTGTTTGTAGACAGCCAGTTTGTTCACCCTTGAGAGGCGGGATCTGCGGCAAATCAGCGGATACAGACACCTAACCAAGGCAGAACACTTGACTACAGTTTTCTCTACATGCGAATGGAAGAGGAGCTTTTCATCGAACAACATCCCGAGATAGGTAACTTCGGCAGACCACTCAACCCTTGTGCCATCCATGATTACAGTACAAGATGGAGCCGGTTTCAGTTTGGGCGATTGCCGATGGAGGAACATGATCGCTTGTGTTTTGGAGGGATTTTTTTTAATTCTCCACGTGGTGGCATAATCAGCAAAGGCGATAAGGCATCGTTGAAGTTTGTTCGTTATTTCGCGAGGCATCCTTCCTTTGACGGCTATTGCGGTATCATCTGCGAACAGGAAAAACACGCAACCGTCACCGAGGGGAGGAATGTCGAAAGTATAAATGCTGTATAGTAAGGGGCCCAGCAGACTGCCTTGCGAGACTCCTGCTGGGATGGAAAACGTGTCTGAAAGACAACCATTCAACGATACCTTAAACGACCTTTGCTGAAGGTAGTTACGGGTGATTTTTTTTTTTCCTTTGGATCTTGTTTTCCGTGCTGAGCACCAATGCTACCGACGTGCCAGGAAGGCAGCTCCCACACCTGGACCCTACCTATCGACCCATCAACTCATGAACCGGGGACCAACGGCTTTACTTCCCATCCGAAGGAAGGCGTGATAAGAGATGTTATGCCTCAGAACATCCCGGCGGCGCCGACTGGGATTGAACCCAGGCCTGCTGGGGTGAGAGGTAATCACGCTTACCACTACACCACCGGCGCCGTGACGGGTGATTTTAACCAGATGTAATGGGAAGTTGAAGTTACAAAGCTTGTACACAAGTCCGTCAGGCCAAACATTGTCAAACGCCTTTTCAACGTCTAACAAGGTCATGGCTGTGCACATCACCCGATCATGATTGGTGGAGTGCCTCTTTCTGAATCCAAACTGTTCCGGAAGGAGAATGTTATTTTCCTCGACAAACTTGAGCAAACGATTGAGAATAAGTTTCTCGAACAATTTGCTCAGCGCTGAAAGGAGGCTGATTGGTCTGTAGCTTGAAGACAATATTGGATCCTTTCCGGGTTTGCGGTTTGGTATGATTTTTGCTACTTTCCAGATACTTGGAAAGTAGTGCAGCTCCAAACATCTGTTGAAGATAGCGGTTAGAAGAGACTGCAATTCAGGCTGAGTCTCTTCAAGATCAAGTTTAATATACCGTCAAACCCGGGAGCCTTCATGTTCTTGATGCATTTCAGCGCTGAGCAAATTTGTTGTACTGTAATCATATATGCCCCGTAACGTGGGTAGATCACTTTTTCGTGGTACGTTACGGGATGTAAGATCTACCACCGATTCCTAGTCCTAACTACTTCAAACTAGGAGAACAGGATTTTTTAGTAATCCAAGGAACCAGGGTTACTTCCACTCACTTGCTATAAAAAATTGTGTTTCCGAATTATGAAAACATTAGATGTGATAATGATAATAAGTACTTGTAAATTACAAGAAGAGGTCGTGAAGTATGTGTTTGACACATTAAACCTGTCAATATTGCTTTCAGTGCGTCACAATCAGCGATTTAACGACTCGTGAGCGCTCACTCAGAGTGAACGCTCGCGAATCATAAGATGGCCGATTGTGACGCTCTGAAAGCGAAATTGACAGGTTTTATGAGTCAAACACATTCTTTACACCCTTTTCTTGTTGCTTACAAGTACAGCATATCATTATATCATCTTATGATCTCATAAATTAGAAAACCATTGTTTTATAGCAAGTGAGTGGAAGCAACCCTGCAAGGAACACATCTTAGTCCTTGCTACTTTTTATGCCTTGTTGATAGTGACAAGACTCGGCTTTGTCTACCGAGGATGATCTTGAAACAAGGAAAACAAATGAGTTAGTTGTCTTCATCTATGTGATTCCTAATCTTCTATTCGTTGTTTCCTAGTTTGAAGTGGTAAGACTAGGGTTATGGTCATAATCGGCGTCATACCTTAATTTTGTTGCTAAGGAATCCAATTTTGACTGACAAAGGGGCGCGCCTTTGGAGGGTGTTTCAGCACTCTGAAGGGTATAAATAGCGGGACCTTTCAATTAGAGTCGGATCCTTGCGATAAATGCAAGAGTGGCAACTGTAAAAAAATCGAATACTTCATCATTTCTCAATAGTGATGGAGTAATACGACATGCACTAAACTAAGGACACGGGATATACTACAATAGATCAATTTACTGGTCGCAGTAGTGTTAGGTCCCGAACAAAGGAAAACAAATCATATCCGCCGGAGGCACGACACAAGGGGAGGCATCTAGGCTTTGAAAGTATTGTGCAACCTGATCATCGAGCGGACTTTGGATAGTCGAGCCAAGCAAATGCGATGAAGCGACATGCTTGCCGATCGCATTTGCTTTCTCCTGTGGGGTGATTAAAATCCGATCGTCATTATTTTCGACTCTGAGATGTGGAACGGGTTTGGGATGAGTTTTCAGGACCTACAACACGCCCGAAACTTTCATTTCGTCCATTCTGGAAGCAATCTGCCTGTTCAGATCGGCCCAGATCTCCAGTCCTCTGAAACTGACATCTACGAACATTTCTCAACCGAATCAGTAATTCGGTGTGGGAATCAATAGCAACAAACTTACCCCTCACAGGAACTTGTCGAATCCTTCCAACGAGTTGACGCTAGACTGCAGCGCTGTTTTATATCTTTTCAGGTTAAAGCAGAATGATGTGCAACCAAGTGGAATAAAAGCTACAAAGAGGAGTTGATGGGTCGATAGGTAGGGTCCATGTGTGGGAGCTGCCTCCCTGACGGCGGTAGCATTGGTGCTCAGCACGAAAAAAAAATCTCGCGTCACTTTTCAATAGGTTCTATTTACATTGATCGATTCTCTTCATCGACTCTCTTTCGTTAATAACTCGGCTTCAAAAATGGTGGTCTTCGTCGAATTAGATGCTAGATTGTCCATCGAAAATATCCAACCGTGGCGATTCAAAGGAAAAGTTGAAGAAGAGAATCGATCAAATTCATTTGTCCAAGTAAGGTTACATGAGCATTTTGTGTGGTGGTTGAATATGGACAAACAGGCAGATGAATTCTATTCCTACTCTTTACTGTAATAAGCATGGTGGCCCTGAAAAGGGCCGTTTGGTTGCCAAAGTTGGTGATAATTTAACATCCGAAACCGTACAGAGTGCGTATTTGTCGCTTCAAATCGTAGATGACATCCCATGGCCAATTACACTTGGTGTGTTTAGTGTAGGTGACAGCATCATGGATCTCATTTTCCAGGAACACCTTCAGCACACCTCGTAGATCAGACCGGATACGTTTGACACCGCCACGGCGAGCCAGACGACGGATGGTGGTTATCTCGAAGAACTTTGCGATGACGCTTGGCACCTTTGCCAGGACCTGTCACTTGTTGCTTGTTGGGAGTGGAAGAGTGGACTAGCCACCACCTTCCTACTGCTGCTATTACCGACCACCACGCCGTCCGAAGCAAAAATGAGCTGTTGCCATAGTAGTAGTAAAATGTTCGTTTATTTCTGTTGTTTATGATTTATACATTGATTTTACAGGTTAATTGATAAGCCTATCTGGCTCTTCATCTTTGTTCATTGGATATTTAGATAATTGGATAATTTACTATTTGCGTATTTCATCTAGTTAGCACAATACCCCTTGGGGAGTGTGTTTTGTTTTAATTGAAAAATTTGATAACCAACCTAACTACGACTCTAACTTAATCTAACGTGCCAGATCACGTATGATCTGATGATTTGATCTCAGACAGGTGTCTCTGAACCTTTCCATGGAGACCGTTTGTCGCTCTTCGAGAGGCTGAAGGCCAGCCAGGTGGAGGACCTCAGAATTGTGGGTCCGTGGAGGACTGTTTAGGATCATCCTAAGGATCTTGTTCTGGATCCTTTGGAGTTTGAGGTGATGGCACATAGCACAACTCTCCCAGATTGGCGTTCCGTACTCAATGTTGGGGAGGATGATTTGCTTGTGGATGGCAAGCTTGTTTTAAGGGAAAGGGTGGACTTCCTGTTGATAAGTGGGTAGAGCGACCTAATCAAGATGTTGCACTTGGTGGATGTTTTGTCCACATGGGACCGGAATAGCAACTTGCTGTCAAGGGTGAGACCAAGGTAGACGACTTCACTCGACCATTCAATGGGAGTGAATTGGAGTGTGGAAACAGGATGGTCTGTGTTTTAGCTGCATTGATACAAATCTTCCAGCTTTTAAAATAGTCGGACAGAACATCCAGGCCTGATTGGAGTTTTCTTGTCAGAGCACGGATCACGGATCACACAGATCATAGGACCAAGGAGGCTACCCTGGGGAGCCCCAGCATCAGCGTTGAACGTATCAGAAGGAGAATTGTTCAAGAAGACCTGGAATGATCTGACCGACAAGTACTTTTTGATGATCTTCACGAGGAAGATCGGGAAGTTGTATCGATGCAGCTTGTACACTAGGCCATCATGCCAGACATTGTCGAACGCCTTCTCGACGTCCAACAATGCCATGGCAGATATATTGGAAACGGACTTGTTCCGCTTGATGATGTTAGTAACCCGTGCGAGTTGGTGGATGGTAGAGTGGCCTTTCCTAAATCCGAATTGTTCTTTGAGAAAGATGTTATTATCATTTGAAAACACCAGCAGACGGCTGAGTATCAGTTTTGCGAATAGCTTCGAGATGGATGACAAGAGGCTGATGGGGCGATAGCTTTTGGCACTGGTAGGGTCTTTGCCAGGTTTGTGAATTGGAATAACTTTGGCTAACTTCCAGCATGCAGGGAAGTAGCCAAGCATTAAACACTTGTTGAAGACCACTGCAAGGTGCTTGAAGAAGTCAACACTCAAGTTTTTCAGCTCGAGGTTGACCACTCCATCGACACCAGCGGCCTTCATGTTCTTTGTTGATTTAATCGCTGCTATCACCTCATCAGCCGATGTTCTACTTTCGTCAGGGACAACTACGGGGGTGGCAGCGACTCTAGACATTGCCTGTGATACTGCAGGCTCGTGGGGACTCACCATGGCGTGGCCAAGGTTATGTGAATTTACAAAGTGTTGTCCAAGAGCATTGGCCTTTTCAAATGGGGTTATTAGTAAAGATGGGTCCGAATTTTGGTTAGGAGAGGAAAGGGGAGGAATGGGCCTCGGCTTATTTTTCAAAATCTTTACCATTTTCCAGAATGGCTTAGCACAATCTGGGAGAGAGCGAATCTTGTTTGCAAAATCGATATTTCTGAGATCCACCATCCTGGCTTGGATGATTTTGTTCAAACGGTTGCAATTGGTCTTCAGGTTAGGTAGCCCAGTACGCTGGTACTGCCTACGAATCGTGTTGCGGAGTCTAATGAGGTCTTTAGTAGGCCTGTCAAGGTTCAGAGTATTACTCACCTGTCTGAATACTGGCACATGTAACTCCCTGGCCCGGGAAATTGCTTGATCGATGGAGCGCAGACACCGGTCAACATCTTCGGACGACTCCGGTTGGACATCGTAGTCTACAGCGGTGTCGACGCAATGTTGGAACTGACCCCAGTGAACACGATGATAGTTGCGCCGGAAAGCTTCAAATCGATTTACGGAGGATCCCACCTCAGTCACCACCGGGTAGTGGTCCGAGCTGAGTTCCTGATAGGTGATAGGTTGAGCGATGTTGTTGCCCATGTTGCTGATGAAGATATCGATGGTAGCGTGAACACCGGACCGACTCAACCGGGTGGGAGTTTCCGGACTCAAGATGTTGTACTGCGCTTCCTGCAGGTCGTTGTTCAGGATGGTGCTAGGCGTGTTTGGCGTTCAGGTCGCCAGCGATGATAAAGTTTTCCCGTCGTCGTGTTAGCTTGATAATATCTCGTCGCAGATCTGCTGCCGATCCGTCCCTGATGTTGACTTGTTTGGGGCAGTAAGCCGCGACGATGGTGATGGGGCCGATAGGAGTAGAAACTTCCACCCCTACGGCTTCGATGATCTTCAGCTGAAAGCTGGGCATCAGTCGACAGCAGATGTTTCTCCTTAGTGCAATAGCCACTCCTCCTCCTCCAGAGTTGGTTCGATCTAGCCTCACGAGCCGGAAATCGGGAAGGTAGACGTTTGTTTCAGGCTTCAGGTGGGTTTCAGTTATGATGGCAATGTCGATGTTTCGTTCATTGAGAAACTCAACAAACTCGATGTTTTTGCTTTTCAAGGAGCAAGCGTTCCAATTTACGATCTTGATGGCTTCACGGTCCATACTTAGTGACAATGGACAGGGCAGTATGTAGCTGTTCAGATCGAGTCTTGCAGGTGCGCAAGATGATGATGACCTCGACCACGAGCGTCACAAGTTCCTCCGAGGTGAACGGAGAATCGTCGACAGGCTCACCTGAGACAGCACCAGCGTATGATAAACCAGGGGCGGTGGAGGGACCTGGCATTGGCTGGGCAGCAGCAGCAGCAGCAGCGAGACGATGCTGGACTGTACGATTGTTAGGAATACTCACATGCTTGACTTGTTGGTTGTTGAGCGGAAGTGGGACTAAGTTCGGAACATGTCGACGGGGCTGGAGAGCTGGGTACTGGACTTCCGTGCGTGCAGGAGGCGAACGATGATTACGGAGGCGACCGGGCTGATTATTGATCGTAGCCTTCCGACGGATATTGATGAACTCCACTCGCTTGGGACATCCGCGATTGGAGGCTTGGTGGTTTCCACCGCAGTTGACACACGTTGGCTCGATGTCATCATCTTGCTCACAGGACGCAGTCGAGTGAGTTCCAGCACACTTGCCGCAGATAGTCTTCATATGGCAGTTTTTGGTGCCATGGCCGTAGGAGAGACAGTTCATACACTGCGTAACATCACGATGTTGGGATTTGTAATGCTCCCAACTGATGATGACCTGAAACAGGTCCCGGATTTTGGATCTCAGAGCCGCTAGACTGGTGGATCCCTTCGTGAAGTGCACCAGGAACAACTGGTCACGGAAGCTGGTGTTGTGGTTGGAACGCTGGTTTATTGGGAACACCGCCTCAGGTTTGAGCCCAAGCCGCTCCAGCTCGGATTTAATCACAGCCGCCTCGAACGACGGTAATCCACGCAATACCAGCTTCAGTGGCTTGCTCGATGGCAGATCGTGCGTGAAGAAGTCAACGTTGTTTTCCTTTAGGAAACATCCTGTTTGATTGTACTCCTCCAGGCTGGAGCACATGATTTTGGTGCCGATGCTGCAAAGCTTGAAGCGAGGCAGCAGCTTGTGTTTTGCCAGTTCGGCACGCAGCTTGGCAACATCCTTCTCCGGCGTGAAAAGCGGGGGAATCCGCTCTCTTGCAGCGATGGGAACGAAGTCACCATCGCCATTTTCTTCGGGGAGCACCGCAAACTGGTTGGCTTGCAGTACCCGTTTTCCGGCGTCATCCTGCGACGCACTGTGCTGGATTACCACCTTCTTTGAAGGGCCCGCTGCTGAATCATTGGTACGTTTACGCACCATTTGCTTCGTGTTGGCAAGTTGCAGTGAACTAACATGGAGTTAGTTTTTAACATACCAGTAATCATGTCAATTAGAGATTTCTGTAAAATTCCATTTTAAGAGCAGTAATGCTTCCTAAGCCAAAATTATCAAAATTTCCGTTAGAATTACGTTGGTTAGTATTTTGATTTCTACCCGCTGCAATAGCAACATAGATAGTTCCATTTACTCGCTGAACATTGTTAGCAGCGAGGGGAATTGATATAGATGAAGAATTTGAAGCAGGGGTGATATTTGTACCTATGGGTACGAAAGTAGAATTTGTTCCTCGCTGACCGTTGTTAGCAGCAGAGGAATTTGTACTTGTCCCTTAGAACGAGATTGTAGGATCATTTTACGAGTCTTACATTCCCAAAAATTGGATTTGTGGTTTTCACCACAATTTGAACATTTAAATTTCTTAGGATCTATCTGGCATGTATCAATTTTTTGTTCCGTGACCCCATCCCTGGCACTTGCGGCACTGGGTGAGGTTTTGGAAACTTACTCCAGTCTTCCTGAAGTGTTTCCACTTCACTCGGACATGGAGCATAAGGCTAGCTTTTTCTAAGACCTTAAGGTTGTTTAGTTCACTAGACTTGAAGTGAACTAAATAAAAATCATTAGAAATCCCGTTGTGCGAAACGCCAGGACGGGATTTCATTTTCATGTTGATTACTTGGAGTGGCACAACTTCAAGTAATTTTGCCAGTTCATCTTTGATCTGATCCAGGGATGCACCACTGGGCAGTCCTTTCATGACAACCTTGAACACACGTTCAGTGTTAGTGTCGTAAGTAAAAATATTATGCTGCTTCTCAGTAAGATAGTTGAGAAGACATTTGAATCCGTTCAAAGTTTCAGCCAATACAGGGCATTCACTCCGACGTCCAATTTGTAGTGAAAACTTAAGTTTCACGAAGTTCAAAAGTTCCGTGCGAAGAGCATGGAAATCGGAAGTGGTTATCACAATAGGGGGAATCTTTTCCTTCTTGGCATTAAGCCGGGAATGTTTACTATAATTTTTCCTGGATGATGGATCATTCTTATCATCCGTGAGCAAATCAAATTGATTGCTCAAATTAATTTCATCAGAAGGGGGATCAAGTGATTGCCCTTTTCTTTTGCGCTTAGGCGCCATGGCGGCAGTAAATGTTTAATCCAAATCGACTTCCAAGCAGATTACTATAAGAATCTGAAGGATTGAAGAGGAATTTTCCAAATCGATATTCAAGAAGGGTCCAAACAAGGATCGAAGAGGAATAAGAGTCAAACAAGGTAGAAAATTTACAGGTATATTGAGCATTGAAAAGTGCTGTATAAATTTGTTGTAGCTTTAGGTAGTAGTAACACTTCCTTCAGCAAAAAGCAAATAGATCCGCACGGCAAGAGAGCACGATGCGGGCTGTCTACCGACAGTTGTTTTGCTACAGTTAGTTGTAGTTCCATATCATCAGCATCATCAAGACAATGCCCACGCACCGAACCTGATCCTGATCGAGTAAACAAACTGTCGATCGCACTATCGACACCGAGAGATACAACTGCTGTTGGGTCCGCAACCGTAAGCGAACTGTACTCATGTTCATGCTCACGAAAGGAAAACATCTATTTACCATTTTCTAGATAAACAAAAGCGATCCATTTGCTTCGGCTTACAATATGTACTTCAAAAACGACGTTGACCTAAAAAGACTGAATTGGATAACCTACTTTTCGCATCAACAAATATTTGATCCTGTTGGAACTGATTTCAAGCGGTTCTACCGAACATAATCAAATACCAACTTCGGCGAATTTAGTTTCGTAATGCGCAAAAAACAGGATAACCCGGTGAAATCAAGGCACATGTGAATACTGCAGAGGTAAATTTAGTAAACAACGCAACTAATTTACATAAAAATTGTGTATCAAAAAACTCCAACGAGCAATATTTTAAGAAACCAACAACAACTTAAATAAAACCAGTATCGATAATACTGACCTGCTCCACAAACACAAGCTGAACTAGCAAACAACAAAACTTTCGCCAAGTGGAAAGTTTAATTAGTAGCCAGCATCAGAAGCAAGGTGCGACCGGAAGTTTTCTCCCAGTTGGACGCAATTCCAGCTACTCGGAATGCTCAACTTCTGCAAAGCTCCATCTGTTTGGGTTTCACACACCTGTCAACGGAAATCGCTCTCCAAGGCCACCGATTCATTGAACTTGCCGTCGAGCAGTCATCAGCCCTGTAATCTGAATTGGAATCCCAAAATCTCGCGCCACGTTTCCGTCTGGTCCAGCCGACCGTGGGGCCTGATAAATGATGGCAATTCCATAGCCACCCCTTTTCCCGAGCGCTTTTCGCTGAATCGAAAGCCGTGTCGAGCGGCTTACCGTCTTAGTAATTCGTAGCCGCTCATAAATTATGCGCGAAGTGCCTATTTTTGCTCCCACTCAGTTTTCCCTACAGGTAGGACATATGGAGTTGTTCTATTTCTGTAGTTTACTGCCGGTAATCGCAAGTTAGTCCCATCTGCATTTTTATCAATTTTGAGTTAGTATCATTATTCAGTTTATTTTTCTATTTTTTTTGAGATGTGCTATTGAAAAAAAGTGGTTTGTTCAAGAAAAATGAAAAACAATGCCAAGTCAAATTGTCCCACACCGAAAAGTAACCGCAAGTCAGTCCCATTAGAAAAAAAAATATATTAGAAATGTTAGACAATACATCGCATCATGAGATTTGTCTCAAGACAGGGGATCTTGAACATGTCCTGATGTGGCCAATATAGTTCTTACGATACTCAATTTGACCGCCAATGGATATGGCATTGAATTATCTTGTGATTTGATGAATCGCTTGATGGATTTTGATTTAAAAACGATTTACCACTTCCCCGGGGATACCCGGAACATGTCCGGGTTTGGCCAACATGGTGCTGGTCACTGATCATGACTCTTATTGATCTTATGAATTCTCATGTGAATTGATTTATCGCATGGTGGGTTTGGCACGTTTATGAAAAGCTCTGGTCTGATGAAGACCCATGCTCACCGGAATATGTTCCGGCCATTGCTCTGGAACCAGCAAACCAAATCCAGAGACATTCAATAACGTTCTATGGGACCATGGTATCTTTCTACTGTTCAATACTGTGCTAAACTAATGCAGCATCGTCATGGAATTGTGACTGACTTGCGGATATTTTTCTCATTGACGTTAAATGTAATCGCAAGTCAGTCGCTTTCAGATTTTGGCCATAAAATAAATAAATTTCACGATATTTTTTCAATATTCTATGGTAAACATATATGCATTCTATCACATTGTACGTTTATTTTTAAATTCCAAAACTCCAAAATAAGTATCAAATCAGAAAACTTGTAAAATCTTTGAACGCTGTTTTCTCATTTCCAGTTTTTTTACAGATGGGTCTGATTTGCGATTATAGGCAGTTTACCTCCCGAAAAAAAAATGCGGTAAAGCTTGCTTTGGTAGCAACAGCAACTTTATCACCAACTCAGAAGGGGGTGGAGGTGATGGTTATTAGTTGCGCTTGATTTACCACATGTGCGGGTTAGCGAGCGGAGAAACCAACCAGCATCAAGTCACTTGTTTTGATATCGATTTACATAATGCTCACATAGCATATCATCCTCTAACCCGAGCAGGGAATCAAGGTAAAACACATTCAAGTCTGTCGTCAGCGTCGGACGGCAACTCAACGTGGAACCGCGAAGGCGCGAAATTTTCCGTTCACAGCTGATTGCTTCCATCAGCGAGGAGGTGGAGCATCCGCAGATTGCGATCCTAAATTTAATTGCTGTGGCTGCTACTGAATATTTGAGTGAATAGCCATAAAACTGCGAAACCTCCAGGATCGTTACATAATTTGTGGATGACCCGTAACACACCGGGCAATGGGGCGTCAACGTGGGACCCAAACGAAGTCACCCAGCAAGCAACGCCAAAGTTTGTTGTTCTACAAATGACGCAGTAGGTACCTTTGGCGCGTGAATGGAAAGAGTGTGTCACCAGCACGTGACGCCGTCAGGAGACAGGATGTGCCAATTGGCGGTCTATGTACCTAATCCCAACACTTTGACGTGTACTACCTTCCCAAGAATATCAATATTTATCTTACCAGTCCGCAGTTTCGAACGAGTCAAAAGTTCGCGTCTTTCGTAGGAAAAGTTCTTCCTCGCAATCTGTTGAAGCTTTCATAGCATCGTGCTCACTGCACGGTCGATCAGATCAACGCAACAATGGATCGAGTCGGCTCAATTTTGTCAAAAGTGAGTTGAATTTTCCGGGAAAATGTCGCAGAAAACTTCTTGGAGTTCTATTGGTCTACTGAGAGAAACCTCTATCGATTTTCCTCATATTTGAGATTTTTTTTTCCTGGAAAAGCCCGGAAAATTCAACTCACTTTTGAGTTAATTCAATGTTGATTTGGTCTGATCGACTGTGCAGTTCTGTGATGTCGTTTGCTATTCGATTGCCAAGAAATTACCGAAGAAACAATTAATTAGAAGTAACGGCGCAAACAAACTACTTTGATGATTTGCGGTGCTGATTGGGAAATGAGTGGTACCACGAAGAAAGAAGACGAATAAGTTGAACTGTTATGGCGCAGTCCTTGAACTGGGTATGCATGTGGATGCGCGAAGGTAATGGCTGCAGGGTGGGGGGTAAACTTCGGGTTCAAGATTTATCAAATGTAAATAAACTCGTTGACAGTTACATGATTCCGAGAGACTGGGGGTGGCGTTATTCTGCGTAGGTGACAGTACTGAGGCAGAAACTTTTTACCTAGCGAGAGATTAGCGGGCAAACGATTGGAAATTATTTCAGAGCACAACACTTAATTGGAATTTCTGCTTTCTCCTATCATCAATTCTCGAATTTGTGGATAGAAAACATTCACTTTATCCACTGATTTTTATAAACAATGTTTATGTTAAAGTATACTCAAAATCATCTATTAAATTACAATTCCAAGTAAATCAAATGTATTTCCAAAAATTGTTACGTGGTAGGGAGTAGGATGTTTCTGATTAGGGAAAGGTACCTATTTTGGCCACGTTCCAATTTTGCAAATATTTGCCGTTGATTATAAGTTTAAGATCTTGAGCAGGGCGTCACAATATCAGCTTCAATCGACCAAATCGATGCGACTGTTGGCTTTCGTTTTCTGTTAAAGTCGATCAGTTTCTCAGCCAGCGTTGCCAGATTGTTTTAAAGCTTATCGGTATCGAAGGTATTCAAAAATCGGTATTTATCGGTATTTACTTTTTAATTAATTTTATATTTTTGCCGTTTTTGAAAGCACATTTTTTAACAATGGTGACGACTGGGACTTGCTTCTCAGTCTTAAAACAATCTTTAATTTTTTTAGTTTAATTTTTACAATTATCGTTGTCCTCAAATGGTGATCGAAATTGTGACCAAGTAGTTTTTTTCAATTAAATATCATTACATGAACCCAAAATATGGAAAATCAGCCACATCAACGACTAAACTATTGACAATAATGACAAACAATAATTTCTCTTGAAAAAGGCCGCGACCCATGGCCGAAATGTTGAGCAGATTACATCGTAGTCGTTGCAGTGTTTTAAAAGCCGTTAATCAAAACAAAATGTTTGCTTTTGAACTATGATCGAAACTCCGGGAAATGTTTGAATTAGCTTCTGAACGAAGCTGAAAAAACATCCAGAGAAAGACGAAAGAAGCTCTCCTGAATGAAGTTCTAGTAAAGTTCTAAGAAAAGTTAGAAAAACACCCGGGAAACTTGCAAGACATGAATTGAGAAACTTGTGGCAAAATTTAAATAAATTATCGGAAAAAATCGGATGTCACATCCAAAGGAAGCCAGTTTCGCAAATCTGAAGTAAATTTTCAGAAGTACCCAACAAACAATTTTAGCTACAGCTTAGCTTATACAGGCAAAAATTAGCTGCATAAGGCAAATTTTGGCTGTATAAGCTAATCTGCAGCTAAAATTGTTTGTTGGGTAGCCATTTCCAGGAAAAGCCAGAAGAAGCTCGAAAAACCCTTCCAATAGAAGTCGAACAAAAAAACCTTTCGCTTATGGTCAAACTTCTAGAAGAAGACGAAAGAAATTTCTTGGAGAATTAATTGAACTTCCTGGAGAAGACGAAAGAAACTTCCTAGAGACGCTAACAGAAACTTCCTAAGATAGATTGGAAGAAAAATCTGAAGAAAGTCAGAAGCCAGAGCGCTTACGGAACAGTCGAAAGAAACAAGTACATAATTCATAAAACATCCCTAAAGACTCCGCAATTTCCCTCAAGTTTTCGGAACATTTCTGAAATGCACTTAGGAATATTCCATAATTCCTCAAAATTCATTAAAAGTTTTTGTAATTTTCCTGAAATTAGGGACTGTGACTACCGAAATATATCCAATAATCTTTGAAGGTCCCTGGACTTTCTTGAAGATTACGAAATCTCTTAAGTGCTCTCACAAATTTCTTGAATTTATTGTAATATCAACATTAAAGTTCTCTGATCTTTTCTGCCATCAAAAAAGCATAGAACTTCCCATGAAATGTTCTCGCAATGTTCTAATGTTCATGTAACTTCCCTTGCGTTTCCTAAATTTGCATGCGCCCCTCAGGACATTGCTGAAGTTTTTGGAAATTGCCTGAGTTTCTCGGAACTCTTTTATAATTTCAGCAATTTCATTGAAATGGTGGTGTAGTGGTAAGCGTGATTACCTCTCACCCTAGCAGGCCTGGGTTCAATACCAGTCAGCGCCGCCGGGATGTTCTGAGGCATAACATCTCTGATCACGCCTTCCTTCGGATGGGAAGTAAAGCCGTTGGTCCCCGGTTCATGAGTTGATGGGTCGATAGGTAGGGTCCAGGTGTGGGAGCTGCCTTCCTGGCACGTCGGTAGCATTGGTGCTCAGCATGGAAAACAAGATCGACGGAAAAAACAAACCAAAGGAAAAAAAAAAAATTGAAATTAATTGATCTCTCCTGATGTTCTCTGAGCTTCGCTAAAGTTCCTAAAAACCATTAAATTTCCCTGAAGTTCTTTGGACTTGTGAAATTTCCAAAATATTTATGATGTTTCCTTAAGTTCACTGGAGTTCGCTGAACTATTCTGAAATTTCCGGGTTTTCGAATTGTAACGAAAGTTTTTGCAACTGTCTTTAATTTATCACAAAAGTTTGGACTTTTCTGAAGTTTCAGAACTTCTTAAATGTTCCTACAACTAGTGTGAATTCGCAATAAAAAATCTGATAGCATCCTTGAAACTCCGGAAAAGTTGAAAAAACTGGCGGGAGAATATGAAAGAATCATTCGAGCGAAGGCTGAAGAAGCTTCCAAAGTAAAGTGGAAGAAAATTCCAGGGAAAAAAGGATGAAACTACAGGAAGTTAAAAAATTAATAAACACTTCCGGAAGATAAATAATGTTTAAAAAAGGAGGAAATGCACACATCAGTCAACAGAGTATCAACCATAAGGTATCTTTAGAGATGATTTTTTAGAATTTTGAAGGCTAAAAAACATATGAGGTAATCAAAAAGATACAAGTCTTTCACAAAAATTTTCTCCGAAATTCGAGCGGGGGCAGGCAATACTAATTTTGATTATTTAAAAAATCGGTATAAAATCTTAAAAATCGGTATTCTGAGGAACCTTAATTGTATATCGGTATCTAGTCCGGAATAAATCGGAATCGAATAAATCGGTATATCTGGCAACGCTGCTCAGCATTCTAGAACTTCCGTTGGCGTCCACAAGCAAATGTTCAATCGCTTGTCTCTCGTTCTCCCGTCGCTCCATTGGTCTTTCTTTCAACCTTCGGTGAAACGGACGGGCGAAAGAGCGTTTGACTTTGATAGTTTCGTCTTTCATGAAACACTTCAACAAAGGTTTCATGACGTATACAAAAATATAAAATAAAAAATAAATACATATAAAATTAAAATAAATATTTAAAGGATTTCTCACGTGGAAACACTTGAAGATTACACGTAATATGTTCAATTTATCTTCCATTCATATATTTATCTAAAACAAATTAACGACAACGGAATATTACGCATATTAAACAAATTGAAAGAGCGCTCAATAAACATTAAATGTTGAATAAGAGCTTATTCAGGAAAAAATAAGCTTCTTCAGCCAAAAAAATGGCTTATTCAGCTGTTGATCCACTCAAATTGATTGTTGGGTGGTGAAAGGGATTGAAAGCCATAATAAGGATTCATTTAACTAGAAAATCGACGTTACTAACATTGAAAGCAATGAGAAAAGCTACGACGAGAAGATCCACAGCCAGCCTTTCCTGCTAAAGCTGGGTTTAGACAGCCCAAGTAACAAAAAGTTCTGATAAAAGGCTATTTGTGGTGCAGCTTGGTTGAAGGTGGTCTATAGAATTCTAAGCAGCCTCATTTTTAAGTCGTTATAAGAACTTGAAAGTTCCGGTACCAAAATTGAAAAGCATTCTAAGCAGCTACTGGCGGAGCTTGAACGGAACTTTAAAAAAAAAGTTTAAAAAGGTATTTGTCCTCTACATCAATTCTATAAGTTCGCAGGACTTTATGTAAATTAATTCTAAAGGCAGGTATGAACGTCTATTGATTTATCAGCATTAGTAGTAGTATTGGAGTTGTTTGAAGAATTAAACCCAGTCCTTCTGCGTGAGAGCCTTAGCATGAACCGCTACGTCATCTGAAATATATTAAAGTGAGCTGTTGTCCCGCCTACTGTTGGAGTTTTCAGTGCCAGCTGACTGACTTGAATACGAAACACAACACCTTGATGAACTTTAAATTGGTGTTTGCCCGTTGTGGCACAGTGGTTATCGTTCGTAGTTCGCATGCCGAGTACACGGTTTCGAATCCAGGAAATTACTCTTTATTTTTTTTTATTTAAGTATAGAATATTGATGCGCTGCATAAATATAAGAATTATGGTTTATTTGCGTTATTCAATATTTACTTACATTAAATTTTGTTTATAATATAGACTTATGTAGATTGCTTCATGTGGGCTATGACCCACCTTTAAAGAAACTTTCAAATCCCTAAAAAGTTCCGCTGTGAAGTTTTGAGATACTTTAAAGTTGCTAAGAAGTTCCGCTGGGAACTTGTTCGGAACTTTGTTGTGGCCATCTTTTCAGCCTTGCCTAAAATTCCTAAGAAATGCTTAGGGATGCGATTTGGAATTTTGTTTACTTCAAGTTGCTAGGAGTACGCATCGAAACTTTTTGGAGCCTGAAGTTCTTCGTGCGCTTCTATAGTTTCTAAAGTAGCCAGAATGTTGTGTTAGAACTTTATATGCACTTTATGAAACTTGAAAGTGGGTTTTATCGTTGAATGCGAAACTTGTGCTTGCTTGGGAAGAAAGTTCTGTCGGAACTTTATTTGAGCTTTATAGAACTTTAAAGTTCTTTTGGAGCTTTATAGTCAGTTGAATGCATCTGACTTGAACGCGAATTGAACATGTAAACCATGCCATTCAACTGACTTTATCAACTCACTTGAATTGAAAAAAGTTGAACCAGGCTCAACTTTTCAAGCCAATTGAATTCAATTGAGTTGATCGTTTGACTTGCCTAGTCTAAACCCAGTTTAAAAGAGTGCTTCTTTTTCATTTTCGTTTCTTGCTGATTTCTTGAACACTTTGTATGAGAGAAACAAAACTCGAGTTCATTTCAGAGCTTCGAAAATGTAGAGCCCTGATCTTAAGCTGTTGATTCAAATCATTTGCATCGAAAGGCACATAAATATTGTTATGAAAAACTCAAGAAGTTTGTGATTTAATAATTTTTCAGAGGTATGGTCAAAATATAAATCTATGACTGGTGCACTTACCCGACTTGGAAACGATCTAGTAGACTGTTTTCCATGAAAACCGAGTTAAACAGCATGGTCTAGCGGGGCGTGGCGGGCACTCCATCCTGGGTGTCACCCATAACAATTTAAAGAGTGTATTCGATAAAAATAAGAGCATTTTCACTCCGAATAGCGAATGGCTAGAACTTTACTCAAATGTCGGTTACCCAGGGTTGTATATTTCATTTAAATATGACTGTCGTACTCTAGTGAAATTATTAACCTATTCTCTTCAGAACTTTCTCTAGCTAATAAATTATCGCACTGAAGCTTCATGTTGATATCAGTATATCATGTCAAACCAGCTGTTAAAAATTTATACATTGCTGAAAAACTACATGCAACTATTTTTTTCCATTCCTTGTTCAATGTATTAACGAATTATGAATCTTTAAAATGTGATAGAAAATACTGTTTTTGTTTGGCGAAAAAGGATAAATTCTTCATTTGTTTTGACGGGTTTAGATTTTTTAAGTTAAAATGAGCCAACTATACCAATGACCAATTATAAGGTGATCCATAAGACGTTTCGCAGTTGACCTGACAGCTAAAAAGCTGTGAAAGATTAGTTTGGTGCTGGGGAAGGACGTGCTGTCAAATCAGCCTGCTGATCATTGTTGTATGAAATTGGTTCCAAACGTAAACAAACCCTTTAGGTTTCTTATGGCTTGTTTACGTTTGGAACCAGTTATGCGAGGTAGGCGACGATTGTTCGTATTTGACAGCTACCTCCTCCCCCTTGATTGGGTGTTACCAATGCAAGATGTAAATATAAGCAAAGCTTTTTTTAATGGGAAAGACCTGTCAGCAGCGTTGCCAGGTTTTTTTCAAGGTTATCTTTATCAAATGCGTAGCTATCCAGGTTTACTGTTCTGCGTGCTTTAGGGAAAATTTTGAACTTCTTTTTCTCAAACTGCTTCGGCATTACCAAGGAGTCAAAAGTATCTCCAAATGACAAAATAACAAGCGATCAACGAACCGAATAATAACGCTATGTCAGAAGTGGAAAACAATAATGATATAATCTTCACCGTTCTTTTTCATGACAAGCAGCTCGTGCGACCCAACTCATTCGGGGCGGTAGAAGGAAACGAGCAAATTGTTGGCAAGCTGCTTCACGAAGTAAAGCCGAAGATGATACACGTGTGTTAATGGGAATTTTTTTGTTATGTCTTTTCCCGATTCATATCAAGCTATGTCCTCATCCGTGTATATTGCAACAAAGCAGGCAAGCAATATATCATTATCCTTCTACCACTCGGATCGAGCTTTGTTACAGAGCGAGTTTGTCATGGTAGTCGTAGCAACCGTTTTGTCTGTATCGTTGGTTGCTTTATGTGTTTGGATTCGCTGGGCATTACAGACTATTTTCGGCAACCAAAATTGAAACGCTAGTTTCACTGAATTTTCTTACGAAAACACTTCGCTGAATGCATTCAAACGATTATTTAGGCTTTCAGCTTCAATTTGATTATATTTTACCACTGAGAAAAAGCAATCTACACGGATACAAATTTTGTTCATTTAAAACAAAAATATAAATGTTTATACTCTAAACATATGAATTATTCAAAGTAAATTGAAAGCATGTTTAAAACTAAAATATTTATGTTTGAATTAAATTCAAAAGCATGTTTATTTCAACAATATAGGATTTGGGTAAACGGTTTTTAGCGTTCCTTCTTGTTACATTCGGAAAAAGTTGCCCCAGCTTTGCTCAACCTCAACAGAAAACGGCCATCCATTCCGGTTCCTCCTCCGATACCGAACATGGAAAGAAACCTGTATGAGGACCAGTGGCAGAAACCGGGGCAAAACGACGGTAATAACACAAATTTGCACCGGTTCCACTGAACTGGAACCCCCGGACACCCACCCCGACGGGTCTTCGCATCCCGGACCAGGACCCCAATACCCACAGGTCACCCTTAATCACACCCGAAAAAGAGCAGGAATTAAGATGCCCTGCCCGAAGATCTATTTTTTGTTTTCATTTCTTTGCAAACCGTTTTATTTTGCTTTACCCTGCACTCAACTACACACAAAAAATAGAAATGGTTTTTATAAAAATATTGCAATTTCAAATTAAAAGTTTCCTGAATTTCGTAGTTTTAACTTCGAAAATATTCGAAATGAATGTAATTTTGTTTGTTTAAAAGTTTTTCTTTCACTTTCGACTTGTAATTTTAAAAGTTTATATTTTTGAAATAAAAGTTGTTAAACTGTCAAAAATACCAATTCATAACAAAGTTTTTGGCAACACTGTGCCTTCTTTTGCCGCTAAATTTGAACCGATGTCACTCAGACCAAGAGGTAGAATAAACTGGGACGGAACTTTAATCAATTCATCATTTACAAGTAATTATAGCAGCTTCCGCGGAAAACATTTGCTACAGGTAAGATGAAATGACAAAACATATAAAAATTTGAGTTTAATAATTTAATTTCAGGTAAAACGGAAAAAATACTATCAAATCAAAAGATCTCCCCGGGAAACACATTGTTGCGCTGTTCCAATCGATGTGAGTTTTTGTTTGTAAGTAGAATTTTGAGAATACAATTGAATAATGTTCTGGATATTTTTGCAGAACCCAAGGGAAGAGCGATGCCATCAGTACAACTCATCGATTTCCTCAAGGAAAGCAACGTGATCCTCGGTTAAACGAAATTATTCAACTCAACCCACTGAAGATGAAAAGCGAACGCTGGAAATCATCAACCCCTGCAAGTAGCATGAAACGGCTCAGAATGCAAGTGAGTAATCAACGACTGTTTACAGTAGATGCAAAGTGTGTTACTTATTTTTATAAACTTTCCTCGCCAAGGACGGTCCGATTCAATATCTGACGTTAGACGAAAATGGACCAGGAACCGATCACGATGTTATTTGTTGGATCATCTTCTTCTGTACCTATCCATACACCTATCACCGAGCCTATCGCTATCGCACTTGAACATTGTGGTTCCTCTCAAAGTGAAGACAGCTCCAAGACCAAGGCCAAGATGTAAACGAAAGCATCACCATCGATAACACATATTCTTGGATCTTTTTGTATTGTTTTCTCGATTTATTTCTTATAAAAACACTGTGTAATATTTATGAAAAGTAAATAAATTTTATTATTTTGAAAATTGCTTATTTTGCTTTTGAAAATATTGTATTTTAAATTAAAAATTACACATATGTCATTTCAACTATACCATATTTTCAAGTCAAAAATATGTTTTACATGAGCAATATTCCGCCTTTAATTTTAACACAGTCACGCTTTTAATTTGACAGAAGTACAATTCTTTTTGAAAGTTTTAACTTTTAAAAGTTGCTAGCGAGCAACTTTTGATTTGACAGTTTGCTGACTATCGCTTTGAAAGCTAACCGCTTTCTACCAAAAAGAACCAATGCAAACTTTCAATTCTACCAATGGTTTTTTTAATTTTAGAAACGATTTTTCTTTGTGTGTACTAAAATAATTCCAAAATATGTATTCCATGAAAAGTATGTTTAAAATAAACATATTTATTATTGCTCGCATAGCTGTCAAACCAAACAAAAATAAATACGTTTATTTTCAACACGAATATTTTTGAAATAAACGTAACATTATTTTTATTTTAAACATTGATTTCACATGACTTCAAACATGGAATACGTTTGAAATCAACCTAATTTATGTTTGTGGCCAGAACAAACTGAGTTTACGTTTAAATTTACCTCAAATATTTTTGTTACGACGATAGTTTTTTTCTGCGTGTAGCAGGGTTTTCTTGAAATGAAACAAACGCACTACATAATGCTGCTGATTTCGAGTTGCCGATGTAAGCACAGGTGTTTAACACGCAGCTCAAATAGAGAGCACAGACAAACAGACATAACACTCGCAAGTTGTTCATCGAACAAGCATTTAACGGTCAATCTAAAAGTATCGTAGTTGGTAGTACCGCCACCTGTGGCGCCCATAGTCATTTCCCTTGAGTTTGACGTTTACGCACTACCGCCATCTGTCCACAGTGTACTCAACAGATGGCGGTAATGTTTTAGTGACGATGTTTTACAATGAGAAATATTCAATGTGTTATGTCTGTTTGTCTGTGTAGAGAGGATGCCGAATAAAAAGATTTTGCCCACAATAGTCGCTCTCACTTGAAAAGATTGGAGCTTTGTAAAAGCGTTTCAAAACAGTTTTTGACAATTCTTTCGACTGAAATTGTTAGAACAGCTAGCAGCAAACGATTGTAAGCAAACCAATACTGCATATGTGTGTTCCTAAGAGAAAAAGGCTATAGAAAGATGGACACTGCTTAGGTTGCCGAGAATACGTAAAGTCCCCTATGTTGTATTGTATCTTATGCAAAAAACAAATTACATAAATATTGCATGGAAAACAAAGTTCAAACATTTTACTAAAAGTTAATGCTCTACGATCAGTTTGATAGTGTACATTGTGTCCAATATGTGCTCCTTAAGTTATTGAAGTTTGTAC
This sequence comes from Ochlerotatus camptorhynchus, assembly GCF_037179485.1. Lineage (NCBI taxonomy): Eukaryota > Metazoa > Arthropoda > Insecta > Diptera > Culicidae > Ochlerotatus > Ochlerotatus camptorhynchus. Next base: position 4,494,226 of record NW_027040506.1, on the reverse strand, counting down.
TCCTTAAGTTATTGAAGTTTTTAACAGTTTTTGATATTTTTTTTACAAAAATGTGTGATATTTTTTCAGAGTGTATTTTTTTTTCTGAAAAGCCAATTCAATTTCCAACAACTTTGTCTTATTAAATTTTGATTAAATGAGCCGTTTTCGAGCTGATTTATTAAAAAAAATATAGAATACGCCATTGTGGAAAATTAGGCGTGAGTCAAAATGGCCGAATTTCAGCACAAACCTAGTTCATTGCCCCTAGCGAACAACTATGTAATGGTTTGTGAAATTCTGAAAGGTAAAATTTGAAATTCGTTTATTTTTTCGCTATTTGGCGTGGATTTACTCAACAACATCAACAGCTGTGTTTGCATCCATGCAACTTTTTGACAATGATTATTTGGTAGCCAAAAAACAGTAAAATAAGCGACTTTCAAGTTCACACTAAGTTAAACAGCAGAATAACAGCTGTCGCGGCATCGAATATGAGATAAGAGTTATCTCAAAAATTTAAAGTAGCTTGTACCCGTTTATATTTACGAAAAATGTTACACAGAAACAAATATGCCATCAAGTGATGAATCTTCAACTACAACTAAATCATCATTTATTTCAATACGACAGATCTACTGGAACAAGCCTAACAATTTCACATTTAAAAACAAACACATGATAATGATTTACACACTTCGCCACCTCCTCCAGACTAACCCGCCACTTTCTGTTCGATCCACTTGAGCATGTGATACACTGATTGTACCGACGAAATCCTGTAATCAGCATTGGTTTGTACGTTCTCATCCTTGCTCACTCTGAACGATCTTCCGAATCCCTTGATGGCGAGCATCACGTCCTCGTCGGTGGTGTCATCGCCGGCAAAGATCACCTTCCGAGTTTCCCAGTTGCTATCGAAGCACGACTTTAGGATCAGTTCCGCCGCTAGGCCTTTGTTCCACTTGATCGGTGGTTTGCCTTCTACGGCGCAGTGCGCTTGGTTGGCCCGGTAGCCATACGATTCGATGATCTGCTTTGCTCTGGCTTCCTTTTCCGGCACGAGCTTTGGATCCACTTGCCGATAGTGGAATGTGAGCGAGACCTTTTTGTTCTCCACCCAGGCTCCGTCGTGGGCGAGCTGAAAAAATGGCACAATGGATAATAATGAGAACAAATAGCACTCGGTACCGTATTTGTCTAACATTAAGTACATTTAAAATAAAATTTAGAAAAATCAACAGTCTTCTGATTTAAAACTCAATGCATTCCTGTTGAAGGTCAAAAGATGAGCGTAAGTTAGGCCTTAACAATGTAACAATGTGAAATAGACAACCTAACAGCTCTTACCTCTTTCGTCAGTTCATCCACCATATTTCCAAAATTATCGATCATCTCCTGGGAAATCCCTTGATTTTGCCTCGTACCATCCGGATACAGTACCTCCAGCCCATGGTTACCCGAGTAGACGATATTTTTGATTCCGGCCTTTGCCTTGACTCCATCAACGTCGCGGCCGGAAATAATCGTCACAAACACCCTTCCACTGTTGGCAATGTTCTCCAGGGTCTCCTTCATCTCCGGTGTCATGGCACTGAGATTCGGATGGGAGGTAAGCTCGGCCAGCGTTCCATCAAAGTCCAAGACCAGGGCGAACTCCCTCTCGTCGCCAATGTAACTGCATTTTTTTTTCGCACATCATAAATCATCACGTTTACGTTGTAAAATAGAGCAAATCTTACCTTCCCAGATACTGATCGAAATCCTCGAGTGACATCTTATCTCCACCGCTGTCGACTTTCAAGTGACTTAGGGCTCCGACCGGTACCGTCGTATTAACGCGCTCAACTTGGCAATTAGACGACACAATCAGACAGCTTAGAAAAACACTAATCATTAACGACCGTGCGATTCTGTTAGTTGTGTTGATATTATTGTGTTTCGTCATGACGATAGTAGTTTGCTCGCGCTTGAACCACAATGCTATTATTTTCAAATAAAGGACTCTCACGGTTCTCTCTCCAAGTACGGATGGCTCGTGGATGGCTGCTGCGGAAAGTGGACCTACACAATGCTAGCTGGTGGAAGCTCAACAAGTGACTTTTGCTTGCTCAGAGAAAAATCTTAAAATTCGGAGCAGAGAGAGCGTGTAAGACGATGAGATATTCCGTTATCGCCTAGGTTTTCGCATATTATTGTCATGCTTTGATTTTTTGTTGTTGTTATAGTACCAACAACATGAGATTTCTTTAGCACGTGCAGTCACACCAGCCGTTATCAGTCTTTACTAGTAATTTCTTTGTTTTTTTTTTTATATTTAGGTCTGTGCTGATTGCTAGGAAGTCCATTCTACAGATTTGTATGTTTATGTTTCGTTTATAAGGGGCCATGCTTTAAATTTGTCCCGCCAAATTGGGGAAACAATTTCCCCGCTCCCCCCTTTTGTCACGTTTTTCATATAGAGCGGGTCATAATATTCGAAAAATGAGCTCGTAACGAATGACCTAGATCTATTCCATAATCTCATTTCAACGTTTCAACTTATGTTTGTATTTATAAACGGACGCTTCTATGGAACAATCAGAACGATTAATCGTGTAAGATACAGTAATTTCTCCATTTATGCAGCGACTAGTACGAAACTATCGATTTGAAATTGGCTCACTACTTGACTAGCCTATTGGTCCCAACCAAACGATTAACGTATCCTATTCTAGCAGGCCCAACAAGCCGCCCTGAAAAAAAAACAAAGTTGTAAATACCGAAGAAAGAAATACGGATCGGAACAATCGGCACAGACCTACGCGACGAAATAAGGACTACGATTGGAAACTCGGAACATGAAACTGCAAATTGCTCGGCTTCCTGGGCTGCGATAGGTTAATCTATGACGAACTTCAACCACGTAACTTCCAAGTCGTAGCACTGCAGGAACTTTGCTGGACGGGACAAAAGGTATGGAAAAGCGGGCATCGAGCGGCTACTTTCTACCAGAGCTGGGAACCAGCTTTGTAGTGCTGGGTAAGATGCGCCAACGCGTGATTGGTTGGCAGCCGATCAACGCGAGGATGTGCAAGTTGAGGATTAAGGGCCGTTTCTTCAACTACAGCATCATCAACGTGCACTGCCCACACGAAGGGAGACCCGACGACGAGAAAGAAGCGTTCTATGCGCAGCTGGAGCAGGTGTACGACGGCTGTTCACAACGGGACGTCAAAATCGTCATCGGCGACATGAACGCTCAGGTAGGACGGGAGGCAATGTATAGACCGGCAATCGGGCCAAACAGCCTGCATGCCGTATCGAACGACAACGGCCAACGATGCGTGAACTTTGCAGCCTCCCGGGGTATGGTAGTTCGAAGTACCTTTTGACGGCAAGTATCAATTATACAGTGGAGAGTCAGCGTAGGGAATCGGATGTAAAAATAAAATGCACTCGCGGTTACACAGATTGTAAACTATATTACAGATCACGAATATAAAAGTGGTAAAAAATGTACTTGACGGTCGATTGTTCGATCGGAGAATGATTACCTTTGTTGACACACACACATCTGCTGCGCGAGGGATCGACAGCATAGCAGGGGGTTCGGACTGGGTGTGACTACCAAGGTGAATGGATAAAGGTGAACATTGTATTTCTCCACACTCCTCCTCAATGATCAGCCGCTTCACTGATACTTCCGAGCCCCAACATATCACAGAACATCTGGTGCTTCATTGGTCCAAGGGGTTTCGTCAAAACATCCGCAAGCATTTGATCGGTCGGACAGTAGACCAACTTAATCTCCTTCTTCTCACACAGATCCTTTACGAAGTTTTCTTTCGTATCGATATGCTTCGAGCGTCGGCTCGAACGTTCAGTCTTCACGAACGCGATGCAACCCTGATTGTCTTCGTGCATCACCGTTGAACACTTTTGCTCTTCTCCTAAATCGCGTAGAAGCTGCCTCAACCATACAGTCTCTTGACAGGCTTCGCTGAGTGCCACGTACTCCGCCTCCATAGACGAGAGAGTGACAGAAGTCTGGCGGCGGCTGGCCCACGAGATTACTCCACCTGCATACGAGAACACAAATCCGGATGTCGACTTTCGGCTGCCGACGTCTCCAGCCCAATCGGAATCAGCATAGCCGATCAGCGCTTGTTCTGGTTCTCCTCCTAGTTGTAGACTGTAAGCGGCCGTCGTCTTCAAGTATCGGAGCACTCGTTTCGCGGCGTTCCAATCTGCTTCTCCCGGAGCGCTGAACTTGCGTCCGAGGATTTCAGTGCAGGCTGCGATGTCTGGACGAGCGTTGACAGCAATGTATAACAGTCCACCTACAAGACTCCGATATTTCGATGAATCTTCGAAAGCTTCACCTGAATCGTCTGTTTTCAAAAACCCAGGCTCCATGGGTGACTTCGCCGTCTTGGCATGCTCCATCCCAAACTTTGCAACCATATTCTCGATGTAGTTCTGCAAACGAATCCTGTACACTCCATCTTTTCGCTGCACCTCCATTCCGAGAAAGTGTCGAACTTCACCAAGGCATGTGAGTTCGAACTCTTCCTTCAGAGAATCGAATAGTCGTTTGACTTCTCGTTCGTCAGTTGATCCAATCAACATGTCGTCAACATAAACAAGTAGGAACACTCGAATTGTACCTACAGTCTTCACATACAGGCACGGATCAGCGCCTGATGGTTTGAATCCTCGCTTCGATAAGGCTTTGTATTTCACGACTTCATCCTGCTCGTTGCGTTTGACCTTGAACACCCACTTTGACCCCACTATCTTGCGTCCTTGGGGAGGTGGAACAAGCTCCCAGGTCTCATTACGTCGATGAGAGGCAAGCTCATCCTCCATCGCACTCCGCCATTCGGGTATCTTCACAGCTTCTCGGAAGTTTGAAGGTTCTTCTACTGCACATGCCGCGACACCTACGGCGTAATCCAACACATAGTCATCAAAACGCTTTGGCACTGCTCCACGGTTCTGCCGACTCGATCGGCGTGACGTAGCTGGAACATCTCCATTTTCTTCATCAGCTTCGTAGAATTCCTCACTATCAGCTGACTCCGCATCGCTTTTGTCCTTCTTCTCCTTGAAAGGCAGCAGCTTGATTTCATCCTCGTCGTTCTCCTCAGGACCACTGGATGCAGGACACTCCACTGAAATCGTGCCATTGCCAACCCTAATAAAAAATAACCATAAACGAACGATAACCCAAATCATTGAACTATTCCACAAATGGTTTGGATGATACCCAGAACACGTCGTTAAGCAAATTAACCATACAATTTTTATTAGGGAAGCTCGATGAACCTGGCGTCTCGGCTCACAGTTATCCGATCCGTCTCATGGTCTACGAAACGGTAACCTTTATGCTCCATAGAGTAGCCCACAAACGTAAGCTTTCGCGCCTTGCCTTCCATTTTCCCTCGCTTCGCCTCTGGAATGTGTACGAAAGCATCGCTGCCAAACACTTTCAGGTGACCTACTTCGGGCTTACGATTCCACCACAGCTCGTATGGCGTTTTCTGGACGGATCTGGACGGTAGACGGTTCTGCAAATAGGTTGCGGTAAGCGTCACCTCACCCCAGAAGCGCTTCTCAAGGCCAGAGTCGAGTAGCATACAGGTGGCCATCTCGGTGAGTGACCTGTTTTTACGCTCAGCCACGCCGTTCTGTTGTGGCGAATAGGGGGTGGTGAATTGTGGTTTGATCCCTTCCACGCGGTAGAAGTTTCGCAGCTGATTGTTGTCGAATTCTCCGCCTCCATCAGAGCGGATAACCTTCGGCTTCCGGCCGTGCAGGGTTTCAACCCATCGAACATACTCCTTGATGCTCTCAGCTGCTTCCCACTTGTTCTTCAGGAGGTACGTCACCGTAAATCGACTGTAGTCATCGATGATGTTCATTACATATCGGTTGCCGCTCGGGGTGGCGGTGTTCATCGGGCCACACAGGTCGGTGTGCACGATGTCCAGGATTCCAGTCGATTTCCGCTCGGTGACGGCAGGAAAGGGAGGCCGAGCTAATTTCCCCTCCATACAACATTCACATGTAATTCTCAAACCACAATCGCTTACCTTCATACCTATTGCAAGGTTCTCCTTCACAATGCGCTCTGTCGCAGCCCAATCACGGTGGCCGAAGCGCCGATGCCACTGGTGCTGACAGTTCTCCCGATGCTGTTCGGTGGTTACCTTGAGTGAAGTCTCCGCAAGCCTCAGTCGGTACAGGCCTCCGTAACGACTACCAGATGCCACAACGACTCCCTTTGGATCCACGATCCTGCACTTTTCGTCGTCGAAACTCACGTTCAATTTCTTCTGTGCCAGCTTAGCAACTGAAATCAAACTGATCGACAGACCGGGCACAAACTTCACTTCACTTATGTATATCTTCATTACATCGTCTTCACCGTCTACACCGTAGAGAACACCACAGCCTTCACCTTGGATCTGCGTTTTCTTCCCATCCGCCAAGGTGATCCATCCACCAGCGAACTCCTTCAGCGACGTGAAGAACGAGCGGTCGTTCGTCATATGCGCACTCGCACCGCTGTCGATGATCCAGCACGCATTTTTGTTCCCAACAGTGAACGCAACATATTTGTTATCACCGTGGGCGGCCTTCGCTTTAGCACTTTCTTTTTCTTCTCTTCTGTATCTCGGTGCACTTTCACTGTCTTTCTTCGACGCCAACAGTTTTCTACAGTTGCGCCGGATATGGCCGGGCTTCTTACAGAAGTGGCACACTCGCTTCTCGCCATAAACACTTTCCGCGGAACGCATCGCTTTCTCACTTTTCGAGGCACTACCACTACCACCTTCCCGTTCCAGCCGCCGATGGTACTCGTCCATCAGCCTGGATTTGACGACATCCAACGAAATGTCATCATCTGATCGACTGTCGAGAGCCGTAACAAGATTGTCGAACGATGGAGGAAGGCTTCGCAAAAACATACAAATCTTCGTGTCTTTGTCTAATTCCGTTCCGGCTGCGTCAAGCCGCTCGAAAAGATCGTCCACTTCAAGCAAATGCTGCTCGAGATCACCGTGATCCGGCATATTCATCGCACACAGTTTCTTCAAGAGAGAAACACGAACCGAGCGAGTGGCCTTCTGGTGGTAATCTTTTAACGCATTGAACGCATCACGGGCATACACACTTCTCTTCACCAGCGACAGCTGGCTGTCTTCCAGCATCAACATCAACGTAGCTTTTGCTCGACGGTCGGCAGTTTTCCACTTCTCACTTTTCTCCTCCGGAATTTCTTCGGCAACTGCGTGCCACACATCTTCACGGGAAAGCAGATTCTCCAGGCGGACTTTCCACGTCTGCCAGTTTGTGCCATTCAATTTGGCAATGGTGAACCGCGGGTCAACCATTTTTCCACAAACTATTCACTTTTTCTGCTTGAACAAGTTTTGTTTACGTTTTCACTCACAGACCGTTCGCGATAGCACACTTCTTTTTCTTCACCTCTTCGTTACACTCGAGGCGGAACACAAATCAAAATGGCTCTACCCGGCCAAAGATTTTCCCGGACAAAAAAAAACTTTTCACACCGATTCCGCTGGGCCCATAACCTGACGGCAAGTCTCAATTATACAGTGGAGAGTCAGCGTAGGGAATCGGATGTAAAAATAAAATGCACTCGCGGTTACACAGATTGTAAACTATATTACAGATCACGAATATAAAAGTGGTAAAAAATGTACTTGACGGTCGATTGTTCGATCGGAGAATGATTACCTTTGTTGACACACACACATCTGCTGCGCGAGGGATCGACAGCATAGCAGGGGGTTCGGACTGGGTGTGACTACCAAGGTGAATGGATAAAGGTGAACATTGTATTTCTCCACACCTTTTTCCCCCGCAAGGATATCCACAAAGCCACCTGGAGATCACCTGACCAACACACAGAAAACCAAATCGATCACGTTCTAATGGACGGGAAATTCTTCTCCGACATTATCAACGTCCGCACTGCGGTACGAACATAGATTCGGACCACTACCTAGTTGCAGTATGCATGCGCTCAAAACTCTCAACGGTGCATAACACACGTCGAAGTCGAACGCCGCGACCCAACATTGAGCAACTACGGGACGCCGGAGTTGCCCAGGACTACGCGCAGCAACTGGAAGTTGCACTACCCACGGAAGAGCAGCTTGGCGCAGCTTCTCTTGAAGATGGCTGGAGGGACATCCGTTCAGCCATAGGTAGTACTGCTGCAGTGGCACTAGGTACTGCAATCCCGGACCGAAGAAATGACTGGTTTGACGGCGAATGCAAACTGTTAGTAGAGGAGAAGAATGCAGTACGGGGGAGAATGCTGCAACACCGCACGAGATTGAATGTGGAGCGATACAGACAAGCGCGGAACAGACAAAACTCGGTTTTCCGAAGGAAGAAGCGTCAGCAGGAAGACCGAGATCGCGAGGCGATGGAAAATCTGTACAGCGTAAACGACACACGGAAGTTCTACGAGAAGCGAAATAGTTCGCGCAAACGCTACGTGCTATATGTGCAAGGACTTGGACGGTAACCTTCTCACGAACGAGTGTGAGGTGATTGAGAGCAGCAGAAAACGAAGGTGGCACGTCAACAGACCTTGGAGTACGCGCAGAAGACGACAGGCTACCGGCCCCAGATTTTCAAGAAGTTGAGGAGGAGATCGGTCGGCTGAAGAACAACAAAGCAACTGGTGTAGATCAACTACCAAGTGAGCTATTGAAATACGGTGGTGAAGCACTGGCTAGAGCGCTGCACTGGGTAATTGCCAAGATTTGGGAGGAGGAGATATTACCGGAGAAGTGGATGGAAGGTGTCGTATGCCCAATCTACAAAAAGGGCGACACTGCTGAGCGCCACCTACAAGGTACTCTTCCAAATTCTATGCCGCCGTCTGTCACCATATTCAAGAGAGTTCGTGGGGCAATACCAGACGGGATTCATGGGTACCCGCGCTACCACGGACCAAATTTTTGCGATTCGGCAGGTTCTGCAGAAATGCCGCGAATACAACGTGCCCACACATAATTTGTTCATTGATTTCAAATCCGCATACGACACAATCGATCGAGATCAGCTATGGCAGATTATGCACGAGTACGGACTTCCGGATAAACTGACGCGATTGGTCAAGGCGACGATGGATCGAGTGATGTGCGTTGTTCGAGTATCGTGGACACTCTCGACTCCCTTTGAATCTCGAAGGGGGTTACGGCAGGGTGATGGACTTTCGTGTCTGCTGTTCAACATCGCGTTAGAAGGTGTGATCAGAAGAGCTGGGATAGACACGAGTGGCACGATATTCAGGAAGTCCATCCAGCTCCTTGGCTTCGCCGATGATATTGACATTATGGCACGGAACTTTGAGATGATGGCGGAAACGTACATCAGACTGAAAGCTGAAGCTAGACGGATTGGACTTGCCATCAACGCATCAAAGACAAAATACATGAAAGCAAGAGGTTCTAGGGAATACAATGTTAGCCTCCCACCCCGAGTTCAGATTGACGGTGACGATATCGAGGTGGTCGATGAGTTCGTGTATTTGGGCTCACTGGTGACCGCCGAAAATGATACCAGCAGAGAAATTCAAAGACGCATTATGGCAGGGAATCGTGCCTACTTTGGACTCCGGAGGACGCTCCGGTCGAATAAAATTCGCCGCCGCACGAAGTTGACTGTCTACAAGACGCTGATTAGACCGGTGGTCCTTTACGGCCACGAGACCTGGACTATGCTCGTGGAGGACCAACGCGCCCTTGGTGTTTTCGAACGGAAGGTGTTGCGAACCATCTACGGTGGAGTGCAGATGGATGACGGAACGTGGAGGAGGCGAATGAACCACGAATTGCACCAGCTGCTGGGAGAACCATCTATCGTCCACATTGCAAAAATTGGGCGACTACGGTGGGCTGGGTACGTCGTAAGAATGCCGCACGACGACCCAGTGAAAATGGTTCTAGAAAGCGACCCAACAGGAACAAGAAGAAGAGGCGCGCAGCGGGCAAGGTGGATCGACCAAGTAGAAGGTGACCTGCGGACCCTTCGCAGACTACGAGGCTGGCGAACTGTGGCCATGGATCGAGTAGAGTGGAGACAACCCGGGGGCAACTTGACAACTCCAGTATATTGCCTGTGTACCCCGACAATTTGGTGCTGGTGGTTCTGTCAAATTCACAGGTTTCAGAAGTGTAATCTGAATAGGGCGAATGCAGAAATGATGTACAGTAAATAAAAGGTTTAAAATTCATCTTATTGTCGCACGCCCCCCAAACTGGAACGCGCATGTGGTCCACGTTAATTCCGACGTCAAAACTAACATTAGTGACATAGGAAGTGCAGTGATGCCAGCGAGAAATGTCATTTTGATTTTCTCAATTCATAATCAGTTTATGAAACTTTTTTATGTAGTTTCGTATGTCTTTGAGCAGAACAGAACCAAATGCTTAAACATATGATTTGTAAAACGAAAATATGTGATTGTCATCGAATTAATCGAAACAAATGAGAATTGAGCGCGGATACTTTCGGTGATAGCCATGCTATTGCTATTATTGATATTGTGGCCAGATTAGTGAAGTTAGGTGAGGTTGATCCGATAATCTGACTGTCCAATCAATACAAAATAATGTTACCAACCTAACATTGTAAAAAATCTCCATAAGAGACCGTGATGTCGGAATATCGAGTCGTCGGATTAACGAGACCCGGAGTGGGGGGATACCATAGAGGTAACTCTAAGACTAGTAGGTCCCGAAATAACGTGCTCAACTTTTTGGTTCAGCTCTGGTACTATCTTCGGTCCCAAGCTAATCGATTCACCCCTCGAAACATAGGAAAATCCAATAACCCCTCATTTTATCTGTCAAACTTTCATAGTATATCAAAACAAACATTGTGTTGTACTAGAATTTCGACTAGAATGGGGCACGTTAATCGTTTGCTTGGGACCAATAGGCTAGTCAAGTAGTGAGCCAATTTAAAATCGTTAGTTTCGTATTGATTGTTGGGGATACCAACAATCAATACGAAACTAACGATTTTAAATTGGCTCACCACTTTAGTAGCCTATTGGTCCCAAGCAAATCGATTACGTACCCTATTCTAGTCAAAATTCTAGTACTACACTATGTTTGTTTTGATTCGCTATGAAAGTTTGACAGATTAAATGAGGGGTTATTGGTTTTTCCTATGTTTCGAGGGGTGATTCGACAAGCTTGGGACCGAAGATAGTACCAGAGGTGAGCCAAAAAGTTGAGCACGTTTCTTCGGGACCTACTTGTCTTAGAGTTACCTCTATGGGGATACCAACAATCAATACGAAACTAACGATTTAAAATTGGCTCACCACTTTAGTAGCCTATTGGTCCCAAGCAAACGATTAACGTACCCTATTCTAGTTGAAATTCTATTACTACACTATGTTTGTTTTGATTCGCTATGAAAGTTTGACAGATAACATCAGGGGTGTGTGGATTCATGCAGAACATGCAGGGGTGAGTGAAATAGCTTGGGACTGCTTGGGACCGTTGTTCTGGTACTGAGTGAGCCAAAAATAATAATGATTTTCTTCGGGACCCAGTGGTCTTAGAGTTACCTCTATGGGGATACTGTGTACGCAACTAGTACTGCAAAATGTACAATTTGAGGTACTTGCTTAAAATAGTACAACGTTAGTACAACGGTGTACTTTGTACGTCTGTCCAAGACATTAAATGCATTTAAGCTAAAAATGTTGTATTTTATTCAATATGACTAATTTTCAATTTCAGCCTCTCAAACTTTTTAATTTATTTACCCCGTAAGAAAAACACGGGCAAGTAAACATTCGGTCAGTGGCAAGCCTTCATCGCACAGCTATGCTAGAAGCAATAATCTGAAGGCTGATCAAATTCAAGAGCAAAAAACAACTGAAGAAACCAAAGTATTTGTATTGCCATTCGATGATAAAAGAAGATGAATCGGTTTAATTTGTATGGATTTATTTCATTTCACCACGAAAATCATAAATTCGCTCTTTTCATATGGCATTCTTGCCTGTTGTATGCCGTCCACACATGGTGAAGCAAAAATTTGGTTTCCCATAGAGAAATACCGTTGCGGTGGTGAAGGACAATCCCTCTGTTTGCGTTGTGTGGCGACATCTACGATTTGCAAGTGGGTACGTGAAACTAAGGTTATCTGTCACCTTGCCGGGGACTTGAGTGGAGACGACTTCTTCGGACAGCAGAGGACAACAAGGCCTTAGCCTGATTGGTAAGTAAGTATTCTAGTCGGAATTCTAGTACTACACTATGTTTGTTTTAATTCGCTATGAAAGTTTGACAGATAAAATGAGGGGTTAGTGGATTTTCCCATGTTTCGAGGGGTGCATCGATTAGCTTGGGACCGAAGATAGTACCAGAGCTGAGCCAAAAAGTTGAGCACGTTTCTACTAGTACCATAGAGGTAACTCTAAGACCAGAAGGTCCCGAAGAAACGTGCTCAACTTTTTGGCTCAGCTCTGGTACTTTCTTCGGTCCCAAGCTAATCGATGCACCCCTCGAAACATAGGAAAATCCACGAACCTCTCATTTTATCTGTCAAACTTTCATAGCGAATCAAAACAAATATTGTGTAGTACTAGAATTTCGACTAGAATGGGGTACGTTAATAGATTTGATTGGGACCAATAGGCTAGTCAAGTAGTGAGCCAATTTTAAATTCTTAGTTTCCACCGGTTGCTAGTACTTAGAGTTACCAACAATCAATACGAAACTAACGATTTTAAATTGGCTCACTACTTGACTTGCCTATTGATCCCAAGCAAACGATTAACGTACCCCATTCTAGTCGAAATTCTAGTACCATAGAGGTAACTCTAAGACTAGAAGGTCCCGAAAAAACGTGCTCAACTTTTTGGCTCAGCTCTGGTACTATCTTCGGTCCCAAGCTAATCGATTCACCCCTCGAAACATAAGAAAATCCACTAACCCCTCATTTTATCTGTCAAACTTTCATAGCGAATCAAAACAAACATTTGTAGTACTAGAATTTCGACTAGAATGGGGCACGTTAATCGTTTGCTTGGGACCAGTAGGCTAGTCAAGTAGTGAGCCAATTTAAAATCGTTAGTTTCGTATTGATTATTGGTTCTACCATTTGTGTTGTGTAAGAGAGACGAGAGTAGAGCATGAGAGCACGAAAACAAACAAACTTTCACGCACGACAACGAAGCGAGTGTAGTAAAAAAATGTCAACTGTTTCAACCCCTGCTCTGGAGTTCTCCTTTATTTTTTTGCTAACCTGGTTAAAATGTTTACATTTAATTATCTTAAAGATAAATCGTGCAGCTCAAACCTTTGTATGGGTAAGAGGTAGGACCATCATCATCATCATACTCTGAAGTTCTTCTCAGAATTAAGTTCTTGTCAGAACTACTCTGAACTTCTCATAAAACCTACTCTATGAAGTTCGATGAAGTTTTCAACATCATACATAAGATTATTGGTGGCCATATTAAGTACTCAGGACCACACTGGACAGACATGCTACTCTGAAACTCTCCACAGAAATACTTTGAAGTTCTCCTCAGAACTACTTTCAAATTCTCCTCAGAACTATTTTGAACTTCTCCTCATGACTACTCTGAAGTTTTCCTCAGAATTACTTTGAACTTCTCCTCAGAACTACTCTGAATTTCTCCTCAGAACAAAGTTCTCATCAGAACTACTCTGAAGTTCTCCTTAGAAATAATTTCTCATCAGAACTACTCTTAAGTTCTCCTAAAACTAACTCGAGAACTTCGATGAAATTTTCAATATTTTTCTACGAAGTTGTATGAATATTCTCTTGAAGATCTTTAAACTTTCCCGATAGTCGGGACTTCCCTAAAGATATCTTTGCTCCTCAGAAGTTATTTAAACTTTTCAATAAATTAGAGTTCTCTGGACTTCCCTAGAATTCACGGAACTCTCCTTAAACTCCTGCAGTTTTCCTGATATTGAAAATTCTTCTCCGAATGGTACTTCTTCAAAGTGCTCCCAAATTGTTTGAAGTTAATGCAAATTCAGAGACGATCACTGAGCTTTGGAGAATTTCAAAGTCCCTTGAATATTTTTACAAGAATTCAGATTAATTATTCAAAAGACCTTCTACTGGTCAACTATTCAATCAGATAATCCCTCACAATTTTTTTCACTATGTCAGCTGAACCAGAGATTATTCAAATAACCGTATGACTAAATGACGATTAGCTAGTTTGAAGATCTCCACCTGATTGAAAGTGCAAGAGACAACTCTCGGATATGATGCCTTCAAGTAGATCAATTATTATTCTGAAGGTTTCGGACTGATAAAAAATCAATGACGTCTCGTAAGCATTCTTTTAAGATGCAAGCTAGACCGGGGATCAGTGTTGGAAAAGTTCGCGATATTTCACGAAGTTCACCAAGGGAAAAGTTCATGAGTCATAGTGAGTTTTCGCGAACTTTTCCATCACTGCCGGATTATTCAAAATACCTCCAGATGATCGAAAATTCATGTTTTTTTTAAGTAGCGGAAAAGGTTCTAATTTTAGCCTATGGATCTACGATTGGGCCCAACGCTAAAAATCTGCCTTTTATCAATTTTATCTAGATGAACGCGTTATTATGACTGTAATAATGTATATATTTTGGTCGCTATTGAAAATTTAATCGATTGCTGAATTTATGTATGGGCCCAAATTAGGGGCATTTAGGCCGACATTACATCCATTTCCCCTAAGGAATAAAGGATACCCACACTCCCAAAAATTTTTAGCCTTTTGTCAGTCGGCCCAACTAACGAATGAAATTCGTTTGTTGGGTCGAGGTGGTGGCCCAACCAGCGAATTTCGACTGTATAGTGGAATTAGAAGATAGTTTTGATTCAGATATTCTGAAGAGGGTTCCATGATTCTATGGAAACTTTCAACAGGATCTACATCGTAGCAATGACACGTCACTTCAAATCGAAATTACGTCTGAGGCAAAGTTGTAGGGAAAAATAAAGTCAGATGAAATTATAATAAAACAGATGAAATTATAATAATAAAAAAAAATTCGTAAAAATCTTACGACTCAAACACCGAATCCCCCTTGATTTACGTTCTCGCTCTCTGAACCGAGTGCAACCGCGCACCGGGAACGTTTAGCGTTTCGAGAAACGTCATCAAAATTTTTGTGCAGCTGTGGCACTGTCAAAATTCTCTGCGACTGGGATGTGTGCGTATGTGCTTATATTTACTCAATTTCGTGCAAGCAATATATAGAAGTTCGATTACGGATTTAAAATCCCACAAACCAAGTGCTTCGCTGTTCCCTCACGGCATCGGACAATCCGACCGCGGAGAGTTGCAACCGTAGCGCGGGATTGTTGCCAACCGGTTCACCATGGGCACCAACGTGAGTCGCCACGAAGATCTATCGGAGAACGAGTATCTGATGCGATTTGTTGGCAAGGAGCATATTCCGGCGTACAACGATGATTTCTGGAACAGCTTCCTGCAGTATCACATCAATCTGCCGACCAATAGGTGAGTGGAGAATGGAAGAATGTTTCAAGAACGGCTTATCAATTGTTGCGACAGGCTCTGTTATCAGCATTCCAATGAAGACATCTGTTTTGTGTTCAGTGACTGTTCATTCGAGGAAGATGATTTTTGTTTTGTCATATATCTTTTCAGCCAGGAACAGCTGAGTTTGGATTCGAGGCTGGAATCTCTCTGCCAGAGTTTCATCAGTCACAATCTTTCGACCGGGAACTTTGGATCGCTGATAAATGTTTACCTGGTGAAGGTTTCCGAACTGTTAGCCTTATCCGATGCGGAGAGGTAAAATCCATTGATCTGGAAGAATAGCAAATATGTTTCACATGTTTCGATATTTCCAGTACGGTTCACATCTGGCAGGCATTCAATGCTCTGTTTATTATTCGCTGCTTGATCAAGTATATGATTGAGACAGGCTCGGAATATCAGCTGCTGCAGCACTTTGAGGCATTGCCCATCCAGGAGAGTCAGGAGCAGGAAGAATCCGATCAAGCAACAGAAACTAGCAGCGATGTGGCGGTTAATATTGATCCGAAGGTGATTGCAGATACAAAGGCTGCCGTAGCCAAGCTGGTTGATGGAACCAAATTTGAGACGTTTCTCGAAGCGCTGGTTAACATTATTGTTGTGATACCTGTCAAGTAAGTGCTGTGTCTGAATGTTGATCCAGTCATTGTAATACATTGAGCTTGATTTTTATTTCTATGCAGAGAATTCACATATCATTTGCATTTGGAAGCGGTAAATTGTTTGATAGTCTTACTGTCTGTGAGTCAATTCTCCCAACAGAGGACGGATAAATCTACCATCTTCAAGTAAGTTCCGATATTAATGTGTTTTCCTTGAATTTGAATACGATTTATATGAAACTTTTTGTTGCAGAACTATCTACAAATGTCAGCACGCGAACACGTTGATGAGTGCCCTGCTGCACTTTCTCAGTCGTATGACACAGGCCCCATCGACGATGTTCGGTTTCGGCAGTGGTGGTTCGTTCGTGTTCGGCATTGCGGAATCTTTGTGGTCCATTTTGACATTCTCCCGAAAGCAACCGGACATTCTATCTGCTCACGATTTACCCTCGGCATTCAAGGACCATTATCCGTTGGCCAATCAGAGTCTGCTGTTGATCCTGATACTGGCCAACCATTATACCACGAAGGACAACCCATACCGGGCAAGTCTTTTCGGTTGTTCCGATTCGCAAGGTAGTGTGTGTGGTGAAGAATTTCTTCGTTCGAACTGATCGCTTGAATGGTTCAATAATTTCAGCAGATTCTGCGAAAGATGAGGTGGCGACATTCAAAATCGACTTTTCTTCCCTGTACAATACGCTGTGCCGAATTGTGACGATTGACCAGGCGACGTTACTGCTCTATCTGCTGCTGCATCGAAACCAACGATTCTACAAGTACGTCATGGCGCAACAGAATCTGCAGCAACTGGTGAGTGGGTTTCCAGTTTTTTTTAGAGCGTATTTAAAATAAATTTAGACATTACAGGGGAAAGGGCGCTAATGCTGACGTGGAATCCTAAGATTAGGCTTATCGATAAATATCCCCAGATATGCCAATTACAATTTTACCTATTCAAACTAACGGGATTCTACGGTACAGTTGAGACGTTTTAACTGGTAGAAAAATAGACTGTATTTTGATATTGAAGTACATTTCCAGTGAACGCATAACTGTCCCATGGTACAACACATAAATTTCGAAAATAAAATAGCATGTCGATTCGTGTCACCTGAATATTGGACGCATATTTTTCCCACTAGAAAAAAATTTAGTGGAACTTATTCGATTTGTATTTTTTCGAATTTTCATTAGGGCGAACGGTTTTTGTAGATAATGACTTCTACCGCCAATTACTCACAAATAAAAGCTCACTCCTGCTAATAATCGAGGCCAGCTGGTAGAGGAAACGTTCCTCTACCTGATGGTGTCGTTAATTTGCTGTATGAACTTTTATTCCCGAGAAATCGATGGCTAAAGCAATTGTTTGCCAAAACAATTACGTCCTTTTAAAATTTTGGCACTGGTGTTTATGTAGTATTCCAAAAGTACGAATTATGGCGTTAAGCATTGAAATCTCAAAATTGTCGAAATGCCTCATGGGATCGACAGTACAGCAATGACCCAATTTTGTCAGCTCTCTTTTTGAAAATCTTTTCTAGTGTTCCTCGTTACCCATGCACTTTTTCATTGGTCTTATTGTACCAAAGTATACCTTAAATATCCTCCTTGGAGATGAGTGAAAAAGATATGGAATTACTGTTATGTTAAAAAGTTTGATGCACGGAGGGCTGGCAACATTGGGTCGCTACTGTATTTACCTAACTATTGTTTTTTAGAAAAGTTATTAGGCCGGAACAAATAGATACTATTGCTTTTGTCACACCACATTTGAATGGACGATTACTAAAATCAAAAAATCATTAAAACATGAAATAAGGAGTTAATCCAAAGTATATTTCAACCCGTTTGCATTATTTTTAAGTATGGGATCCACTAACATGCTTCTCAACAACGAGATTCAAATGCAAACATACAGAAACAAATCAATTTTCCGAATTTTCAAAAAGGTATGTTGGTAAATTTTGAAATTGAATATATGGTAAACTCCAAGACTGTAACAAATAAAAGAGATCTCTAAAATTGTTTCAGCTTCAACATTTGAAATGTTTTCTAAATCTCTGAGTTTTAAAACATTCTGAGGGGCGACCACATGGAGTATAATCCATTTTTTTTTTTTTACTTGAGCGCTATCCTCCCCTCTTTAACTTATCCACATGGTTATTAGGGTGGGTCATTATGATCATTTTTTTCAGAACAATAATTTTTGAATTCCATTTGGGGTACCAAAAAACTGTGCAAAATTTGGGGACGCTTGGTTGCAACCCGGGTTTCCGCATTTCTTTTGACATCTGTATGGAAATTAATATGGGCAAACCTACTTTTGCTGATTTGCTCATTATGGCCTATGGATCTAAGATTGGGCCCATCGGTAAAAAGCTGCTATTTATCAATTTTATCTAGATGAACGCGTTATTTGGACGGTACTAATGGCTTATAATAAAAAATATTTTTAAATGCGTTTAAAATATGCTTTTTTGGTAGATAAAAACAACAGCAAGTAACCCAAGCGTTTTCAGGACATGGCAATCACTCTTAAAGAAACAGCTTTACAATCAAATACATTGAATGTTGAAGTTTAACACTTACTTAATTTTTCATTTTAATAAAGTTAAACAAAACTTACTTATTTTGAATAAGTCAACGATCTACAAATATTCAATGTCTTGAAGTTTCGTATTCCATGCACAAGTTCAAGATATAGAAAATTTACAAAATACCAGCATTGAAGAAAAAAAATAAATGATTTATTTTAAGTTTAGAGGTCTTCATTGCAGTCCCATTAACTTCACAACAATTGTAGGAACTTTGGAGAAGTTCTGAGGAATGAAAGGAAAAGCTGAAAATTCCAGTGAACTTCCGTAAACAAACTGCGGGAACATAAGGGAACTTACTGAAAGCTTTAAGAACCTCAAAGCGGTCCTATTAGCATCCGAAAATTTTCAGGAACTTTTATGAAGTTCCTAGAATTTCAGAGAACTTCACAGGTGTCAAGCGAGAATTATAGTAAACTTTATGGACATTGTGCAAATTTTTAAGATGTTCTAAGCACCTCAGAAAAGCTAGATCTAGAAATCTTTGGGGAAATTCACATCTTAAGAGCAGTTCCCGTAACTTAGGTCCAAACTGTTGGAGCAGTTTAAAGAGCTATAATCGTAAATTTCCTGTAAACCAGAGTAAGAGGTAAGAGTACTTACCTGTAAACCTGCAAACCATCACAGAAGTCTAGAGAATTTCAGGGAGCAAAATCGAGATCTTCAATAGAATTAATCCTAATGTCGAGCAGTTTTGAGGTGACCTTCTACCAGTGATTTTCAGAAAGTGAAATAATAAATTCCAGGATTTTCTAGCTTGGTATATATAAGACTTTATTGTTACAAGGTTCTAAAAGAAATTTCTTCAAAATATTGTTCCACGGCAAAGTTAGAGTGGTAGGAAACGTCATTTTAAACTGCTCGAATGATGTGATCCATTGAGAGCTATAGGAAAGTTTCGAGGACATCACGACATATCAGAGAATCAAAGGGCAGCTCAAATAATTTCAAGGAAATTGTAGAAACCTTAAAGAAATTTCAAGAAACTCCGGTAATTTCGGGAAACTTCTGCAAAGCTCCGAGAGAATTTCTGGAACGTGATAAAAAATATATGAAAATCCGGAAAACTTGAGAGCATTTTTGATTAAAGACTTCAAGGCAAATCAATTATTTTAAGTTAAGTTGCGGGTTCTTAAAAATATTGAAAAATTCAGGGCAGTCTATTTTAAAGAAATTCAGTAATCGTTTTGGCAGTT
Source organism: Ochlerotatus camptorhynchus (assembly GCF_037179485.1). NCBI lineage: Eukaryota > Metazoa > Arthropoda > Insecta > Diptera > Culicidae > Ochlerotatus > Ochlerotatus camptorhynchus. Next base: position 4,474,257 of record NW_027040506.1, on the reverse strand, counting down.
TTAATAACACCAGGAAAGTCTAGACTCTTGAAAAAGTTTTAAATTAGTGTCCATAATTTAAGGGAAGTTTCATGAACTGCAGAAAAATCTTGAGAACTCATCAATTAATTATTTCGTTCCATGAAAAATTGCGGGCGCACAAAAGTTCCAGAAATTTACAGAGGTCTTCAGAAACATTTCGAGAACTTCATAGAAATCTGTGGAGCTTAAGCTGAAAATCACCGAACTTCATGAATTTTTATGAACACTTGCTGAGTGTGCCAACGGCGCCGGTGGTGTAGTGGTAAGCGTGATTATTTCTCACCCCAGCAGGCCTGGGTTCAATCCCAGTCGGCGCCGCCGGGATGTTCTGAGGCATAACATCTCTGATCACGCCTTCCTTCAGATGGGAAGCAAAGCCGTTGGTCCCCGGTTCATGAGTTGATGGGTCGATAGGTAGGGTTCCAGGTGTGGGAGCTGCCTTCCTGGCACGTCGGTAGCATTGGCGCTCAGCACGGAAAACAAGATCGACGGAAAAAACAAACCAAAGGAAAAAAAAAAAAAAAAAGCTGAGTGCCCGGCGTTGCTCGGGATTCAATATTAGTTTGAGTTTATCGCCAATTAAAAATTATTTTGAACGTAGCCCTCCCCCCCCCTCTTATCTAAGGGGCTACCCCCTATGACCTCCACATGCCAAATTTGGTTCCATTTGTTTGATTAGTTCTCGAGTTATGCAGAAATTTCTGTTTCATTTGCATGGGAGCCCCCCTTTATAGAGGGGGAGGGGTCTCGAACTATCATAAGAACCTTTCCCTGCCCCAAAAACCACTGCATAAAAATTTTTCCGCCGACAGAAGTTCATTTTTATATAAGCGGGAGCATTTGAAAAAAGTTTAGTAAGCTAGAGTAATTTCTGGGGGAGGTCAGTTCCATTAGTTTAAGAAAAATCGTAGGAAATTTAAATCAGTTTCCAGATTTTCAGATAACTTGAGAGAGTTCACTGAAGCTTAAACAGTTTTAGGACGGTTCAATTAAATTCAGCGCAGTACAACAATTCATGAGACTGCAAAAACTTTAGAGAGAAGTTCAGAAAAGAACAGATAACTTCAGAGCAGTTCCGTAAACATTAGAGAAATCACAGACATTTTAAAGAAGTTTAGATAACTTTAGTGAACCGTTGAACCTTTAGAGGAGATTCATGACCGTTAGGGAAGTTTAAGAATTTTATGAGAAGTATTGTACGCAGCGTTCCCAGGTCATATTCAGAAAAATCTGGACCAGTCAAAATATAAAATCTGGAAAAATCTGGAATGTTCCAAAAAATCATGTTTTTAACATAATGCTATTGAAATCAAAGTGATGTGTCAATCTCATCTGAAATTTATTCAAAGTCCACCATAATGTTTATGAAATCCATGTTTTAAAAAATATATAAAGCCAACTTGTTAGCATTGCTAAAATCATCCAAAAGTTAAGAAAAGTATTGACACAGTGTTCCCAAAAAGTTTAAATAGCCATTCCGCAGCATATCAAAATTGATTTAAATTTTTGGTAAAATACTGCAGAAAATATTTTTAGGATTCTGAACCAGCAAAGAGTCAAGCAACTCGATTTAGCCCTTACTATTTGATGCAGTACCAGAATATGTCTTAAAGATTTTATTAGTTCTATATAATTCTAATATTACTCTGTGATTGATCAGACTTCCAATTTCATTCTTGACATCATTCAACTCACAACACTCGGTAGACCAGTAGGCAATTTTATTTCAAGCTAAAATTCTCCTGGCTGAAGTGAGAATCAAAGCCTAACATCGTGGTACTCACGCACAGCTTACCTAAACTACGGGTTACTCCACATGACCATTACAAAGAATTTTATGCCAAAGAATAATATTGTTATACAACTAAAATGAAAGTCTGCAGGTGTCATTTTTGAAGTATCAGGATCTTGAAATGATTCTAAATTCAGAAATTTATATTTTTCCTGGGTCCCAAATCATGAAATTTTTTGTTAGTCTGAATGTACTTCATTTACAGAGTTCAATGTTAATCATCCTAGAATTTCATCATACTTCTATTCTGGATTCCCCTAAACTAATCATGATAATATCCAAACTTTTCAGTAACATTCTAATAGTGCTTAGCATTATCTCTTGTAATCTCTTATAAATCGCTCTCTGATTCTGCAATTCCCTCAAACTTGTAATAATTTCCAAGAATTGGCATAATTTTTCTCTATGAAATTCCCTTAGAATGTTCTTAATAATTTCCTTGGTACGCTCTTCAGAATGACCGTCACATTCTTCTGAGACTTATCCTCTTCAATATACTCTAAGTACTGTGCCAAAATAGCATTGAAAGTCTCCCAGAAATTGCCAGATTTCTTAAAACTTGATAAAACCTAATCTCCATAGAAAAATTGGACAGAATTCCATTGAAATTATTCTCATGATTCATATCAGCATTCTCCTTAAATTTCATCTTAAGAATTTTCTATGATTTCTCTTCCAAATTCTAACTATTTGCTTTCTTCACAAAATCTCCATACAATTGTCATCAGAGATTGCAAAAGACAATTTATACAGTCTTCACTTCAATCAAAGATTGCACAGAATTACCTTAACATTCTAAAATCTAGGGCAATTCAGAATTCTAAAGTATTTCAGACTGCTAAAGTAACTCAATATTCACAGGTACTTTAAAACTCTATTTACAAATCTAATTAATTATCCTCAAACATATCACGAACATACTTCAAAGTTCTGGTGGTTGTCTAGATTCAAAAGCCTTGCTAATTTTCCAAAGCTCAATTATTGTTTTCAATCCTGAACAGTTTTCGATTTCGCTAAATTCCAAAATTATGAAATTTCCTCCATATTGAAATATTGATTTTTTTAAATCCAGGATTCAAAAAAAAAAAATATAGCCAATCTAAACAAAAACACAAAACAAATCCTGGCTCGATAGTTTAAAAAATTAGAGGATTTTTTACAGCCAATATTGTTTAGAAAATGTCTCAATTTTCAATATGCTGCAACCCATTGCAAACATGTTGTAACATTCCCATGTATGATGTTGCAGTAATGTCCAACGTTGATGGCCTTTAGTAATTAAAGTAGTAAGTTTGGCTTTTTATATTTCGATTAGAGGGTCCATTAATTGCAGTGATATTTATAAAGCAACACGTTTTAAAAATCTGGGAAAATCTGGAACATATTTTAAAAATCTGGATATAAACGTGACCTGTCTGTGTATCTGGCTAGACGACTGAAAATCTGGAAAATCCAGATAAATCTGGAATAATGGCAACACTGATTGTGCGCATCAGGCTAGGTTCTCAAACTACAAAAGAACTTCAAGGCAGTTTCATTAACTTCAGGAAAAATTTGGGAACTTTCAAGAAGTTCTGAAGACCTCAGAATAGTCCTTTCCATATTGATATTCAACGGGGATTTCCATTGAAATATTCCTCAAAATTTCGATGAAGCTATCCTCCGAATTCAATTGTCTTTTAGTTTTCCTCGGAATAACCTTGAAATTCTCCACAATAAGATACCCTTTGGAAAGATTTTCCGAATATTGATTGAATTCATTTCAGATTTCCTTTTCAATCTCACTCCTTCCCACTTACATTGAAAGTCTCCTAAGAATTCATTGGCATTTCTCCTTAGATTTCTTCTCATAATTTGTTTGGCAAACTCTTCTGAGTTTATTTTCCGAATTCCTTCTAAGATGTCCTGGAGTTATTCTCAGATTTAATTGTAATGCTCCTTTTAGTATTTTCAAAAAAAAAATCCAAGGACTTATGCTCCGGACTCGTTTTCTCTCACAAACTTTATGAAATTGCAGAATGCCATTGGAAATTTCCTCTAAACTTCACAGGAGTTGTGCTCCTCAGAAATTTACTGTTAATTCAATGTAGGGTGATTGAAATTCTATTCAAAACTATTAAGCTTCACATTAAATCTACAATTCGTCAGAACTACCTAGAAGCAAATTGCATTTGATGTTTTTTTGAAAGATTTTTTATCCCGGAACTCCCTTGGAATGAGGTCCTTAGAAATTATAATAAAATTCCATGATTTTTCAAAACTGTGCATGGAATTTGACTCCAGATTCTTGAAAATTTCTTGAAGTATTATAGCGTTTAAGCGAAGACAACAAATCAAGAAGACTGGCAACTTTGCCATAATTGAAGCGACAGATACAATGGCGCTGCGCTTGAGTAAAGGTGGAAGCAACGCATAGAAAAATGAGCAAATACACAAACCCTTCTTCTAAGGATGTAATTTTTGCTATCAAATTCGTTCGAAGCATTTACCTTTGAGCGGCAGATGACGCGATTGTACCTGTCTCATAGCGTTCGTATGAGAAAATGGAAGAGTTGCCAGTCTTCTTGATTTGTTGTCTTCGGTTTAAGTCAAGAACTAGTTCAAATTTAAAATTTCTAGGAAATATGTATGTTCCAAAACCAAAAAAAAAACAAACATTTCAAGTCTCGTTTTTTAAATTTGTTACGTGAATGAAAATAACGAGAAAAATAAAATTCTTGTGTTTAAAAATTTAAAATATCCTTGGAAAGAAAATTATTAAATTCTCTGAGACTTCCAGGTATTTTAAGCAACAATTAAATTTCCTGAAGATTCCTGGTTTTCCAGGTTTTTGCAGTTAGTGTTTTTTCGTAGATTTTCTTATGTTTCGAGGGGTTCATCGATTAGGCTAGAAGCGAAGATAGTACCAGAGCTGAGCCAAAAAGTTGAGCACGTTTCTTCGGGACCTTCACTCGTATTTATTTCAGTTACCGTGGGGACGTAATTTGTGATTAACCCCGGTCCCTTTCAAATTATATCATTATTTATGTACGGTCCTTATATTTTAAATGACGTTTCAAATTCATCTAGTGATGGCCGATTTTCATTCGAATAATCGATTAATCTATTAACTAACCGGAAAGAAAAATATTTATAATCGGCTATATCATGCCGATATAAGCATTAACTTCTCTAGAGGATCATCACCGATCGTTTCAAATATCGTTTCACCGATTCTTTCAAACATGTGCTGCACTCTCAATGGTGGAAAAATGGCAGCACAGCGAATACAAAAATAATCGATTAGTTGTTAATCGAGTAAATAAAAAAATGGGACATCTCTGATTTTGGTGTGATTGTTTTGATAAAAAATGAGCGCAAAATTTCATTTCTACCGAGGGGGCAGCAAAACCACAAAATTACCTTGAATACGGGGGGTATTCATTGGATGAAAGGGACCGTGAAAGGGGACACTAAAATAGAATGTTTTTCTTCCGACAGTTTTGTTGCATACGTGCACATTTCACGAGATACGAAACGTCAATTGACGAAACTATGACTATAAACCTTAAACTGGCAGCACGGCCAGCTGCATAAAAACGCATTGAATACATAGAGCTGGGCTCAGTTTACTCTGGAAGTACAACAAAAACGGAGACTTTTTATTTCGGTTCCGCAGTCCGCCTAACTTGCCCTTTGCATTAATACATAAAAGTGGCGACGATAGCAAAAAAAAAATAACATTCGCGTGCAATAGTGGGGTCACGAAAGTGAAAGTGAAGTTTAGGGGGAAAAAAAGCTTTGTTGTGCGAGGTGTGTGTGCAACAGCAGTTAGCTGTCATACGGCAGTGCACTATCAACGACGGCGACAGTGCCCACCTACACCAGGATTATTCCTCCGTTTGGGTTACTGCGCTCACGGTAAAACTTGCCGGTAACTTTCCGGATATCGACGGCAGGGTGGAAAACCGTCCAGCGAAAAGTGCTCCGGGCGGCAGCCAATTAGTTTATCCCTAGTGTTCATATCACAGAGTGTGATTATACGGAGGGCAAGTTACGGAGGCCGCTAAATTAATCAAGGAGGAAGCAACGGCTTTTAGTGGTGGAAAAGCTCCACTTGTGCGCAGCAGGAAGTTCTGCAAAACCCGTTCCGTTGGTGGCATACTCGGAACGTGGAGGTCAGCTGAAGGTTAGCGGGGACATTTAGGATTCGTTCGGTACAAATTGGAAGCGTAAGCGCGATGGCACACCGTTATTAGCTTAGGCCGTACCGGGAGGTTGTCTGGGACTTCCCGAACTTGGTAGTGACGGTGAATACACCACGAACGGACACGAACTGTGAACCCGACAGTACTACGATAGAGGAAGCTAGTAATAGAAGAGCAGGAGACGACAGATCCGACGAGGTTAGGGCCCCAAAGCGGGGAAGACAAAGGAAGCAGCTGGGAACAATGGAGGAAGAACCAAGAAGGTCAAAGAGGGCTAGAAAAGAAAAAAAGCTCGAAGATTATTACTACGACTGAGGAATTGTATAAATTGAATCTTGAAATGTTTGACAATGGTCAATTTTTTAATATAGAATTTGTTAACTTTCGAAAGGGGAAGAATTGTTGTATACGTGCACATTTCACGAGATACGAAACGTCAATTGACGAAACTATGATTATAAACCTTAAACTGGCAGCACGGCCAGCTGCATAAAAACACATTGAATACATAGAGCTGGGCTCAGTTTACTCTGGAAGTACAACAAAAACGGTGACTTTTTATTTCGGTTCCGCAGTCCGCCTAACTTAGGGGCCTCCCTTAGCTCAGTCGGTAAAGGCGCAGCTACAAAGCAAGACCATGCTGGAGGTGGCTGGGTTCGATTCCCGGTCCGGTCTAGGAATTTTTCGGTTTGGAAAATTTCTCGACTTCCCTGCGCATAGAGTATGATTGTATTTGCCACACAATTATACTAATGCAAAAATGGTACAGGCATCGAAAGCTCTCAATTAATAACTGTGGAAGTGCATCTAGAACACTAAGTTGAGAGCACGCAATAAGCTAATATGCGATATGCAATAAGCTTGAAATGCGAAGAAGAAGAAGAAGGCCGCCTAACTTGCCCTTTGCTTCGTTTGGACGTACATTAAAAGTTTCATCTTTGAGTTAACTCTATAGTATGAGTTCGCATCCAAATAAACTCAAATTTTAGGAGAATGAGATCAGGACCTGATTTAGAACTATCGGTAAGAACCATGATAAGATAATAACTATCAATTGGCATCTATTTTTATATCAGGTGATAAAACTACGGACTTTGATCATGAAAAATGTGAAAACAACATCAAGTCAGTTTGTCCCATCAAGCAAAGTATTCGCATATACATCCTGAAATTCAACCGTGCAGAAGTCAAATTCCAGTTTTGTTTTTTTTATCGCCATATTTTTCGCTGATATAACAAGTCATGCAGGCTTCATTGCAACTGAATGTAGCATGAAAAAATATCAAGTAAATTACTATGATTTTTCAAATAGTTACATGGGAATTGCACGTCGTCACTTCAACTGCCATTTTCTCAATGCCTACTTTTTCCATATGTGACTTATATGGGATTATAGGCAGTGTACATGTTCCCCACTTTAACGAAGTTTTCCAAAATAAGTTCGCAGCCCGCCTAGGTTAGGTTAGGTTACTTAATTAAAGATATTTTCAGCCATTGGTTGATTCGTCTCTAGGGATGGGAGGGGTCCCCCTAAAGGGTGTCCACGATGAAATTGCCACACTATGAAATTGCTCTAACTTTTTAACCGTTGGGTAGAATTCAATGAAAATTTGGGTGGATTTAGTTCATAGTGCATTATTTACATCCTGCAAGTTTTAAAGTCCTGTGATCAAAACTCGCGGAAATGGAGTCGAAAGAACAGCTCGTGCGTGATAAAATCTTGCGCATTCATCACGAGAACAAGGATCTCTCGCATCGTTCCATCGCTAAAGCGTTGGGAATCGCGAATTCCACGGTGTCGCGAGTGATTAAGCGGTTCGAGGAACGGTTTACCACCGATCGGAAGCCCAGAAGTGAAGGAAAAAGTATTCCGTACAACACCAAAAATCACAACCGCGTAGTTGGGGCCTTCAACCGAAATCCGAACGCCTCCGTTAGGGATGTGGCTAAGAAGCTGCACCTAAGCCGAAGTTTTGTCCAGAAGGCCAAAACTAAGGCTGGGCTTCGAACGTTCAAGGTACAAAAGGCCCCTAATCGCGACGAGAAGCAGAACAAGTCCGCCAAAACCCGTGCCAGGAAGTTGTACCTCAACATGCTGACGAAAGTTGAATGCTGCATCATGGACGACGAAACATATGTGAAGGCCGACTTCAAACAGATCCCCGGCAACCTGTTTTTCACGGCCAAGGATAAGTTCAGCGTTCCGGAGCATGTCCGCACTCAGAAGATGTCCAAATTTGCGAAGAAATTCCTGGTTTGGCAAGCCATCTGCACGTGCGGGAAGCGGAGTGCACCTTTCGTGACCCAGGACACGATGAACCGACAGGTGTACATAAAAGAGTGCCTCCAGAAGCGGCTGCTTCCTCTCCTGAAGGCCCACAACGTCCCAACAATCTTCTGGCCGGATTTGGCCTCATGCCACAACTCCAATGACGTGCTGAAGTGGTATGCGGACAATAAGGTCAATTTCGTGCCGAAAATGTTCAACCCTCCCAACACTCCGGAGCTCCGCCCCATCGAGAAGTACTGGGCGATTATGAAGCAGCACCTTCTTAAACGACCTAAGGTAGTGAAGACAGTCGAGGAACTGAAGAAAGTATGGGTTTACATGCAAAAAACGGTTGATTCACAGGTTGTGCAGAATCTTATGGCCGGGGTTAAGGCCAAGGTGCGGGCATTTGCGTATGGACTGTAAATAAAATACGAGTAAAATGGTAAAATGAAGTTTAATAGTTATTTCTCAATCCCTGAAAATTTGATGGCAATCGGATGAAAACTCGAATTTTGCGAATCAATTTTGTGTGTGGCAATTTCATCGTGGACACCCTTTAATACAGAGTTTTTTTTTAAACAGAGTGTTGTACGCTGTCTAGTTTGCTGTCAGGAAGGGTCAATGGTTCTTTGCGGGTGGGTTCTGGTTGTGGCGTAGGTCTGTTTTGTGTGCATGGGTCTTGGTTGTATCATTGGTCAGTTGAGGGTCCGTGGTGAAGAGGAGGGTGCCACCGGTAGCAGGCTTCAATGAGGGGTCCGCTGTAGGCAGCGAGCACCGAATTGGCAGTTGTCAAACTAGGTGGAAGAGTTCCTAGTAGAGCAGCGATCCGGCTTGCGTCATTGATAAGCGCGTCTTTTACACTGCTTGGAATCCCGTAAAGCTCTCTTGCTCTCTGGGGGCAGTGACATGCTCAACAGAGTGATGAATGTAGCTTAGAGAGCAGGTCTAGTGGAAATCACCGCTAACTAAGGTTCGACTAAGGTTGTTGGAAAGGCGAGTGTGGCCTGATCTTAGGCGGAAGAGGACAATTTATGAGCGATGGTCTGCTGTATCATCCCATTTGCCCATGCTTGCTTTGACTTTCCTGATGAAGAGGTCGCGGGAGTTAATCCAGTCCCTATTCCAGGCTTCCCAAGTGATGCTTTTAGAGGTCTGGGTCAGGAACTTTACGCGTGTGTAGGTACATATCATCATAGGATCAGCTTCCAAATTACCCTGGATTTCGCAGTGGCCGGGTATCCAGCCGACAATGGTGCCAGGTGGGGCACTCGAGAAGATGACCTGTATCCATGGATGAGTGGGGTGTTCGGCCTCAATCGCGGCTACAACTTTGGCTCAGTCGGTGAAAAGGACGATTGATTTGCTTGACCGGAGGGAGTGGAGATGGCAAAGAAAGCGGCGGTGGCCTCAGCCGAGAACACGCTGCACTCGTCTAGGTGGCGGTAACAAACCCTAGCTTCGAGGTGCACTCCGCCTAATTTATATAAGATTCTAAACTAGATTCTGAAAATTTATTAGTTTTATTGAACTTCTACAACATTCCCTAAACTTTTAAAAAGCTTCCCAACAATCTACGAAGTTCCCTGAAATCAATCTCTTAAAGTATAGCTTCATTGATTTTTAAGAAGGTTCCTGAATTTCTGTAAAAAACTTAGTTTGAAAGATCTGGAAGAGTACATCTTTCGCCACCCGTAATTTTTAAATGTAGAAGAGAAGACATTTGTAGTATAAAGGTTCCCCCTAATTGTATATCTCGGAGTAACTGTATATAAAGCATATTTGGCGACGAAATGACGGCGGGGAAACGTGTTTCGGCGAACTTACCCATTTGGCGACATTTTTGGTGATGAAATAACCTAGCCTAACGACCCGCTTGCGTTGAAAAGTTATTTGAATAGTAGTTCACAACTCATCAATGAAATTTGGTATAACTCATCGTTTAAAACACTTCATATGTTGTCCTTCTTCCAGGTCATTCCTATTCTTCAAACCCTTTACAACGCTCCAGACAGTACCTCGCATCATATTTACATGTCCCTGATTGTGCTTCTTATTCTGAGCGAGGACGATAACTTCAACAAAAGCGTTCATCAAATTGTAAGTAAATCTCTTGTCTTACGAACCCTCAGCTCCGTTTCACAGGGACCTTTTTTTTCCCCCGAAATTCAAGATCCTAAAAAATATCACATGGTACACGGAGCGATCGGTCAGCGAGATATCGCTCGGTGGCTTGCTGATTCTGGTAGTCATCCGAACCATCCAGTACAACATGCTGAAAATGCGTGACAAATATCTGCACACCAACTGTCTGGCGGCACTGGCCAACATGTCCGGCCAGTTCCGATCCCTGCACCCGTACGTGGCCCAACGGTTAGTTAGTCTGTTCGAAACCCTAGCCAAGAAGCATGCCCGCCTCGATCAGCAGCTAAAGCAGTCCGTCAATGGAGACGTCGCAGCGGCGGCGGCGGCGACCGAGGTGGCCGTTTCCATCGCGGCACCCAGCTCGGATGATATGGTAAGTTAAGAAGCTTTATTTTGACGAAAAGTGCTGGAATATGACTGACATTTTGCAGTTACAGGATCTGTCAGTGCTGGAGGAAGTGCTGAGGATGGTGCTGGAAATTCTCAACTCCTGTCTGTCGCACCAGCTGGTCTACTGTCCGAACTTGGTGTACACCCTGCTGTACAAGCGCAGCGTCTTTGAGGCCTTCCGGAGTCATTCGGCTTTTCAGGATATCATTCAGAATATAGATATGGTATGACGAGATTTTGGTTGAATGTTTTTTCATCTAAATCGTAATCCGATTTCGCTTTCGACAGGTTGTAGGATTTTTCTCGTCGAGGTTGGTTCGAGTTCAGGATCAACGGGGCGAGCTTGGCGTTAACGAAGTTCTAGAAGTGATATCTAAAGGAGCCAGTCAGTGGTCCAGCGATCGGTTAAGGGTACGTGGCAGTTGCCATACGAAAATTCCGTGAATCGAAATTTAATGATTTATTACCCACAGAAATTCCCGGACCTTAAATTCAAATACGTCGAAGAGGATGCCCCGGAAGAATTCTTCATCCCCTACGTGTGGACGCTGGTATGCAAGGCGGGCTGTGTTCATTTTAGTTCCGAATCAATCAAAGGCGTAACGACGGACATCAACTGTTAACCGGAGTGTACTCAGTAGGGTTTCTTCAAACGAAAAAAAAAAAAACTAAGAAAACTTCAGATGGAATCTAGCTTCCATAGCTTTTACTACCTACTACAATATTAAAATTGCTCTACTTTGGCCCGGGTGGTTCCCCGGGCAAGAAGATTGCAGACCTATGTAGAATGCATACTAATACAATAAAACGAAGGTGAACGGCACCTGTCAGGAGAATATGCAATCACGGTGTGAGCGCTCGCGTGAATGAAGATCAAAAGTTGAAATAAGAAAATTGTGTGCAAACTTGGTAGGTTCTAGGTTAGAAATCGTTGCATTCCCTGAATGACAATAGAATTCGGTTGAGCAAGTTATTTTCTTCTACGAGGTTGTTGTTTTTTTTCTGTATTTACGAGAGCTCAAAATTGTCACATGTTTATGTACATAGAACTGTTTCGGTGTAGTAGCATCCTTTTTTTTCTATTTTATTACAAACAAATGACAGGAATATCTTTGTTCAAAACAAATCTGAGTGATTAGATTCGACTCGAAATAATTGCAATCTAAACTGAAGGGAAGAACAAACTTTTAAACACGACACGCATCTATAACCGTGTAGTAGGTGTAGCAGCGCAAGCAGGCTTAATGATTTAGATGAGACTAATATATAAATAAATTATAATCTTCGAAAGAAACAAAACAGTTTTCAGTATGACAGTAACGTTGATCGTAGATTTGTAAAAAAAAGTTCCACAATTGAGTTAGTCAGACAAACAATAGCAAAGCAAAACGGCAAATAATATACGAGAATTTACTTATTTCAAACTAGGCGTTTCTTTTCTGCAACTATTTAGTGGTACGTGATAACACAGCAGTTTATTTCGTCGAAAATAAAAATATTTATTAAATAAATACCTTAAACAATCCTTACAAATCCTAAAAAAAACACAAAGAATCGAACAAATTAAAGCCTAACAAAATTATCACTTGGTGGGGATTTTTAGCTGGTTTATGAACGTCCGTCACAAGGATCAAACAAAGTCTTCAGGTGTGTACCTATAGGTATGAATGTGTATGTGCGAAAGCTGCTGACGATTGGAGGCAGCTCTGCGATCCACTCCTTCATTCGCCGGATTTGTACCAGATGGTTTGTGAAATTGTTGGTGGTGCGATTTGCGACAAAGACGATGATCACACTCCGTTGCACGTATCCATGCACTTTTCGTACGTGAGGAAGTTGTTGGCATTGCCATCGCAGCCACCGAAGGTGAACTCGTGGCAGGTCTTCGATTCGGGATCGTATCTGGAAGAGGGATAGAAAAAGGCAGAGGACGTTAGAAAAGGTGTTCAATCCTAGATGAGTCAAAGAGCACAGTTGGAGGCAAACCAGCCTCAGGCTGAAAGCCTCCTTAATAAAGATAGATCAATCAATCAAAGAGCACTAATTTATGTAAACATTTCCCTACAGATTTGAAAACAGTGGATTTAAATGTATTCGTAGTACCCTTTGTATACCTTCGACAGACATGATTGTAGTGCCGTTTTACTCCTTTAATCCATTACCACAATCGACGAACTAGATTAAAGTAGTACATCGGTCTGTCATAGGTATTTGCTGTTGATTATTAGTTTGAACTAGCCAAGTTTCAATGGAAATCATGCAATTGATCACATGGCATAAAAAGCGCTCCAAATATGTTAAATTTATTACTAGCCGTACATCAGACAGAAGGCTGAAGCAAGGCAGATTGGACTTGCCATCAACGCATCGAATACGAAATACATGAGAGGAATAGGTTCTCGGGAAGACAAAGTTAGCCTCCCACCCCGAGTTCAGATTGATGGTGACGAAATCGAGGTGGTCGACGAGTTCGTATATTTGGGCTCACTGGTGACCGCTGAAAGTGATATCAGCAGAGAAATTCAAAGACGCATTATGGCAAAGAATCGTGCCTACTCTGGATTCCGGAGGACGCTCCGGTCGAATAAAATTCGCCGCCGCATGTAGTTGACTATAAACAAGACGCTGATAAGACCGGTGGTCCTCTAAGGCCACGAGACCTGGACTATGCTCGTGGAGGACCAACACTAACTAACTAACTAACCAACTAGCTTGGTGTTTTCGAACGGAATGTGTTGCGTACCATCTATGGTGGAGTGTAGATGGATGACGGAAGGGACCGAATGAACAACGATTTGCACCAGCTTCTGGGAGAACCATCTATCGTCCACACTGCAAAAATTGGTCGTAAGAATGCCGGACGACGACCTAGTGAAAATGGTTCTCGAAAGTGACCCAACAGGGACAAGAAGAAGAGGACCCAACAGTGGCCAAGGCGGATCGACCAAGTAGAAGGTGACCTGCGGACCCTTCGCAGACTACGAGGCTGGTGACATGTGGCCATGAATCGAGTAGAGTCGAGACGACTTCTTCGGACAGCTGAGGACATCAAGGCCTTGCTTGGTAAGGTAAATAATTTGCATAATTTTGTCATATTTTTTTACGATCTTTCGAAACCGCAATGCCCAAAACCATAAGTCGGCCTGCAGAGGGATAACATCGTGTTTTGTTTTCTCACTATAAAAAATCCAGCCTTGAAATTTTTTTTTAAGCTGCAAAGTTTCTGATGTCTTTACTGCTGGCTGATCAAATATTCATCATTTAGCGGTATAGTTTAGGGCTTAATTGGGTGGGTCTATATCGTATGTCTATTTATATGTCTGATCAATCAGTAAAAAATCTCGATTTTTCAAAATCCGTTTTAGCAAGTAAAGGTAATCAACTTCGATTATAATGGATAACTCATTTCTGACAAAAAACCATATGGGACTGTTATGCTTTTATGGTCAGTGCAGCAGTTGTTTTCTCGTTATGAATCACGCGTTCATATAGCCGATAGGTCCCGGGTGCTTTGTTCATTGCCAGCAGCTCGATCGGTGAATCAAATAAAATTTAATGATGTCTGGAATTGAGGTCATGAACATCGTTTGTTTTGAATTCGCCCATTCGATACTAGTGCCAGACCGACCTCAGCCGATATCACTAATTTCGTCAGGACACTGGATTCGAATGTTGCTGAGATGGAAGTATTTTATCGGATTTCTGAGCAGAACGCGCTTTTCCAGTCGGAGGAGTATGTTGTGCTTTATGCACTAAGAGAACTTAACTTAAGTCAAAAGAAATTCAGAGAAGTGGAGAGAGTTTTGCAAAATCTGTGGAAACTTTTAAGAAGTTCAAAGTACCTACCCCCAACTAACAATTTTCACAATGTAAACGCTTTACTCATTTCATTTAAAGACTGGAACGCGCAAAAATTGGTCGACAAAAAAATCGTTTCTTTGAGTCAAAATTCATATCACAACAATCTTCTTATTTTTCTTTTGGTAGTTCAATTGGGTTATTTAATTTAGAAAAATATATCGGTTTTTATATATTATCTGAAAGAGCTTCGTTTTCTGAGCACAGCGATATTTTTTTTCGAATCCACACACTTTCATCTCGATTTTTAAATCAAGATTTAAAGCCAAATAATAACTTCACTGCTTGACAATAAACTGACAAACTGACAGCTAGCTCCCATACAAAGTGACACCGAGGGGTGCTGATAAGGTGATTTTTGCATATGTAATCGTACTTATTTAAATAGTTCCAGTGTACCAAAATTGATAAAATTTTGTTGGGTTCCATTTTTAATGCAGATTACGAATATACATTTACCTCAATACCCTTAAAGAACCCAATTGGGTTGTTTAACTTCGGAAAATACACAGATTTTTATACATCATCTGATAGAGCTTCGTTTTCTGAGCACAACGATATCTTTATCGATCCCGTAGACATTCATCTCGATTTTTAAAAATTTTTGATCGTTGACACTAAATCTATTCGTTGACAGCAGGCTCCCATACAAAGTCCCACTAAGGGGCGCTAAGGTGGTGATTTTTGCTAATGTAATCGTACTTATTTAAAATAGTTCCAGTGTACCAAAATTGATGAAATTTTAGATATCGGTTACATTATTAATGCAGATAACGAATATTTAATTATCTCAATACCCCTAAACAACCCAAGTCATATATTTAAAGAAAAAAGTAGAAGAGTCTGTGCCTAGGGGCACGAACGGAAGCTTGACGTAGGACCGCTAGTAGACGGAATAAATGTGAAGAGCATTTAGTTAAGTTCGGTTAGTTAATTGATCAATTATCTATTATCTCAACTCTTTCCGTTTTTGAATTGTAGGCGTACCAAATTTTGTAGTATTTTTTTTCAAAGAGAAGTTTGATTAAGATAATCAATCAAAGTCACTTGCACCCCTGCTTCCAAGTTTGGTTACAAGATTACAACTCTGGAGAGCATTTTGTGTGGTCGTTGGGGGCTTGTGGTTCTGAATATGGACAAACAAGAACAGATAAATTCTATTCCAACTCTTTACTGATGTAAGCCTGATGGCCCTGAAAAGGGCCGTTTTATTGAAGAGGACATCTATGGCCACTTACGCTTGGCATGTTTAGTGTAGGTGACAGCATCACGGACCTCATTTTCCATGAACACCTTCAGCACACCTCGTAGATCAGACCGGAGATACGTTTGACACCACCACGGCGAGCCAGACGACCGATGGCGGTTATCTCGAAGAACTTTGCGATGACGCTTGGCGCCTCCTTTACCAGACCTTTTCCTCCTTTGCCACGATCAGTCAATTGTTGCTTGTTAGGTGTGAAGGAGTGGACTAGCCACCACCTTCCTACTGCTGCTATTGCTATTCACTACGCCGTTCGAAGCGAAAATGAGCTAATGCCATACAGCAGCGCTCTTTTATATCTTAGGTTAGGTTAAAACAGAATGATGTGCAACCAAGTGGTAACAAAGGTTCAAAGACTCCTCCCATTATGAGTAGTTTGCTATCAAGTAGCGACACTGGCTCTTTTCCTTTTGCGTACACGGCGAATGAGAACGACCCAAATTTGAGTTTAGTTCACTCATAATCGCCAAAAGTACAGGAACTCAGCGATGAGTAAATTTGTCTCATGGTTGCCTGTGGAAAACCTAAAAAATCTGCCAGAAAATGAGGAAATTAACGAAAATTTTATTCAGTCTCGGGGTAGTACCAATAGACTGAGTGAATCCAATATTTACTCTTCTCAAATTCGGGAATTTTCCCCTGGAAAATCCTGGGAAAACATGAGGCAAATTTTTCCCATAGTGGAAGCTTGCCAAGTCCGGCCAAAACAGCACAGGTCTATTATGTTGCTTTAGGAATGATAGCAGCCGCTTTTCCAGGCACTCCTGGACGTAGATCTCCTGATTGATGGTTCCCGTAGTAATGAAAATGCCGTTTTTTAGACCACACGTGCATATGGCGTGCCAGACGAGATATTTTTCAGGAACATCGATAGTTTGATGGTTTTGAAAATTTCAGCCATCTTCCTTTTTCCTGATGCGGTATAAAACCACAAACGAAGTGACAGACGGAGCGGCTCGAAAACTTTGGTGACGCACTTGCTATTGCAATTTTTCAGTGTACCACATGGCAACACCACTACTACTGGATTGTACCACATGGCAACACTACTAATGCATTGTACCACATGGCAACACTAAATGTACTAGAATGTTTTGGATCTATCTCTTTCACTCTACTCTAAACTGAATGCATAAAAAAAAAATGACAAAATGATACACTCCTTGCACACTGTCAAAGATCATATTGCACACAAAATCAACTATGTTCAAATCAAAACAAAAATACTAGCCCATCTGGTGGCTGATGGAACAGGCTTCTAAGAAAATTCTATTACAGCGAACCACATTATTTTAATTGATTTCTTCGCCAGTTAGTCGTCTGTCACTTCGTTTGTGATAAAACTCCTGTCCCGGAAGCTGCTTGAAATCCACCTTCACATAAGTTTCGTCGTCCATGATGACACAGTCGAACTTTGTAAGCAGATTCGTATACAGCTTTCGGGACCGCTGCTTTGCCGCGTGATTTGGTTGTAATCTTGGTTCGCCACCTTCACCTTCTTAAACGTCGACAACTCGGCTCGTTTCTTGGCCCGCTGCACAGTAGTATGGGAGACATTGAGCTTGCCAGTTACGTCCCGGACGGAGAGGTTAGGATTCCGCTTATATTTCACCGCCACCTTCTTCGTCGTCGCTGCCACGTCCGGATTACGACTGCCGCCGCTTCCAGGCTTCCTGGCGGTCGACAGACGCTCCCCGAACACTTTTAAAACGTTTGTCACGGTATATTTGGCCACATCCTGCAATTTTGCCTACTTGGCGTGTGAGAACGTCGGATTCTCTTGCTGCGCGAGCAAAATTTTGACACACTGCTCCTCTTGTTTGGACGTCATTTTGAAAACTGGAGAGCAAACGGTGAAAACTTATCATAGCAACCATTGTATATACACTCAACTTCCAAATGCAGCATTTCAGGTTTTTTATGGATTTTTAACAGAAATACACTAATTTAAAGTTGACCAGTTTTTGCGCGTTCCAGACTTTATAAAACCTCAAGCTGTATTAAAACGTTATACGATATGGGCAACCTTTACTCAACCTCTATACAAGCAAATCTGGCGAACTTAGTCATCTACTTATGGCTGTTGGGACGGTTGGAACAAGCTCTTATTGCACTTCCATTTACGCTTCTAAATAACTGTTATCCTGCTGTTTAGTTGTGTGCGAACTTGAAAGGCGCTTATTCAACCTTTTCCCGGTTTTTCAATAATCACTATACAGCTTTCTCTTGAAGCCGGGTTAAATATTGTTTACGCTTTTGTTGTTGTAGGAATTGATTGAGTTTATTTTGATGTGAGAATCATATTAATCGAAATTAGCTATAAATAAACACACCACCAAATTATTTACCCTGCACCCGAACCTGGAATCGAACTCGAGACGACCGCATTAGCCACCACTTTGAACTGACGTAAAATAATCTACATAACTTTCTTCAACAAGATTGTTGAGTAGTGGCTTTATAATAGTGCACATGAATCACTTTTCTCGTATAATGAGAGAGAGAAGGATTAGTAGGTATTCCAGTAAGACGCCCACATTCATCAGGATTCACATTTTTTCGACTAGTTACTTCAGCTTTGTAAAGGAGCAGAGTAAAAGCTGTGAAACTGCACACGTCTAAAAATAAACCTAGTTGACTTAAAAATGCACCCATAGTAGCGCTAACACAGTTTATTAGCTGAGTACAGGTTGTTTAGCTGTTGAAAAAGCACTTTTGACATTTATGTTATTCAGCAAGAAGGGTTAGTTGTGTAGAAGCCATCAAATTAGTAATATGTTCACTTTATTAGCATTGTTTTGCATCGACAAGTTTAAAGTTGATTAATATTTGCATAGAAGTGACATTAGCGTTTATTGTAAACGGGGAGATCTACCTCAAGGAGTGTCTACAGAATCGTCTGCTTCCTCTGTTCAAGCAATACGAAGGCCCTACGGTATTCTAGCTTCATGCCACTATTTAAATGTTGTCCTGGTGTGGTACAAAGAAACACGGTTGTTCCGTACTGTTTTGGCCGGATTTGGCATCTTGCCATTACGGTAAAAAGGCCATGGAGTGGTACGCCGCCAACAACGTGCAGGTGGTTCCCAAGGACAAGAACCCTCCCAACACGCCAGAGCTCCGCCCAATTGAGAAATACTGGGCTATTGTCAAGCGGAACCTAAAGAAGACCAAAAAACTGCTAAGGGCGAGCAGCAGTTCAAGGCAAACTGGCTTTCTGCGGCGAAGAAGGTGGACAAGGTGGCTGTACAAAATCTGATGGCAGGGGTCAAGGGTAAGGCCCGGCAATTCAGATTTGGAAAAGCGGAAGCCTAACTGAATATTTTTCCTGAATTTTATACTAATTGAACTTGAAAAAGAAATTTAATTTGATTTTTTAAATAAACGATTTCACCGATTTACACGCGTTTTCCCTTGACCAAATTTTGACCGTATCACCCTTTAAAACAACCATAAACAAATATGTAATCAACAGAACTGCACAAATCATTCAATTTAAGATACTATTAACATCTAAAAATGATAAAAAAAATATTGAAATAAAACGGTGGACGAGTTGAACACTTTTCAGATGAGTCATCTGCTGGTCGACGAAAAGCACAAGTTCCTGTACTGTTATGTTCCTAAGGTCGCTTGCACCAACTGGAAGCGCATCCTAATGATCATGACTGAAAAATGGAACGGCACGGATCCACTGCAGATTCCCGCAGACACTGCTCACTCGAACGGTGTGTTCAGTACGTTCAGTTCCCTAAGTCCCGACGAACGCCAAACAGTGCTGACTGACTACCATCGTTTCATTTTGGTTCGGCACCCCTTCGAACGGTTACTGTCCGCCTTCCGCAATAAGCTGGAGGGAAACGCCAAAAGTGCCAAATATTTCCAATCCCGTGTGGGTAAAACCATCATCCGAGCATTCCGTCCAAACGCGTCCAATGCGTCGCTGGAGCACGGCCATGACGTTACCTTCCTTGTATTCCATCACACACCAACCAACCAACCCAGTAGGCCTCAAATAATGTGTGACTACCCCCTAAATTTAAGCATATTAATAAGGGGAGGAAAAGAAACTAACAAGGATTCCCTGAGTAGCTGCGAGCGAAACGGGAAGAGCTCAGCACGCAGAGGTGATGCACTTGCGCATCTACCTGGTTCCGTGTACTGGAGATTTCGTCATCTGCCGTAACCAGCGGTTACCAGTTCAAGTTCAACTAGAATGTGGCTTTTACTCCCAGAGAGGGTGATAGGCCCGTAGAACGGCGCTGATGTTGAGTCGCAGTTGAGTCGCAATTCGAACCATTCGTTCAACGAACACTGGGAACCGGCTGCAAAACTGTGCCATCCCTGTCTACTGCAGTACAATATCATCGGAAAGTACAAAACACTGGTAGACGATTCGACGTTAGCTCTCCATTTGGCTGGAGTGAGTGAGGTCAACTTTCCCATTTCGTACAAAACATCTGGCACCAGCGAACGGTTACGAAAGTATTTCAGTGACATTCCACTACCAATTATTAAAAGCTTGTACAAATTGTACGAAGATGATTTCCGACTGTTCGATTATGGTTTGGACGATATTTTGGGTTTTGAGCTCGGTTAAACTCTCAGAAGTCAATTAATTTTACAATTAGTACAACAGAAAGAATAAAACGACTAATCAAAACTAGAACCAGTACTAACTACTTAGTAGAGATAATGATAATGGTACCAGGTACCGGGTTTCATTATTTTTAGTTGACTAGAAGACTTACTCTACCAGATTTTACAATAAATTTTAACCAACTATACAGACATTCGATATGACAATACTAGGGCATAGATTAGTTGTTAGATGATGTTGAACACATACAGCTACATACGAGCAAGACAACGTCCAAAATTTTATACTCAAAGTGTACAATTAGTTCTAACATTCAAAATTTAAACCGTACATGATTTTTAGATGTGATTTTTTGCGTTGATATGTACTTATCAAATTTGTTGGAGTTAACTCTGTGATGACAGCCTAACCTGAGCAATAAATGTGGCTTTACAAAAAAAAAAAAAAAAAAAAAAAAAAAAAAAATATCAACTTAAATTTTTGAGGTTTTGGCAGGCCAGGAACCACTGTGCAGTGGTAGAAAGGGCACTAATAAGTGATGCATTACCTCGTTTAAAAACTTGTTTCCAGCAAAAGAAAAAGCACACTAAACAAACAAAACAAATCCCTAAAAAAGTCTTAGCTTCTGTGAATTTTTCTTACGGATCCTTATTTCTCCAGAACTCAATCAATTCTATAGATCTACGGAAAATTTAGTAGAACCGACATCACTGACTTCCATCTGTTTTGTTTTAATTCAATACCGCTGACGCGTTGACAGAACGAGGGAAAAGCAACTGGTGAAAAAATGGCATGAACGAGGGATGCTCTAGTTGCACATCAATGCTTGGGAATGTAGATGATAGATGGTGCTAGTGTGCATGCAAAATACGCTTGACGATATTTTTTGAAGAATTCTCTTCTAAGAGTTATGTCAGTTAGGTGTCTGTGCTAATAGGTTGTACTTTATTGTCTGAAAGTTTGAAAAAAAAAATCGGTCCGCTAGGTCTCTACAACTCTACAGCGTTATTTCCGTGATGCAATTTGATGTGGGACACCCTTTACAGCAAATTTTTGAAACTCTGAACAAACGACTCCTTGAAAATATCTTAATTATCTTCAATAAACTAATCAATAAATGTACAATCCATTTCTGATAGAATAGTTTTACCTTTTTTTTCCGCTTCACCGACACAGGTGTTGGTCGCAGCCTCCGGGATGCCACGTGATGTTTTTAGTTTTGACATACCTCACATCACTGAAGACATGGAAGCCGCAACACGCAAAATGAAGAACTCATTCGCCGCTGGTCCTGACGGAATTCCCTCGTCAGTTTTAAAACGATGTGCAGTCAACTTCTGCCTTCCACTTGCGCGACTTTTTAATTTCTCGGCACAGCAAAGTAAATTCCCCTCCCGCTGGAAGCTTTCCTATCTGTTTCCAATTCACAAAAAAGGAGACAAACGGAATGTCGCTAATTATCGTGGGATTTCCTCCATGTGCGCCTGCTCTAAACTTTTCGAGATTATTGTAAATGATGCTCTGTTTATGTGCTGTAAAAATTATATCGATACGGACCAACATGGTTTTTACCCCAAGCGATCGGTTTCCACGAACCTGGTGCAGTTTACCTCTGACTGTCTGCGAAGCTTGGATGCTGGATGGCAAGTTGATGCTGCATACATGGACTTAAAAGCCGCTTTCTGACAGGGTGGATCATGAAATCCTGCTTGCTAAGTTGGAGATCTTAGGTGTCTCGTCTACGGCTGTGAAATGGTTCAGATCGTACTTAGTAAATCGCTCTGTACGAGTCAAGATTGGTGCGACGGAATCAAATGTTTTCTCAAACAACTCGGGAGTCCCGCAAGGCAGCAACCTGGGACCTCTGCTGTTTTCGATCTTTTTTAACGACATCGCTCTGTTGTTACCATCTGGATGTCGTCTTTTCTACGCAGATGACGCCAAAATCTACAAAATTATCAAAAGCCTCTCGGACTGTTGGGATCTCCAGCATATGCTATGTATTTTCGCTGACGAGAAATTTGATGGGCCCGAGCATCGAAAAATGCAACGTCATCTCCTATCACCGTAAAAACGAACCAATTATGTTTGACTATGTGCTCTTTGGACGTTGCATTGTCCATGTAGAACAAATAAAGGATCTCGGTGTTACTCTGGACTGCGGGCTCACCTTCAAAATCCATTATAACGACATCATTTCCCGAGCCAATCGCCAACTGGGTTTTATTTTCAAAATTGCTGATGAGTTCCGGGACCCGTTATGCCTCAGATCACTTTACTGCTCACTTGTGCGGCCTATATTAGAATCAAGTGCAGTTGTATGGTGCCCTTTCCAAGCCACTTGGATCGCTAGAATCGAATCTGTTCAACGAAAGTTTGTGAGATATGCTCTTCGTTTCTTGAACTGGCGTGACTCATCGAACCTGCCACCGTACGAGGAGCGTTGCCGTCTTCTGGGCATCGAACCGCTAGTGGTGCGACGGACGGTCGCTCAAGCTATGTTTGCTGGAAAGTTTCTCACGGGTGACATCGACTGTCCAACGTTGCTGGCCCAGCTAAATATGTATGCTCCTGAGAGACCTCTTCGTCAACGCGAATTTCCGTTTTTGGAGCCACGAGGCAGAAATTATACGCAGAATGAGCCAATTCGTGCAATCAGCCGACAATTTAACTACTTTTATTGCGAATTTGACTTTAACGTCTCAGCAAATGTGTTTCGTCACCGGTTACTTGACCGTTTTCGTTTCGTTGACCATAACTAGATTAAGTTTTATTCATTAAGACATTAATTGTCAGTTGAATTATTAAATAAACAAATAAACAAACAAATAAACAAAAAAAATAACAAAATTATGTTTGTTTAAAAAAATGATCAGCTGGATTTTAGTGAAGTTCATTTTTTAATTGTATTTTTGTTTTAATCGGAGTCGGAGTCGGAGTCAGAATCGAAGTCGTTTTTTTTTAATTCAGAGGAGTCGGAGTCGGTCGATTTAGACTAGTGATGTACCGAATATTAAGACACCACAGTATTCGGCCGAAAATGAAGCTTTGCAGCCTCCCAATTTTACTCAAAAACCTTGCCAGCCACTTCTTCTTTCCTTTATTTAAGATCGGTCTCTGTTCCGAAATCTACTGCCAATAATCGACGGATATCGATTGCCATCCATTGACGCCAATCGAATGTGCAGGGAGGCAACTTCCACACCTGCGTAGGATATCGCACCCATTCAAACACACATGGGCCGGGACCAACGGCTTTACTTCCCTTTCGAAGGAAATTGCCAGCCACTTGTTTCGGAGGAAATGGCCGAATAACAGTTTGGTGCAAATGTCGAATACCTGGCCGAATAGAACTATTCGGTGCATGAAATGAAATGTATGATTCTATTCCAGCTTTGCATAACAAGATTGCAGAATTTTTAATGTTTCATCGCATAACCAGATTCTGTAATGTGGTCGTCGGTAGGGTTTTAAAATATTTTTTGTAGAATTTATGCTAGCTAACTTTTCGAACACATCTAGATAGAGCTGGAATTAGGGCGTAACAAATTTTGTAAAAAATTACTTTTCTCGATGATTTCTCGAAAGTCTTGCCTCTCCCTGGAAAATCGACATCACCATCGAGTAGAGGAAGACTTCTCCTACCCGATGGATATGTTGGTTTGTGTTGGAGTGCCTTGAATTCCTAGAAATCAACGAGAGAAATCATTTTTTACAAAGGCTGTTATGTCCTAATTCTAGCTCTATCTATATATTACGTTTTTCTCTGGATCTAGAAAATCATCTTCAGAAGGTTTTACACGAAAATATTAATTCTGGAAAAAATACTTGTTCGCTTCATTCCGTTGTAACAGCTGCCATTACATTTACTGTAAGTAACATACACAGAGGATGTAAGAAATCTTAACTTACATTCAATGTAGATGCCGTTTGTTTTTCGTGTGCTATTTTGACACCACGTCTTCAATGCTTTTAATTTTCTTGCACTCAGCACTTATCAACCTCAAACATTTTTTAACACTTTTCTTAGACTTTCGAGATAGTTGTGGAGATTTGGCAGTGATCAAATAGTTAGGTTTCCAATTTTATATATTCGAAGTTATTAAAATTAATTATTAGTTCCAATGTTAAAAATTGTGAGTTACCCAAATCGGGCGTATACTGATTTTTTTTTTATTCGCCATTATATAGTGACTAATTAGTTAAAATTAATGGGCTGCTAGTTCAATAGCTCACCAGCTCAACAAACTAGCACGAATTTCAGTTGCTCCTGAAATCTCATGCTGGTAGACGCTGATGCTCTGTTTACATTATGCTGGCTACTTTGTTGTACAGTGCTAGCACATATGTTAACACCACATAAGCCTGTGCATAAAATTGACCGCTCTAGCTCCCGGTAGAATAAGAAAGTTCAGGCAAAACATATTTCTTCTCCCCGAAGACATCACAGGTAGGTATGTACATCGAATGCTTGGTTTAAACTTTGTGTCCGTTATCTGACCGCTGGATACCATTGGCACAACTTTCACCTGTGCACTTTTATGCAGATGCACACTACGCACACAACTAGTGATGGAAAGTAACGACAGACTCACCTCCATCTCGGCAGCAGCGCTCGGCAAACTCCCTTTCGCACTGGCAGCTTACATTTATCGTCCTTAACTCCACTTTCCACTCGGTTACTGGTTTGCAGCAGAGGAGCCGATCCTTCGCGCTTTTGGTACGAATGTTCTTCGTCAAACTCATCATAATCACTTAGATATTCCAACATTTTGTAGAACATCTTGCCACCGTCTTTCGTGAACTGATCCCACATATCGATTGGCTTAGCTTCACTGACACTGATGGTGGTGGCCATCATCAGGAACGACACCGCCACCGCAAGAACCATCCACCGGGCACTGTTTGAAAGCTGCATGGTTTTAATTTTTTCTGAATTCTTCCAATATTGCACTCAACACTTTTTTCACTTTCCTTTTCTTTCGTTCGACTTGAACTTCCAATTGATCGGTTCAACTTAACTTTGAATACTGTTGACTTCGGACTGCTGCTACGCGATCTTATATTCATTCCATCGACTGCCACCCGAAGTCACATCGGTTTTCCCGCGCGCTCTCGCCTGCTTTGCGTGATGATCGGAAGGCGATCTTTCTCACTCTCTTGATCATGGCATGGTGGTGCATATAATCATGGTGACGATCGGCATACCTGTTCGCATCTATGCACAATAATGCGTTTCTCTACCTCGTCGTTCATCGAGGACCGTTTCATGGGGGCGGTTTGTGTGTGTGTGTGTGTGTGTTTTTTTTTCAATGATAAGTGCATCTCGAACTTTCATGTTTCGAGAGCACTCTTTGGAATAAGGTGTAGAAAAAGAGTAGCTCAATTTGCTGTATAGTCCATTCGGTGAACAGTTATCCGACCAATTATTCTAAATCACATTACTCAACTCGAAACTTTCCAACGCAATTTGCCCTTCTGAAAATTTCCTTCAATTACCATGTGGCAGCATTCGTTCGATTTAGATTTCATAACACCCAGTTCCTGCACGGTGCATTTTAACCGTTCAACTACAAGCAGATACCCATCGACAAGTTGCATGGAAAACTAATCGCCAAACGTAAGAGTAAGCCAAACACACAATACTACCTAAAGCACAAAAAATAACTAAGCTACAAACGTAAACAAACCCAACAACTCTACACCATGTCACCATGCATTTGACGGCCATTCAGAAGCCAATTAGGTACGGGGAAACCCTCCGTCCTGCTACCCCACCCCTTGGAACCATGTCGCAACAGAGCGAGCGATGTCGTCATCGATCGAAGTTTTACAGTTTCCATTTTATTTTTAAATCCGACCAAAGTGTAACCAAAGATCTTGGATCTCCACCGCACCCGTCCCGACCCACTGCACTGGGCGCCCGGGCGAGCAACTTCGAAACTCGTGGCCTACGTGCGCAGTGCCATTGACCGCGCTTGCCCGCTTGGCTCAATGGGCGCACACCGTTGTTGATCTCCATCTCGCACAGATCGGCCGCGGGTGCACGGGGGTCTCAAAGAGATATGATCGATCGTGCGGAAAACCACCGTGAAATTGCATCGGAAATTGGTGAAATAAATCTGGAAAGTTTGTTTTCCTGACCACTGCTGCCGGCTGGGTGGGATATGGTGTAACAAGATGAATTTTATTGACTGGCTGGTTTGTGGATAGTTGTTGTGCTGTGTGAGGTTGTGCTATTGAGTAATACAGTGTAAGCGTGGAGGCAAACTGGGTAAACATTGGATGTCATAATTAGATGGAATTATTTTGGTTACATGCATCCGTGACTTCTATCATGCCTCGAACCCAGGTGCGTGCCATCATCGCCACCAGCTCTGAGTACGGTGCTGGTGCTGATTGGTGACTTCTTAGTATTAGCAGTACTAGTTTTTAAAGGCTTGATAGCACTAACAGTACTGAAATTAAGGCAATATGTGAAGGTTTATTAGGCCGAATATAATTATACCGAAATCTATTAGGCCGAATTTTACTTAAGAACTCAGAGTGTTATTTGAAATAATCTTAAACACTATGGGGTTTAAAGAATTTTTCAAGATCTCTGTTCGAGAAGGGGCATAGGCGACATCAAACAAATCTTGAACCTCGAAATATTTTCAAAATTCTTAAGTATTCCAAAATCTTATTTCAAGGAAAAACAAATTGCATGCTTGATCCTAAGTAGAAGATAACCGACTTAAAAACTATTTAAGATCATGACTTCGCATACAGAGATTTCTTTTAATTTTTTTTTAGATCCTTCCCAGGTAACAAATTGATGCATAAAAGTGTTCTTTCGACGATTTTAATTCAGTCTTTGTTTGAATTTTTTTATCTCTTTATTTGTTCCACATTCATATTATTTTAACCTTGGTGCTCCACCTACTACAGTAACATACCAGCCTTAATTGTTATGATATATATCTAAGTGTTTTTACATTGTTCCTGCCTAGGCAATCCAGTATTTTAAACAGGTTTTTTTTTTTAACCTGCATGTCAGTATAAAAAATTACATCTTAAAACTAAAAAAAAAACAAACCCTAAATCTTATCTAAATATAAAGAAAATTAATCGTTGCAATTGAGGATTGCAACGATTTTTGCCTGAAATTATTAATTATTTTGTTGGACATTTGTTCTAAAGTCTCAACATTCGAAATTCTATGTACCTCGGAGGCAACTTCAAAATCATCTTCCGAAATTTGTTCTGAATCCTTTGAAGTGCTTTTTTCCTGGTAGTGCAACAACTAGACCATATTGGCACAGCGTAAAGCATGGCCGGTCTAAAAACTTGTTTAAATATTAGAAGTTTATTCGTCAGGCAAAGTTTGGATTTCCTGTTTATAAGAGGATACAAACATTAATATATTTGTTGCATTTAGCTTGAATGCCCTCAATGTGATCTTTAAAAGTTAATTTTTGGAATTTGGAAATTGGAACTCCGGTTATAGTGACTATGTGACTACTTCTAGGTTTCAAAAACGAAGCTCTAGGCTTATGTGGAAATATTATAAGTTGAGTTTTGGAAGCGTTGGGAGAAATCTTCCATTTTTGTAAATAAGAAGAGAAAATATCTAAACTTTTCTGCAGTCTGCTGCAAATAACACGAAGACTTCTTCCTTTAGCGGAAATGCCTGTGTCATCGGCGAACAAAGATTTGTGGCAGCCCTGAGGCAAATCAGGGAGGTCCGAAGTTAAAATGTTATACAATATAGGCCCAAGAATGCTACCCTGAGGAACTCCTGCTCTAACAGGTAGTCGATTAGATTTGGAATTTTGATAATTTACCTGCAGAGTTTTGTCAGTTAAATAATTTTGAACTTATTTCATAATATAAAGTGGAAAATTAAACTTTTCAATTTAGCAATCAAACCTTCATGCCAAACACTGTCGAATGCTTTTTCTATGTCTAGAAGAGCAACTCCAGTTGAGTGGCCTTCAGATTTGTTTGAACGAATTAAATTGGTAACTCTTAAGAGTTGATGAGTAGTTGAATGCCCATGGCGAAATTCAAACTACTCATCTGCAAAAATTGAGTTTGTATTGATGTGAAGCATCATTCTATTCAAAATTATCTTTTAAAAAAAAAAAATACTTATTGAAGAAAGCAAACTAATTGGACGGTAGCTAGAAGCTTCAGCTGGATTTTTATCCGACTTCAAAATTGGAACAACTTTTGCATTTTTCCATTCATCAGGAAAGTATGCCAAATGGAAACATCTGTTAAATAATTTTACCAAGAAAGACAAGGTATCCATGATCCGCAAACACGACACCTCAGTACTGTTTTGGCCGGATTTGGTGTCGGTTCATCACTTCAAGGACACGGTAGCCTGGTATAAAGCCAACAAGGTCCAATTCGTACCCAAGGAGATCAATCCGCCAAACTGGGCCCAGGCCATGCCAATCGAAACTTTTTGGGCCCTGAGCAAAGCATATTTGCGGAAACATGTAAAAGCAGCGGATTCCGTTACAAAGTGTGCAAAAGACTGGGAAACAGTGTCCAAAATTGTTGGAAAGGCATCTGTGCTGAAGCTAATGAGTAGCGTGAGATCAAAAATCCACTCCTTGGCTTACGACTCAGCGGATCTAGAAATTTCTACGTTAAACTGTAAGAGCATTCTATGAAGAACATGAATGCGAAATAAACATCGAATTCGCTGTAAACAGAGTTACGTTATCGTTTTTTTTTTTTTAAATCGTGCTTAGACATTCTGGGACACCCTATAGTATGCATGCTCCAGCCGACACTCAAATGAATTATTTTGCTCTGGATCTCAAGCGCTGCTACTTCGACTCTCTCAATGCTGAATTTTCATCGGTTGACTAGGAACAGCTTCTTCAGGGTCAAACTGTTGACAGCCTTGTTTTTTTATTTTACGACAAGCTGTTCGAAATAGTTCACTTGAAGGTCTCTCGCCATGGCCGTGCTATCAGTGGAGCCAGCCTTGGTGGACTGCTGATTTGAGAAACATGCGCAACAAACTGAGGAAACCACGACGGTTCCTCGTCAACAAGACAAACGAAATTCGAAAATCACTTCGCCTTCGCCAGAGACTGCAATCGAATTTGAAACAAAACTCCTCCGCGTTCTGGAAGTTCGTTAAGGAGCCAGTAATCTTGTTCCGCACGATGTCAAGTCAGCTCATCTGACGAGGCTGCTTACCTTTTTCATGCTTCTTTCAAAACGTGTTACAGGATCAATTCAATTTTTCTCGTCATGAAGTGTTGAGAGCACTGGCTGAACTAGATGGGTCGAAAGGAGCTGGAGTTGATTTTTTTTTTTTTTTTTTTTTTTTTTTTTGGGATTTTAACCGTAGAGGCGGTCATTCATCCCTTATAGGCTTTATTGTACAATCCAAAGTAATAACTAATTCAATTTCATTTACAGTTGATTCAGTAGGTTGGTTGTTCTCAAAAATTTCACTAGTTTCTTCTCGTTTTCGTCTTCGTTGTTCAAAATTATACCGATAGTTGATCCTAAGCCGCATTCTCTTCGCTGATCATCGAAAGCTCTACAATCGAGCAGTATGTGAGGTACAGTCAACGGTTCCCCACATGTTGAACAAGAGTTGTTGTCACGGTTGAAAAGATGTTTATGTGTTAACCTAGTGTGTCCAATGCGCAAACGACTGATGGCTCGTCTTTCAGAAGCGTTATGCCTGTCTGGCCATTTACTCGTTGTTGCCTTTACGATCCTCAAAAATTTTGTACTATTCCACCACTGATTTTCCCATTTTTGACTAATTTCAAATTTGCAGCATCTTATTGCATCCTCACTAGGGATGCCGATGTGAAAGAATTCTTCATCTCCGTCTGCCTTTGCCAATGCGTCCGCTCTCTCATTTCCGGTTATTCCCACATGGCCAGGAATCCAGCACAGTGTGACCGTTTTCCCTTTTGCAGCCATTTCTATTTGTTGTATCCAAGTGTGATTTGATTGGCCCTTCTCTAACGCTGATAGCACGCTAGCCGAGTCTGTAAAAATTACTGTTGCTGATGCATCTGTGCAGATCTTGATAATTGCAAACCAAATTGCCTTAGCTTCTGCGGAAAAGATGGAGCATTCTTTGGGTAACTTTTTACTGTAACCTGTGTTGCCAACCGCTACACCGAAACCAACTTTGTTGCAATCCACGGACCCATCCGTAAATATGTGCTGATGGATGAAGTAGTTATTGGAGCACAACGATAGAAATAGCTGTTGTGCTTTGGCTGGTGGATCCCCAACTTTGAAATGTTTTTTGATTGTCCAGTCTAACTTTAATCCGGGGTCATTCCATGCTCTTTCACCTACTCTACACAGCGAAGAAATTTTTGGGAACACCTTACCGGTAAGTTTCTCATATTCCGCTTTAGCTCTTTCGATAGATGGAAAACAGCTCGTAACTTGTGCGTTAGTATCTTGAAAAAGCAGATCACACCTTTCCAGTAACCGGACAGCTTTAGTAACTACGTTGAGGACTACGGTATGTTCAAATGGTAGTTGACCTGCTTCTGCCATGATGGAGTCCACCGGACTTGAACGGAAAACGCCAGATGATTCTCTTATACCCGAGTTGTAGAGAGGTTGTAACTGCTTCATGTTCACCACGCTGCCGCTGTTCACTATGCTCATTCCGAAAAGCAATTTTGGAAGAAGTACTGCATTAGTAACCTGCAACATTGTTTTCCGTGTACCGCCATTCATTCTGTTTCCTACAATTTTAAGAAAATTGAGAACTGTTTTCGTCGAACACCGAACTGCTGCCGAATGTCTTTTGAAGCTGAGGCGTTTGTCCATAATAACTCCGAGAATTCTAGTGTACTCTACTTCTGGAACTGTAGTTTGGTTGATCATTATTGCTGGAACGTACGGGTGCTTACGTTTTTTACAAACATGCATGTAGCTGGATTTTTCAGCTGAGATGGTCATTTTTGTTTGATCCGCCCAAGCTCCCAGGATTGTGGCAGCTTTTTGAAGTTTTTTACGTACTTGTTTGGGCTCAGAATCGATAGCTAACAGCATAACATCGTCAGCATATACAAATATGTATATTTCGCTGGGTATTTTTTCAAATACCGTTTCCATTAATACGAGGAATAGCGTGACGGAGAGTATCGAACCTTGCGGAACTCCTGTTCCTTGAGTTCGGCGAGTTGACTGCGCATTTCCCACCATTACACAAAAGCTTCTGTCTGTTAGGAAGTTATTGAGAAAAATAATCATCCTTCCAGATATCCCCCAGCTCCTTAGCTTCAAAATGATTTGGCTTCTGTCAGCTTTGTCATACGCCTTTTGCAGGTCTATCGTTAGTAACTCACAATGTTTACCCTCTTCGAACGGTTGACGGATAGTCTGTTCGACTGACGCAAAGTACGTGTCCACTCCTCTTCCTTTACGAAAGGCGAACTGGTGTTGATTGAAGAATTTATGCTTTTCAATGAAATCAACTAACCGTCTGTTTACCATCCGTTCGAAGATCTTGTCGAAGCAGCTGAGTAGGGTGATTGGGCGTTGATTTCCGAGTTTTTTCGGATCCTTTCCAGGTTTAGGCAGTGGAACGATAAGGCCTTCTTTCCATGACTCCGGAAAAGTTCCTGAACACCATAAATCGTTGATTGTCTTTAAGACTTGTAGTTTTATGCGGAAAGGTAAATGCTGCAACATCGGATAACTGATATTGTCGGCTCCTACTGACGTGTTTCCACCTTTGTTTAGAGCCCATAGAAGTTCGTCTAAGCTGAAAATGCTGTTGTACTCAGCAGAGACGTCCAAGATTTGATCCACGTCTATCATGGAGTCAATTGTGGAACATGGTTCAGCCGGTTGTGAGACTGATTCGAAGTACTTCGCCAAATGTTCTGCTACCTGAACAGGCTCTTCAATTGTTGTTCCCTCAATAACCAAAGTATGTCGATGATGATTCCTTTTTCCACAGAAAGCGTTCATTTTGCGCCACATTTCACTAGCCGGACATTGTGGGTTGAATCCAGATACAAAAGCGTTCCAAGAGTTCTTTTTCGCGTCTCTGATGATTTTTCTCGATGCATTTCGTGCCTGCTGAAATTCGTTCAAGGTTGCTTCCCTTCGAGGGTCATTTTCGTTCATTCGTTTGAGCTTTCGAAGTTTCTTTCGTCTCGTTCTGATCGCAGAGTCAACCTCCTTGTTCCACCATGGGACAGCTCTCCTACCAACTTTTCCGGATGTTCTTGGTATACTTTGCTCCGCTGCATGGATAATATGTTCGGTTAGTTCTTCGACCGTGAAAGAGTGGTCTCGGGGCATTTTTTCGAGGAGGATACTTTCAAATTCTCCCCAGTCTGCTTGACCGTGCAACCACCGCCTACGACGATGGAGGCTATCTGTATCCATGGTAGTTCCAAGAAGCACTGGAAAATGGTCACTTGTGCGGTTGTCTTCATCTACTTTCCATTGAAGCCGCGATGATAGATCCATTGATGCGATGGATAGGTCGATTGCGGAGGTGTTTCCAGTACGAGGATCTTGTCGAGTGTGTTCACCGGTATTTAGAATGGTCAAGTTGTGTTTTGCAGCGAAACTCTCGATTATTGTTCCTTTGGCATCGGTTTTTGCACCTCCCCAGAGTGTGCTGTGGGAGTTGAAATCTCCCAAAAGAACAATGGGAGCTGGAAGTTCGGTGATTAACTGGTCCAGTTCGTCTTCTAGTTGCCGTAATGGGAAGTGACATGGGATGTATACGGAGGCGTAAGTAGCACGTACAGGGTGATCGACGCGAGCGGCGACAACTTGTAACGACGAGTTCAAACGTAGGAAATTGTGGGGTACCGATTTGTGAACGGCTAAAGCCACGCCATTTTGGGAGGCCGACGTAGGTCCTGGCAGAATAACCCATTCATATTCGGCACGATGGAAGCGATTCATCAGTTCAGTCCGAGACAGACGAGTTTCTTGCACAGCTATTATGGTAGGTTGGTACTCTGCTACAAGAAGTTGAAGTTCTGCATACCGTTCCTTGATGCCATTCACGTTCCATTGAACAGCAATACATCGTTCTTGTGAGCTACTTGATGGACGGGTTGTAGATGACGATTGGCCGCGTGCGATATCATGTTGATGTGGACTGAATATGCCATTCTGCCCACGACTTGGCTGCTGATGAGTCTGTGCTGAAACGTACAATGCATCGGTTGTCTGTTCGTTTAAGTGAAAATTTGGAGTACTTGCCTGTGATAGCAGGCCCCCCGCACCAACTGCTGCCAAAGGCTCATCAGAATGTTCTGGAACATCCTTGGTCAGGGTTGGTGCAGGGATAGGCCTTGGGTTGTACAAACCCATTGAATCGCTGAGGTTGCCATTTCGTCTCTGTTGGGGTCTTGGGCTGCGGTTGAAGTAAGTCGTTTGATCATATCTCGCTGTGTGGTTCATCGTTTCTGCTCTCATTGATAAGGTAACTGCTGTTGAAGTGTGAGAAAGTTCATTCCTGTTACTGCAACTAGAGGGGCCTGGTTCATTGGCACTGGTAGATTGAAGGCGATCGTATTCCTCGGCATTGGTCCTTGCTTTAAGCGGTAAGGCTGAAGAAAAAGTGTCGGACCGTGACTTAGTTACATCAAAAGTAGGCTGATCTGGAAATTCCGCTTCCGGTGGATATTTTGCTGTCCTTGAGTGTCTTCTTTTGTCCATCCTTCCAGGGGAATAGGTGAAAGCACCCTTGTCCGTCCCTCTACTGTCATCCTCAAGCTGCCTTGTGTTTACTGACTCTAGCATAGCATGCATAGTAACTGGATTTTGGTTTTCTCGAGGATATGACAGGGAAAAACCCGGGGAATATGCCGGTAGACATTTTTGCGTCCCGGAAAAGATCGAAACTCCTGAGCGCCGAGGGTTGTCCGCTGGTTCCGATTGGGGTATGGCTTTCGCACCAACGGGGCCCCGACTACCCAGGGGTTCCGACGTCTGCTTCATCCTTTCAGAGGAAATGGTAGGCTTATCCGTCAGCGTCCCTGTATTGTGCGATTTCAGTGATGTGTGTATATTGATTGGTTGTTGGTCTCTGGTATCTGTGTTTTGGTTTACTTGGTGTGACTCCTCGTCGATGAAGATGTTAACTGTAGTTGATGTAGTATCAGTCATTGTAAAGATCGAAAAAAGGTGAGCTGATTGTTGTGCAAAGTGTGATGACGAGGAAAAGAGTACGGCATTCGGAATCAGCTTTGCATTGCTGAATCGTCTTCGGACGATCCAAAAAGATCAATCGGCATAACAGAGGTGTTGTCTTTGTCCAATTTGGAATGTTTTTTCTGAACCTTGGTTTTTTGGGAAACATTGACGTTGTCCGCAATAGACGAGCACGATTGTTGAGGTGATTGGTGAGATGATCGGCCACTCGAACGCGATCGTTTTGCAGATTGGCCTCGCGTGCCTGACCGCATGGCAGAGCGTTCTCTGGAGCGATTGTTTGACCTTGGTCTAAGAACCCGTCCTCGGCTGCGACTTCGACTTCTGCGTTGCTTGGGTGGTTGTTCTTTTTGTTGTTTTGGAGGAAGTGTGTTGTCTTCGGAGGATACGATGGTTGTACCACCCACTGGAAGAGCGGGGAGTCCCTCACTTATGGTTTCTTTTCCAGTCTCTCTCAGCAAAGCGATGTATTGGCTTTTCATTTGGTCGAGTTGAGTCTTGGTGGTCTCGTAAAGGTTACGATAAAGGTCACTTTCTTTTCTTTGCCTTTCAAGTTCAGCTTGTTGTTCCTCGAAGCGTCTCTCCCAGTCTTTCCTCTGCGCAATCAATTCCTCGTTTTGCTTGTTTAGCCTGTCTTCCATCATTTTGGCGAAATCTTGGAACTTTTTGTCATTTTCAGTGTCGTTTTTCTCCTTTTGTGCGGCACTAGACTTAAGGAGCTCGTAATGTTTTTTGGCTGCATCATATGACAATCCACGATCCACCCTGAGCTTGGCGATGTTGTTCTCTGCTACGTAAAGTGGGCATCTTCGGCTGGAAACTGGGTGCTCGTCGGTTTTACACTTGTAGCAATTAGCAGGCAAATGGCAGAAAACTCCTCGAACAATTACATGTTCCTCTGAGCATGTTCCACACACATCTTTCTTTGAGCAACGCAGTTTAGTGTGCCCGAAATCCCAGCACTTGTAACATTGCATAGGAGCTGGGTAGTAGGGCCGTGTCGTAACTCTGATGAACCCAAGATACACGTACTGTGGAACGTTGGTGCCGGCAAAAGTCAATATCAGCATGGGAGTGTTAATCCTTTCCTCTCCGTTACCTTTCTTGGTGATACGCCGTATCTCTACAACTCCTTGGCCACCTAGGAGATCCATGACAGCCTGGTCAGATAGCTTCACCACATTTTGGCAATGGACTACACATTTCACAAAATTGTGTATTGGATGCTCTTTGATACTGACAGGGGTTTTGTCTGTCAGTTCTTTCATCTCTTTGAGCTTCAACACCTGGTCTAACTTACGTACTTTGAGTACGTAGCGGGTTCCCCGGTTCTCGAGAAAAGCTCCTTCAATTTTTCCGCAGCAGTTAGTAACAGAAGCACAAACGATACCCGGGTTCTCAGGCAGCTTGGCGGGTTCCACCGCCTGCAGTTGGAGAACAGTTAATTCACCACCTTCACCTGTAGGGTCCATCCACGCTGGAATTGTCCGTCCTCTGTACGATCCATGAAACATATTACCAGCAATCGAAGCTCCTCCGCCCGGATCGGGGGGGATATCCCATCCCCCTTTCATGGTTGGGAGATGATATTCGTTATTGTGTCAACGAGTGTTGACCGTGTTTGCTTCAGTTATCCAATGTTCCGGGTCTGTTTACTGTTTTTATTGTTCGAAGCTTGTTTTGGTTTCAAACAATTGATGTTGTGGTATCGAGCGTAGAACTCTCTTGAGAAGCGAAACGTAACTCAAGAGCACCCCACTACACTCTCACTGCGTTACAGAATCCGTCTATTAATCTATCGAGTTTTATGGCTAGATCTGATCTCACTTGATTTTCGATCGTAT
The DNA here is from genome assembly GCF_037179485.1 of Ochlerotatus camptorhynchus. Classification (NCBI taxonomy): domain Eukaryota; kingdom Metazoa; phylum Arthropoda; class Insecta; order Diptera; family Culicidae; genus Ochlerotatus; species Ochlerotatus camptorhynchus. The sequence continues at coordinate 4,437,706 of NW_027040506.1, read as the reverse complement.
CGGTGATCACACTACAACTATCAAGATCTGGTGAATAGACGGTATCAAATATTCGCGACAATTGTTCGAGGTAACCGATTTTTGCGACTGGAAAATTGTGAAAAATGTCCACTGTGGTGTAAAGAAACACAAGATTCGACCACTTTCGAATGAACCTGGTGGCTACGGTACGGTAAGTGGCGTCCAATTTTGGATTAGTTCCGAAATACGCGAACGAGAAGAGAAAAACTTTCTACAATCATCGCGCGCGTGGAGTATCGAACCGATGCTACATATACACTGGCTGGAGTTGATGGATTAGCTTCTATTCTACTGAAACATTGCACTAGGTCTTTAGAAGCACCAATGACGATACTCCCAAGTAACCAACAAGCCCGCTAATTTGCCTTTTTGCAATAAGATTATAATATGCGGCTAATATAAAGCTTAGCATGCCCTATATTAGCCGTGTATCAGCCTTATATTGCAAAAAGCCTGTTCAATCGTTCATTAGATGAAAAAAACATTCACGAATTTATGGAAATCTGCAAAAATGATTCCTATCCACAACTCAGGTAGATTGCGCCTCGTCGAAAATTACCGCGGCTTTCTCACCCCAATGCGTCTGGGTTCAATCCCAGCCGAGATCGGTGGGATTTTTCTGAGGCATAAAAATCTCTGGTCACGTCTTCTTTCTGAAGGAAAGTAAAGCCGTTGGTCCCGGCCCATATGTGTGTTTGAATGGGAGCAATATCCTACGCAGGTGTGGAAGCTGCCTTCCTGCACATTCGATTGCCGTCAATGGATGATTGGCAATCGATGTCCGTCGGTGATTGGCACTAGATTGCGGAACAGAGACCGATGTTAAATAAAGGAAAGAAGAAAATTACCGCGGGATATCGATTCTCTGTTGGCTAGGAAAGCTCCTTGAATCTTTGATTCTCGAGGTCTTACTCTCTGCAGCAAAACCGATAACAACAGAATACCAGCATGGATTCGTTCCGCATCGCTCTGCAACAACCAATTTATTATGTTAATTGTGTGACAATTACTCTATGCCCAGTGAAGTCGAGAAATTTACCAAAACTGATACATTCCTAGACAGGGCTGGGAATTGAACCCAGACACCTCCAGCATGGTCTTGCTTTGTAGCTACGCCTTTACCGACTGAGCTAAGGGAGGCCCTAGATATGAAGCGGTTCCCAAACATTTTGGTGATGGGTACTATGGCTTCGAATGTAGATATCTAACATTTTAATTACAGATTCAGAAAAGTTCGAAAACAAGTTCAATTAATTCCCATTACGTATGGATGGGATAAAGAGTAAGCGTAGCAGATTTTGAAGACCACCCAAACAAATATGTATGGCTTGAATTTTTTAACATGCTGATCTATGTATTCTGGATACAATTTTGTTAGTTTTTAGATTATATACCCTAGTTAAAGATAATTATAAAGAGATAAAATAGTATAAATAATAATTCATTAATATAACGAAATATTAAGTTGTGTGTGTGTGTGTGTGTGTGTGTGTGTGTGTGTGTCTGTGTGTGTGTGTGTGTGTGTATGTGTGTGTGTGTGTGTGTGTGTGTGTGTGTGTGTGTGTGTGTGTGTGTGTGTGTGTGTGTGTGTGTGTGTGTGTGTGTGTGTGTGTGTGTGTGTGTGTGTCTGTGTGTGTGTGTGTGTGTGTGTGTGTGTCTGTGTGTGTGTGTGTGTGTGTGTGTGTGTGTGTGTGTGTGTGTGTGTGTGTGTGTGTGTGTGTGTGTGTGTGTATGTGTGTGTGTGTGTGTGTGTACAATCTAACCCCCACTGTCCGGCAGTGTTATTATGGAAGAAAACTGCTTTTTATTACCCTTAAATTAAAGCAGGTTTACTCCGGGAGTTAGAAGGTGTTAGCTCTATTGCAGGTCCAGTGACCCATTTCAGAATGCCTGGTAATTCACGACCACTCCGAGGTCACTTTTACTTACAATAAGCCCCGCATGTTCACTCTACCTTTATCAAATGGATAATGGTATCATAAACACACTTCCAGATTCAAAAAATATTATTTCCAAATCTGGCACGTATATAGTTTTGAAATTTGTTCAACTGTATTAAATCGATTTGAATGGACATTTCTTATCAATTTTGTTTCGAATACTTCTTGATTCATCTGCTGGCAGCACTTACTGGCCCTTACCGGCGACCAACTCATCTGCCCGCAAATGCAACAACGTCTAAATCTCAAAGCTCTCCGAACGTCCCCTCGAAAATGCAATCGAGATATGTATAAGAACAATCTTTACTGGAACGTACTCACCAAATCAATACATCCGGGAGCAAATTCCCGATGCTTAGTTTTCTCTCGCAAACCCGTCGTCGTCGCCGAACGGCAAAACAAGGAAATTCGGTGAGCAATTTTGTGACACGGAATTTTCACTGAACATAAACCGCGAATTTACGAATTTCACCACACCCAACTGCGAAACACGTTCAGAAGCACTTTTGGAACAATTTCGATCAATTTCTTTCGAAAACACAACAAAAAAAGTTACAAGCGAGCCAAAATCAACACCGATTGTGCCGAGCTCTTTCACGCATCTTGCAGCGCGTAAATAAACTGAAATTAAAAATTATCACTCGCGATGCCACTAATTTCTGGTCCGGGAGAAAATCAAACAACGCAGATCGCGACATCTCTTCTGATGCTTGCAAACATGTTGAATCACGTTTTCTTTCTCTATTCTAAAACTTCCCGAAAAGCGAGAAAACTAATAATCACACACGTATAAACGTCCGGGAGGCAGAGCGCCAGCGATAATCCGGCAATTGCAGCCGAAAACTATGAGAGCGAACGCACGCACAAAACAGAGAACAAACTTAAAACACAACCGTATCCAAAGGCGTTCGAAACTGCACCCGCACTTTAGGTGAATCATCCTGTCGCAAAAAAGCCATGCAGGAGACGGATTCTTCATCGCCTTTAACTGGTTTAGCGCATTGGTCACAGGCGGAAGTCATGCTGATTCAGTTTCCAAAAGTGATTTAGAAACAGCGGTGGAGATGCTCTAATACGCAAAGAGGAATTGGATTCTCACGAGCGCCCAATGCTAGACTGTATACACTGAAACAAAGATAATAGTTAGGAATACTATTTTGCAGAAAACACTTATTTTCAGTATAACTACGCTTAATACCGTTAAATCTACCATGATTTCAGTATAGTTGACTATAAATATAATCAAATTTACTACCATTCTGTCAAAACTACTATGCTTACTCAAACGGTATAGTAGTTTTGATAGAAAAATTAGTAAAATTAAATGAATTTCGTTTCTGCACAAATCTATTGGTGGGAGTATTTAATTTAAACCATCAATATAGTATTTTTACCAATGGATTTTGTTTCTGTGTACTGTCTACAATATGTCTGATTGGATAACTTTTTCACTGTTTTCACAACACAAAATATGCTCTAATTAGACGATTATCGCAACGAACTGCACTTTCCACTAACAACCAGTACAATATTACAGGTATACCGAACGGAAAAAAACGAATCACGATAGCCCGTGTGATAAAAAAAATCGACAAATTTAGCAGCGCACAATCACGACGATGTGAATAACAACAACTGTCAAATGTTCCTTCTAATATAACGAACTATTAAGTTAATACAATTCGCCTTGACACCAGTCCCGAAGTGACGTTTCTTCACACACATTTTGACAGTTCCTTATGGGGTTTTGCGTTGGAGTGAGAGAATAAGAAAAATCCGCCATGTTTCACACATAGACTGACAGTTACATATGAGATTTCTCCTTAGGAGTAAAGAGTTACAGAACTCTCGTCAACGCCAATATAGATGTTATTAAGGGGAAGTTTTGATTTTTCTAAATATATTGGACAAAAATATAACAAATCTAAAAAAATCAAATTTTTCTTAATTTTTTAGAGAAAATTCACATGCATAAATATTTTTTGTAAGTAATCATAGCCTAAATTTAGACTCAAAATCCACAAATCTCGAAGATTTTGATATTGCTGAGAGTCCTTTTTTTCATTGTGAGATAGAAAAAAAAAAACATTTTTACATGTAATTTTTAGGAATCTAAAGAAAACAATGATTTTCTTGGATATATGATAAATTTTCCCAAATTTTTTCAAAAAATAAACTCGTGCCAAAGACAATTTTATTTTCGGGGCGGTAAACTTCCCCTTAAGTGTTAAAATATATAATGCTTCAATATACTCTGGAGTATCTAAATAAGGAACATATTTTATTACACACTTCGCACTTAACACACACTACACAGAAGTACGCCAGAAAGGAGAAATTGTGAATTATCATAGACCATCATAAACCACTTAAATGCATTAGGGGGAGGGGGTACTTGGCGAGTGTCGACGCTCCATACAAATTCAGAAAACAATTGTGAAGCATTTCAGCATCTTTGAACAACTAAGTCGAATGTTCAGTAAACGGAAATTAGACCGAGCAGGTTTCTTCGGATGCCTTGACATCGAAAAACAGAGGAAGAAACACTCGCGCAATATTCCATTGAAACAACTAAAAGTATCATCCACTCTGCTACATTGACAAGCTGCAGACCAATCTACTTTAGAAAGAATAGAGTTGTGATCGTCGTTGTCAACTTTAGGAAAGTCACGATAATATTTATTAACGTCAACAACGAATAGAATGAAAGCCGAAGATATATTGTGGTAACAAGAGATGAGGAACAGAACCACGGAATTGGGGGCCTCGGCAACTGATTTACAATTTGTGATGAGATCATTAGGGATACCTACAGAGAAGTACCGTTCAAAGCGGATGGAGTTTAAGTCGGTACTACTTCTTCTTGATACCTTTATACCTGTTTTTTTTTAGTAATAAAGATAACATTAGTGGTCAATATTCTTACTACCGAAGATCAGGCAGCTATGAATTGGATAAAAATGCTCTGTTGCGCTCAATAGCAAGATGTTAGACACAAATTTAAATTCTTCTAAATATGCACACGTAAACCGTTTAACGTGGTCTCCTAACGAATAGCAACAACAATAACAAAAATATCACCCAGTAGATATTTACACCCGACAAGAACACTTAATTCAAGAATGCGTTGCATATGATGAACATTACAAAATTCATTGTAAAATCAACCGGCAACTACGTTAAATAATTAATACATTCATTAAAATTTATGTACATCATTATTACCAAACTGTGTTAGAATCTTACACTTCGCAAGTTGGATGCACCTCATCGTAGACGGCTATATATAGTTTGATGGCCTTTCCCACAGATCTATCGAAGGATGTGCCTTGTGATGTGACCCTCTCACATGCCAAGACCGGAAGTGTGTTGTGCAGCGTCAAGTCAAAAAGTCCATCGAACGAACGGAACTGCTACTACCATAACACACACCAATTCAAGTTTGAATTCACATTTTTAAATAAATAAGGCGAGCAAAATGTTTTCTCCATAATTTAGAATATTCTTGGGTAGCATTTTTTTTGCTCACGAACTCAGCTCTTTCTGGTTGCTGGCTGACGGCGACGGTGGTGTGGTCCAAGTTGAAGCATTTTTGCAACCCACGAAATGACTCTTCCATACTAAAAGTCTGTATTCTGCTTTTTTATTAATGAGGAAGAACACGACCACGTGGAGAACGGTCTAGAGTGAAATGCAAGTTAGTTTATTTTCTCCGTCTTCATCTTTCGGTTTGCTCTTCCGTGAAATGTTTATGCTTGGTCCTGTGCAAGTCCCATCCCCTATTTTAGGTGGGGAGTTTTTTTTTTCTCTCCTTAGCACTGCGACCGGACCCATTATTAATGAGCCAATGTACGTGTTTATGTACAAGAGCATACGGGCTTAGAGTATGCATTTTTGTGGAACTTGTAGAGCTAGGGAGCAGTGTAGAAGACAGCGGTTTGAGTGTGGCTTTTAGATTAAATTCAGGCATGCGATAAGGAATGCACGTTTGATTCAGAGCATGGCGAAACAATGCACTGTCAGATGCAGTTTTCCACGAGCCATGCGGACCATTTTCGATGTGTGCGAGTATGGTTTCAAATTTTCTGCATTTCCGCGCTTGGTGGAAGTGATTAGCAATCCGGGAATCATAATTTTTGTCAGGCTCATTCCGAACAAGGAAAAATTCAACACCAATTCCCCCCATTCTCTAAGCACCGGAAAGGGTACGTAAAATGGGGAAGAAATTTACTCAAGAATGTGAGTACGAGTTGAACACGGCAATCATAAACATTTTTATTTCAAGTTTACGTTGCTGCTCTGCATTTCTTATTCGGTCGTGGCTGGAGATCGTGTAGATTCCTTCAGCAGTAGCGGTGCATGAATAGTAGGAATACACGGCTGATTAAACCAACTCAAATTTGAGATTCGTTCACTCTAATTCGAAATACTTAAGTTAGTCATAGGCTGAGCAAAATTTTCCTCGATTTTCCAGGAAAAACATTTTGAATGTAAGGAAACTCGGGAGAGGATTCATCTAGTCTATTCTGTCCTTGACTGTGTACAATTTTCGTCCACTTTCCACATAATCGAGCAGATTTTTGAGGAAAAGCGATGACAATTTTACTCAGGCTTTGGTACGTTTTTTGTTATTTTGAGTCAATCTCATGAGCCGTGTAGAGTGTTGTTTCGACCGTAGAGAAGACGACTACTAGTTCAAGATAGCTTTACGACTTTCTCCCTGGTGAGATGTTGTCCGTCGAGCATAAAAATGCATACAAAATAATTAAATATAAATAATTCCGTAGCATGTTGCGGAATACAAATGAAGCTGATCGTTTAGAGTATTTGGTGAGATGTATTCTGATGTGTTGCTCCTTTTTGAAATCATTTGAAGGATCTAATAAAATGTATTTACGTAATGCTTATAACTTTGTAAAATTAATTCTTCCAATCAGCTGTCAACCTTTAAATCCGGTGATGTCAAGATTTTTGTGGCTGTGCGATGTTTTGCTGATACCCAATGTCTTGACAGACTGACATTTACACCATATTACTCGTACATCAAATGCCAAAGCCAACATGCTACTTTTAATTGTCTTAAAAAATATATATCGTTCGGTCGTGGAATATAAAAAAGGGTACAACACTTTTGGTTGCAATGTTCATTAGAGTGATGCAAAATTTGAAAATTTCGCTCCACAATACTTAAACGATTCCAAATCGGATCCTGACTAACCTCTCAAAATTTGAACCCATTTGGTGAGAAACTGAGATGGCACAAACCATTTGAAGTTTGTATGGGAATTACTATGGTAAAACCAAGATTTTTGTTCATGTCAATCTAATAATTCACGATATCGGTCTGCTTCAAAAACTTTCAACTGTACTTGTGGGAAATTTTCCCAGATACAACTTTGCTGAAGACCACTTTTTGATTAAACGCAAGGATCGAATGTTATCAATGGTTCAATGCGCTGATGTCTTATGATCATGCTCAATCAACTGCTCAGCAGGCAACATTGGTGTTTCTGGGGCGTTGAATAGGGCTCTCCAAATTCCGAAGTCGTTGCTGAATGTCGATATGGAGCAGTGGAATAGTTCCATCGAGTTTAAAAATGCCAAAAGACGGGTTCAATGTTTGGAAGTAGTTAATGATAATGCAGAGCGTGGTATAGCATTGATTAAAACATACAATTCAAAACTATCAACGGATGGAAATCAAAAGCAGTGCATTTTACAATTAGTTGAAGATCATCGAAAAAATTATAAGAGTACCAGGAAATCTGATTTGGTGTAGCTAATAAGGAAATATATGGCAAAGTATACAACAAGTATTTTTTCCTCTTTTCAGGCAAATTTTCCTCTTGTGTAAAACTCATGATTCCCAAAAAAAACAGATTAACGCAATTCAAGATATTTTAACAATTGAGTTTAGGAATTTCTGATGAAAAGTTGTGGTTTTTCATATATTTTTGAATTTTTGGACCACCCTTATGAAGAATAATTGGACCACCCTAGTGAATTATTTCGTATTAGATCCTAAATGGTGGTTTAATTCGATATATAAGCAGGTTGGAGACAATTGTGAACAGTTTTAGAAGCCGACTCATCAATCTTCTATATTCCATATAGAACTCATGAAAAAAATCTAAGTCCCAGAAAGTCGATTTTTGAAGAAAAAAAAATCGAGATAACACCAAATCTCGACGTTTCATGCATTTTTAAGACATTTGGCATCAACAAATTTTTAGATTTCCGAAATTTCATGTCCCCTTGGGAGATATTCGAGAGGGAAAAAAACAAACTTTGATACGTTTGCGCCACCCCTAAATCATGTCCGATTGAGCTCAAATTTTGCATAGGGTCATTTTTCGAGGCAATAAACATTTTGTATATGGTTTGTTAGCGAAATTAAAAATTACCATTTTCGCTGGCAGTCTAATGCCCAGTATAAAAAAAGCGACAACCTTGAATAAGAGAACTATCGAGCGATCACTACGCGGCTTACAAAGTGCTTTCCCAGATCATCTTTCGCCGTTTATCGCCGCTTGCAAGCAGATTTGTGAGAAGTTATCAAGCCGGTTTTGTGGATGGGCGATCGACAACGGATCAAATCTTAACGTTGCGGCAGATCCTCCAAAAGTGTCGTGAATATCAAGTCCCTACGCACCACCTATTCATCGATTTCAAGACCGCTTATGATAATATTGACCATGAAGAGCTATGGAAGATTATGGACGAGAACGGTTTTCCCGGAAAGCTGACCAGACTGATCAGGGCTACGATGGATGGTGTACATTGCTGATATTGGGTGCGTTATCAGACTCGTTTGAAAGTCGCAAAGGACTTCGACAAGGCGATGGTCTTTCCTGCCTCCTGCTCAACATTGCGCTAGAGGGTGTTATGAAACGTGCGGGCTTTAACATGCGGGGCACGATCTTCAATAAGTCCATCTGCTTCGCTGACGACGTGGACATTGTCGAAAGAACGTTTCAGGCCGTGGCGGAGCAGTACACCAGGCTGAAACGTGAAGCAAAGAAGGTTGGATTAAAGGTGAATACGTCGAAGACAAAGTATCTGTTAGCTGGAGGAACCGAGCGGGATAGGGCTCGCATAGGCAGAAGCGTGACAATCGACGGAGATGAGTTGGAGGTGGTGGATGAATTTGTGTACCTCGTGACGTTTGATAACAACTGCAGCAGAGAAATTCGTCGGCGTATTATTGCCGGAAGTCGTGCTTAATACGGACTCCACAAGATCTTGAGGTCGGGTAAACTTCACCTCCGTACTAAATGAACCATGTACAAGACACTGATAAGACCGGTAGTTCTCTACGGGCACGAAACGTGGATGATGCTCGAGGAGGACCTGCAAGCATTAGGTGTTTTCGAACGACGAGTGCTTAGGACCATCTTTGGCGCGGTATGTGAGAACGGTGTATGGAGGCGAAGGATAAACCACGAGATAGCGCAACTCTATGGCGAACCCTGTATCCAAACAGTTACGAAAGCTGGATGGGTACGATGGGCGGGACACGTTTTAAGAATGCAGGAAAACAATCCCGCAAAAATGGTGTTTGCCTCGAATCCGGCCGGTACAAGACGAGGAGGAGCACAGCGAGCAAGGTGGTTAGACCAAGTGTAGCAGAATCTTGGAAGTGTGGGACGGTCAAGAAATTGGAGACAAGCAGCCACGGACCGAGTGAATTGGCGTAACATTGTGATGCAGGTGCAGTCCTGAGGGATGTCGGACCAGGATAAGTAAGTATGCATATATGCATACGTTCCTAATGTTTTTTTTTTTTTCATTTCTTGGTTGTGCACTTTTTTCTCGAATGAAATACAAAATCACTCATTCATGCGCACTGGGAGAAGCCATCAAGAGCCAAGCTCTCTACGGACACATCACGAAGCTCCAAGTTTACTGCTTTGCGAGAGCGCATCACGAAGTTAAAATTTCTGCTCGGTAGGCAGAATCGATGTACGCCCAAGAACGAGCTCCGCATCCCTCTCAGCGATGCGGGTTAGCAAGAGCCCAGCTTGAGCATCAAGTATAGCTTCGTGAGAGCAAAATATATCATTATCAAAATATGCTGGAGCTCAGCTTATTGATGACTCTTAATGGAGCTTTTGGTAAGCCTGTCGGCACATTACGCCAAATCCTCTCTGCAGTGGTTGACGGAGAATAACATCAAGTACGTAGAAAAAGACATCAACCCACCAAACTGTCCTCAGCTCTGACCGATGTGTGTCGTCCCAAAACATGACTGATTTTAAGAAAAATTGGTCAGCGGCATCTAGGAAGTGCACAAACGCCACTGTGCAGAATTTGATGGGAAGCCCAAAGTACGAGCATTCTTCCGAAGTTTATAACTTCTTTGCGATACAGAGTATTGCCACCGTCCATCACCGTATTGACCGAGATTTGGGATTTATCTCGGCCTCTTAGATGGAAGTAACACTATCTCCAGCAATCTAGAACTGTCCTGGCCACGTCCTTGCAACTGCTGAGGTTGGGAAGGATGATTAGTTGGACGCTTACTTAAGAGATATGCAGAGAACTTTACGACCTCTCATAAGTACACGCTTGCAATTGCTCATTACATATTTTTCTTATTCGCATTTCAAGCTTATTGCTTAGCGCATATTAGCTTATTGCGTGCTCTCAACTTAGTGTTGTAAATGCACTTCCACAGTTATTGAATTTGTATATTGTGTGGCAAGCACAATGATAGGTACTCTATGCCCAGGGAAGTCGAGAAAATTTCCAACCCGAAAGGATCCCCTCGACCGGACCGGGAATCGAACCGGCCGCCTCCGGCTTGGTAATACCGTGCCTTTACTGACTAGGATATGAGGCCTCATTACATCTACAATGTTATTATTCCGTATTATGAAGCTATGAGATATTATAACGATATTTTTTATTTGTATAATGCGTGAAGAGAAGGTTTTTTTTTTTTTTTCCTTTATTATAGAGATTTTTAGCCATAGGCTAGTTCATCTCTTAAAGTGAAGAGAAGGTAAAGTATACGTATGACACATAAAACCTGTAAATTTCGCTTCCAGAGTGTCACAATTAGCTATAACGATGAGCGCTCATTCATCGCGATCGCTCATTACAGCTAAAGTTGCTAATTGACCCTCGAGAGCGTTTAGGTGAGTGAACTCGAGAGCACAACAAATTCATTTGTCTAGAGAGAGTGATTTTAGTTTTCGCCACAAAAGTTCTCTATAAGCACTCTCTCACATCTGGCTTGCCGTGTTCTCACCGTGAACGTGGTGATTTGCTCGTATGAGTTGCAATGCATACATCCTCAGAGGAGGCAAAATATACGTACGCTAGAGCCGCATTTGGGTGAAATGCCATCACCGTTTAACATTGATATGATCCGAATACAGCCAAAACAGAAATCCATTAGTACTTTATTGAGCATTATTGTAGCTATTTACAGAACACATCCTCTTCAGTGAAAACTCAATAAAACGGAATCGGAAAAACTAAAATTCAATTTCTCAGCGCCAACAGCGCCCTTGTAAAACAAACATTTTTCAGCCAACACTTAACATAAAGTATATTCTTCTGCAGTATCAGATGACAATGAGATCGCAGGTAATGGTGATTCAAGACGTTAGTATTCGGTTGACCTGTTGCAACCGACTAATCAGTAGGTGTAATGAAATGGTCTCTGGAGATCCGTCCAGATACAACCCGACCAAGTTCCAAGTTCACTAGCGTTGGCATTCCGTGTCCCAGTGGAATTCTTCCACGGGGATGAAACATGTCTGCTTCTGACACCATATCCACATGTCTAGGCAGTGTTGTGTAAATACACGGCGAATGAGAACGACCCAAATTTGAGTTTAGTTCACTCATAATCGCCAAAAGTGCAGGAACTCAGCGATGAGTAAAATTTGTCTCATGGTTTCCTGTGGAAAACCTAAAAAATCTGCCGGAAAATGAGGAAATTGACGAAAATTTTATTCAGTCTCGGAGTAGTACCAATAGACTGAGTGAATCCAATATTTACTTTTCTCAAATTCGGGAATTTTTCCCTGGAAAATCCTGGAAAAACCTGGGAAAACATGAGGCAAATTTACTCATCGCTGAGTTCCTGCACTTTTGGCGATTATGAGTGAACTAAACTCAAATTTGGGTCGTTCTCATTCGCCGTGTATCAAAAGATCAAATCTCCCCTATGTGCATAATCTCATTTGAGTATCGGAAATCAAAAACTCAACACGCAAACAACAGCTGATGATATTACAAGCTGTTATACGGTTGATTTGATATCATGCTAATAAAACTCACCAGCTAAAATTCTCACCAAACTGTGTTGAGTTTGAGCTTCAAGATTTTTGCTGTACACCCGAACACGAAACGAAACTTCAATCACTGCTGGTAGTAGTAACTTCGTGTCTGCCATCTGTGAAGCGTAAAGAAAGATGGCAAACTATGCTTTCTCTTTCTAAGAAAACGATGTGCAACGGAATCATTTTTGTGGTAAGTCAACTCGTAGCTGCAATTTTATACCCCGTATAATATATATATAATGGCTTATATCATGTAATATAGGCTATCCTACAATGAGCACTCATGCATAGGATTTCCAGTGAAAACTAAATGTATGTGTGCTCATTGCAAGACAGACTATATTACATGATATAAGCCATAGTCTGTACGGGGTATTACATGTTCTGAATAGTCTCGCAATATCAAAGGAGCTTGTAAAATCAATATCATGCTTGATATTTTATTCCAATATCATGCGTGATTTTTAACGAAACAAAATCATTTGAGTGAGGATTATGCCATGACTGTGTCTAGGTTTCCAAAATCCAGGATCAGCCAACTGTCATGTTTACTGGTTGGTCAGTTTATTAGTTCCGATGGAAGTTTCCTGGTGATCTTTGACAAAATATAAAAGTCCAAGGGGGCGTAGTAATTGTTGATTCTGGACTTTATGGCAGCATTCACTCGTTTATTAACCACTGTTGATCCACCACCCTAAGCTCCATTCTTTGCAATAAGTTCTCACTGATGAAACGGTATGTAGCTGCTTCAAACATGTAAATTTACAAGTTTACGATGTAAGGTAACATGTAGACCTTCCATTTCCCGGTGGATTCCACCATCCCGGGATTCGGGAAATATATTTATTTGATATCCCGGGAAGTCATTTAAGACAGTAAATTATTTAAATATTCGTATGTTTCTAATTTCTTTTAACGATGTTCTGAAATGTATGTTTCATCTCCATAGAAGAATGATTAAAAAAAGAAGATTTCTTCAATACTAGGGACACCAGATTTAACGACATATCTTAATTTTGAAGACATTTAAAATTCTGTGAAGGTATTTTTTTCATGCAGACATTTTGAATACATTTCATGATATGTGAAGTTGTTTCAAGACATGCGGACTTCCAATGGTATTTTTTTTTAAATTGTAGGCTGGCATATGAAGATTTTTGTTAAATAAATGAAGTTTTTGATTTCATATTTCAAGCTTCTTCCTGAATATGTTGAATATGAATAATGTAACCAAAATTGGATATTTCAGGATAAAACTTGATCCAATTGAATTTTCACAGGACTTCACGGAAATATTCGATTAGCTGGAGATCTTTTGAATACTTGCTGATCAAGGGTCAGTTTTGGGAGAATATCTTCACAATAATACTTGATCAACCTAAAGCCTTGAAAAATATCCAGAGGACTTTATTGAAATCCTCGATCAGCTGGAGATCTTTTAAGTACTTCCTAACCGATCTGCCATCTTGAGAGAGCCAATTGAATGTTTGACCAGCTTAAGATCTTCAGATTTCCTGGTCAACCTGAATTTACTAATATCTGACCAACCAGTAATCTTGAGAGACTATCTAGAGACGTTATTTGAATTTTACGAACAGTTGAATATCTTAATAATAATAATAATTGATCGACCTGAAGTCATAAAAAATATCCAGAGGTCTTTAAATCTCCGACCAGCTGTATATCCTTTAATTACTCTCTAATCAAACTTCCGGCTGGGAAGGATGTCTAAGAGACTTCTTTTGAATTTTTGAACACTTGCATATCTTCAGAACATTACTTGATTAAGTTTGAAAGTCTTGAATAATATCCAGAGACATCATCACAAATCCGTAAATATCAGTTATACGAAGATTCGTGTATTTTCAAGAAGTTTCTTGAACTTAAACTCAGTTCCGCCGGCGCCGGTGGTGTAGTGGTAAGCGTGACTGCTTTCTAACACCCCAATGGGTCTCGGTTCAATCCCAGCCGAGGTCGGTGGGATTTTTCTGAGGCATAAAAATCTCTGGTCACGTCTTCCTTCGGAAGGGAAGTAAAGCCGTTGGTCCCGGCCCATGTGTGTTGTAAATGGGTGCGATATCCTACGCAGGTGTGGAAGCTGCCTTCCTGTATATTCGATAGCCGTCAATGGATGGCAATCGATGTCCGTCGGTGATTGACACTAGATTGCGGAACAGAGACCGACGGTAAATTAAGGAAAGGTAGGTAAACTCAGTTCCATGAACTCAAAGCCTATATAAAGTTCCCTGAATATGTAGAATATTCTACGAAATTCTGGGATTTTTCGTCAACTTCTTCGAAGTTCCCAGTACTTCAAAGATTTTTCCATAGCTTACATTTTTTAATTTTTCGATAAGAACAACTGCGTTTCTGCCCAGCTTGCTGAACTTGTACGAATTTCAAATAATTCATGCGATGTTCCGTAATCATCGTTCATGAAGCTGTTTAACATTCTACGAAGTATCCTGAAGATCTATGATGGTCCCTCAACTTTTACGAAGTTCCACGAACTTCTATGAAGTTCTCTGAAATCAAATGAATATCTCTTGACATCTAAGAAGTTCCCTAATGGGACGTGATATTATGTTTGTCAGCCAAATTTCACAATAGTCCGTGTAGATCATGATGATTATGGTGGATGATTTCTCTCATGAATGTATTTGTAAAATCTATTTTGCCATGCTTTAGGATAATATAGATTACATACTAACGGGTAAAGGTAATGCATACCTTTCACCGTAACGAATGACAGCCAGGGAGAGCTATGGAAGCCAAGATAGAAGTCGATGACAGATAGAAGTTCCTCCAGAAGGAGTCAGCGTTTTACAAGATTCCGCTCACTAATCTAAGGAAGGACTCTAAAAACTGCAAATACTGAGTCTTTTTATCAGTTGAGTTGAGACTAGTACTACGTACTTTCAACCATCTTAACAATGCATTTCAATTGCAGTCCGCATCGTGCTCTCTTGCCGTGCGGATCTATTTGCTTTTTGCTGAAGGAAGTGTTACTACTACCTAAAGCTACAACAAATTTAAACAGCACTTTTCAGTGCTCAACCTGTAAAAATTTTCTACCTTGTTCAACTCTTATTCCTCTTCGATCCTTGTTTGGACCCTACCCGAGGTAATCCTTCTTGGATATCGATTTGGAAAATTCCTCTTCGATCCTTCAGATTCTTATAGTAATCTGCTGGGAAGTCGATTTGGATAAAAATTTACTGCCGCCATGGCGCCTAAACGCAAAAGAAAGGGGCAAACTCTTGACCCCCCTTCTGATGAAATTAATTTGAGTAATCAATTTGATTTGCTCACGGATGATGAGAATGATCCATCATCCAAGAAAAATTCTAGTAAACTTTCCCGGCTTAATGCCAAGAAGGAAAAGATTCCCCCTATTGTGATAACCACTACCGATTTCCATGCTCTTCGCATGGAACTTTTGAATTTCGTGAAAGTTAAGTTTTCACTACAAATTGGACGTCGGGGTGAATGCCGTGTATTGGCTGAAACCTTGGACGGATTTAAATGTCTTCTCAAGTATCTTACTGAGAAGAAGCACAAATTTTTTACTTACGACACCAAAACTGAACGTGTGTTCAAGGTTGTCATGAAAGGACTGCCCAGTGGTGAATCCCTGGATCAGATCAAAGATGAACTGGCAAAATTACTTGGAGTTGTGCCACTCCAAGTAATCAAAATGAAAATGAAATCCCGTCCTGGTGATTCGCGCAACGGGATTTCTAATGATTTTTATTTAGTTCACTACAAATCTAGTGAACTAAACAACCTTAAGGCCTTAGAAAAAGCTAGCCTTATGCTCCATGTCCGAGTGAAGTGGGAACACTTCAGGAAGACTGGAGGAAATTTCCAAAACCTCACCCAGTGCCGTAAGTGCCAGGGATGGGGTCACGGAACTAAAAATTGCTACATGCCAGCTAAATGCATGAATTGTGGTGATTCCTCTCACGCAAAGGACGACTGTCCTGTGAAG
Source organism: Ochlerotatus camptorhynchus (assembly GCF_037179485.1). Classification (NCBI taxonomy): domain Eukaryota; kingdom Metazoa; phylum Arthropoda; class Insecta; order Diptera; family Culicidae; genus Ochlerotatus; species Ochlerotatus camptorhynchus. The sequence goes on along the minus strand of NW_027040506.1, from coordinate 4,421,459 downwards.
GAAGATCCTAAGAAATTTAAATGTTCAAATTGTGGTGAAAACCACAAATCAAATTTTTGGGAATGTAAGACTCGCAAAGCGATCCTACAATCTCGTTCTAACCGTCAGGTAGGAAACGCTCCACGTTTCCGACCAGGTACAAATTCCTCTGCTGTTAACAACGGTCAGCGAGGAACAAATTCTACATTCGTACCCGTAGGTACAAATATCTCCCCTGCTTCAAATGTTTCATCTGTACCTACTCCCCTCGCTGCTAACAATGTTCAGCGAGTTAATGGAGCTACCTATGCTGCTATTGCAGCGGGTAGAAATCAAAATACTAACCACCGTTCTAACGGAAATTTTGACAATTTTGACTTAGGAAGCATTACTGCCCCCAAAATGGAATTTTTACAGAATTCATTAATTGATATGATTTCTGATATGCTTAAATCTAACTCCATGTTTGATGCTATTCAAACTGGAGTAAAATTTGCAAATAATATTGTCATGACTTTAAAATTCAGTAATGGATTTTAAAGCATTAAATATTGTAAATTGGAATGCTCGATCTCTTAAAGATAATGAAGACGAGCTATTTAACTTTTTGAGAGTTCATAACGTGCATATTGCCGTTATAACTGAAACGTTCCTTAAACCTGCCCATAAGGTTAAGAAGGACGCAAATTACTTGATTTATAGAAATGATCGTCTTGATGGACCCTGTGGTGGCGTTGCCATCATTATTCATAGACGAATCAAACATAAAATTCTTTCTTCATTTGAAACCAAAGTTTTTGAAACTTTGGGAGTTTCTGTTGAAACAAAATTTGGACAACTTACGTTTATAGCTGCCTATTTGCCATTCCAATGCGTAGGCCAGCAAAAGAATTTTCTCAAGCGTGACCTCCAGAAACTTACCCGTCATAGGTCTAAATTCTTCATTATTGGTGATTTTAATGCAAAACACCGCTCATGGAATAATGCTCAAAGCAATTCCAATGGTAATATTCTGTTTGATGATTGTTCTGCAGGTTATTACACTATTCAATATCCAAACAGCCCAACATGCTTTTCTTCTGCAAGAAATCCCTCCACTATTGATTTGGTCTTAACTGATTCATGTCAACTTTGTAGCCAATTGGTTACCCATGCTGACTTCGGTTCTGATCACCTTCCAGTAACTTTTGAAATATCCCAAGAAATAATTTGTAATCCCAACAGCTCTACTTTCAATTACCATAGAGCTGATTGGGAGCAGTATCGAACATTTATGGAATATAACTTCGATCCAAACATTCCTTTGCAAACCAAAGATGAAATTAATTATGCTCTTGAATCTCTGACTACTTCTATAGTTGAAGCAAGAGCTGCCTCAGTACCAAAATGCGAGGTTAAATTCGATTCAATTATAATAGACGATGATCTTCAGCTCTTGATCCGTCTTAAAAATGTCCGTAGGAGACAATATCAAAGAACACGCGATCCTGCCATGAAAGTTATCTGGCGGGATTTGCAAAAACAAATTAAAAAGCGATTCTCTGCCCTGAGGAACAAAACTTTTGAAAATAATATTTCTAAATTAGACCCGAGTTCCAAACCCTTTTGGAAACTCACAAAAATTTTGAAAAAACCTCAAAAGCCTATTCCAGCGCTTAAAGAAGGTGGTAAAATTTTGATCACAAATTTGGAAAAAGCTCAGAAACTTGCTAAGCAATTCGAGAGTTCCCATAATTTCAGTTTGGGTCTTACTAGTCCTATTGAGAATCAGGTTGCTCGGGATTTTCTGAATATTTTCTCTCGGGAAAATATTTTTGATGATTCCTGGGGGACTGATTTGGACGAAGTAAGGTCTATAACTAAAAAATTTCAAAATATGAAAGCTCCAGGTGATGATGGAATTTTCTATATCCTCATCAAAAAACTCCCAGAGAGTACCTTGTCTTTCTTGGTAAAATTATTTAACAGATGTTTCCATTTGGCATACTTTCCTGATAAATGGAAAAATGCAAAAGTTGTTCCAATTTTGAAGCCGGATAAAAATCCAGCTGAAGCTTCTAGCTACCGTCCAATAAGTTTGCTTTCTTCAATAAGTAAACTTTTTGAAAAGATAATTTTGAATAGAATGATGCTTCACATCAATACGAACTCAATTTTTGCAGATGAGCAGTTTGGATTTCGCCATGGGCATTCAACTACTCATCAACTCTTAAGAGTTAACAATTTAATTCGTTCAAACAAATCTGAAGGCCACTGAACTGGAGTTGCTCTTCTAGACATAGAAAAAGCATTCGACAGTGTTTGGCATGAAGGTTTGATTGCTAAATTGAAAAAGTTTAATTTTCCACTTTATATTATGAAATTAGTTCAAAATTATTTAACTGACAGAACTCTGCAGGTAAATTATCAAAATTCCAAATCCAATCGACTACCTGTTAGAGCAGGAGTTCCTCAGGGTAGCATTCTTGGGCCTATATTGTATAACATTTTCACTTCGGACCTCCCTGATTTGCCTCAGGGTTGCCACAAATCTTTGTTCGCTGATGACACAGGCATTTCCGCTAAAGGAAGAAGTCTACGTGTTATTTGCAGCAGACTGCAGAAAAGTTTAGATATTTTCTCTTCTTATTTACAAAAATGGAAGATTTCTCCAAACGCTTCCAAAACTCAACTTATAATATTTCCACATAAGCCTAGAGCTTCGTTTTTGAAACCTAGTAGTAGTCACATAGTCACTATGAACGGAGTTCCAATTTCCTGGTCAAACCAAGTGAAATATCTTGGATTAATACTTGACCAAAAATTAACTTTTAAAGATCACATTGAGGGCATTCAAGCCAAATGTAACAAATATATAAAATGTTTGTATCCTCTTATAAACAGGAAATCCAAACTTTGCCTGACGAATAAACTTCTAATATTTAAACAAGTTTTTAGACCGGCCATGCTTTACGCTGTGCCAATATGGTCTAGTTGCTGCACTACCAGGAAAAAAGCACTTCAAAGGATTCAGAACAAAATTCTGAAAATGATTTTGAAGTTGCCTCCCTGGTACAGTACAACCGAAGTACATAGAATTTCGAATGTTGAGACTTTAGCACAAATGTCCAACAAAATAATTAATAATTTCAGGCAAAAATCGTTGCAATCCTCAGTTGCAACGATTAATTCCCTTTATACTTAGATAAGATTTAGTTTTAGTTTTTAGTTTTAAGATATCAATTGTTATACTGACATGCAGGTTAAAAAACCTGTTTAAAATACTGAATTGCCAAGACATGAACAATGTAAAAACACTTAGATATATATCATAACAATTAAGGCTGGTACGTTACTGTAGTAACTGGAGCACCTAGGTTAAAATGAAATGTAATTTATTTTGAATTTGGAACAAATAAAGAGTTAAAAAAAAAAAAAAAAAAAAAAAAAAAAAAAATGCATTTCAATTGTTTTCGATCAACTTTGAATGATGGACATCTCATGACGCTCAACCTGATTGAATCAAAATGTTCACGGTTTGTTTCACTGCTAGATCGTATTATTCACGAGTGCTTCTTGTACAACGATCATATACAAAAAGTGATGCCTGTGTGCAATTCTTTCGAAAAATCAGAATGAATGGCAAACGAAGGGTAGAGATATATTTCATAAGATGTGAAAGTTTTGGTTTCAAATTCTGATACAGATATTCCAAGAAAGATTTAAAGTGGTAAAAGAGTCTCAAATTTAAAAAAATCTCGTAGTACGCGCGATTCCGGGATTTTTAAATTAATTTCCCGGGATTTGGAAATCCCGGGAAATGTAACAATCCCGGGACATCCCGGGATGGAAGCTCTTGTAACATGCTAGTCTTGTAAACTTACATGACGATCATGTGCATCATGTAAATTTTTATGTTAAATGATGTAGGTTTACACGTTTTCCACTGTTAATTTACATGTTTTTACCTTGCAAAAAGTTAACATGAAAAAGATGGAGCTTCGCAATGCATTCTTCAGAATGAATATTTTCGTATAAAGCCTTCACGAGATGATTTTCTAGCCGCAGTGAATTTTGTTTCCCCAACTTTGTTCTCATATTTCAGTTCCACACAAATATTTTGATTCCTCATTTACAACCTCTCAAGTAACCTCCGATGAACGAGTTCACCAAGGTCGTTAAAAACCAGTCAATCGATAGCACGCACTCAAATTTTCGGCTAGACGCCATCAACTGAACTCACCGCAGCCCTTAAAATACTGCGCGACTTAAACGTCTGTGAAAAGTCATACCCAAATATGAGGAAAGCCAATAACCATAAATAAAATATTGATCCTTGCCGAGCTCCATCCAGGTTTGACCAAAAGAAGCCATGCAACAGTCCTAAAATCGACCCGTTACCGTTTACCTTCGCAACAAATAACTAAAACACATTAGAGGGCCATCTGAAACAGAGAAAACCGCCACCGAGAGGTTTACCGGCCACACATAACACTGTTACTGCGCTGCCCGTTTCCAGCCAGAGGAAAATGTATAAAAATCGGATAGACCACCGAAGCTGCTTCCTCGCATCGGAAACGAGCAACCGAAAGGAACGAATTGAAATAAAAATTTATGGATACGAGGAGGTACAGGCCGCTGCCTCTGAGCCGAGCATGTTCTTGCCTTTGCCTACCCATTTTAGCCATCCATTCGGTTGGGCAGTCACATCCATTATGTTCCGGCACATCGATGACTGCGGTCGACTCATATCGTAATTGAGCTGGGGGGGGGGACCGAGAATTGATCTTACATATCGAACGGCACCGCCTAACAAGGTGGTAAAGGAGGAAATCGATTTCACCCCTTGATTGTTGCTGGAAGTTCCACTAGCCAGTTTTTCGCCGGACACACAGCTATCAGCATCTTAAGTTGCAAGTTTATGAACCTTCTTTTGCAACAGCTCTGTACAGTGTGCAGTCCAGAGGCGGAAACTGTCTTCACCCGAACGTTGAGGGTCACAAGCCAATAAATATCTCCGATGGAACGACCATCCTTCCCTCCCCGATGGCAGCCATTCCCGGGTGTGGCCAAAATTCTTCACCACTCAACCCGACCGAGAAATTGAGCACCGTTCCTAATAACATCGATGACGAAAATTATTTACACTTTATGTATGTCCCCTCTCTCTCCAGTCCCGTTCAAGCCATTTCCCACGAGCCTCCTCAAAAGTCAAGGTGGAAGGAAATAAAAAACATCCAAAAATTACACCGAAACATCAACCAACGAATGTCTTCTTCTCTAGGAGCTGCTGGCAGCAGGAAAGAATTCGAACGTGATGAGACCAGGCAAGAATCCCTCCAGGGAGCGGAGCGCAGTTCCCCGAGCAACCGAAACGGAACGGAGTACCTTTTCAGCTCAGAAGACATTCACTAATAGAGAATGGTTTTACGGTCCAATTTCTCCCGGACGATTCCAACCATTCCACCGTGGCTTTCGGCAAGGGAGTGCAGTAAAATAATGCAATTTATGACCGACGGTTACCCAGGTGACAGGTGAAGCTACAGCTCCACAAGATAAAAGATCCATGGTTTCGCGGATGAGGAAATGCTTCTTGAGAGCGATAGTCGGTGTAGCCGTTGGTATTTATGAATCAAGTCATGGATTTGTTTTAATTTCCAAGCCACCAAAAACTCATATAGGTTTCACCATCATCTTCAATATGGACTGATTTTGAAACTCCCAACCACTTAAAGACGCTAATTAAGAATCGTCCTTCGCGATCTGATTTTTTTAAAGGCTACCCAATCGATAGGCCCTACGTTACATAATTTAAGATTGCAATGCTCATAAAACATAGTCAATAAATCACACCGGTTTTTCGTCTGGCAACCCAAAATTTTATGCTTCGACTTTTGCCGAAGTGAACTGAACTGGGCTTCAATCCACACCAAACCTGATCTGACGACATTTGGACAGCTTGTATGTTCGCGAAACCCGGCCAATGACCTTTCCCCACGGTGTGTCGCTGCAGCTGGTAGATGCTGTAAAACTGCTGTCGACTCCCTATCCAAGACGTTTACGCAAAGCTGGTCAAAATAAATTTCTCCTCATTCTCTATGCTCCCATACTGGCTACATTAATTATTCCGGCATTATGAAAAGCCAAGCCGCCATGAATTCGATTTGTAAATAGCCTTAATGGGATAATTGATTTGGTTGTATATCTAGTCGTTATTGTGGTGTGTAGATGATAATAATGTTGAATGATAATGATACACCTACCTCTCCAGCTCGTGTGTAGCAGCGTAGTGCGTGGGTGGAAGGTGTCATATCGGTGGCACTTCACAATGGAATTAACAGTTAGAGTCGTCATCACTGCTCTCGCCTACAACATGCCACACCAAACCACACCGGTATCGGTCGGTCCGTATTTAATGTCGTTAATATGACAAGGCGTGCTGTCGTTGTATGTGTAATTGCTCAATGACAATGCAGTGAATTAATTTCGTTAAATCATATTTCCAATCTGAATCTGAAGCATTGACGTCGAGTAGGTTCGCTTATGGTAGTGCGCTAAATTGACTGCAATTCAAATGAGTTAAAGCTGCAGCGTAGCATGGACTGGCATGGTGTGGTTTTCACGTAAAGTCTTTTGAAAAATGACGCAGATCTGGTATCCGCTTCGATGGAAAATTCCGTTCACATTCCTAACCTTCAAATCATCGTCCGAGTTCCGGCCCCCCTACGATCGGTGCCAATGTGTCATAGACTCGTAGTATTTTCTTTCGAGTTTTTTCTCAATGAATCCGTGGAACACCCATTACCGGTTTAAACAACCGTTGCTGCTGTGGAATGGACTCGTGATGAAAGTTTATCTAAGCCAACAACGAGGCCGAAAAACACGCGTGACAATCGTGAAGTCAACAGTGGTTGCAAATCAATCAAGCCAATATTGCTGATTTGCGCTTTGGAAACTGTTTCTCAACACCTGGCCAGGTATAGAGTTTGGTTGGTATTTACCGAACGGTGGTGACCGTGTGTTGTTGACATACAAACTGGCACCGAAATATGAAAATAAAATAAACAAATGACACTCTTTCAAAGGTGCCGATGACGTCATCTTGGTTATGGTACGATTTATGAATGGTGTTCATTATTTTTTTCATTAGGTTCGTAGTCAACCGTGGTTAACGTTTGAAGATGAACGTGATTAACCATCCACGCTTGCTACTCCGTTATTGCCAGAGAACCAACAGATGATGCTTGGAACTATCGATATTAGGTACACCGGGGCAAGTTGAAATGCAGGGTAAGTTGAAACGGAAGGCGTAACTATTAGTGGCAGTAAATAATCACCTAAAATTAAACGTATCATATGACTGTCAAATGAGATTTTTTTTATTTAAATTTGTTATGAAACTTACTTAAAAAAAATTGTCAAAATAGTTGAATTTTCTGAATTTTATCCAGTTTTATGCACTAGGGGAGCATATTGTGGCTAGTTAGAGTAATATTATAGAAAAACACAGTCACAAATGAGTTTTTCCTAAACATTTATAGCATTTCAACTTGTCCCACATTTATAGAACTCATGGGGTCAATCGAAATGAGTACAGCAAGGTTGGAGTCACTTTTTCAAGTCAGTCACTAAAAAGTCTCTTTTTTTTAAGGCCAAGTCACTAAAACCACTTTTTCTTGTAATAAGTCACTATTTTCAACTTTTTTAGCGTGAATTTATTTCAAGATTGATTATTATTTTCGTTGTGACGTTTCATCGTCTTTCTCTATATACTCATTTTTCTGGATAAAATTACCTGAGTTTTCCAAGGAAGTAAGTCCAAGTCTAAAAATATTCAATGTCTTGTAGTTTCGTATTCCATGTACAAGTTCAATATATGGAAAATATTCAAAGTGCCAGAATTAAAAAATAAATTAATGATTTATTTCAATTTCGTAATTAACTTTATGACATAATAGAGATCTTCATTGTAGTCCCATTAACTTTACAACAATTGTAGGAACTTTGGAGAAGGAAATGCTGAGAATTTCAGTGAAGCTCTATAAACAAACTTCAGGAACATAAGGGATGTTAAAGGGTGTCCACGATGAAATTGCCACACACAAAATTGATTCGCAAAATTCGAGTTTTCATCCGATTGCCATCAAATTTTCAGGGATTGAGAAATAACTATTAAACTTCATTTTACCATTTTACTCGTATTTTATTTACAGTCCATACGCAAATGCCCGCACCTTGGCCTTAACCCCGGCCATAAGATTCTGCACAACCTGTGAATCAACCGTTTTTTGCATGTAAACCCATACTTTCTTCAGTTCCTCGACTGTCGTGAACCTTAGGTCGTTTAAGAAGGTGCTGCTTCATAATCGCCCAGTACTTCTCGATGGGGCGGAGCTCCGGAGTGTTGGGAGGGTTGAACATTTTCGGCACGAAATTGACCTTATTGTCCGCATACCACTTCAGCACGTCCTTGGAGTAGTGGCATGAGGCCAAATCCGGCCAGAAGATTGTTGGGACGTTGTGGGCTTTCAGGAGAGGAAGCAGCCGCTTCTGGAGGCACTCTTTTATGTACACCTGTCCGTTCATCGTGTCCTGGGTCACGAAAGGTGCACTCCGCTTCCCGCACGTGCAGATGGCTTGCCAAACCAGGAATTTCTTCGCAAATTTGGACATCTTCTGAGTGTGGACATGCTCCGGAACGCTGAACTTATCCTTGGCCGTGAAAAACAGGTTGCTGGGGATCTGTTTGAAGTCGGCCTTCACATATGTTTCGTCGTCCATGATGCAGCATTCAACTTTCGTCAGCATGTTGAGGTACAACTTCCTGGCACGGGTTTTGGCGGACTTGTTCTGCTTCTCGTCGCGATTAGGGGCCTTTTGTACCTTGAACGTTCGAAGCCCAGCCTTAGTTTTGGCCTTCTGGACAAAACTTCGACTTAGGTGCAGCTTCTTAGCCACATCCCTAACGGAGGCGTTCGGATTTCGGTTGAAGGCCCCAACTACGCGGTTGTGATTTTTGGTGTTGTACGGAATACTTTTTCCTTCACTTCTGGGCTTCCGATCGGTGGTCAACCGTTCCTCGAACCGCTTAATCACTCGCGACACCGTGGAATTCGCGATTCCCAACGTTTTAGCGATGGAACGATGCAAGAGATCCTTGTTCTCGTGATGAATGCGCAAGATTTTATCACGCACGAGCTGTTCTTTCGACTCCATTTCCGCGAGTTTTGATCACAGGACTTTAAAACTTGCAGGATGTAAATAATGCACTATGAACTAAATCCACCCAAATTTTCATTAAATTCTACCCAACGGTTAAAAAGTTAGAGCAATTTCATAGTGTGGCAATTTCATCGTGGACACCCTTTACCACGCTGAAAATGTGGGAAACTTACTGGAACCTGTAAGAACCTCAAAGCGGTTTTTTTTAGCATCCGTGAACTTTTATGAAGTTCCTAGAATTTCAGAGAACTTAATAGGTGTCAAACGAACTTGAGAAATTTAAGAAAACTTGAGGGGTATTGTGCAAATTTTTAAGAAGTTCTAAGCACCTCAGAAAAGGTGGATCTAGAAATCTTTGGGGAATTTTAGATCTTAAGAGCAGTTTCCGTAACTATAGTCTAGACTTTTGGAGCAGTTTAAAATCTATAATCGTAAATTTAGATAAATTCAAGATAGTTCCACGATGTACTGAAAAGAAATCGAAAACCCTTAATATGTTCCGTAGTACAGAGACTTTCAGAGAATTTATGAAAATTTCAGAAATATTTCAGAAACTTCACAGAAGTCCGGAGAATTTCAGGGAAATTTAAAGGTGTTTACGGAAATTCTATGTATTTCCAAGCAGAACCGAGATCTTCATTAGAACTAAGAGCTTTATGGAAGCTTCGAGGACACCAAGACAGGTCAGAGAATCAAAGGGCAGTTCACATAATTTCAAGGAAATATTGGAAACCTTAAAGAAGTTTCGAGAAACTCAGTGAACTTCCGAAAGAATTACTGAAACGTGATACAAATTTTATGAACATCCGGAAAACGTAAGAGTATTTTAAGGTTGTTATATCATAAAGATTTCAAGAACTTAAAAAATGCGAAAATTTAGCTAACTTGATTAGAGAACATCAACGAAGTTTCATTAATAAAAAGGGCGAGAACTTTTTACAAGCAGTGATATCTTCAAGAAATTCCAGAGAACTAAATTTAGATAAAACAGCAAAAAAGGTTATCTCCCATTTAATTCCACTTAATTATTTATGGTATCCATGACAGATACGTATTTCGACTACTGCACAGTCTTCATCAGTGTCATTCCCACTAAAGAACTTTTAAAAATGTAACCCCCTTAAGTACTCATCCCCTAGGTTAAAAAGTCAAGATCACAAGTTTAAAAATGAAACTACAATGTGTTGAATCGGAACCTGAAGACTGCACATTATAGGTGAAATACGTATCTGTCATGGATACCAAAATTAATTAAGTGGAATTAAATGGAAGATAACCTTTTTTGCTGTTTTATTTAAGCATTCCGCTAACAACCCAATTTCATTACTTCATTAAATTTAGATAGTTTAATGATATTCAGTGAAGTCCCGAGTACTTCGAGGAAAATCAGATAGCTTTAGAATAATCCCATTAAATTTAAGAAATTTAGAAATTTAGAAAAACTTCGGAAACTTCACAGAAGGACAGTTGTCTTTAAAAACATTACTTCATAGAAATCTATGGAGCTTAAGATGAGATCCGCGAACTTCAGGAAATTTTATGAACATTAGCAAAATGCGGGAGCGTTTGAAAGAAGTTTTGTAAGCTCCGAAAATTCAAGGAATTTCAGGGGGAAGTCAGTTCCATTAGTTTAAGAAAATTAGTGGGGAATTTAAAGCAGTTCCCAGATTTTCAGATAACTTCAGATACGTTAAAAATTTATTTGAGTTCTTCGCATAAGTTCAGAAGTTCACTGATGCATTTTAAGGACTATTTAATTAAATTCAGCGCAGTACAACAAGCTTCACGAGAACTGCAAAATCTTTAGAGAAGTTTTGAGAATTTCAGAAAATAACAGAGAACCTCAGAGCAGTTCCGTCAACATAAGAGAAGTCACATAAATTTTAAAGAAGTTTAGAGAACTTCAGTGAATTGTTAAACCTTTAAAGAAGATCCATGATCATTAGAAAGATTGAGGAATCTTTAGGAAGTCCTATAACGTTCAGAATTTGAGGAGAAGTATTGTGAGCATCAGGCTAGATTATCAAACTACAAAAGAACTTTAAGGCTGCTTGGAATTCTACTCGCATTGAAAGTCTCCTAACAATTCATTGGCATTTCTCCTCAGAAATTCCTTAGATTTCTTCTCATAATTTGTTTGGCTCCGTATTATTTTTTCCCCACAAACTTTATGAAATTATCCTCAGAATGCGCTTGGAAGTTCACAAGAGTTGTTCTTCTCAGAAATTCCTAATATTTTTCAGTAAAATTTACTTTTAACTCAATTCAGGGTGTCTTGTAATTCTACTCAAAACTAAGGCTTCACATGAAGTCTGAAATTCCTCAGAACTACCTCGAAAGCCGATTGCATTTGATGTTTTTCAGAATGATTTTTTTTTCCAGGGCTCCCTTGGAATGAGGTCCGTAGAAGTTATAGTTCAATGAATTCAGTATTTTTTTATTGAAAACATAATGTTTTCAATAAACACCTTTGCTGAGAAATTCGAAATAAGAAAGCTAGAGCAAAACAACTGTTTTTTAGAGCCACCCTAACTCAAATCAAGAAAATAGCTCTAAATCGGCCAATTTAAGAGATACAAAAAAGTTGTTTTCCACAAAGTTGCTTGAAATTAGCTCAGCTATAACTTTGCCGAAAAATGTACATTTTAATTTATTCAAACAAATAAGTTAGATTTTTGATTTTAATGATAATAGGAACCACCCTAGAATTCATTGTCATAAAAATGAGGGCATAACTATAAGGAACAACTTTGTAGAAGAGACTTTTAGTCTAAAGTTTCAATTTCAGGCTCAAAACATATCATTCCACCTAAATCTGCATTCTGGACCACTGTGCAATGCTACCGACGCCAGGGAGGCAGCTCCCATACCTGGACCCTACCTAACGACCCATCAACTCATGAACCGGGGACCAACGGCTTTACTTCCCTTCCGAAGGAAGGAGTGATCAGAGATGTTATGCCTCAGAACATCCCGGCGGCGCCGACTGGGATTGAACTCAGGCCTGCTCGGGTGATAGGCAATCACGCTTACCACTACACCACCGGTGCCATAGTTTTCTGTTCAGCAGCAGATGTTTTATCAATTGGCGTCACTGTTTTGGAGGAGCACCGTTCACAGAACAATAATTTCTTTTCAATCCCTGTAACGTTGGGATTGAGACATTTAGCGCACAAATCTTTATATCCCATCAAATTTGGGCCAGCTTGATAATAATGTAATATGATCGGATCATGGCATGACAATTATGGATTCTGGAATACTTCTGGAAATGAATCCAGCAGTGAGCAACAAACATACAACTTTTCTTCGATATATCTCGGTATATCCCTTTTTGAACAGTGCGTATTTTGTATACAGCAGTCTCGGAAAGCTGCATTCCGTACAGGTGACAATCATTCGTGCCCTAGTATACGCTAACGGGAATGACGGTTTGGGTAGAATTATTTCAAAATCTGAAGACGCTTCTTGTTTACTTGGGACGTGTTCATCAGTAGGTTCGTTACCGTAAACAGAATCAAAGTTCTGATATTTATCTCCTTCAGGAACAGGTGAGGGAAGCCATTCAATCTGATTAAAGATGGATGTTGGCAACCGGACTTTTTCATGATATTTTGTCAGTACATCTTTTCACCTGGAATGCATAACAGGTAACCCTGACGTGTTTCTTAAAGAATTCTTGAATTTGAGGCTCGTTCATGATTTGTGATTTGGTTATCTTCCCTCCAATGTCTATGCCACCGAATGCCATTGAGACCTGATTCCTCAGTGCACCAATTTCACCCTCGGTAGCAGGATAGCCCATCCCACCTTTGTACGTGAAACTTTCAAAACGGGTATTCAATATATTCCGCGCGTCTCTGGTCCCATCAATTGCCAATTGACGATACTTTGTTTCAGGGTGCTTTTCTTGAGCATCTCGCCATTGCTTTTTGGAAAGAAAGGAACGAACTTTCTTTTCATTTTTTCCGAGATCATTCCTGGCAAGGGCCACTCCAATTAGTGCAATGTTCGCCGTGCTCATGAATCTTTCGGCTGGGTTTATCACGGAAAAATTTGGTGGAGTTCGCACCGCACAGAGGTAGTCTAGATTTAGTTCCAAAAACAATGCAACGTAGCTGAGTCTTATTTGAATAGTATTCACATTGTGATCGGGTCCTCCATCCGTTCCAATGAACATAATCGGTCGTTGCACATCAGGTTCTTCTATATGCTTGACCAATTCCGTTGCATGTCGAAACGCCGTTGAAGGCTCAAATATTGCATCCTTCAATATAATCATCGGTTTTCCTTTATACCACAATTCCGAGAGATCCTTCGGAGGAATCAGTTTGATAGAAACCGATGAAACTAAATGCTACGGCACATTATCGTGATCCATAGCATTAAGCCCTCTTCCATCAAGTCCAGCCATGAGTACATGCCGCTGTCTTCGAGTTGCGCTAACAGGGGCTCCTTCCAATCCCACTGGAATCGACGCTTAGTCATCCAAGAAAAAAAACAGTAGAGTATTCGGAGAAGCGTCCTGAAAACCAACTAATTTAATATCTGGAATGTGTCGTGTAACTTCAAAACTTACCAGCCATAACTTTCATAAACTGGAACTCTTTAGCTCCATAGTGCTGGTCCACATGCGCTTTGTGTAGCGTACGTTGTTGAAGCCCAAACTTCACGTCAAATCGTACTGAACAGGAGTACTATTTTATAATATAATCTTCAAAATTCAACCGGTTTTAATCCCTGCCAGGGGCCGCCTACCATCTTTTCGGGCCATTCAATATGGCGTCACAAAACCGTCCGATGGGCTGTATATAATATTGACATTTTCAAATCGAGATTTGGCTAGGTACCCCTCGGTACCCAACGCTGAAATTTTCAGTAGTACTATTTTATAAGGTAATCTTCAAAATACAACCAGTTTTAGACCCCGCCAGGGCCCGCCCACCCTCTTTTCGAGCCGTTGAATATGACGTCACAAAAACGCTTGATGGGCTGTATATCATATTGATGTCAATGAAAAACATTGGTGTATTCATCAAAGTTGTATATTTTAATGATGCCAACAATTTCTTAGAACATGATAAATTGATCAAATTTGAAAAAAACATTAATTAACTCAAAAAACCAATATTAAGGTAGTCTTAAAAGAAAATCTAATATAGCTCTACAGAGTTATGATTTAGAAATTTGGTGTCTTTAGCAAATGATCATAAAATCAACTGCTCTACAACTTTGTTCAAAACATGGAACCATTATCCCGTAACTGGAAAAAGTTAGAATTTGGATGTGTAATACTAGCTTAAAGATTATTCAGGTGTGTATTTCAAAAGATGCGAGGCAGAATTTGAGCAACTTCTCCCAAGACACCACGTTAGGATCCTGTTGAATTTAAAATTCTGGTTTACGATGATTGATTGATACATGATTTTATCAATGTGGATCAATACATACCATTTTGTGATAAACTTTACACGGAATATTGGAATAAAACTGTTAAATTTTGTAAAACTGTATCGGAAATCGAAGAATTTTCATAGACACAAAAGAAGGCACTGCACAGTTATGTCGAAGCAAGGAAACGTCAAAAGCGATCCCTCGTGCAAGAATGAAAACACTTGCTCTCACTCTTCCACTCTCTTTATGTGTCAAAAATTGACAATCGATGTGTTTGAAAAATCAGAAATGAGGACTGTTTAGTTTAAAGTGATATGCGAAAAAACGAGACAGACAATATTTGACAGTTTCATGTTTACCCGTCAATATGATAAGCCGCAAGAGAGAAAAGTAGGTACTTGTTTTGCTTCGCATTCTTCTGTTATAATTTCGTATATGCCCACTGGGGCTGTCCGTCGTGAATGAAATTATTTTTTGTCCCCTGCTGTTCTAAGCAATAATGGGGGGTGACAAAAAGTGAGAATAAAATTTGTATCGGCCATTGAATAAGTCTTAAACATCAAACATTTATTTGATGCGCCTTCTCTTAGGTCACTTTTTAGTCACTATTTTTATAACTATAAGTCACTATTTGGTCACTTATTTATTCAACATGGTCACTAAAATCACTAAAGGGTGATACGGTCAAAATTTGGTCAACATCAACTTGACGTATTTCTTTCAATTTTGCATTTAAAAAACCTGAACACCCCTCATTTTGAAGGTGTGTGTGTGTAGAATGTTGCTCCTATTTTGATTTTGGAATTCACTCTTCAGTTGTCAAAATGCCGTCCAAGCAAGAAGAGCAGCGTATCAAAATTTTGCTCGCGCATCGCGAAAATCCGAGCTACTCGCACGCAAAGTTGGCAAAATCGCTAAACGTTGCCAAATCAACCGTTACAAATGCAATTAAAGTGTTTGGGGAACGTTTGTCGACAGCCAGGAAGTCTGGATCGGGGGGAAATCGAAAACCGGAAGCCGCTGAGACGACAAAGAGAGTTGCCGGTAGTTTCAAGCGAAACCCTAACCTCTCTCTCCGAGATGCCGCAAATAAGTGTATCGTCTACAACCGTGCATCGAGCCAAAAAACGAGCCGAACTATCGACTTACAAGAAGGTAGTGACTCCAAATCGCGATGATAAACAAAATACGACGGCCAAAGCGCGATCCCGGAAGCTGTACACGACGATGCTGATGACGAAACCTACGTCAAAGCCGACTACAAGCAGCTTCCGGGACAGGAGTTTTATACGGCAAAAGGAAGGGGAAAGGTAGCAGATGTTTTCAAGCACATGAAACTGTCAAAGTTCGCAAAGAAATATCTGGTTTGGCAAGCCATCTGTACCTGGGGCTTGAAAAGCAGCATTTTCATAGCTTCCGGGACTGTCAACCAAGAAATTTACGTGAAAGAGTGTTTGAATAAACGTCTGCTGCCTTTCCTGAAGAAACACGGTTGTTCCGTACTGTTTTGGCCGGATTTGGCATCTTGCCATTACGGTAAAAAGGCCATGGAGTGGTACGCCGCCAACAACGTGCAGGTGGTTCTCAAGGACAAGAACCCTCCCAACACGCCAGAGCTCCGCCCAATTGAGAAATACTGGGCTATTGTCAAGCGGAACCTAAAGAAGACCAAAAAAACTGCTAAGGGTGAGCAGCAGTTCAAGGAAAACTGGCTTTCTGCGGCGAAGAAGGTGGACAAGGTGGCTGTACAAAATCTGATGGCAGGGGTCAAGCGTAAGGCCCGGCAATTCGGATTTGGAAAAGCGGAAGCCTAACTGAATATTTTTCCTGAATTTTATACTAATTGAACTTGAAAAAGAAATTTAATTTGATTTTTTAAATAAACGATTTCACCGCTTTACACGCGTTTTCCCTTGACTAAATTTTGACCGTATCACCCTTTATTTCTGACAGCAGTGATCGCTAGCAGCTCTGGTACATAGGGCAAGTTGAAATGGTGAACGCACATTGTTGTTGCAGGAGCGGATTCTGTTTTCAGACCTCTAAAAGCCAAACTCGTAATTGTTGTTGTGAGTTAGCTTTAAGCTGAACTTCTATTTTATGTTTTTCGTTTTTGTTGATAGATTTTACATTCGTAGGTTAACCTACAATTATTGTCATCTGATATATAGTGAATCAACCGTAGTTAAACAGCTTTTTGTTCCGATTTGTGTATATGTTGTATATTTTAATATTTAGTTGTTAGGTATGTTACGGAAACAAATTCAGGGTACTTACAGTAGGTTCTATTCAAGCTTGCAAATGCTCATTACAGCTAAAATAATATTTTCGGGTTTATGAAGCTTTGAAATATTTTAATCATAGTTCGTATTTACAAGATGCAAGAATAGAAGGTTAAGTGTTTGTATGATACATAAAAGCTGTCAATTTAGCTTTCAGAGGGTCACAATAGCGATTAGCTGTAGCTAGCGTGAGCGAGCAATCAACGATCATAAAATCGCTAGTTGTGAACTTCTGAGAGAAAAATTGATAAATTGTCTATGTCATTCACAAACTTTACCACCCATTCTTGCTTCTTACAAATCAAAATTATCATTATAGTATCTCATAGTTTCATTATTCCAAAAAAATAACATTATAGCTGTAATGAGCAATTGCAAGCCTGGTTCTATTTATTAATTTAGCACAAATTCAAGAATTTTTAATTTTTTATCCAACAATTCATGGTTGTCTCTTGTCACTGATTACGTCTGGATACAAATGATCATTTGGTCAAGCTTCTGCATTCATGTTCCATCACATGTCACTGCTGTTGTTTGCGGTAACATCTATCGGAAACTACACACAATCTGTTTTCCGTTAATTGTTCACAGAGGACACTGCAGTGCAAAACATGTCTGGTACCTCTATATATGCATTTATATTATTATTCGAAGTCCCTCCTTTTTAACACATTCTGCACACCAAATAACTCACCCCTCAAAGAATTACCCTCCGAATTTTATGTATGGGGCGGGGCATAAAGTATCTGTTGCGCAGAATATGTTAAAAAGGAGGGACTTCAAATGTTAAAGCAAATGCATATATAGAGGTACCAGACATGTTTTGTAGTGTCAGGTACTCTATTTTGTAACCTGTGAAAGGGAAATCACAAATCGAGATTGAGCTCGTGAGAGAAAATTTTTCCCTCAAATTTGTTTTTTTTTTGCTTTCTGGGGACTGGTAGTAAAGCAGGTAAAATTGTATGGGGAAAAAACATTTCTATTTAATTGTAGCTTGTTTAGCATTAATTTCCGGGAAAAAACTGAACGACAAAGCCCCTGACTAATTTCTTTAGGTTGTCGTTCACTTTTTTTGCCCTGAATATGCACCGAAAGCGAATTATTCCCACTTCTCTCAATTTCTATATGGGGATTTTTATCACTTCCTACCAGCTGAACAGCTCCATCTCTGTGGAAAATGGTCGATTAAAATGATTAATTGAGCAGCCCCATCGGAATAACAAATTACCTTTCGCTGCCCTACACGGTGTTTTGTGAAAACCCATTAATGGGTAAAAAAAATACCCATTTTCAAACCATGTATGCAGCTGTCAAAAAGTGGGGGAATTTTAAAATCATAAAATGGGTGAAAAAATACCCATTTAAAGAATCAGTTCACGGTTGAATAATGGGTATATTTTTCACCCACTAATGGGTGAAAAAACACTTTGAAATTTTATCATCTCATTTCTGCCACCCATTCATTGGGAATGAAAATAGTTACTGTTCGCAGCTTTTTAGCGAAAATGGGACATCTCCGGAAAATATTAGAATCCGAAATGTTGGAGAGGCTTACGGATGAGTAAATACAATTTCATCCACCATATTGTATCATAATATTTCGTGTAATACAATTTGATCCTGCATTTATTTTAAATTTATTATAAAGTTTTTTATATCAACCAGGACAAATAGCAAAGCGCTTGCATCCTCCTTTTGTAAAAATGGGTATTTTTTCACCCATTTTACGGTAAACACAATTTAAGAAAATGGGTAAGGAAACACACATTTATTGACAGACCACCCATATACCCATTAATGAGTAAACCATAGTTTACCCATTAAATGAGGAGGGGCACTTTTAGCGGAAATGGGTGTTTTTATACCCATTTAATGGGTTTTTGCGAAACACCGTGTATCGGAGTAAACGCTTCGCAAGTCACCCACCCACGTCCCTATGTTAACTTTGCGCGGGTGGTGTTGAACGTGCTGATCCGTGTTGCCAACACACATTCTCAATACAAAAAATAATTTCAATTGGGTGCAGGAAAGTCGGGAAATAACGATAGGTACCCGTCAATTATACACAATATAAACAATAGAACTTATTGATTTTACTGCAGAAAAGGGAGGATAAGTTATCCTAACTATATAAAATTCATTTTTTCACCAACGAACTAAACCCATCTGCTAATAAAATAGTAGTTGGCAGTATAAGCTCTATCCGATATATTTTAATATTTTCTTATTGTTGAAATTTATGATAATACAGAAATGCATTGTAAACTAGCAGGTACGCCTATTGAGGTTGATCATTTTAGCAATACAATACATTTATAATAAAGTTAATTGTCAACAATAGAATGTATGGTAAATTTATTATCACTGCATGGTGATTTTTCTGGATCTACTGAACTATCCACCGTGTTGTTCGGGGGATACTTGGTTTCCTATTATGGGTTTATAAAGTCCACGATCAATTATTTTACACATATTTGAGGAGAAAATAGATGAGAATTTTCTCATATATTTATTTCAACCTACCCCACTGTATGGGGTAAGATGAAATAAAACATACCATTTATGTATCCTCATAAAAATGTAAGTTTCTTCGTTCTTTCGTTCTAATTCATTTTTTTTTTCATAGATAGAAGACGCTTTCACGATAATTTTGATGTAAAATTATCAAGTTCCTGTTAATTTATTATTTTTCCAGATAGCCTCACAGTTCAACTTTTATAAAACTGTTTCAACTTGCCCCCATGTACCTTAACTGGAATTTAAAATTCTTCTATAATCATTTCCATACACATTTCAAACCATTTACGTGACCTCTAAACCATGATCAATCTTTACCAATCTTTTTCCCGGACTTATATTTTGGGGTTGTGAATTAAATTGGAAGGAGAAGCTAGTGTTCGTATTAATATAGGAAGCAATGTGACTATGTGTAGAAGCCTTGGGTTGAACTCACTATCATCTGCTGATTAAACAAAAACGGTCACCACTGAGCTATCGAGCCCTTCATATCACAACACACGACTTATGATCGAGTTGTTGTTATTACCATTCAAATAAGGCAGCGGTGACTATCACGTAGAGCGCCCCGTAACGTGGGTAGATCACCTTTTCGTGGTACGTTACGGGATGTAAGATCTACCACCGATTCCTAGTTCCTGACTACTTCAAACTAGGAGAACAGGATTTTTCAGTAATCCAAGGAACACATCTTAGTCCTTGTTACTTTTTATGCCTTGTTGATAGTGACAAAACTCGGCTTTGTCTACCGAGGATGATCTTGAAACAAGGAAAAAAATGAGTTAGTAGTCTTCATCTATGTGATTCCTAATCTTCTATTCGTTATTCCCTAGTTTGAAGTGGTTGAGACTAGGGTTCTGATGCATGGTCATTATTGGCGTCATACCTTAATTTTGTTGCTAAGGAATCCAATTTTGACTGACAAAGGGGCGCGCCTTTGGAGGGTGTTTCAGCACTCCGAATGGTATAAATAGCGGGGCCTTTCAATTAGAGTCGGATCCTTGCGATAAATGCAAGAGTGGCAACTGTAAAAAAGTCGAATACTTCATCATTTCTCAATTGCGATGGAGTAATACGACATGCACTAATCTAAGGACACGGGATATACTACAATAGATCAATTTACTGGTCGCAGTAGTGTCATCGCAACTGTTATGATGATGATGGTCCCACCTCTTACCCCTACAAAGGTTTGAGCTGGACGATTTATCTTTAAGATAATTGAATATGACATTTTAACCAGGTTGGCAAACAAAATCGAACTGGTTTCAGTTACAGATATAAATTCCCTCTAGAGTTTACAGTTGCTTCACAGCGATATAAATGTTGAAAAGCTCAGGCGTCCACCTCTTAGTTCGCCTTTTTGTCCACCTAAAATATTCATAAGTATTACAAGCAATCAAGAGTTAATGAACAATCAACAAAGCATCCTATTACACTAGTAGCCCCGCAATCTGATGCTATCATAATTTTCAGCAATGTCAGGAATGCTCACGAACCCCCAACATTTGCCAGAAAACTTACTACTAACTCAAAGTATCTTCCAAATAAGCTTCAAAATTGCATTTTTTTTTTTTATCAAATGTTAAATTCAGTCCTCTATATCCGTAATACGCGCGCGAGGCTCAAACCTTTGTAGACTACTTTTTTTTTTAATCAATCTACTATAAAATCATATATTAAAAATCCATCATCACCCTCGTGGCGAACAGAAATAGTTTTTGCAGTGCTACAATAATTATTAAAAAGTCGTTATGACAGCTATCCATATAAAATAATCCGTTAGAGATAACTTCGTCAAGATACATAATTTGTCAATTCATAAAAAAATCACTGGATAACTGTTCAAAAGACAGTTTTAACGTGTGAAATGCAGTGTCTTTTAAATTCTGTAAGTGTTGCTAAACGTTTGATATGTCTAGGCATCGAATTGAAAACATTTATTCCTTTATAATATAATGAATTTTGTGAAGCACAAGTCAAGAAATGTGGTGTTCTTATTTCAACCGCGTTTCTAGTATTATATCTATGAAAGTCACTTCCTCTTTCAATTCGATCACACAAATATCGAGGCAGCAAACCGTTAACTACTTTAAAAATGAACACCATAGTCAAATATACAATTCTTTGCTTCACCGACAACCATTGTAAGGCGTCTAGCATCAAAGTTGAGGAAGTGAATCTATTACATCTCAAAATCAAACGCATTATTTTATTCTGCAAGCGCTGTAATCTCGATATTTGTGTTGCATTGGCCAGAAATAAAATGGAAGGGCAAAAGTCAAGATGAGGAGAGATGATTGATTTGTATAGCTGTATTTTACTGGCAATAGTTAAATCGTTTTTCAGTCGACATAGAATTCCATACTTCTTGGCAATTTTCTTGATGACATTGTCAATGTGAGAGTTGAACTTAAGTGTGTCATCAATAATCACGCCAAGATATTTAATCTCCCGAACGCGATCAATAGTCTCATCATCAATTACAACAGAGACGTTCTCATTTACTCGATTCCGCGAAATTACCATAAATTTAGTTTTACTTGTATTCAATTTTAACTGCTTATACTTCAACCATCTACTTAGAGAACGCAAATCTTCATTCAAGTGTAAAACGGCATCATCTAAATCCTTAGCTGCAATGAATAACACAGTATCATCTGCAAAAAGATTAATGTCGCAAAATCGTAAAACACGTCGCAAGTCATTAATATACATAATAAATAACAGGGGCCCTAATACACTTCCCTGGGGCACTCCAAGGGTATTCCCCACGGGACTGGAAACAGAATCATTAAAAACAGTCCGTTGAGTTCTGTCAGACAAATAGCTTTCAAACCATTTATATGCAGTACTCGTAATTCCAAAGCGCTTGATTGATCTTAACAATAAGGGCCTAGAAATTGTTTCAAAAGCGCGTTTAAGATCCAAAAAAACAGCAACAATCGTATCTTTACACTCCAAGTTATTTTTCCACTTCGCTAATACCAAATTCAACGCGGTTTCACAAGAATGACCTTCCCGATATCCCGATTGTTCTGGTATCAACAAACTATTACTATTTAAATACTCCAACAGCTGGCCTTTAACAACAAGTTCTAAAATTTTCTCTAATGTGTGCAACATGTTGATGGGACGAAACTCTTCGGCTTTAATCGTTCCAGCAACTTTTTGAATAGGGACCACTAAGGATTCCTTCCAAATTTGTGGCACATGTCCAGTTTGTAATGATTCATTAATAAGGTCCATCAAGATGTGGCCAATGACATGAAAGCAATCTTGAATAACTCTAGCATTAACATTATCTACTCCAGCCGATTTTCCTAATGAAAAACAAATAACTCTAAGTTCATCTAATGTGATTGGGTGAAAAACTTCAAATCTACAACTACTATTAACTGGCTGTTTTATTTCGTCAGGTTCATCGACCAATTCAATAGATTGATTAATCAATGAAACGCTATCTACGAAATAATCATTAAACTTAGCTGCAATTACTTGTTCTGACTGTTCTAATGTGCCATTAAAAGTTATGGACCGCGGTTTGCAATTACTAGGTTTTAATAAAGATTTCAAAATTTTCCATAACTCTTTGCTGTTGTTTTGATGCTGATCAATCTTCCTTTGAACATATTCACAACGAGTTTTCTTTATCGATTGTGAATACTTATTACGCGCGATTGTGTACCTAGTCCAATGATTGTCATTATTAGATCTACAAAACTTTTTGTACAATTTGTCCCTTTTCCGTTTAAGACGCAAAAGATCCAAATTGTACCAGCTGTTCGAGTTTTTCAAAGAAACAAACTTTTGCTCAACTAGTTGATTGCTACACGTTTTCAAAGCTTTATTAAGAACAGCTGTAGATTCATCTAAGTTACCGGCCGCGAATGGAAAATCCAGGCTTCTCTCAACAAGATTCGAAACAGCTTGCTTCGAATATTTCCTCCAGCACTTCAATTTTACAAAATTATCGTTATCGTTAACATGGTCTAAGACATTAATCACTAAAGTCTCATGATCGGTTATTTTCAAATCAGTATCCGTAACTGAACAAATGGAATCAAAATTGGAATAAACGTGGTCAATTAAAGTTCTACTGTGCCTGGAAATACGCGTATACTCATTTACCGTTTGCTTTAAATTAAAAAACTCAGCTAAACGCTTCAAATGATTCGAATTATGGTTATCACGCCAATTAATATTAAAATCACCAGCCAATATATTTAATTTACTAGAATCAAGGAATGTCTCAAACCAGTTCTCTATACAAAATTCAACGAGCAAGTCATGTGACACAGGTATTCATTTGTGTAAAGGAGCCTGGAGTTGAACCCACGATCTGTTGTTCAGTAAACAAAATACGGTCACTCTAAAGCCTCCAAGCCCCTTATATCATTAAAAACCACCACAACCGACGATCAGTGTGTTGCTATCGCCACGACGACTGTCATGCCCGGTTCATCTTTTCACTTTCGGTTGCCCCTGAAGCTGAGGATGGAATAAAGCCCCATTATCTAGGTAAGTATCCAGCGCACATCAGCGGTGAAAAGGTCCAAATTGAAACACTTCCATCCTGGGTGGCTGATTGCTTTTACTTAATCTGGGCCCAGGTCGATTGACTTGCATGATTTCCTTGTTGAGGGCTCTGCCCTTAGGTCTGTCTCTGTATTTCCATTCCTTCGTTGTGTGTAGCCGACCCATTTTGCGTTCTCGAACTTTAGTTGATATCAACTTCTTTTCACATCAACGATGAAGCTCAGTAGTCCAGTATTATTTTTCGTAATTTTTGGATAAATTTTAAGTAATTTGATGCAAAAAGCCCACGGGAGTCGTAGAACATTAGGACAGATTTTCAAAATGGAGGCTGACCCCTCCATACATTTAATTATTCACCATTTGGTGAACGTGCATCCTGCACCTCACTTTTACTTACTTTCAATCAGGGAAATCCCGTCGTGATTCTTTCGTCAAAGAAAAGAGCGGCCAAGTGACATCACTTGGTTGGTAGTCGGTTTTTGTTGTCAGTCACCATGTGCGACTCTCCTTGGCGGTCTTTTAGCACCAATTCTGATCCGGCTCCACGGCGGCAGCGTGTGACACAGTTTAAACCCCGGTATCGTTAATATATATAAATATTAAATAAAAACTCGTTATGCAACTGCAGCTTAAACACCACGAACTGGAAGAGCCATCCAGAGGCGGCATTCGAGGTGACACCTTCTCCTTATATGCTTCTTCGTTTCATTTTTTTTCGTACTCAGCTCACTCTTCAAGTCAAGAAGTGCTACCCGTCGCAGCGTATTAGAGGTTATGGAATGAAAATTATCACATAACTGCCCGCGATACCTACTACCCAAGAAGTTCGACATACTCCAATGAATCCCAATGCATGTGCGGTCGAAACTGGTGTTGATCGAGTAAAGAAGTACTCTTCTGGATCAATCCACTGCGGCTGCTGGTAGCGACCTCATCCGATAGGTCGGTCTCCCGAGAAAGGCAAACGGTAAATAGCAAAGTGAAAAATACATCATGATGGTACCATTAAGCTAAGTGACAAACTACTGTGGAATAGCTACCCTTCTCTTGTAGGTTGCATGAAGGTATGCAAGCACGAATATACATCACAGAGATAGATGAGATACTGTTGCTGTTGGAGGTGTCAATGCAAAAAGTAAACCAACTGTTCTTGTGCGGTTTGGTGTAGGCGGGTTACTAATTGGGTCATCTTTTCAGTCACCGTTGTGCTTTTTTGCAGTTGAATGCAAAAATAGTGTGTACAACAGATTGATCTACCGCCTTTTTTTTCCTTCTGGAAATTACTTGCTCAGCTGCCGGTATCGTCGATTACCGTGGACGAGGTTTAGTACCTGCATTCATTTCAATAATTTATGTCTTTCTGTTTCTTTTGCCGGCAAGCTTATGTGGAATATTAAGTGTACATTTGCTTTTCGCATGGAGCGAATAAACCGAAAGCAAGACAATGACATCGATACGTGCACCATAAGGAAAGTTAGCGGAGAGGGAAGCACCGAACCAATGGATGCTAATAAATTGCGGGGATTTTTTGAAACTCTTGTTTAAAAAATACGTCATTATAATAATCTTACATAGTATTTATCTGGGTTCATGAATGATCTTTGTTTTGGGATTTTTTTTAAATTATCGGACATAATTGCCTACAACTACACACCCCAACAAACAATTTTAGTTGCAGATCAGCTTATACAGACAAAAATTAGCTGCATAAGGCAATTTTCGGCTGTATAAGCTAGTCTGCAGCTAAAATTGTTAGTTGGGACTTGTCCAGGCCTCCACTGTTTGGGAATTTTTGAACAACGGAACTGTTCGATAAAAATGTAAAAATCAGTGAAAAATTCAAAAGTTTATAAATGGATTCCAAATCTTTTCAGGCTTTGTTCAGTTAACCCCATTTAATTATGAAAATATAAAATTTGTCGATTGTATTGATGTATTACGTGTAACGGTCATTTGATATATTGCCGACTTTTCAGCTGTTCAAAAACCCGGTAAAAATTTACCGACTTCAGCTATTTGAATTCAGTCTGCAGAGTTTATGAAAAAAAAATTAAAAAAAATTCGGGATTTCATGTATTTTTGGAAAATTTTAGTAGAACTTTTCGGATTTTCCCGGACATTATCCTGGACTTTGAAAATTAATAACTCATGAACCAATATGAATCTGAAAATATTTTCCACGAAAATGTTCACGGTGTACGAAAATCGTATGGAAAATCAGGAAAAGCCATTGCAAGAGAAAGATTTTTTTTCTATTGATTTTTTTCACGCTTCAATACATTTCATCTTTCATGGTGAACATAACATACTTGAGTCTTTAACCATTTTTGAGATATGAATTTTCAAAATACGTGAAATCCGAAAACATCAACTAAAATGTTCCGGGAAAATTACCCACCCAAATTTTTTTGACATTTGGTTTTGTTCATATAATTATAGCTCTACCTGTGGGCAATATTTTGTGTGGGAAGGAAGTAAAACATGCAAGCATATTTTGTATTAGTCGTTCAAAATATGCTACGGCAAATTCTGAGAGGTGAAATCTGGAATTCGTTCAATTTTTTTTTTCTTCGGAGGCGAACCAGCCTTAGGTGGTAAGCGTGATAACCTCTTACCCCAGCAGGCATGGGTTCAATCCCAGTCAGCGCCGCCGGGGTGTTCTGAGGCATAACATCTCTGATCACGGGAAGTAAAGCCGTTGGTCCCCGGTTCATGAGTTGATGGGTCGATAGGTAGGGTGCAGGTGTGGGAGGTGCCTCCCTGGCGTCGGTAGCATTGGTGCTCAGCACGGAAAGCTAGATCGACGGAACACAAATCCAAGGAAAAAAAAAACAGCCTCAGGCTGAAAGCCTCCTAAATAAAGACAAATCAATCAATTAATTTTTTTTTCGCTATTTGGCATGGATTTGCTACAACCCTGATTGGGAAAATATTTAATATCCTTTCATCATCCGTACTATCATTGTGGTCGAGATCATTGTTTTCTATACTAACACGCTGTCGCCGATCGTAGGTTCATCTCCTGCTCTCAATTTGGATTGGTAGAAACCGATGTTAGGGAATTTCGATAGGTTTAATAAATAACCAATTTAGGTAGCAGAAGGCAGTAGGAGTCAATCATCTGCTCCGAACGGGTAATGAACTCAATTATTGTACGGTTTTAATGGGCGTAGAATTAAGTGATTTAGACTCCGCCACAAGCAATAATTTTTTTTCCTTGATTTGTTTTCCGTCGATCTTGTTTTCCGTGCTGAGCACCAATGCTATCGACGCCAAGGAGGCAGCTCCCAGACCTGAACCCTACCTATAGACCCATCAACTCATCAACCGGGGACCAACGACTTTACTTCCCGAAGGAAGGCGTTATCAGAGACGTTATGCCGCAGAACATCCCGGCAGCGCCGACTGGAGTTGAACCCAGGCCTGCTGGGGTGAGAGGTAATCACGCTTACCACAACCGACCGGGGCCGCTTCCAAGCAACAATTAAACCCGATGATTTACCATCACCACCCGGTTAGTGTTGGGGGAGTAGAGATCAACAAATTTATACAGTCCACCAAGGAATCGATCGTTGAAGAACTCTCCCCCCAACAGGGTTAATGTTTCCTAAATTTCACAGGACATACTGAATGCGTGCTCCCAGCCGTCCAGGTTTCCTAAAAAAGGCAGAATATAAATTCATTTTCATCGATATCTGATATTTGAAGCAGTTGAACGACAGGTTTAGGTTTGGTCAAGTTTCCTACCACATTGACTCAGTTGATTCCAGTGGACATCACATGCAACACAACCCATGCTTCCAGCTTTCGACGTTGAACAAGTCTCCAACGAGGAACTCACAGCGAAAGGATTGAAGGCGAATAAAGGTCCCGGCCCGGATGGAATTCCCAACGTGGCGTTGAAGGCGGCGATCCAGACGTTCCCGGACATGTTCAGGATGGTGCTGCAGGAATGTCTGGATGAGGGTCAGTTCCCTGATAGGTGGAAGGTACAAAAGCTTGTGCTGTTGCCGAAGCCCGGAAAACCGCCGGAAGATCCTGCATCGTATAGTTTAATATGCTTGCTGGATACTGTCGGAAAGCTCTTGGAGAGGATCATCCTGAATAGGCTGACGAAATGCACAGAGAGTGAACACGGACTGTTGGAGAGGCAGTTCCGATTCCGTAAAGGGAGATCGACGGTAGATACAATTCGGACAGTGATTGACAGAGCCGAGAAAGCTTCCAAACAGAAGCGGCGAGAAAATCGATACTGCGCTGTGATTACGATTGATGTGAAGAATGCATTCAATAGCACCAGCTGAGGCGCTCCATAGAATGAGGGTTCCAGACTACCTCTGCAGGATTCTAAGTAATTACTTCCAGAAACAGGTCCTGGTCTACGCGACAGACACGGGGCAGAAATTGCTTAGAATCACGGTGGGAGTTCCACAAGGCTCCATTATAGGTCCCACGCTGTGGAACGGAATGTACAATGGTTTGCTCACGCTCAAGCTGCCCAAAGGAGTTGAGATCGTTGGCTTTGCGGACGATGTGGCGCTAACCGGTGAGACGCTGGAAGAGGTGGAAATGTTGGCGGCCGAGGCGATTGATACGATTGGTAACTGGATGCAAGGAGCGAAGCTGCAGATAGCCCACCACAAAACAGAAGTGATGTTGGTCAGTAACTGCAAAGCAGTGCATCGGTCAGGAATAGGAGTACGAAAAATGCTGAGAACGGTGTCGATGGCTTAGTGGCAGTAGGAGTGGGATGCAGCAGAGAACGGTAGATGAACACACAGGCTAATACCGATTCTTTCGACCTGGGTGAACAGGAAGCATGGAGAAGTCAACTTCCACTTGACGCAGTTCCTGTCTGGTCATGGCTGCTTCAGGAAGTACCTGCATCGGTTCGGACACATAAGGCCACCCTTCTGTCCGGAGTGTGTGAATGTGGAAGAATTACCAGAGCACGTGGTCTTCGAATGTCCTAGATTTGATGCTGTGCGAGAGGAGATGCTCGCCTTTAGCGCAAAGAATGTGGTAGAAGAAATGTGTCGAGAGGAGGGCACCTTTAACGCCGTCAACAGAGCAGTAACGCAGATCATGTCAGCGCTGCTGCAAAAATGGCGATAGGACCAGCTAGAAAGTAGTAATGTGCTCACACAAGTGCGAAGTGAAAACCGAAGCCGAGAGAACTCCCGATCAGAGTAGGCTGAATCCACTACCGGGGTTAACCGAGTAGAACGCAACGCTGGGAGCTAAATGGCTTACAAATTGGAGAGACGATCAGCGAACTGGAAGCGCCAATTAGCTGATGTAAAGTGAGGTGCGTAATGCACAGCCCCTTCAAGCGATGGCACGATGGTCTTTTAAAGGTTTCCTGCTTGCCAAAAAATGCCTCCAGCTTTTGGATGTTACTTCTATTGCTACGCTGACGTCGTGAGCTTGATACCTCACCGTCCAGCTAACGGAGCAGCTTTTACTAACGAGTTATAAACCCAAGTAATCAAGAAACCAAATAAGTGACTTTTATACCTTATGCGGGCTTCATTAGAACTTATTGCGTTGCGTTGCGTGCGTTGCGTGTGTAATGGAGTAATTCGTAGATTGCATACTGGCAACTGTCATGTATCAACTTTAACGTTCTTATTCTGATTGCTTAAGGAAAACTATTTGGGAGTGAATAGTTCTCCAATCAAAGTTCAGGACAGGAAAAGCATGACAATTACCATTGCCGGCCACGCCCATCTTCTCCGTTAAGGGTGAAAGGAAGGATATTGACGCCCCCATAGATGCTACGGAGTTGGATAGTTTGGTAGGAGATGGGTCAGGATTCGCTTAAGCAGGCGATGCGACCATAGTTATTGTTTTGTTTTCGAGGAGCTTGGTAGTAAACCCACGATCTTTTACTCAGTAAGCAAAAGCGATGGCCGTCAAGCTAGCCAAGCTCCTAAATTTAAATTACAATCCTGTTTAAAATAACATTAAACAAACAAAAAGGAACCGTCTCACCCGAATGATCCATGTTACTCCAGCCTCATGGTTTAAACAGTTCAAATATTGGTTATTAACTGCGCTTTATGCTCTCGGAACCCAACGATGGTGGTTTATTCTGTTGTGGGCGAGCTTGGGATTAAACCCATGATATTCTGCTCATTAAGCAAAACCGATCCCTCTAGGCCTAGGGTTATCGAGCCTCTCCAAACCACAACAAAATATGGCAAAATATGATTAAGTTTTCACCTGGTATGCAATGAACAACAGAAATATGCGACAATTCATACAGTTTCAGTGGCTGATGATCAATCTTAAATACACCAACGGTACCGCCCACGGCGACCACGACGGCGATTACGACGGTGCCTACAGCGACGACAAAAGCAAGTTTGTAGCTCACCACCTGTCGCTCCTTGCTCCACTTGAGCTGCATGTCCGCCATTTTTCACTGCTCGCATAAATATCTAATAGCAATCAACTCTGTTGCAATACTTCCCTCACGAAAACAATTTTTCTTGCATTGCCATGGTCATCTAGGAGGAGGTTTGCGTCTAGTGATTTCTCTAGGAACCGTTCACGGCCACCAGCTACCGCCGTATAGCCGTTATTCAGCTATATATTGCCGAAAAGGCGAAATAAAGTAAAACAAAACGTCGATTGACGAAACGTTGAAAGGATAAAATGTCAAAGATACAAAAGGTCGAATGGACAGAAGTTCGAGTGATGAGAAGGGGCTCAGAAGGTCGAATGGATAAAAGGTCGACTGGGGGACAAATGGTCGAATGGTTCAAAAAGAAGCAACAGATCGGATTGGCAAAAGGCCGAATGAACAAAAGGCCGAATATTTAGACAAAAGGTCGAATGGTCCAAAAAGGGAAAATTGGTCGCATGGAAAATTACCGATGCCCGTGATAGTTTCTAAATGTGTAGTAGTTCCTCCTCTACTTTCGCCAGTAAAAGCCTTTATTCCTTAAATCGCTCTATTTAGTTCACGGACTATATGAGCTCTCCGTGATCTAGAAACATTTGACTGACTAACAACTAAGCTAGCAGAACGAGCTGGTACCTTTGCGACAAATAGACTAATACGATCCGCCAATTAACCAACTGTTAATCAATTAACCAATTAAGGTGAAAGTTAATGCTGTTCCATTGGTTTGACGCCACACTCGATCAAACCACACCCAAACTCAAATTGCATCAAACAGGGGAGTATAGAATTTTTGACCAATCGTCCTAAATGCAATATTTTTGTAAAGCGATGATAATTCCTCTATTGAAATAACAATTTCAATACCAAAATGGCTGTTGATTTTCAAAACGGTGGATTCGAGATGGTGTATCAAAGATGGCTGAACTTTTATAAAATGGACGATTTAATTTTCAATTTGGTAGATTAATTAAAAAAATGGATGATTCAAGATGACAGTAGATTTTAAAAATTTTGGATGGTGGGCCGTTGATAAAAATGGCGATCTTTTTGAAATAAATGTTATTGCAATTAAAATGAAAATTAGTTTTGTTCGCTGTAAGGATGGAGAAAAAACAATGCGGAGAATGCCAGTTGGAAATCAACGAAATCGAGCCGTTGCGCTGCGGCTACGGCCGACTACTAAAAAAACCAGTCTGGATCCAACGGCAATCCACTGACAAATACTTAAGGCTCTATCATGTGGACGGTGGAAACCCTAGGGTTAGCACCATTATCAATAATCATTCTTTGCGACATTCTGTGGACGGTGGAAACCCTAGGGTTTCCACCAGAGGTGAGTATCTGTACCATTCACCAAATATTCCCGCGCCAAATATTTCCATGTTGCAGAACACGACCCGTGACGCTAGTCGTTTATGGGTTTATTACCAAAACGTACGTGGACTGCGCACCAAGATCGATGACTTTTACTGCAACGTCCTGGAGTGCAATTTTGACGTCATCATTTTAATCAATTCGACGCAGCTTTTCGGAAGCAACTACAATGTGTACCGATGTGACCGAAGCCATATAAACAGCAGCAAATCTCGTTTCGGAGGTTCTAATTGCCGTACATCATTGTTTCATCAGTAGCAGTGTCGTTGCAACGAGCGGAGAAACGATAGAACAAGTGTGTGTATCGACGAGGATTGG
Organism: Ochlerotatus camptorhynchus; assembly: GCF_037179485.1. Lineage (NCBI taxonomy): Eukaryota > Metazoa > Arthropoda > Insecta > Diptera > Culicidae > Ochlerotatus > Ochlerotatus camptorhynchus. Next base: position 4,389,443 of record NW_027040506.1, on the reverse strand, counting down.
ATCCAAGCGACTATTGCTGTGTGCAATTTACGTTCCTCCAGACAAGACCAAGGATCTCAGCGTTTTGAATGGGCATATTGAATCGATCCAAGAGCTTTGTAACAGTGGCTCTGACAGCGATTGCTTGCTGGTATGCGGTGACTACAATCAACCTGGGATATCCTGGAGTTGGGCTGATGGCGAGATTCGACCTGTGAACTCTGTTCCTTTACCAGTTGCTAGCTCATTCTTGATTAATGGCATGGATTTCCACAACCTGCATCAGAGAAATCTCGAGCGCAACTACTTAGGACGCATTCTGGATTTGTTCTTTTGCCATACGGACTTTCCTGTGGAAATCTCGAGACCTGTTTCACCACTCTTGCCAGTTGATCTTCATCATCCGCCACTAGTCGTCTGCTTACCATCTCTAGTTGATGACGGTGCACTGCTGCTGAATGCGAGTGATGAGCTTGCGTTAGACTATAGCAAGATTGATTTCGATGTTCTAATGGACTTCCTTTCCGTCACTGACTGGGATCTTCTTTTCGATGGACTGAAGGCTGAAACGTTGTGTGCTGTGCTAAATACTTGGATGGAACGTACCGATTCGTCGGCCTGCTGTTTCTCCTGCGTGGAGCACCGCTTTGCTACGAAAACTAAAACGAAAAAGAAATGCTTCGCAACGTAGACTTCGGCGATACCGTTCCCTGGCAAATAAGCGTAGTTTTCACTTGGCGTGTAACGAGTACCGTAATCTAAACTCTTCGCTCTACAAATCGTCCGTTTTACGAGTGCAAACTAATTTAAGGCGAAACCCCAAGAGCTTTTGGAGCTATGTAAACTCGAAGAGGAAAAATTCAACAATGCCTGCAAGCGTTTTTTCAATGACGTTGAATCGTCGATTGGCGAGGAGAAATGTGAGCTTTTTGCTGCTCATTTTTCGTCGGTTTTTGCCGCAGAATCCATCACCTCGACTGAACTTGTCTCGGCTGTTTCGGATGTGCCTTCAAACTTTGTTGACATAAACACTTTTGAAATAACGCCCGTTATGGTAACTAATGCCGCCAAGAAAATGAAATGTACTTTCTCGCCTGGACCAGATGGCATTCCTTCTGCAGTGTATTGTCGTACCATTGGAGCGCTTGTTGAACCGCTTTGCAGAATCTTCAACAAATCTTTTGTAGAGTCGAAATTTCCTGCAATCTGGAAAGAGTCATTTATGGTTCCGGTACACAAGAAAGGACGTATAAATACACAATAAACGTGACGTTAAAAACTACAGAGGAATTACTAATCTCTCTGCAGCATCAAAACTGTTTGAGATAATTGTGAGTGGTTTCATTCTTGAGCACACCAAATGCTATATCTCTAGTGACCAACATGGCTTCATGCCTGGACGATCGGTTACCTCAAATCTTCTAGATTTTACCACGACATGTTTTGAGCAATTGGAAAATGGGGCACAAATAGACGTCATCTACACTGATCTAAAAGCAGCGTTTGATACGATCAACCATGACGTTATGTTGGCAAAGCTATCCAAACTCGGTGCGTTGGACCGTTTGACTTCGTGGTTGTGCTCCTAGTTGACTGACAGGTCTCTGCGAGCGAAACTCGATTCCAGTACTTCCTCGTATTTCACGAACTCGTCAGGTGTACCACAGGGTAGCAATCTTGGCCCGTTGCTGTTTATGTTGTACATCAACGACGCACTTCTTCTACTTGGAGATGGCTGTAAGCTTGCGTATGCCGATGACCTAAAGCTGTACTTCGTGGTGCGGACTGCTGAGGATTGCATTCGTCTTCAATCGGTATTGGATCTGTTCGTTGATTGGTGTCGTCGGAATAAGCTTACCCTCAGCATTCCTAAATGTATGGTAATGTCGTATTACCGCATCAGGCAGCCGATTGTTTTTGACTATGCCATCAACGGTGTGGTTCTTCAAAGAACCGACCAGTTCAGCGATCTTGGTGTTCTACTGGACCATAAGTTGACGTTCAACCTCCACCGCTCTGCTCTGATCACAAAGGCGAATCGCCAGCTAGGTTTTGTGTCGAAAATATCGAAGGACTTCATTGACCCACACTGCCTAAAAGCTCTCTATTGCTCACTTGTGCGACCAATCCTGGAAAATGCCTCCTTGGTCTGGTTTCCTCATCAGTTGACTTGGAGCTTGAGGATCGAAAGTGTTCAGCGCAAGTTTATCAGGATAGCATTACGTAATCTACCATGGCGTGATCCGCAAAATCTCCCGCCGTATTCTGATCGCTGCAATCTGCTGAGCTTGGATACTCTGGAATGCCGACGGAAAAATCAGCAAGCAGTTTTTGTTGCCAAGCTATTGAATGGTGAGGTCGACTGCTCGAGGCTTCTCTCGCTGTTGGATATCCGAGTACCACCGAGAACATTACGAAGTGGTACCCTTCTCCAACCGCGGTACCATCGAACGGCGTTCTGTTACAACGAACCACTAACAACTATGATGCGTACGTTTACGGCTGTCGAAGAATTATTCGAATTTGGGGAATCTTCATCTCGCTTTTCGGCACGGATTAGAAACACTTGAATTGTTTAAGCTTTAAGGTTGTTTCATGTAGACAATAGTCCGATGAATATAATTAAATAATAATAATAATAATAATAATTTCAATTTCATGGTGGTGCACACTTAGAAATTCCTAATTTTACACGTGACGGAACCCATCTTTTACATAAAGAATGAGACGTAAACAAACATGTCATGTAAAATTAAGTGCTCTGTGATTGAAAAGTACGTTTGACTTAGCTGAATTTTGCGTCTATTATGACTCAATTTTATGTCAAAAGCGACGCTCGTATATGTCAGTCTCAACGCACCTAAATTAACATGAATTTTTCTAAGTGTGTGGCTAATCTTCAAAATGGTGGATTCAAGATGGTGGATGATGTTCAAAACGGATGAGCCAAGATGGTTGATCTTAGATAAAATGTTCAATGCAGTTTTATTGTATAGCGATAATAATCTACTATTGCAATGACAATTTCAATTCCAAAATGATGGCTGATCTTCAAAATGGTGGATGATTTTCAAAATCGGTTATTACGGATGCTGGGTCGTTGGTCAATGCAATTTTGGTGTATAGTAATGATAATCTGCTATTGCAATGAACATTTCAATTTCGGAATAGTGGCATCGTGGTCGTGCGGTTAGCCGCGGCCCCGTCGTTCAGGCGTATTATAAGTGCCACGAAGTTGAGGGTTCGATTGCCACTCCAGCCGGTGGAACTTTTCGCAACCCGAAAATGTCTTTACTGGTTTACTGGGTGATTCTGTGTTGTCCGTATAATGTCACAGTCTGTGAAACCTCTGGTTGAAGACGGTGTCAATTGTCTTTATTGTCTTGTCGTTATCTTGAAAAGCAGATCCGAAGAGATCTGAAATGATGATTGATTTTCTGGATGGTGGGTTCAAGATGGTGGATGATTTTCAAAATGGCTGGTCTTTAATAAAATGGTCGATCTATCTGAATGCAATATTGCTGCAATTGCAATGACAATTTAAATTCCAAGTTGGAAGATTATTCACAAAATGGATGATTCAAGATGGCATTGAATGTAGATCGAAGGTGGTGGGTCGTTGTTAAAATGTTAGATCTATTTGAAATAAATTCAATGACAATTTTATTTCAATGATGGTGATTGATTTTTAAAATGGGGGATGATTTTCATAATGGCTGATGGCCTTTCTTGCAAATTCATTCATATATGCGGGGTATGGCAGATCCACGTGCTGACGATATATACACATGCTGACGATACCACACACACACTTGGATTTTGTTTTCGTGTTCGGTAAATTTTACCGAAATCAGAACAGCTGAACGTTCGGTAAAACTTTGACCTTCATTTTAAAGTCCAGTGAATTAACAAATAGTTTCAAAACATGTTCAATCTTGTGTAAACGAACAAATCTTGTCATTTTAGTGTAGATTTTGTTTCAAAGTAACTGAAAAGCAATTGAATTAAATTGCATAAATTTTACCGAAAAATTCAGCTGTTCAGATTTCGGTAAAAATTACCGAAGTCGGTGATAATTTCTAAGTGTGTATATTTATACTCAGTTGATAACTGAGGGAATTGAATACTAAGATTTTGGGTTGTAATAAAAAGATGGATTACAATATACATCATGGATTTTACAAGTAAGGGAAATGATGTACAGGATAAAAACATGAACGTTGCATAGGTAAATGATCTACAGGATAAAAACATGGACTTTCATACTAAATACTTGTGATATTCTTGAGCAAAGTTAACAACATCTATAATTTCCACATCAAATTTAAACACTTGAAATTGGTCACTGGAAAATTTAGAAAAGACATCAAACTTGTCAAAATTCCTAACTATAAGGAATTAGGTTGTTTAATTTTCCATGCAAATGTTTTCCGTAAGCGTATTGCATTATTTAAAAAAATCTAAGAAGTTAATCACTCTAAACTTATCCACTTTCACCTTAATAGCTAAGAACTAAGGTTTAAAAAAATCAAACTATCAAACGTTTGCCAGAAGATATGTCTAATCTAATCTAATCGAATCTAATACAATCAAAGCATCATGGAAAATCATTAGGTTAGATAAGACCTAATCATTTTTCCTGTCAACATTGATGTTTGCAGCATATCTGAGATATGACACAAACATCAACACGGCCAGGCCTACTGCGTTGCATTTGCCGCAAAGATGATTCTGTGAAAGGATTCGAGTTCAAATAAACCGTGGAGGCACCATATTCGAAGCAGTTCCTAAATCGAAGTAGTCCATAATGTTCGACTATTTTAAATAATTATTTTTGAAATGTTACTTCTGCAAATATTAGTTTCAGTGCTCTAGGGATGATGGTGTTACAAGGTTTAAAAAAATATCTTGTCAAAATAGACGAGTGCGTCATCATAAGGAACGCGTCAAATATGGTGCTGGCATGGTATATCTAATCAGCGATGCATTTCGTTAATCTTCAGGGGTGGAAGGATGCGTGGACATACCGTACCAAACGCTCGGAGCTAGGTTATGAGTGAATGCAACAGTAATATGCAATGTAATGAATGGTATATAAAATACAGTGTAATGTAAGGATATCACCAAATGCCTCCAATGTTAATCAAATTCCCGATTTCCATTTGACGTTTGTCAGCTGTAAGCTTCTCTCTGGCACTTGAAAGTCCTACCTCGGCAACATGATCGCACTGAACGATGGGACGTTGGGGGTTTGCTGGCTTGACAGCGGCCCCAGGAACAAGCTGGGGATATTGTAGGTCCTACAGACCGTTCATGTACGTGCACTTGCGGTGTTCCGAATGGAAGATCTTCCGTTGCTGATGATTGGCCATTTGCGCCAGGAATTAAACTGCTCGTGAAAATAACTTCTTGAATCTCGGCTTTGGTGCAACTCAGAACCGGGCAATCGAATCCAGGTCCATCTATGGTAGTTGTTGACCGGATCAGCACTCAAGTATAAAAATAACACAGGTCATCACTGGAATTTCGAATCGCGGAAAATGTGCTCCAATTGCGAGACAAACTTTCTCACATAAATTATTAATTTTAAATTTTTCCAAGTTTTCAAACACGACAAAGAAAACAAACGTCACGGCCGTACGGACGCACAGCCTACTCCTCAACTCGTTTATTTTTTAAAACGTTTACCAGAAGATATGTTGACCTTTTCTTGATATCTCAATGATTAATCAGTTGATTATTTACACTACTTGGTTGGAAAGTTAGTCAGCAGGTTTGGATTGAATAAGAACTGCTCATAGTACGATAATTTTTGTCTGATGAACGGAAATTGGAGAGAATCGAAGCAAGTGTGTGCGTCGTTCTACAATGTTGCAACTAACATTGAATGTAATACATTTTTGGTTTGCGTGCACGGTACGTTTTAAACGATTTCTCTATAACGATGTAACCGATCAACTTGATTCAAATCACATTATCCGTTTCAAGCCATAGGCATGATGGAATACTTAAAAAAATCACTGAAACTTTTAAAATAGTCTATCTGGACCATGCTAAAATTTCGAATGGCATAAACATCATTTTTTTTTTTTAATTTAGCATGAATAAAAATCAGTAGGTTTATTTTTTCACTGTTTTTTATACACGGTACATATCCTTCGTTTAAAAAATACCTGAGTAAAAGAACTTTGTGCCTGACGGCGGATCGATGAAAAAAGACATTTTCGTGCAACGATTTGTTGAAAAATGTCCATTTCAAAAACAAGATTGAAAATGGTCGAATATTAGCGCAAATATCAATGATTTCCCATAACAACCAATTATGAGCTGGTAGAGCCATAATTTTTTTTTTTGCTTTTGGCCTGAAATTGCCCTGCAGTTATTTTGGTTGATTATTCGATCGGTCATTCTGTTTTATTGTTGGTCAGTCACTCATCTCAGTCGATCGAATGACTCTGCCTATCAAGTTTCTGTGGAAATCGATGAGTAAATCAACCGATCGGCGCAAACTGTGACTCGTACAAGTCGACTGTGCTCGAATCACCCTTCTTAATAATCAAATTATAAAACCACACAGTATTTATCCGAGTACATGCACGTGCATCCCCGATCCAATATTACGGGTGGTTCGAATGATGCCACGTGTTGAACTCACCTTGCAAAGAAAGGCCCACCGTCCTTACGCTCACCGAAAGTGATTTATTTTTTTAACGCTGGAATAAATCAGTTCGCAGCTCTAGGATCGTAAATTTTCTCACCTGTTGTTACTCTCTATACGGCTTTGTGGTTTGGTGGGTGGGATTTTCCTTTTACTACACTATTGAGGTTTGCACTGCCTGAATGGTAAGCAAATTAATATTTATAGCATTTTGGAATCGCCTTTTACCTTTCTTGCTCCATCGTCATCGTCTGTTGCTTAGTGAACTGTGATATCGAAATAGGAAAGGGCTCTAGTTCACGCACGGGGTAAGAGGTATACCAACACTACAATTAGAGGAAGTTATATGGGCAGAACCAAAAATGCGTGCCAGATTTGCCAATACGAGCAACTGACGAGCCAAATTGAATGTGTGAAGAAACAGTCACTGGCACCGTCTGGTGTAAGTTATGGGATCAGTAAACAGAACAGTTTATTAAATTTAATTCACTGGATCCTTACACTTTTTGATCGGGTCATAATTTCTGTGCTGAGAAAATTTAAATTCAATCCTTTCACCATTGTTTTGAGCTAATAATTTTAACAGCTTTTACACACACCCCAACATGATTTAACAACTTCACCAGAGTTGAGCGGTGCACGAAGATTGGGCCACTAGTAGAGTTACCAGTCTGGAACAACCTGTAATTCTTCAGATATTGTTGTATTTCGAGATCTTGCGTACTGAAAATTTCGAGTACAGATCCTAATGGTAACCCTATCGTTCCACCGTTCGAGCCATTCGTTTTGCCATTGCCACAAAAGTTCTCAACTCCTTTCGATTGGTCTCCAATGGTGGAAAAAATAGTCCTCTAAATCACAGCACAACCTCACCATGCTTCTGCACAAAAGGCGAATCGAGCGTAGCGAAAGCTAATGGCGAAGGAAAGCGGCGAACATGGACCGTCTCTGCGGAATGTGAAATTAAGAACTGGAAAAATTGGACTTATCGACGAAAAAATAAACCAAGGAAGAAATCCGAACGGGAAAAAAGTTTTCCCACACATGACTTTTCCGGTCGTAGACACTGGCGGTGGCGGTGGGTTGGTTTACCAAACATATCAGCCACTCACTCACGGATGTCGGGCAGGGGCTAGCGCGAGGAAAGGATTGTAAATTATTTTATTATTTCAACACCTGTTGCATTGTTGAAAATATATTTCCAACTCACCGTGGCTCGCACGTTACTGCTGACGTGAGTGGAGGAAAACAAAAACTACTCTGTGCTTGAAAGTTGGTTTCAACTTCACACTTGAGAAACGGCGAATTGTGCTGGGAAATGGCTAACCGCATAAACGCAGGTGGAAAACACGAAACCGGTCTTGATATCCCAGGAGAGAAAAGTGAAAAGCATAATCATCACACCTCTCAGAAAGGAAATGGTTTTCCACAACGCAAGTGGGACGCCGAATGGGAAGCCGTATGTATTTATTTATGAATCTCCGCAGCTTTGCTTCCGTTTTGTTCTCTATGGTGACGGCGCGGCGTCGGGCGTCGTGTAAAATGACATAAAACTCTAGCTAGAACGACAAACGTCCTTCCGTTTGTTCGAATGGTGAGCAACGGCGGCAGCCAGCAGCAGTGTGGAAAAGTGTTAAATGACTTGGGCGTGTAAATATGGGATTTATGCGAACGCACTCCACACTTGTTGTGTGGATAGTGTTTCAAGAGTAAGTAACACGTGCAACATTATGCGGCAAAGCAGCATTAGTAATGGTCTTACCTCGAGGACGTCTGTGTACTATTAATGGAGACCTGAAATGGGTTTTTGAAATTTATGGAATATTTCACAATTGTTGCAAATTGTCGTTAAGGAAGTTTTGAAGCTGATAGGTTTTGTTTGTGATAAGGTACCGACTTCCGAGTAAATTCATCAGACATTAAGCTCTTTGGATAAAGAATTCAACCGAACTTAATTTAACGTCATGTACCCTATACCCCAGATTTGCCATTACGTCTATTTGATCCCCAGACCAGGACCTTGATCACCTAATGAGCAAAGATTTTTTTACTTCGAATAGATTGCTAAAAATATGAATTCCAAATTTCATGGTACGCGTAGTACGAGGCCAAAATTTGCTTTGATGACTGGTAAACTTCGGCCTCGTACTACGTGTATTATGAAATTTGCTCTTGTACAGTGCGTAGTAAGTATGACTTTCGGCAATAACATGTCAAAGAATTTCTATCCTGCTGTTTTAATCCAACGTCACCAATGATCTGTGCTAAATACAATAATCTACCACCTCAAACTCATCTAAGTCTATTATCACATTTACACTTTTGCGAGCCCTATGACAATCGTTTCCTCCAACCAAAATCTATTTAGTCATCGATGTATTCACCTTTAATCCAACATTTTTTGCTTCACATTTCAGTCTGCATACTTGCTCTTCCAACACCTTGAAAATACTTCTGCCAATGTCCAGGTCCTCGGCAAAGCAAATGAACAAACTGAATTTATTCGAGGAATTCCACTTTAGGAACTTATTAAACACATCAATACATGAGTCGGGACCAGTGTTCGGAAAGATTCCAAAACTCAAAACTCATGTGTGAGTTTATGCGCCTATGAGTTTTTTCTCTTGCAAAATTCAACAGCGGAATAGAGAAGTCCGGAAAATTGGATGATCACAGTCAAGCATACCAGTTTTGGTGAGATCACTCCCTTTTTATTAATTAATTAGGAATTTTGGGAACATTGGAGGCATTTGGCGAGATCCTTCAATTATACTAAATTATATAAACCATTCATCCCAAGTAACAATTCAGTAACCATTTGGCATCCACTCTGACTTATGATGGTTTTATAACGGCAATGAACAATCCATTTAGTATAAATACAACATTTCAAAGTGTAAAACATTCCTGCTTAGTAATTCAGCTTTTGTTGTTTTAAGGTTCAAGACACAGTCAATCAATTGGGATTCTTCTTGTTTTTGAAATATTCTTCCACATACATTCACACACAAGCCATTTCACGTAATCGAATACACTAAATTTATAAAAAACTGGAAGCCAAATCTCTTGGTTAGCAAAACCACTTCTTTGCTAGCAAACGTAGAAGAACATTGAACAAGCGTTGCCAGATGTATTACCTCTAGCAGTGAATATAAGTTTTTTAAAACATGAAAATACGAAGTTTAACCCAATAACTTAAATGAGTGGATGTTTTTAACGGTGAATAAATATCAAACACTGAATGAATAAAAATAAAATGTCCTTTTTTGGAACTTAGACGTTCCAATTGCAAAGGTAAAAAAGATTTAATTAAACACAAACAGGGGAGCTGGCAGCATTGCATGTAACCTGTTATTGGCTTTCCCGTTCAAGGGAGTAAACAAAATGTCACACAGTGTAGTCTGGCAGTGTGAATGTTTTGTCTACGACATTCTTATACACGTGCATGAGTGACGTCACATTTGCTGTTGTATTGAAAAGTAAAAGAATAAAAGACATGGCAGATTTTGCTCACCATACCACCACCATAAGCACGCTACCAACAAATTTTACCAATACTTTTAGAAAGTGATGATTTAGGAATACAAGAAGAAGAAGCAAAATCAAATCGAGTGATGGTTAGTTGCCTCTTAAAAACCTTTTATATTCTGGCAAGAAAGTCAGACACTGTCTTGTTTTAAAAATAAATTTTAAAACAGTTCTCAATCCCTCCTTAAAACTGCTCTGTAATTCAAGCATTAACGTCATTAGCAATTGTTTATTAATGTCTTGATAACATATTTAATAAACGTGTTCTATCATTATAAAAGCAACCATAAAACCATTAGGTTTTGCATTAGAGCAAAAAGCATTTATAGTTGCTTTTCAGGCTTTTTATGATAACTCCCCAATTGCTCTGTTTACAAATTGAGCTTAAAAGATGGTTCCTCATAGCTAATAAAAGCCAAATTTTATGAAAAGGAAATCTCGAAGGATGATGAAAAATTCAAGTCGATTTCAGCAAAATTTACTTCTTTAGAAGAACTAGCACACCATCAACGACTGACCATCTGGTGGAGAAGAGTAAAGTGAGCGGGGCCCTCGAATTCATAAAACATTGTCGAAAGTTGAAAAACATACCAGCCTTCTCCAGACCTTGCGAATAGATGACAATCGAAATAACAACCGACAGCAAACCACTGAAACTGTTAGTTAACGGAGATGAGCTGGTCTCCGATCCATAGCAGCGATTTTATTCGGTGAATGAATCAACTTTTCGAAAATTTAATTCAAGCCTACATTCCTGCATCGTTTGATGGTGCACTTCTGTAACCATCCGGAAGAAGGGGATCTTCTTCGGGAACGATTGCGCTTCCAGCTGTTTGAAATGCGAAATGTTGCAAAACAGTATCGCAAACTATCTGAGTAACTGCTCCCAATCCTTCGGGAGAAAACCGCCTGGAAGAACCCTGGATCCCACAGCGCAACTAAATATCGAAAGATAAACAAAGTTTGACGTTTAATTTTTTGCAGGCAACTTTGCCTCCATAAATGCTGCCATAAATCTGAACGGGTTAGGATCAAGCAAAATGGTTTTAGATAAATACAATTCAGCCTGCAAGTTTTCTTCATTAAAGCATTTTTTAAACCTTTTGGATTTGTCAATGGATGGCAATCGATGTCCGTCGGGGATTGGCACTAGATTGCGGAACAGAGACCGACGTTAAATAAAGAAAAGAAGAAAAAAGAAGAAGAGCTTTGTAGTATTTAATAAAACTTAAAATGTTACTTGGGATTACATCACATATGATTGTTCATATACATATGATTCACTCTTACAAAACTCGGAGCGTTTGGTACGATGTCTAAGCATCTTTCAGTCCCTATAGATTCACGAAATGCATAGCTGTTTAAATATAATTATTTTAACTCGTACCAATTCACAGAATCATGTTTGCGGCAAATGCAACGCAGTAGGCCTGGTCGTCTTGATGTTTGTGTCATATGTCAGATATGTTGCAAACATCAATGTTGACAAGAAAAATGATTAGAAGTTATCTAACCTAATCATTTCCCAGAATGCTTTCTCGTACTGGCTGCGCTTGTATTAAATATATTAGATTAGATTAGAGTTTTGCCTTACAAAGTTCAACAGCGCAAAAATCGCGGATGAGTTTTAAGCTCAAAATGCATTGCTCTACATTGCGCCGCTATTCATTGTTATAACTATTGTTTTTGGATCAAGGGATTGAAAGCTAACACAACATGCACGTGAATATGTACGAGAATCTCAGGCATGAGTTTTGCTTGCCATATTTGCACGCGAGTATATTCTCTCAGAGAGAGTCAATGAATGTGATTTGAGAATGATTTTCCGAACACTGGTCGGGACCAACTTCTCTTCCGAAGAAAGATGTGACCAGAGATTTTTTCGTCTAATTCCTTGGAATATCCAGGTAAATTTAAGATTCTTGGTATTCTCGATACTCCGGGAATTGCGATAGCTTTCCGAAATTTAGTGACTTCGAAGATACTTAAAACTTTATGAACTTCCATAACTGAGCAGCTTCAGGAAAAATAGCGAAATAAAATTGAATTTTTGGTTGTCCAATTTGTATGAAACATTGCGTAATTGTTTGATATGGACAATGATTGCTACAATTCGGCCATGGAATAAAATCAACCAAACAATCAAAATGTTCATGGCTCATGGAATTTGGTTCGAATTTGGGACGAACGTAAGAAAAACAAAAGTGAAAAAGTTAAATCTGCTTTCAAGTTAGGTAGATCTGAAGAAATCCAAATTCCATGTGAAACGAAAGGAGAATAAAAAGGTAGTTCTGAGTAAAATTCCATGAAAGTTATGAATAGTATTCAAAAGAAACCTTAATGTACCTAAATTCATTTGAATTTCCAAGGTTTATTTCTAAGGAATTTTGAGAAATTTGTAAGAAAATTCTGAGAGGAACTTCAAGGCAATTCACAGCAAAAATCCTTGGGAATTCTGAGCATCTAAAGGAAACATTGAGAAGAAATTTACCACCCCGAAAACAAACTTTATTTTTCGGCACGTTTTTATTTTCCTAAAAATATTGGAAAAAAATATCAAAAGTCCAAGAACATCGTTTTTTCCCTAGATTTGTGAAAAAAATTACATATAAAAATATTTTTTCTATCTCATCATGATAAAAATGCACTCCCAGAAAAACCAAAAAGTAGATGTTTTGTGGTTTTGTAAACTTACAAGAGATACTTTTACTTTTTTTTTAAGAAATTAGAAAAAAAAAATGATGCTTTTAATTTTTTTAAATATATTTTTCGATTAATTTTAGAAAAATCAAAATGTTATTTACTTTGTCGGGGCGGTAATCTTCCCCTTAATGCAGAGAATTATTTCATGGGAATTTTTGAATAATACTTATGGGATATGCTAAAATATGGATTACAATTCAATCTGAGAATATATCCAGGAGAGCTTCATAGAAATTCTTAGAGAGTTCTGTCTTGAATGCCAAAACAATTTTGGGAAGAAATCATTAAAAAAAAAATTGAGTCAAAATCAAACTAATAATTCTGAAGCAGACCAGACGTATCCCAAATATTACGAGTTGATTTTTGAAAAACAAATGTCATTATTATTCCAATTATTGTACTCCTAATAAAGATAACGTGGGTTGAAGGAAATATTTATTTCAGGATCCAGGAAGGAGTTTTCTTACGTTTTAACTTATATGTATTTACAGGTTATTTTAAAGGATCGTTTTCTGAATTTAATATGTCACAAACAATAAGAGCTGCCATCCCAAGTAACAATTTTGGTTTTATGTGGGTTCTGTAGACCATGATTTAGACTTGTAGAATGCTATAAAACCGCGATAAAACCTGCAATGTTACTTGAGATATGCTTATGGAATATCAAATACATAATTAACAATTGGTTTACCATGGCTTAAAGTATCATAACAAAATTTACTGAACCTTACCAAATTGGCTTATTAAAACCATTAAATTTAACTATTACGTTTCTGAAGTATTACATCCTGAGCATGGACCTTAACTGGTTATTTTATTATTTCCTATGCATACATGTCTTTGCTAATTATAAAGGGTGGGATATTCTTTCCATTTATTGGGGTGTCCCACTTTTGCTACTAACGAACCCGTTTTTGGCCCTTCATACAGTGACATGATGACAACTTGGGAATAAAAGATAATTTTGACAGTGAGCATGCATAAGGGCATATACGCGATGATCGATTCTCTTAATCGGTTTTCTCTTTGCATTGCTATAGCTAAGCGAAACAATTTTCTAGAACTTGTTCAATGCAGTACTGTAACTGGTTGTATTGGCTATCAAAAGCACGTTAATCGTTAATCCAAGCGAGATATTAACAAAAGAGAAAATCGACGAAGAGCATCGATCATCGCGTTTACGCCCTTATGCATGCTCAATGGCGAATTGTTTTATTACAGCAAACAAAACGGCCAAAAGACAAGCAGAGCACCAAAACTTAATTTTTATCGGTAACACCGTGTATGTATGTGTGTATTAGAGTGATGCAAAATTTGAAATTTTCGCTCCACAATACTTAAACGATTCCAAATCGTATCCTGACTAACCTCTCAAAATTTGAGCCCATTTGGTGAGAAACTGAGATGGCACAAACCATTTGAAGTTTGTATGGGAATTACTATGGTGAAACCAAGATTTTTGTTCATGTCTATCTAATAATTCACCACATCGGTCTGCTTCAAAAGCTTTCAACTTTGCTGAAGACCACTTTTTGATTAAATGCAAGGATCGAAAGTTATTAATGGTTCAATGCACTGATGTCTTATGATCATGCTCAATCAACTGCTCAGCAGGCAACATTGGTGTTTCTGGGGCGTTGAATAGGACACAAACATTATGGCTACTATGTCACACTGCAAAATACAGTGTTGCCCACAGAGCAGCTGCTTGATCATGTCATAAGTTTACCAATCTCTTAAATAATTAATAACTATTTCCTGTCTCGTTTTACATAGAAACGATCTCGAGCAAAGTTGTAGCTGAGAATATTTTCTATAAGAATAGCTATCGAGCTGTTTTGCAGCTCAATATGGAAAAAGACTAGAAGGCAATGAACAAAAAGTTGAGATTTCCCATAGTAATTTACATGTAAACTTCAAATGGTTTGTGCGAAGTCTGTTTCTAACCAAATGAGTTGTAACTTTTGGAGGCTAATCACGACCCGATTTGAAACCATCTAAGCACTGTGGAGCGAAAAAGTCAAATTTTGCATTAGTCTAGTGTGTATCCATTATCGTCGACTCCTTACTACCACAAATTGTTGTAACACTAAAAGGAGGTCGGGTCGTCTGCATCTCCCTTAAGGTGAGCCACAAATGGCCGCTACGTAGGCTATAACTGCATTTCCACTTCGAATTTTCAATTACACAAATTTCGGAAATCGGTGCCCCATTTCACCTGAAATTGCTACTTCATGTATGCTGCAGTGCAGCAAACGTGGAGTTACAATTTGAATGTTGCATGTCTCGTAGAAGCTGATATTTGCGCACTTAATGTTGCGAAGTGGTTCCCAGAATAAGGATGTCACAGCGAATCACCTTAAGTAATTGTCATATTTTAGCCTTTGGTCGCAGTATTCACGAATTTTTCAGCAGCATTATATGACGACCCAACATTATAGTCCTGTTGATGATATTTCGTGGATAAAGGGCTCTTCTTCCCACTCATTGGGGCATTTTCGTATCTGGGGCTCGTCTTTTTGATCAATTGTGCGATCATGTTGCTGGAAGGAGATTCTTTACTGTCCCGTAGATGCGTATAGGTGACTTTGCCTATCAATCCACCCAATCCGTTTTTGGCCCTTCATAAAGGGACATGTTGAGGACAATCAGAGGTTATTAAGCTTGATCAAGGCAAACAAAGAGGACTCTATTCTGCTATTGGATTTAGTTTCCGTGCTCAAGGGGTGGTAAACCATTATCCATTATAAATAAATAAATAAATAAACAAATAAATAAATACCCCCATGGTAGATCATAACTCCCTGTTTCCCACTGCTCAACCGATTCCCAAGATCTGTGCCAAACTGTTGTTAGAATTTGGTTGTGATCTGGTTTTGCTGGAGAGCTTTATTGTTTGTATTGGAAAATGTATGGGATACTGACTGAATTCTCAGTTGTTTGACAAGAATAAATAAAAAGCTCAATTTTTACCAAACCAAAAGATTGAAAAAAAAAGTTGTAAGAGTTGTATACTAGATACGACCGCAGGGTTGGCGTTGGATAACGTCTGTTATTTGTTGTACTTAATTTTGTATATTATATTTTAGGAATATTCCTTAATAACTCTTTGGCGAAAGTTTGGTGGCCCTGAAAAGGGCCGTTTTGTTGGGCTGATGTTGTTGACAATGATGGAATGGGCGACCTTGTTGGACGCTTATATAGTAGAACAGAAAATATCAGAGGTGTCAGATACTCGCATACGTACGTTAAACTCTTTCTTGATAATGTTGTGGCCCTGAAAAGGGCCATTTTTCCAACGCGCTCGGCGTAGTTGCCCTTGCGGAGCAGACGGTGAATACGACCGACTGAGAACTGCAGCAGCTGGGCATTCCATGACGGCGGCCCAGTATACCGGAGCACTGGCACCAACGCACTCGGCGTAGTTGCCCTTTCGCCCCCAGGCTCTGCTGCCGCTGCTCTGCTGCCGTTGCTCTGCTTCCGCTGCTCTGGTACTGCTGCTCTGCTGCTCTGCTGCTGGGTCGACGATCCGATAGACAATGATGGAACGGGCGACCTTGTTGGACGCTTATATAGTAGAACAGAAAATATCAGAGGTGTCAGATACTCGCATCTGATGTCTCGGTTGGAGAAAGTATAAGAATATAAAAAAATCAATCGATTTTCACCATCTTTAGACAATGGTTTACTTTTCACAATTTTTCAATAGTTTAAAGAATGAAATCAATAGTTTTGAAACAAACGGTTGAGTTATTATCGTTCAAAATCTTTTAATTTTTCGTAACTCATCCAAAATGACTGTTTTCATAAAACAGCAAAAAAGGTTATCTTCCATTTAATTCCACTTAATTAATTTTGGTATCCATGACAGATACGTATTTCGACTACAATGTGCAGTCTTCATCAGTGTCATTCCCACTGAGTGGGAAAGACACTGATGAAGACTGCACATTGTAGTCGAAATACGTATCTGTCATGGATACCAAAATTAATTAAGTGGAATTAAATGGAAGATAACCTTTTTTGCTGTTTTATTTAGCACTCCGCTAACAACCCAAATTTCATTACTTCGACTGTTTTCAATTTTGTATGTTGCCTGTTACGGGGGGTATGTTGCCGAAAGACGTTACCCAACGTCAAAAAAAAACTATGCAGAGCAGAAAATGACAGAATGAAGATTGCAAAGTGATCCGACTTCTGCTCAAAAAGATATATTTTTCAACTTTAGGCCTAGTGCTCCACGCATACCTACAAGCTTATACGTACACTCCCGATACAAAGTGATGTAACCTCGAAAAAAAAATAATGTAAATGTTTATTGCACATATTTCTGCCATTTTACGTTTTTTTTTACGTTGGATAACGTCTTTTGGCAACATACGGGGGTACAAAATTGAAAACAGTCATTTTGGATGCGTTACGAAAAATTAAAAGATTTTGATCGATAATAACTCAACCGTCTCTCGATAGATTTACGAGATAATGGCATCAATCGATTGGAAATACTTCTAGCAATTTGCTGAATGTTTCAAAACTATTGATTTCATTCTGTAAACTATTGAACAATTGTTAAAAGTAAACCATTGTCTAAAGATGGTGAAAATCGATTGATTTTTTTATATTCTTATACTTTCTCCAACCGAGACATCAGATGCGAGTATCTGACACCTCTGATATTTTCTGTTCTACTATATAAGCGTCCAACAAGGTCGCCCGTTCCATCATTGTCTATCCGATCGTCGACCCAGCAGCAGATCAGCAGAGCAGCAGTACCAGAGCAGCGGAAGCAGAGCAACGGCAGCAGAGCAGCGGCAGCAGAGCCTGGGGGCGAAAGGGCAACTACGCTGAGTGCGTTGGTGCCAGTGCTCCGGTATACTGGGCGCCGTCATGGAATGCCCAGCTGCTGCAGTTCTCAGTCGGTCGTATTCACCGTCTGCTCCCCAAGGGCAACTACGTCGAGCGCGTTAGAAAAATGGCCCTTTTCAGGGCCACAACATTATCAAGAAAGAGTTTAACGTACGTATGCGAGTATCTGACACCTCTGATATTTTCTGTAGACTTGGAGGCATACTTCAAGTCTCCGCGTACATCGTACGGGTTAGGCAAAAATGTGCGTCTATCTTTAAAAACTGTCGCATTAATGGCCCTTCGCTCATTTTTAACTTCTATTCAATTTTCATACTGCCGTACTCTAACGGAACTATCCACCTACCCTCTTCTAAAGATCATTCTCTAGCTAATAAATCATCACACTAAAAGCTTCATGTTAGCATTTCCAACCAACTATGAAAATAGTTAACTTCGCGTATGAAGTAACATAAGAACGCTTTGAATGTTTAAAATTATCCCGAAAATTCAGATCAAACCCAAATTCGTTCAAATTTGGCACAGTTATTGGGGCCCTCAATGCAGATTGGCTGAGCAGTGGGGAGCATGGGGTTGTTTAGTTGACACACCCAAATGGAGATGGTGGTCCAGGATGAGAGTTTAGCAGGAAAGTAGTTTTTTTTTCATATAAAGTTCCTTCTTTTGGTGGTTGTAAACATTAGGGTTGTTCTCTGTTGTTATTGTCCCATCCAGAGTTATGTACTTTGACTTTATGTTTAGTATTACTTCTGCGTGAAGTCAACGATCGTTTCAAACACATCGTCGGTACCTGAACGTGTCGGTGATCATTTCTTTTTGCCAGTGGTGGCGGGGGGAATACCCCTCACCATCCCTCTCCAACGGGGGGGTTTGGTAAAGAGAGATGATCGAACCGATTTGTACCTACCTTAAGTTGTCCTTGCTCGCTTTCTACTCTCTATATCAGAACTATCAATTCTATACTTTCATCTCCTCATCTATCGAATAAAAATTACCACTTTAGTTTGTTATTTGAAATTAACATCTTAAACTATGTAAATCGTTGACTTCACGCAGAAATAATACTAAACATATAGTCAAAGTAAGATTTTAAACTTTTCCCTGGTGACATTTATATGGATGGTAATGTCAAAGTCGTACCGTCTGATATCGTGCTAACTACGAATATCAGTGTCGGAAGTGTAACTCAGTGCTAGATCAATATCTTGCGTCAATTGACGTTGTTGACAGCACGCAACACTGTTAATGGCACTAGTATTGAGATTTTACAATAATTATTTTTCCTACTAAGCAGAGCTAATTATTTCTTATAACCTCTGGTTGAATCCTTTGGAACAGTATTCGTATTAAAAGAACATTATTACGTTTTGTTTTACAAGCTGATATTGAATCAATCGTTTAACAACTGTATTGAAGAATGTTTGCTATCCCCATCCGTAGTTATAATGACACTCACAGCAAACACTCAAACGGAATCCTCCAATTTTTCGCATTAGACCCCAACTCGGTATATCTAATCCTCCGTTCATGCGGTCTCAACTAACAACCTGCGATGATGTATCTCTCACAATCGTAAGCAAATCTTATATCCCGCGGTTGGGTGCACTGTCTTGCTGTACTACTGTTGAACCAAAGACCATTCCAAGACTTTTCCGGACTCTTCAGACCCACCATCATCATCACAAATACGGGAACTTTCAAGTACTAAAACATCACTTAAACGTCAAAACCCAAAATATAAATTTCAAGTGCGACTCACTTGTTAAATGTACCAATGGGGAAATCTGTGCTGAAACTTGGTTATTCCCAGTCCTTCTCAACCTTTGAAAATAACGCACTCGACATTTCTCTGCAAATGAAAGCACGAAAGTAGGGTATACGTCCCTAACCTCGGTCTAATATGCAGCCATCGATTACGTTTTTAATCATAACTCATCAATGAATTTACCTGCAAACGATATTCTACTGCTAAATGGTATGCTTAGATATGCTTATCATGTCGTTTGCTATCAGAAACCACGAAAAGTTGAAAAACTTACTTTTTTTAAGACAATAACTCACGAGGGAAATGTATGTAATATGGGTCTATTGTCCCCAAATTGGGTCTATTTATGGATGCAACTTCGTCCTATCTTGTTTGATCCTCAAAAAAACGCTCTTGGTAACGTTTTCTGATGTATTTTTTTTTATCACTATCACTGTTAACTTAATGCTCTTCATTCCTCAAAACATTTCTTAGAGAAAATTTTACGAAAACTACATTAAATCACTCAATTTAAAAATTAAAAATTAAAAATTTCGCTTATCGTCTTTTGACCGCAGAATATCTAAATCAGAACATTGTGATGTTCATTATACAGGTTTGGCAGAAAAAATCTCCCTTCCTGTTCGTTCCTTATCATCCAAATGCAAAACAACATTGTTGACGTTACTCTTATTGCTATATGCTGTCAAATGAATTTCATGGGCCATAGTTAGGAACATAGAAAAGAAATGTGTCCCTAAAGTTGGGTCCATGTTTTACTTGTGAAAACGTTGTTAAACAATTAAAATAAACATAAAATATTCAAACAGCAACTGTAAGTTTTACGTCTAGTGTGTATTATCAGGTAATTCCAATCAATAAATGCCATAATCAGGCCATTTGATGATCGTCAGTCAACCTTCCCATCTTAACCTTATAAGTCATGGCGGCTAAAAACTCCGAACATTGTGATATTCTCAACCAGTTTTATTACTTACGAGAGCTGAAAATGTATTGAAATGTTGTGATATAAATTGATTTGTGTGTGGTACACATTTATCAACCATCAGTGATCAATATTTTCCTTATTTTTTGTGTAATATTCCTTAATTAATTATTTATTTGCGTGATAGGCCGAATGAAAGGACTAGACCCACATTACATACCGTAACCCTAGCTCTTAGAAATTATGTCTAAAACAAAGTTGTATAAAACTGCTAAAAGGTATCAAAACAGGTGATTAAATAAACAGGGACGAACTCACCAAATGAACGGTGGTTTGCCCGTGGAGCAACAACTTGAAAGACTGTTGCGTCTCCTTATTCTAGCTCCAAATTGCAAAACATTCTATCGGATATTCAAAGAAACTCTTGCACAATCCGCCTCCACTCAGAACCATCGGATCAGCCTGCAAATTGGCTAATAACAGTTCTGACGAAATGGATGCTGATAAAAAAAACACACACACATTCTTTTCTAGAACTATGTTATTTAGTGGCTTCACAAAAACCATAATAATAATGAATAATAGCCTACTTGCACTTTTATACTTCCAGTGAGGGATGTTATTCATCCGTTTCAAGTACCAGCATCATAATCAGGTAGTTTTCCTCTTTCTACGACTCGATTCCTCCAATCATATCCTTTCTTTCACTCATACACCCATCCGATAATTTCTCTTTAATGGTTATGAGTGTTAAATATTTTATTAATTAATTAGCCTTATTTATAGATTCTCGACACAAACCTGCACCAGCATTTACTCCGTAGAAAAAAAGCCAATCTTCTTTGTTCCACTCATGTTGGACGGAAACAACGCAGGCCAACAGCCAACAGCCAACAACGAGAATAACTCCATCCAAAGAATTTCCGAATGGTGGTGAAAAATAAGTTTCTACTTCTTTCTGCTGGGATCTTTCCTTCCTTAGGCTGCACGTGGGAGTCGCACGGGGTTGGAGTAAATCGCTTTAACAAATGTGACAGGCAATAAATAAATATTTTAAGCACCCTCCAGTCTGTGCGGCACCTCAGCATTTATTGGTGTTGCGCTAGTTGCCTTCCTATTGCGGGGTAATTGGCGTTCGCGTCGATTCCACTGATTTCTACGTTTCAAGCTATGTACAGTACCAAAGTGCGATCGACAGTTTTGTATGCCAAATTTATGGGCAGGCAAATCATTAATTTTTTCGCAAGCGTCTCATTCAATAAGCACTTCAGTCGGAGTTGCTCTCAGCTAATTCAATTAATCCCACTAACAAGCGTGATGAACAGTTTCCCCTATACACAAGTAACAGACTCCACTCTCAGCCAATTCAATTCGCACTTCAAAAGGCAATCAATTGTTCAGCAAATCGTCACAAAATTCAATTAAATTTCCCCGCCATTTGACGGCAGATAATCCGAAATGAAGAAAGTACACCCGCGATAAACCCTATTATTCCGCATCATACAATCGATTGAGACTGGAAACGGTAGCAACTGAGCACGACCAGAACAAGACAAGGAAGAGTAATAGACAAGACTTCTCAAAAGCCTTAATTTCCTGCCACACACACAAATCGAAGAAGCCAAGCCTCAGTGCATTAAACATTGCTCATCTGTGTCCCGATGAATGCCTCCCCATCCTTCCACCCCAAACAGCCTCCTACTAAGATTAGCAGTTAGGAGCAACCGGTATTCCCGCTCGACAGGAAACTTCTCCTTATTGCGATTACCCCCG
The DNA here is from genome assembly GCF_037179485.1 of Ochlerotatus camptorhynchus. Classification (NCBI taxonomy): domain Eukaryota; kingdom Metazoa; phylum Arthropoda; class Insecta; order Diptera; family Culicidae; genus Ochlerotatus; species Ochlerotatus camptorhynchus. The sequence goes on along the minus strand of NW_027040506.1, from coordinate 4,367,246 downwards.
CGAGTAAATTCATAAACTGCGTTTAAAGATTATAAGCCTCATTCTCGTCCGTTCTCGCTCGCTCGCCTACCTTCCATTCAGGCACTTGGTGAATCTGGCAAAACCAGCATTGTTTATTCAAATAATAATACAATAAAGTGACATTAAATGAAACACGGCTAAGAATGGGAAACAGAGAACGGCACCAGCAGCAGAAACTTTTCCGATACACAAAAGCCGGAGGAAAACTTTCGCTTCGAAGATTCCGTCCTCGTCGTGTGCAATGAGCTAGGTGAAAGCAGGCGTGCGTCCTGCCAACAACCGCTATGGAACAGGGAACACGTGGGACCCAACTGTAGGGCGGGGCGTGAGTGAGTGGGACAAAAGTCTCTGCGTCGAACAAAAGTTCCTCAAAAAGTTATTCAAATGAAAAACAAATTGATTATTGTGTTTTTCACTCCGCTTCAGAGGTTCAGCAGGCAACCCCGGGAGTTCATCTCATTTTATGAAAATGGTTCAGAAAAGCCTCAGGAACCATTGAATGGAAAAGAGTTTCGTTGGGGATGTCTTCCTGGCGAGGGCAGAGAGTCTTTAGAATCTATCAAGCATGAGAAGCTCCAGGCTCCAGGAAGTGTACGCAGTGTGTTAAGGTGGTGTGGTAGAGGTGCAGTAACAACAGACACAGCTAAACAACAAGCAAACCAACAAACGAATGAGCGAACGAACGAACGGCAGCATCAGTAGAAGTATCATCTTCATTAAACTGAAATATCTGTTTCGAAGCAGGTGGAGCAGGCTGGGAAGACATTTTTTTTTGTCGGATTTTCTTGTTGACTCCTACGACTGCCTACTACTACGTCTACTACTGGCAAGGCTTTCAGGATGGAGGATTCTCTTTGTGATTTCTCAGAGTTTCCCCCTTCTTGCTGTTTCCCCTGAATTCAGCCATGAAAATGATCCCCATTCAGCGGTAAAGTTGCTGTGCATTGTTGTGTAACGCTAGAGCAGCAATAAGTTTCTGTCGTTTTATCTGCAATTTCGGAAATTATGCCTCACTGGAGATGGGTTCGGTTGGGATTGGTTGGGGTAATGTTTTAATTGAAAAAAAAAAATGTAAAAAACTGAGTTGCATTGAGATGTAAACTCTTGCATACCTGGAGTACTCACTCCAAAGGGCCTTGGTTCAATCCCAGTCGGCGCCGCCAGGATTTTCTGAGGCATAAAAGCTCTCATCACGCCGGAAGTAAAGCCGTTGGTCCTCGGTCCATGAGTTGATGGGTCGATAGGTAGGGTCCAGCCTCCCTGGCGTCGGTAGCATTGGTACTCAGTACGGAAAGCAAGAACGACGGAAAACAAACCAAGGAAAAAAAATACCTGGAGTTACTTGATTATTATTTGAATATTTTCCAATTATGTGATATTTGGGTAAATCGGTACATATTTTAGTTATAATATTGCCAGTGGATTGGAAATGTTTTACTTGATTCATGTGAATTTTAAAAACTTAACTTAAAATTTTCTGTTAGATGCATAAGCTATTATTTACAGAAGTTAACTGTATTTTGGATTCATTCGCATGTTTCAGAAATTCGTAGAATAATCATAGCACCTGCGACGTCGAAACCAACGAAACTGGTCGCCCACGCTGTGTTTTTCGTACCGACAACATCGTAAGCTTCTACTACCAGAACGTTAGGGGCCTCAGAACCAAAATAGAAGACTTCTTTCTCGCTGTCGGGGAGATGGAGTACGACATCGTTGTTCTCACAGAAACCTGGTTAAACAACGAGATCTCATCGCCTCAAATCTTTGGGCCACAGTATCAAGTGTACCGTAAGGATCGCGATCCCATACGATCTGGTAAGACAAGAGGTGGTGGGGTACTAGTAGCTGTGCACAGGCTTCCGGAAATCTCACGCGTACACAAATGTGAAACAGAGCGTCGCATAACTCTCAAATCCATGGTGTGCTACATTAATTGTACAAAAGAGAGACCAGAACGATGCGCGCGACAAGCTACACGCTTTCAACAAATTCAAGCGTTTATATTTTTTTTTGTCTCATCGCATTGCTCTCGCAATGCGACGCATGTATTCAATCACATGCGACTGTTTCATTGCAACATCTCTATGCGCTCTCTCAGGGCGCCATCACCGTGCGCTGTTTCGCATGCCTTGACTCTCGCGGTCCCATCATATGTGATGTTGTCGGGTGACGAGAGAAGGGACTGGAAGGGTTTGTTCACAGAAGACTTGCGTGCCCAATTCAAATGGGGTGAAGTTTTTAAATGATTCCAGAAATATCTTCTAGTATAGATTCAAGCAGACTCAACACATGGTTCCAGAGTTATACTGGAATCACCGTAAGATCACCACTCATGATCCTAGGAAGACGCAATTGCTTGTCGAAAGGATGCTAAAGGAAGGTAAAGGAAGACTACGTGAGGGGTGGATGGCAACCTTACGGTAGTTGGGATATCCTTAGCATGTTAGCACCCCAAATAATACCGGAATATCTCTGGAACTATGTGTCCTTCAACAAGTCCTTATGCGGAAATATTCTAAAATGCATTTTTTTGAAGCCTCTGAAGCTTTCAGCCCATTTGGTGGAAAAATAAACAAGTTATTGCGCATTTGCACCAAATTAGACTCAGAATCCCTCAGAATACTTTTACTCCGACCAGTAAAAATATAAATGGACGATTTTGAATGTAAAATAGCACTACATTTTACTATACAAGATCATATAGTCGGCGTTAAGTCAGAAGCGACTAAGTAGCAAAATAAAAACAAAAAATGAGTTAATGATATCATAAGATCAAGAATTCCCTCACTAGTTTCACTTTTCAGCCAGATTTGAAAAATTAGAGTAGCAAGAGAAAACGGTCAAATGATTTGTCCCATTACATAAGACACAATATTGAACAGTCAACTTTAAATTCGTTTTTCTCGAAATCAAAAAAAAAAATTCACAGATCGGTCAGATCATATCAACACGCTAGTAATGATAGAACTCTGAAGATTAATATTTGTATTTTGTCTTGCTTGAGTGAACACTATTTTAAGGGATTATTTTCAACGCAGAAGTGTACTTTGCTGCAAAAACGTTGGTGGTGACTTCTTATTACATACACACAAGTCTACACTTAAAAATTAACCAAGTTTAACATGTTGTAAATTTGTTCTGTAATGATCAATTGAGTTGAAATTTTGACTCAAAACTTGCTTTTCCATTGACCTTTGTCCGATCAGCTATGCAAAAATTTTAATTTTATTGTCACCTTCCAGTAGGTGCTTCAAAAAATTTGGTATTTCTTACACGTGAAGCTCAACATATTTGTAGTTTTGCGTCAAAATTTCAGCTCAATTGATAATAACAGAACACATTTACAACATGTTAAACTTGGCTAGTTTGTATGAAAACGACCTTTGTCCGATCAATTTAGCACCTCAGTGTACGTAGGTACGAAATGCTGGATTAAGGTTAATGTAATAAATTTAGGAAAAAGTTGTGTCATATCTGTATTACGGATTGTTGCTAAGCTTCTTGCTTCAGGAATTGTATTGAATACCTGTCAATCAACAAACTTACTACGGCAGCAACTGAATTCTTCAGATGTGTTAGTGCTCACAGGATAGTTCATATCAGCCACCATGATGCTGAATTGAAACAATCAATTTGCGACGACAGATTTCTAAATAGTCCTAGTGTTAGTACCACGGACCCTCGGTGAAATTAAAAAAAGCATATGTATTAACGAGCAAATAAACCACAACTTGATTGTACATTTCGCTTACCAAAGCAACATCTCTTCCTACGTTCGTTATGAATGGGCTATTTTTCAAGTTAATCCTTTAATCAACGAAAATTGCCGCTAGGAAAACTTTGTTGGTCATAACCATCCGACACCTCTTCTCCATGCTCGATAAGAGCGTAGTAGCTAGGTCGCTTTCCATCGTTTTCAAAACAAAACAACACTTTTCCCACATCAAGAACACGAGTTGGTCGTCCAGTTGAGTTTGTTATTTCGATGTCGCATTGAAACGTCGCTTAGCGACGTCTCATTGCGAAAAGCGCATGAGCTTCGGCTCACGCGACGTCGCATGATACTCGTTCTCATGAAACGCATACATCCGGAAATGTGCTGTGCTTACAAAACAGTGCGACACACTGACATTATGAGAATGTGAGATGCGACAAAACTGAAGAGAGAGAAACAGAGTGCTACAAATCTCTTGCGCATGAGACTGCTATGACTATGAGACTATTCGTATTGCGTCTCGCATACGGTAGCGCGCGCACTGGAAGCCTGGCTGTGCATACTCGATTGAGCTCCAGCATTTGTTCTTTCACAGTGGATGCACATATAGAACAGATTTGGGTAGTTATAGATGCAGGAGCTAGACATATTTACGTAGGGTCCACTTACATTACTCCTGATCTGGCAGGCAACGTGAACATTATTAGTAAGTTCGTTGAATCAGCTGATAGAGTTCTAAACTTGGCTCAAGAGCTGGATTTGCAAATGGTATTTGGAGATTTTAATCAACCTTCACTTGTATTGTACCCAACCCCGGATAGATTTGCCCTTACGGATCCCCACGAATCTTCGTTTCCACAATCCAGTATTGCTGGAATGACAGTACTTTGTTTAAAGCAGTTGATTTCGATCAAAAATATAGGAATCAAAACCTTAGACCTTTTGTTTGTTAACGCAGACACCAGACCATTATGTGACGTCTCTGAGCCCCCTGAACCACTAACAAGCGTGGATCAATTACATCCGCCATTCCAAGTTCTACTGCAGTGTTCTCCGCCCACCAGGTTTGAAGAATTAAACGACGACAGAGAGTTCAACTTCAGTAAAACTGACTTTGCCGCTCTGAATCTGGCTCTCCCTTCCATCGACTGGTCCCGGTTGTATGAGTCTGTTGACGTTAATGAAGCAGTTGATGTGTTCACCATCACCTTGCACCAGTTGTTCCGTGAGCATGTCCCGCCACCACGTTCTCGCCCATCACCGCTATGGTCAAATAGCCATCTCCGACAACTCAAACGTGAGAGAGCAGCAGCACTGAGGAAATACTCGAGGGACAAGAAACCCTTCTCCAAGAGAAATTTCTGTGTTGCTAGTAACAGATACAAAAAGTATAATCGCTTTTTGTATGCTAGACATGTTCGTCGGCTTCAATCAGATCTCAAAGAAAACCCGAAAAGATTCTGGACGTTTGTTAACAACAAAAGAAAGGAAAATGGCCTTCCAACGAACATGTTCCTGGGAGACGAATGGTCTGACTCTATTGATGGTATATGTAACCTGTTCGCTGAAAACTTTGCAAGCGTATTTGACGAACTTATGGTGGACGAAGATCAAATAAGGATTGCTCTTTCGGATGTTCCAGCGAATGCTCTCAACTTCCGCTTAGGTGACATCGCAGATACGGATGTGCTCACAGCTCTGAAGAAAATGAAGCCTTCGCTGTCAGCTGGACCAGATGGAATTCCTGCTACCGTTCTGAAAAAATGTGCTGAGAATGTCTGTGGGCCCTTGAGATTTATCTGCAATAAATCTCTTTCAGACTCTGTATTTCCCGATAAATGGAAGGATTCGATAATGTTCTCGACGTTCAAAAAAGGAGACAAAAGAGATATAGCAAATTACCGTGGAGTAACATCATTGTGTGCTGGGTCGAAGCTGTTGGAGATACTGGTGTACAACATGCTAATTCGTGCTGCTAAGATGTACATATCCCCGGATCAACATGGTTTTTTTTTCCAGGGAGATCCACTGCCACTAACTTGATTCAGTTCACATCTAGCTGCCTTCTAAGTATGCACGATGGTCATCAAATGGATTCCATTTATACGGACTTAAAAGCCGCATTCGATCGTGTCAATCACCGAATCCTGCTCGCAAAACTCGAACGCTTAGGAGTATAAACTCGGTTTGTCAAATAGATGGAATCTTACCTTGTGAACCGTCGTCTTTGCGTGAAACTTGGCACTTTTGAATCGCACACTTTCAGAAACAGCTTAGGAGTTCCACAAGGAAGCAATCTTGGACCACTGTTATTTTCCCTGTTTTTCAACGATGTCTGCTCTCTCCTACCAGACGGGTGTAAAATCTTGAATGCAGATGATCTAAAATTGTACTTGATAATACGATCTATAGAAGACTGCCAGAAGCTTCAACAGTATATTGATCTCTTCGAAGGCTGGTGTGACAGGAATCATCTCGTTATAAGTGTGAAAAAATGTGCCGTGATATCTTTCACCCGCAAGAAATCTCCAATCTGCTGGCCATACACGATTCGTGGAGAAGCATTGGAAAGAGTCACAAGCATCAGGGATCTTGGAGTGGAGCTTGATTGCAAAATGACGTTTCGGGATCATTACTCCAACATCATCGCTAGGGCTAACAGAAATCTGGGATTCATCTTCCGCATTTCGAAAGAGTTTCGCGACCCGTACTGCTTACGATCACTGTACTACTCCCTTGTACGTTCCGGGCTAGAAACTGCTTCTGTCGTGTGGAGTCCTCACCACGAGGTCTGGATAAAAAGGATAGAAGCAGTTCAATCACGATTCGTAAGATACGCGCTCCGGTTTCTGCCTTGGAATAACCCAAACGATTTACCACCGTACGCCAGTCGCTGTCGCCTGCTAGGAATGACAACTCTGGAAAGCAGGCGAAGCCAACAGAAAGTAGTATTTGTTGCGAAGCTGCTGTTAGGAGAAATTGACGCTCCCTACATACTCTCTCGAATAAACCTTGGTATTACACCCAGACAACTCCGTCAACGGCAGATCTTGAGGCTTAACTTTCAGAGGACCGATTATGCTCAGAATGAACCTATTAGGGCAAAGTTTTTTTATCTATTTGATTTCAATGTTAGTATTAATGTTTTCATTCAACGACTTCGATCAATGCTATAGTGTTAAGGGTGCCTAGTGTAAGTTAATTCATGTAGACCGTGGTTTGTCCGATGAATAATAATAATAATAATAATAATAATAATAATAATAATAATAATAATAATAATAATAGTCATTTTAAGCTGAATCTGTTAAATTATCCCATAATCTCTATAAAGCTTGATTCATGTCTATTTTTGCCCCCTCCCCTTCGTTAATTTTCGTATTGCATTCTAAGGCAGATTTCACGTTCGTAGGAAGCCAACTGGCTTTAGATTACTCTTCGACTAATAAAAGTCATATGTATCTATTTAAGGTGCCCCAGATATACCGGTTTATCGGTATTTATACCGATTTTCGAACTTGATACCGATTTCTCACTTGATATGATTTCTCACAATACCAATTTTTTAGATTTTATACCGATTTATACAGATTTTTATTTATAATAATCAAAATGATTGCCTGTACACGCTGAACTGTTGGAGGAAACTATTGTGAGAGACTTTTATTTTTTGAATATCTCTTATTTTTAGTGCCGTCTTATGCTTGATACTGTTTCGATTAATGTTTCCATTTCCTCGCCGATTTTGGCTACCCAGGAATTGAGAAACAACTGATGAATCACCCCGGTAATTCCAGGGAATGGAAGGGAATATTCCTAAAGTTTATTCAACCTTCCCTTGAAATTTGTTCCACCTTACCCCGTAAGTTATTTACCGATTCGTACGGGAATGTAATTTCGACTTCGCTTGAAAGTTTCTTCTGGCTTAGCTCGAAAGATTATTCCGTCTTCTCCCGCCAGTTTTTTTTTAACTTCCCCGGAACACCAGGAATGCTTAAAGTGTTTTATTGCGGTTCCATTCTTGCTTCAAAAAAACTGCAGGAACTTTTAAAAAGTTCTGAATATTCAGAATAGTTCAGACTTTTGGGTAAGTTTAAAGATCTGTCAGGGTAAGTTTCGATGAATTAAATAAATTTTCATTCAATTCTGATAAAATTCGAGAACCCGGAAATTTCGGAAAAGTCCAGAGAATTCCAATAAACCTAAGGAAACATCAAAAATATTTTGGAAACTTCACAAATGCAAGGCACTTTAGGGAAATATAATGGTTTCCAGGACTATTAAATTTTTCCGGGGCAATTCAGGGAACTTAGGGAAACTCTGAGAACATCAGAAAAGATCAATTAATTTAAATGAAATCGCTGAAACTTTAAAAGAGTTCCAAGAAACTCGGGGAATTTCCGAAAACTTGAGCAAAGTACCGAGAGGTTCATGAAAATTTTGGAAGCTTAAGAGAAGTAACATGAATATTAGAAAATTGTAAGAGGCAAGTTTGGAGAACATAAAAAAAAAATAATTGAGAAGATTAAAGAGCTTCAATGTTGATGATCCATTAATTACAAGAATAATGTGACAGCACTTAAGAAGTTCTGAAAGCTTCATGAAAGTTCGGACACCTTCAAAGAAGATAAGAGATTTTCTGGTAGTTTCATAATAATCAAGGAAGTTCCCAGTACTTCGATGATGATCAGAGAACTTCAAAACAACCCCATAAACTTTAGGAACTTTAGGAAAAGTGCAAGAACTTTCAAGGAGCTCCGAGGAATTATGTGATAATTCGAAGTGCATTTCAGTAAACTTCAGCGGCATTGTTGGGTCTTCAGGGATGTTTTATAAAAATTAGGAAAATTACTCAGGAACATCTGGTAATGTTGTGTGCTAACATCCCCAAGAATTCTCTTTCTTCCGGAATTTTCCCCCAACTTCTCCTTGAAGTTTCTTGCGACTGATCCATAAGCCCTCTGATTTCCAACTTTCTCCAGAAGTTTCTTCCACTCTACGTTAGGAAGTTTATTCCATCTTCTTCCGTCTCCATAACGCTTATTCATTCTTCTCCAGGAAGTTTAATTAAACTTCCATCAAATGTATCTCCCAGAAATTCCGTTCGTCTTCCTCTGGAAATTTCTCCTTAAGTAATTCTCCGTAGGTTTCATTTTGGGCTTCAATTGGAAGGATTTTCTGATCTTCTTCAGGCTTTCCATGGAAATGGCTACTCCTGGAATTTGTTTCAGATTTACAAATCTTGTCTGCCTTCCTCTGGATCTGTCATCCGATTTTTTTTCCGAAAGCTGCTTTAACTTGTCATCAGAAGTTTCTCGATAGTTGTCTTGGAAGTTCTCCGAAAGTTTTCTGACTTCTCTTAGAACTTTCTTCAAACTTCCTCCAGCAGAGCTACTTTATTATTTCTCTGGACATTTCATCGGCTTCCTTCAGAATCTAGTTAAAACATTGCCCGGGAATTTCTTCCGGCTTCTCCGGGAAAGCAAATGTTTCGTTCTAAGTCCAAAAGTTTGATTTTTTGGCATGAAAAACGGCAAAAATATAAGTTTAATTAAGATAATAAATACCGATTCACCCCAGCAGGCCTGGGTTCAATCCCGGGATATTCTGAGGCATAACATCTCTGACCACGGAAGGGAAGTAAAGCCGTTGTTCCCCGGTCCATGAGTTGATGAGCCGATAGGTAGGGTCCAGGTGAGGGAGCTGCCTCCCTGACGTCGGTAGCATTAGTGCTCAGCACGGAAAACAAGACCGACGGAAAACAAATCAAGGAAAAAAAAAAATACCCATAAATATCGATTTTTTTTTAAACTGTTGGTACCGAATAGCTTGAGTTGCCAGTTTGAGAGTTGTTTATCACCCCCTCTTTGCGCGCTAATGCTTATAATATGAATACTTCAGTGATTATCATCATCAGAATAGCATGCAAATTTTATGATAGACTTTTTGATCAGAAGAAAGCAGCTTGCGTTTCATTAAATAGCAACCAAGTGTCACAGCGGCGCCGGTGGTACAAACTACGTAGCATTACGTCAGATTGTTGAAGGAAAACGTCCACTTTTAGTTTTATTAACTAAAGCTCATATTGTAGAAATTGAAGCATTTGATCAGTATAGTATTCCGGGATACCATGTTGCTGCTCGTTTATCGCATTCTAGACCCACTGGTGGTCTTGCTATTTATGTCAAAGAATCAGTTCAATTCAACCTTCGTACCAACGAAGTTATTGATGGCAACTGGCTCTTGGGCATTACAGTTGTACATGGCATGAAGATGGGTAATTATGGTGTTTTGTTTCATTCTCTCAACTCTAGTGACCAGCATTTTTTGAAGTTTTAGAGAATTGGCTCGAAAAATTCCATGATTCTAAATGTATTGGCTGGTGATTTTAATAATAATTCGCGTAATAACTATAATTCAAATCATTTGAAGCGTTTAGCTGAATTTTTCAAATTAAAACAAACGGCAGATCAACGGCGCCGATGGTGTAGTGGTAAGCGTGATTACCTCTCACCCCAGCAGGCCTGGGTTCAATCCCAGTCGGCGCCGCCGGGATGTTCTGAGGCATAGCATCTCTGATCACGCCTTCCTTCGGATGGGAAGTAAAGCCGTTGGTCCCCGGTTCATGAGTTGATGGGTCGATAGGTAGGGTCCAGGTGTGGGAGCTGCCTTCCTGGCACGTCGGTAGCATTGGTGCTCAGCACGGAAAACAAGATCGACGGAAAAAACAAACCAAGGAAAAAAAAAAAAAAAAAAAAACAAACGGCAGATGAATATACGCTTATTTCCATCCAGGCATCCAGTAACAAATTAACTGTAGGATCCTCAGTTCTAGTTTAAAAAAAAAATAAAATTTGAAAAAAATTCGTTGCTCTAAAAAACATTTAGAATATACTTAAAAAAAACTATCCATGTTACTCCGTTTTACGGCACCAATCAATTAGTTGAGCAACAGTTTTTTTTCTTTGAAAAACTCGAACAGCTGGTACAATTTGGTTATTTTGCATCTTAAATGGAAAAGGCACAAATGGTACAAAAAGTTTTGTAGATCAAATAGTGGCAGTCATTGGAATAGGTACACAATTGCGCGTTATATATATATTCACAATCGTTATAAAAAACTCGATGTGAATATGTCCAGAGGCCGATTGATCAGCATCAAAACAACAGCAAAAAGTTATGGAAAATCTTGAAATCTGTACATCTAAACTCAATGATTATTTTGTCGACAGTGTTTCATTGAATAATCAATCAATTGCATTGGACCTGACAATATAAAACTGCCGGTTAAAAGTAGTTGTAGATTTGAAGGTTTTCACCCAAATTCATTGGGAAAAGCGGCTGGAATAGATCATGTTGATGCTAGAGTAATTAAATATTGCTTTCATTTCATTGGCCACATCTTGCTGAACCTTATTAATTAATCATTGCAGACTGGGCAAGTCCAACACATTTGGAAGGAATCCTTGGTGGTTCCTATTCAAAAAGTTGCTGGAACGATTAATGCCGAAGAGTTTCGTCCCATATACATGTTGCACACATTAGAGAAAATTTTAGAAATAATTGTGAAAGGTAAGCTGTTGGAGTATTTAAATAGTAATAGTTTGTTGATACCATAACAATCGAGATATCGGGATATATTTTTGTGAATCTGCGTTGAATTTGGCATTAGTGAAGTGGAATAATAACTTGGAGCTTAAAGATACGATTGTTGCTGTTGAAACTATTTTTAGGTCCTTATTGTTACGATCAATTAAGCGCTTTGAGCACTGGATATAAATGGTTTGAAAGCTATTTGTGTGACAGAACTCAGCAGACTGTTTTTAACTATCCAATCCGTGGGAAATAACCTTGGAATGCCCCAGGGAAGTGTGTTAGGGCCTCTTTTATTTATTATGTATATTAATGACTTGCGACGTGTTTTACTATTTTGCGACATTAAGGCATTATCATTTTCTTTAAAATAATATGATTAATTTCGTTAGAAGCTGAGATTTTTATTTATTTGCAATCACATAAATGTTCTTTACAATTTGCAACCATTTCATTGAAAGATGGAAAATATGTTTATGTAATAACTGTCTATTTTCTTTAGAGCATGTATTTATTTAAAATAATTTTAATTTATTGAACTTTGTCCACAGGTAGAGTTTATGGTTTATTAGTTTATGAACGAAACAGAAAAATAAAAATAAAATATAGTCGTTAATTTTCAGAAAATTTTTCGTTGAAGCTTCCGGATTTTCCCAGATATCAGAACGAGGGAAAAGCAACTAGTGAAAAAAAACGCATGAACGAGGGATGCCAACAAAAGTATTTCAGTTAAGCGAACTCAAATTTGTGTTTGATTTACCTAGAATTGGTTATTTATTCTTAGCAATTGAATCTTAGAAAAAAATTGACGATATGAATTGAAATCCATTTTACGGAGTAACGATCATGTGTTCAATTTTTTTTGTATAACATGAATTTTTATTATTTTTAATAGGTTTATGAGTCATGGATTTATGAATACTTTTATACGAAGTCCAGAAAAATCAAAGAAGTTAAACTAAAATTTTGCAATCAATGATTTCACTAATCGTCCCTTCTTCCAGTGTTTTTTGTTGTTTTTTTGTCAAAAACATTTTTCAGATTATATGTTTTCAGGACCGTTGTCGAGCTCTCAACACTCACGGTTTATGAACAGCTCCTAATAAATTGAACATCCTCATTTTTTCAATGAGGGTCTAACGGATTTAATGCAATAAGAAATAATTTAAATAATCAAACATACCGAGAGTGCGGATGACTACTCCTTGACCGTCATAGAACTGTGCGTTAATGCCTAATACGTGGCGGCCATGACGGGAGGCTGAATCGATTTTCAAACACAGTAGTTTTGCTTTCACTTCCTCGCTGATCTTCTTCTTAATATGCTCTGAACATACGTTTAAGTGCATGATCATTTTTGCGGAATTGAGAGTCATTCCTAACGAGTCGCAAATGGGATCTAACAACATCTTAAAGCCTTTTGACTCTATTTTGCTGACGGGCAAATGTTCAACTCCCGTCATCCGCACCACTGCTTCCACTACCGTTTGTTGATCGATCGTAATCCCAACTTTCGCTACTCGCCGTTTTTTTATTAGAGCACTCTGTCCTTCTTCATCCTTAAACAAACCGCGCGCACGTGCGAGCTGCGCATGCTCCGACCTTAGATGTCGAATAAAATTTCCACAATCTAACCTTTGCGTCTTCTGCTTGTAGCGACACTCGGAATGTTCATCGATTTTACAAATCAAAAAACCGTTCTCAAGTTCCATACAATCCTCCGCGATGCTTCTAAATGACCTCTTTTTTCCACGCGTGTCATCTTCACCTGCGCTTCTATACACGCCACTTTCACGCGCGACATTTTCTCCCACATCACTTCGATCCGCACCACTTTCAACTCTGTGCGGATCTGATCCCACATTACCGCCATCACTTAGATTCGCTTCACACAGATTGGCCGCGTAACGACCCGCGTCAACCTCATTAACTTCATTCAAGTCCATTTCGGAAGTTGCTGATAAATTCGTCGAAAATTAGGTATAGAAAAAAAACCCGTACGCACTCACCGAAGAACAAGCTTAATCTGCTGCTAGAGACCGCGCTTAGTTGACGAATGGAGAAAAGGAATGAAAATTTGGCAATGGACAGCACTCATCAATAACCGAATCAACTTCGGTGTTGCACTGGCAGAAGTTATACGAAGAACCACGACACGAGTAACACGACTAACACTAACATCATTAACGACAGCAGCAACGAATCGGCAGTATGACGAAGTGTATGTCAATCCTACGAAGAACGTAATGATTGAGAAACCGAGGTTGTCGTTGACGAAAGAATAATATATTATGAAAAATAGCAAGCTGTCGCGTACAGTACAAGACGGCAACGTTGCATGTCGCATGACAGCCTAACTATGGGCTGTCATGGATAGCTCACTCAGAAGGCTGTTAAAGGGGAAAAATGCCGACAGCCGCCGAAATACTGTCGATAACCTGTACTTTTGGTACCCCTGATTAAGGGGTTACGCCTACCTGCAAGACCGAAAAAAAGCGAAAGTTTGGATTTTTTTTTCTCGAAAACGACTCAACATATTGAAAATCGGTTTTCTGCCGTTTATTGAACACACATTAAATGGGACATTTATCAGTCGATGCTGTAAAAACGGTGCCCCACAAGGCTGCTCCCCGTGGACGATGTTCTAAAAAACGCTTTTTTGCAGTGCCAACTGCGGGTTGTGATGTAATCATCTGAAATAAAAAAAAAAACCATGCCAAATCGTTAAGCATGTGTTAAACTAATCCTTGATCGTTCGGTATTTTTTTAATTTTTTTGACAAAATGGCGGCCTAGCAAAGTTGAAGTGCCGATTTTTGATCCTTAAAATGTGTCTTTGATCGGCTGTAAAAAATTGAAACTAAATGATAGACGAAATCCGAACGATCGTGGACTGCACAAAATAGTACTGAACAGAAATCAAAACGAATCGGACGAATCGAATGTATACATTTCGAGAAATTTTTGGCACCGGTTTTGAAAATATGATTCGGAGATAATCGCGTTTAAAGTTTCAAGTTGGGTTTAGTCCACTATAAGTGAATATTTTTGTACGTCGCATAACTTTCACAATTTTCATCGGATCAAAATCTTATGAGGAAATATTCTTGATTTAATATACTTTCGATTAGGACAATAAAAAAAAAATCGATTTTTGTAAAGTTTGCAGGTAGGCGTAACCCCTAATCTTTTTGCAGATGATACTGTGTTGTTCATTACAGCTAAGGATTTAGATGATGCCGTTTTACACTTGAATGAAGATTTGCATTCTCTTGGCAGATGGTAAGTATAAGCAATTGGGATTGAATATAAGTAAAACTAAATTCATGATAATTTCGCGGAATCGAGTAAATGAGAACGTTTCCTTTGTAATTGAAATAGATCAAATTATATCCAGTAAAATACAGCTATACAAATCAATCATCTCTCCTCATCTAGACTTTTGCTCTTCCATTTTATTTTTGGCGAATGCGACAAAAATATCAAGCTTACAGCGCTTGCAATTACTGGTTAAGGTTTTCGGAAGCCATTTTTAAAAGGAAACTGCTATGTCTGAAAGGTAGACTAAGAATTATGGAATTTTATTATATAACTTTTACAGAGGTTTTGCTCACTCTAAGGAAAAGTCCTAAGCTATGGTAAATTATATGAAACTGCTTCGCACCATCCGGCCGTCGTTGTCGCCGCCAATTACAGGTTAAGGCTTTCGGAAGACGTTTTTATAAAGGAAACGTCGCCAACTACATGGTCTGAAAGGTAGAGTCACAGACAAACAGAGGTAACACTTTGAAAAAGTTTTTCTTTAAAACATAGTATCTCAAAACATAGGTCCTCAGTAACGACATCTCTCTGGCTTCTCGCGGAAAACAAGCTTGCTCGCTAACTCGCAAACAATATTGCATAAAAGTTCTATAGAATGTATAAAAACTTCAAAGTGATCCGATGCCAGCGCTGCGGCGAGTAGTTCGCGGAACTGATAATATTCAAATGAACCGTTAAATACGTGAACAAAGATACACAATGAAGTGGTACGTCTGTTTGTCTGTGGTAGAGTTATTTTGATTTTGTATATTTGTTTGTTTTTTTTTTTTAATTTTTTATTATGAAGATTTTAAGCGTACTGACTAGTTTATCTCCGTATTGGTTTTGAGATGTAATAGAGCGATTCCATACAAATTAACAAATCCATTAATTTTCGTATTCTTTTTATTTGGCTGAACATTTTCAAAAATGTTCCTCATGACCAAAAATGCAATTTTTCATCTTCAGATTACCATTTTAAAATGATAAAAATTAAGCTTATCTTCAGAAAACTGTTACTCGAAAAATGTTTGTCCAATCGGTTTTGTCGAGGGTTTGGTACTTTCGGCAATATTGTAGGGAGCATCTGGAACTATCTGAAAAAAAAAAATCACTACAAGTTTTTTTTCACTATTTTAATTTAAAATAAAAACATAAAAATCATTTTTATCATATAGACTCTTAATTTGCTTGAAACGTAAAGTGACCCATCATAATGGATGTTTCGACAACGATTTCATTGTTGATGACATCTTCTCCGGATCTGCTTTCGTTTTATATCTTATTGTCCACTCATACCCACCCCAGATCTTGTTTTTCGTGCTGAGCACCAATGCTACCGACGTGCCAGGAAGGCAGTTCCCACACCTGGACCCTACCTATCGACCCATCAACTCATGAACCGGGGACCAACGGCTTTACTTCCCATCCGAAGGAAGGCGTGATCAGAGATGTTATGCCTCAGAACATCCCGGCGGTGCCGACTGGGATTGAACCCAGGCCTGCTGGGGTGAGAAGTAATCACGCTTACCACTACACCACCGGCGCCGTTAATTTTTTTTTAAATTGTAATGATTAGTATTTGTATCAATATAATATAATAAAATGCAAAATACCACTCTGACGGTTGATGTTTATACAAACAATTTTTAATTCTTATTTGTTGATGTATGTGTGACTGCTTTGATCGATGTTGAGTGACTATGAGTTACTCATATTTACTCACTGCAATAGCTATTAGTACAGCTTGCAGGCTTGCACCTTGATTCACTGCTGTCAAATGACAACATTGCATATCAATCAAGGGGTTGGTCACTCCGCACGGTGTGCCAAAAACAAGCTGGGGCACACCTGTCATTGGCAGTGTTTGGCACCCATGGCTACAATTTTCTAATCTTTGAAGCTACTGGCAACACTGAACTTTTTCTGCGCCCGCGCAGTGTGCATGTGTCAAAATTTGTTATTGAAGTTGCCACAATATAATTTTTTTTTTTCAAACACAACCACCAAGACTCGCCATGGATTCTCCTAAATAGAATTGTCAGCGCACATCAGAATGCCTGTCCGAAGACATAGGAACATCATTTGGCGCCGGACTGCGTAAAATTATTCCGACCACCCAGCATGAAGAAATCAGGGCAATCGCTCGCATAGAAACACTCCGTTATCAAAATTGTTAGACCCGTGACGGCAGTCGCGTCCACATTTCCTCCCAGACAAAGAACAGCTGACTGCGATATCGTGACCGGACCGAGATTTCCGGCAACGGCTACATGAACTAGCGATGCAGCTCCCACGGTGACCCACAACATTCTTTTGACGAATTGGAAACAGCCGTAGTCGTGGGAGCTGCATCGCTATAATTCTTGTAGTCGTGGCTCTAGCAATTCACTATTTAGGTTATGTCTTGACGGACGTTGGACTGTGCCTTAAATTTAGCTTTGATATTGTTTCAATGTTTTCTCTTTTCAATAAGTGGATGTTATCAAGAGCCATCTTCCACCGTGTGGTCTTGAATCGAATTTGAAAGGACACTTCATGGGGGTGTGTATGTGTGGTCTTGGATGGTGCTGACGATGACGATGCTGATCGTTGATGGTGGGGTGAGAGCTGACGAACGATGTACGTCATTGCTTTTGCTTTCCTTCTAAGGACATGGACTCTTGAGCTAGGTTTAGACTAGGCAAGTCAAATGATCAACTCAGTTGAATTCAATTGGCTTGAAAAGTTGAGCCTGGTTCACCTTTTTTCAATTCAAGTGAGTGGATGGTTTACACGTTCAAGTCAGTTGAATTCAACTAACTTGATCAATTGACTTGCCCTGTTTAAACCCATTGGTTCATCGTGTTCGGATTTGAGACAGCCGCCCGTCACCGAAATGGGCGTCACATCACCGGACGCTGCCGAGGCGGCCGAGGTTGCCAGGTGCTGGTGCCATGCCCATGTCCATGTTTTCGATGTTCTCGTTGCTCCGCACACCGTTCATCGTCTTGGACGAGGAGAAGCACAGCTTCATAATGAACGGGAGTTTTGTGCCTTTGTGATCGATCATGATGGCGTTCACTGCCAGGGCTAAGCTCGGGAACTCGACCAATTCGGAGAAGGAACGTTCCGATTGCGATGGGTGGCAGACCTTGGTGCTAAATTCAGTCAGCAGCAGATCCTCGGACATACCGGGTGGGGTATTGAAGAAGTGGAGAATCGTGTTCGGTGGCTGAATGCGATTTTTGCTGGCAACGAAAGGAAGCGATTGTTCTTGGAGGCGCTTGAAGCTGATTGAATTGTCCGGCAGGGTGTATTGGCTTGGAAAATGCAATCTGAATTTTGCTACCATCATTTCCGATTGGAATGTTGTTCAGGTGCTGGATGCTGCGTTCGATTGGTTCGACTGCGATGGCGTCGCCCATCTGGACCATGGCGGAACCCTCTTTGGTCTTCAAGAACTTTATCCTGACATTTCCGTACAGGCATAATAGATTGAACAGCTTATGTTGTGTTGGGTGTGTTGTTATTGAGTCCGTAGCAGGCTTCCTTTTAGACGGCTGCTTCCAATGCAATGTGTAGTCAAACAAGGCATTATCCACAAGCAAACAAAAGTCAGTTCAATTAATTCTCGGCACTACAGGCACAGCCGTGGCACACTGAGAATAAATTTGGCGCAAAGTAAGTGTGTTGCCCCCAAACGTGGGAAGATCACCTTTTCGTGGTACGATACGGGATGTAAGATCTACCACCTATTCCTAGTCCTGACTACTTCAAACTAGGGGAACAGGATTTTTCAGTAATCCAATGAACACATCTTAGTCCTTGTTACTTTTTATGCCTTGTTGATAGTGACAAGACTTGGCTTTGTGCACTGAAGATGATCTTGAAACAAGAAAAAAATGAGTTAGTTAATCTTCATCTACACAGCAAACAATTCGGAATTTTAATTGTGATGTAAACATTCATTCATTTAAACTTGTATTTCATTTCACGCAAAAGAGTAACTTGTAAGCAATGTTTTTTACAAATATGGGCTTTTGTATACAATATTTGCAACTTTTCATGAATTGCATCACAACTTTACACGATTTATAATGTAAACATCTATGATATGTGACGCTCCATTTATGTGCATCATATTGAACAGAAATTTACACTACTTTTTCGAACTGTGTATGTATTCGTTGTTCCCTTGGTTGAAGTGGTGAAGGCTAGGGTTCTGATGCATGGTCATTATCGGTGTCATTCCTTAGTTTTGTTGCTAAGAAATCCAATTTTGACTGACAAAGCGGCGTGCCCTTTCGAGGGTGTTTCAACACTCCGAAGGGTATAAGTAGCGGGACCTTTCAATTAGAGTATGATCCTTGCGATAAATGCAAGAATGGCAACTGTAAAATAATAATCTAGTACTTCATCATTCCTCAATAGTGATGGCGTAATACCATAGAGGTAACTCTAAGACCACTGGGTCCCGAAGAAAATCATTATTATTTTTGGCTCACTCAGTACGAGAACAACGGTCCCAAGCAGTCCCAAGCTATTTCACTCACCCCTGCATGTTCTGCATGAATCCACACACCCCTGATGTTATCTGTCAAACTTTCATAGCGAATCAAAACAAACATAGTGTAGTAATAGAATTTCAACTAGAATAGGGTACGTTAATCGTTTGCTTGGGACCAATAGGCTACTAAAGTGGTGAGCCAATTTAAAATCGTTAGTTTCGTATTGATTGTTGCTTGTACCAGATTCTCTCTAATGAGATGGTTGGTTGGTTGTCTTTATTAATGGTTTTTTTAACCAGACTCTAAACTCTATTGCTTTTAAAGTTGTGGTTGTCGTAGGCGTAGTATGCTATTTTTTTGCATACATGCTAATTCAAAACAACACAAATTTGAGTAGGATCTACCAATATCGGTTAAAACTAGACATAACCAAAAATGGGTAAACTAAGTTGGTAGTGACAAGTTGACAAAAGAACAATGGTCAGGTTAATGTTGTCCATTTGTTAGTCCCAACAAATTTTAACCATTTTTGAGTAGGTTCTGTTTTAAAGAATCTGGGTGGATCCTGCTCAATTTTGGGTAGTTTTAAAATAGCGTGTACACTTTTGAATCTTCAAACAACTTCTTAGTAGGCCGTGATCATGCCGGTCGTTTGGTTGTTGGCATTAGCTGCTCTTCTGTTTTGGTTCAGGAAATTTCGAAATGAACGAAAATATCGCCAGAGACTCCTGAATCCGAAAAAGTGATAAAGCCAGTGCTACCTATAAGCAAGCTTGAAAACCCACGTTGGCAACAAAGAATCGTTGAATTTCCCGGTCGCAGAGCGGTGCCGCATCGCACCAAGACTGACTTTCCGCAACAGAAACAGAAACAGAACGGCAACACACGATCGAGATGAATTTGAAAATATTTTTAAATATTCAATGGTTATTTTTTATTCTATTTTATGGATGCTGCAGCAGCACCGGTGGCTACGTTCAGGTAAGCACAGATAGAAATTTACTACCGGGGAGCACATATAGACGTACTTTACGGCAGAGGTTGTTCTCTATCCTTACTGGTCTCGGTCGTATCGGGGTGGTGCGGTGTGGTATGTCAGTGTTTGTTTCTTGGAGTCGGATTGAATATGCGGTTCGTTCTAAAGTGCAACACGGTGCCTGGGTTGGAAAAGTGTCTTCATAAAAGCTTTGGAACAAGTCCTGCAACATGATTCCGTTTGGAAGCATTTTTTTTGCGATGCTGAAACAGGGCAGTCAGATTAGATTTATTTTTTTTCGGATCGAAATGCCTCATTTCTGAATTAATAGAAGTCTATTGATTGTTGATTAATCAGTTATCTTGTAACCAATGTCTCTGGATTAAGTAAACATGAATGCCAACCCTGCACAAGATTCACTCAGCATTTCATGAACCTCTCGATATCCATCCTTATAAATTTGCAGCAAAGAAGGATACAGTTACTCTTACACCTTTCGTGTGTTGTTTTTCGTTTTGGAACCTGGCTGATTCTTCCATTGCATCTTGGTACCAATCGATGATACCATTCGCAAGCACAAGGTGCACATGAATGTCTATTTGCTTTCGTTCCACATGTGCTTTGGTGGAAATCTCTTCATGCCCGGTTAGGGCCAAGTAGTTCCTTCGCTTCTCGAACGGTGTTATTGTTGAACTTTCCGATACCGGGTTTCCTATATCCTATTAAATGCAGCTCGTTGTTGGTGGCTTCTATATGTTGCCAAACTTCCCTCCCGTTCATTGGTCGGTTCGTTTAGTGGTGGTTGGTAGTTTTGCTTCTGCAGTTGGGGAATTTTATTTTTTTGTCGTCATGTGGTTTACTGTGAAAGATCTCCCATTCCATTACTGTTTCTGGAAGTACATGTGCAGCTTCCTCTTTAGATTTTCAATTTACGTTTCGTGGTCGTTTGGCCGTTGAGCTTCGAACGGGTTGGTTGGCTTTCTGTTAACATATTTACCGCATGATTAAATTTTAAGCCACAGGTTTTTATTGCGGAAGACTGTTAGAAAACGAAACGTATTGGAAATGGTCCTGGATGGGAAACAAAAGAATTGCTATTTCATTTCGGAGCAACATCGACTGCTATGGACTGGTTGTTATTTTAGAGGATGCTTACTTTTCTCGTGTGGTCTTTGAAATGATTGATGAGAGTCGTGTTTTCATCATCTCCGTCTATTTTTAGGGTTCAATTTGTAGCCAGCCAGATGTAGGCAATCAGCTAAAAAATAAATTATCAGAATATAGACTAAAGTTTTATGTTTTGATTAATTTAAATAAAAATTAAGTACATGACTAATCATTAAGATAATTTAATGATATAAACTCCACATAATCCTGCAAATTAAACCGTAAATATAATGCATTAAAACTGGCAATTTTAATGCATTACCAGAGACCATTTGAACACACTTTTATCGGCTGAATTTCTTTAAAAAAGGCATCAGTTTCAGTTGTCCTGTAGGTAAATTATAAAACAAAAAAGCACAGAACATAAAAGGGAAACAAACTTTTGCCAGTTGCTTTCGCTTCAATCTCGGCATTTAATCACTCAAAAACTGTCACTGCGACCCGTACCTTTTAGGGGGGAAGAAACTGCCCGAAAAAAAAAATCACTGGGCAGCCCAGAATCAGCCAGCAGTACAAAAATAAATACGAAAACAATTCATAATTTCTTTTCACGCGACCAAAATGAACAAAACAAACAAACAAACCTTGCGGTTCTGAGCGGAAAATACACAACGACAAAGGGTGAGCGAGTGAGTTTCCATTGGACAAAGGCATCCGCCTCCACCGCCACAACCATGAGCCCCCCTTTGTGGTTCATCATCTACGGGAACGGCGGCGACGACCGACGGGCAACTCTTTCATTAATAACGGTGTGCTTCTTTTTCTTCGAGCATGGTCGTTTCATTTCAACTGTCCATCACTTCTCGTCCTTGGAAAAGTGCAGCTAGTGGGCGTAGGAGGACAGGAAGACGAAAGTGGTTTTCTTCTTCTTCTTTTGTGTGTGTGTTCATAATCTTTGATTCGTGAAACGATGCGGGACTAAAATTCAGAAAAGGGTTCCTGAGAAAAATGCCATGCGAGGGACCGGTGGGGAAGTGGAGAAGTCATCTTGTAGGCTTTAAAACGGTGAAATATGAAGCATAAAATGAGCAAGAGGTAAAAATGGCTAGGTGTGCAATAGCTGGTAGTGGAATGAGTGACGTGAAACGGAAAACGGTGGTAGGGTATGTCCGTCCGAGCTACAGGGGAATGCGAAATGAGAATTTTTCGGTCAGAGCTGGAAATAAAACATTACACGAGACAATAAAGAGAAAGTGATATGCCAGTTATGATGAGCATTGTGCTGGCAGTGATGATTTTGTGTTGTTTTATTAGGATGCACGGTGAAGAACGGCCTGTTGAAACTTAAGGCCTCAATTTTCTATCATCCAAGATCATCATATATCAACTAATGATTAAATGGAATTATTTTGAAAAAGATTTCCTTCAGTGCATCCTCTGCGTCATTCAGGAAAGTCTTCCAGCATCAAATTGAAACGTCCACACAGGCTCTCTCGTTGCCTTTTTTACAGCCTACAGGAAACGACTCACCCGCAGAATAGGCTTCTAAATGCGGTGAGTGCCGTGTGCTACGTTTCGGACGTGCATGCATGCCCAGAAGTGGTTGGTTGGTTGGCAGGATGTGTGTATGTTGCAAGCAGCTACAGCAACAGGGAAGGGGTATGCGATAGGTGGAAACATTATGTTGATTAGCCTTCCTACTGCCATCAGCCCGGTTGTAGTCGTAGTCTTCGCTGTCGTCACGTGTGAAGAGTGAAAAGACACCCCGAGCACTGGTGAATAGGCGGTGCAACAGTTTGTTTGAATGTTTTCAATGAACGAATGGTATCAACAACAGCAAGTAGTATAGTGATGGCATACCGAGATGGTGAGCTTCCTCTGCTCGCGGAACAACGCCTACACATTTTTCTGAGTTGCTGTTATCGCTGGAAGGGAGGAAAATTCTACACCCTTGGTGGTTGCGGGTACTTGATGGAAGCGAATTGAGAGGGGTTGAGTTGATTTTTAATTATGCAACACATGCCCGGCATATTCACCCGAAATAAAGGGAGTTGTGTGATGGATGAACAATGTTCCGATTATGAATTGCCAAAGTCGTTGTCGCGTTGAGGGACATCATCGAATGATTTGCTTGGAGGCTTGTTGTTGCTGGAGGCTGCTTTGGAGGTGTGAATTGTCTGTGCTGTCAATGATATTGTTTTTGCATATTTTTTTCCCATAAATATTAGTGAAGGCAGATTGTTCCCTGAGGGGTTTTTCACATTATTGTGTTAGATTGTGCTACCTGCAATTTTACTTAAATAAAATAAGTGCAAGTTTTATAGCTGATTCATAATTTCAAGTGATGGAAACGCTGCTGCTATTGTTAATTTTGTGTTAAAATCTCATGAAAAACCCATATTTTAGATTTTTCTATGTTATCAAATTCCAATGTTCATAATTCTTCGAAATCAGTAGAATATAAAATTTCAAACTGTTTATCAACACTGCATCGCGACGTAATATTATGAATTCTTGTGATTATTTTTGAAAACTCAGTTCAAGAAGAGTTACAGTTTCGGAAACATGATACATTTGTATAAATATGCATTGCTTTTATCGTTTCTCCTTGACTGATACGTGTAATATATTTATTTATTTTTTTCCTTAATTTGTTTTCTATCAATTTTATTTTCCGTACTAAGTACACATGCTAACAATGCACAGTGGTCCATAAAGGAAAATAGTTGGCATCAATTATTATTTCGCTCGAAGTTAACCCGTATGGCCTTGAATTCTTTAATTAACAAATTTTGATTGTGAAAAACATTCAAATTTGCACTCTAGACTAAGATTTCAATATGGCGATTCCCTGTCCGGTCTAGCAATTTTTCGGGTTGGAACACACCAAGATTTTTTTACAGGAGTCAGTTATTTTTTACTGGGTTTTTGAATTGCTGAAAAAGTCGGTAAAAATTCAAATGACCGTTATCCGTAAGAAATCAATGAAAACGACCAACTTTATTTTCTATCATTAAATGGGGTTGTGCAGTGCACATGTAAACGGAACCGGGGTGAAAATTAACTAGGACGATCCAACTTGGCAAACCAACAAATTCCCAACCTACAGCGTCGGGGATAAAGGCAATAGGGTGTCCGGTAGGGAAGTCGAACCGGTGTTCACACTAGATTACCACGGGTGGGGTCCAGTTGTGAATCGGATCGATTGGACGGGACGCTATTGACCTTCCTGTTGGCTCCAGGTGCAACGGCTAGAATGTGGACTGTATGGCAGCGATTATCAACAGCAGCGATCGTGTGCTCCAGTGGCAATGGACATGAGGATGAAATTATGCTCGTTTGGTGATGGTTTAATTATTAATTTATTTGATGTTTCTTGTTCGGCAGTTACAATAATAGTGATGCGCTTCGCAGTAGTAGTAAAATTTACGTTTATTTTCTGGGTTTTATGTTTCAACATTTGATTTAACATTTCAATTGGTTAGCCTTTGGCTCTTCATCTTTGTTCTAGTTAATTGGTTATTCTAATGTGATGATTGCGTTTAGCGCTAATTTACAGGATACCCTTTGTGGGATTGTTTTGGTTTGAATTTAAAAATTTGATAACCTACCTACTTGAGCACCTAACTACTTATACTAGGTTGCCAAATCACGAATGATCTGGTGGTTTGATCGCAGACAGGCGACTCTGAACCTTTCCAGCATGGAAGTCTTTCGCTCCTCGAGTGTTTGAAGACCGGCCAGGTGGTGAATCTCAGAATTACGAGTTTGCGGTGGACTGTTAAGGATCATTCTGAGGATCTTGTTTTGGATCCTCTGAAGCTTCAAGTGGTGGCACTTAGCACAACTCTCCCAGATTGGCATACCATACTCAATAGCCGGCAGAATGATTTGCTTGTGGACAGCAAGCTTGTTTTTGAGGGATAGGGTGGACTTCCTGTTTATCAGAGGGTAGAGCGACCTGATCAAGATGTTACACTTGGTGGATGTCTTGTCCACATGGGATCGGAATAGCAATTTGCTATCGAGGGTGAGACCAAGGTAGACTACTTCACTCGACCATTCAATGGGAGTGCTATCAAGATGGACCTTGTTGTTAGCAGGTGGAACAAGCCGAGGTGAATTCGAGTGTGGGAACAGAATGGTTTGTGTTTTAGCTGCATTGATACAAATCTTCCAGCTCTTAAAATAGTCGGACAAAACATCCAGGCCTGATTGTAGTTTACACGCCAGAGCACGGATCACTCGACCCTTATAGATGATGGAGGTGTCATCTGCGAACATTGACAGGATACCACCACCCGGCAGGGGAGGAACGTCTGACGTGAAAATGTTGAATAGGATAGGCCCAAGCAGGCTACCTTGAGGGACCCCTGCATCAACGTTGAACGTATCAGAGGAGACATTGTTCAAGTAGACCTGGAATGATCTGCCCGACAAGTAGTTTTTGATGATCTTCACGAGGTAGTTCGGAAAGTTGTATCGATGCAGCTTGTACACTAGACCATCATGCCAGACATTGTCGAACGCCTTCTCGACGTCCAACAATGCCATGGCAGATGTATTGGAAACGGACTTGTTCCGCTTGATGATGTTAGTAACCCGTGTGAGTTGGTGGATGGTAGAGTGGCCTTTCCTAAACCCGAATTGCTCTTTGAGAAAGATGTTATTTTCATTTGAAAACACCAGCAGACGGCTGAGTATCAATTTTTCGAATAGCTTCGAGATGGAGGACAAGAGGCTGATGGGGCGATAGCTTTTGGCACTGGTAGGGTCTTTGCCAGGTTTGTGAATTGGAATAACTTTGGCTAACTTCCAGCATGCAGGGAAGTAGCCAAGCATTAAACACTTGTTGAAGACCACTGCAAGGTGCTTGAAGAAGTCAACACTCAAGTTTTTCAGCTCGAGGTTGACCACTCCATCGACACCAGCGGCCTTCATGTTCTTTGTTGATTTAATCGCTGCTATCACCTCATCAGCCGATATTCTACTTTCGTCAGGGACAACTACGGGGGTGGCAGCGACACTAGCCATTGCCTGTGATACTGCAGGCTCGTGGGGACTCACCATGGCGTGGCCAAGGTTATGTGAGTTTTCAAAGTGTTGTCCAAGAGCATTGGCCTTTTCAAATGGGGTTATTAGTAAAGATGGGTCCGAATTTTGGTTAGGAGAGGAAAGGGGAGGAATGGGCCTCGGCTTATTTTTCAAAATCTTTGCCATTTTCCAGAATGGCTTAGCACAATCTGGGAGAGAGCGAATCTTGTTTGCAAAATCGATATTTCTGAGATCCACCATCCTGGCTTGGATGATTTTGCTCAAACGGTTGCAATTGGTCTTCAGATTACGCAGCCCAGTACGCTGGTACTGCCTACGGATCGTGTTGCGGAGTCTAATGAGGTCTTTAGTAGGCCTGTCAAGGTTCAGAGTGTTACTCACCTGTCTGGATACTGGCACATGTAGCTCCCTGGCCCGGGAAATTGCTTGATCGATGGAGCGCAGACACCGGTCAACATCTTCGGACGATTCCGGTTGGACATCGTAGTCTACAGCGGTGTCGACGCAATGTTGGAACTGACCCCAGTCAACACGATGATAGTTGCGCCGGAAAGCTTCAAATCGATTTACGGAGGATCCCACCTCAGTCACCACCGGGTAGTGGTCCGAGCTGAGTTCCTGATAGGTGATAGGTTGAGCGATGTTGTTGCCCATGTTGCTGATGAATATATCGATGGTAGCGTGAACACCGGACCGACTCAACCGGGTGGGAGTTTCCGGACTCAAGATGTTGTACTGCTCTTTCTTCAGGTCGTTGTTCAGGATGGTGCCGTTTTGATTGCGCCGATTGTTGCCCCAAGCTTGATGTTTGGCGTTCAGGTCACCAGCGATGATAAAGTTTTCCCGTCGTCGTGTTAGCTTGATAATATCTCGTCGCAGATCTGCTGCCGATCCGTCCCTGATGTTGACTTGTTTGGGGCAGTAAGCCGCGACGATGGTGATGGGGCCGATAGGAGTAGAAACTTCCACCCCTACGGCTTCGATGATCTTCAGCTGAAAGCTGGGCATCAGTCGACAGCAGATGTTTCTCCTTATTGCAATAGCCACTCCTCCTCCTCCAGAGTTGGTTCGATCTAGCCTCACGAGCCGGAAATCGGGAAGGTAGACGTTTGTTTCAGGCTTCAGGTGGGTTTCAGTTATGATGGCAATGTCGATGTTTCGTTCATTGAGAAACTCAACAAACTCGATGTTTTTGCTCTTCAAGGAGCAAGCGTTCCAATTTACGATCTTGATGGCTTCACGGTCCATACTTAGTGACAAGAGACAGGGCAGCATGAAGCTGTTCAGATCGAGTCTTGCAGGTGCGCAAGATGATGATGACCTCGGCCACGAGCGTCACAAGTTCCTCCGAGGTGAACGGAGAATCGTCGACAGGCTCACCTGAGACAACACCAGCGTATGATAAACCAGGGGCGGTGGAGGGACCTGGCATTGGCTGGGCAGCAGCAGCAGCGAGACGATGCTGGACTGTTCGATTGTTAGGAATACTCACATGCTTGACTTGTTGGTTGTTGAGCGGAAGTGGTTCTAAGTTCGGAACATGTCGACGGGGCTGGAGAGCTGGGTACTGGACTTCCGTGCGTGCAGGAGGCGAACGATGATTACGGAGGCGACCGGGCTGATTATTGATCGTAGCCTTCCGACGGATATTGATGAACTCCACTCGCTTGGGACATCCGCGATTGGAGGCTTGGTGGTTACCACCGCAGTTGACACACGTTGGCTCGATGTCATCATCTTGCTCACAGGACGCAGTCGAGTGAGTTCCAGCACACTTGCCGCAGATAGTCTTCATATGGCAGTTTTTGGTGCCATGGCCGTAGGAGAGGCAGTTCATACACTGCGTAACATCACGATGTTGGGATTTGTAATGCTCCCAACTGATGATGACCTGAAACAGGTCCCGGATTTTGGATCTCAGAGCCGCTAGACTGGTGGATCCCTTCGTGAAGTGCACCAGGAACAACTGGTCACGGAAGCTGGTGTTGTGGTTGGAACGCCGGTTTATTGGGAACACCGCCTCAGGTTTGAGCCCAAGCCGCTCCAGCTCGGATTTAACCACAGCCGCCTCGAACGACGGTAATCCACGCAATACCAGCTTCAGTGGCTTGGTCGATGGCAGATCGTGCGTGAAGAAGTCAACGTTGTTTTCCTTTAGGAAACATCCTGTTTGATTGTACTCCTCCAGGCTGGAGCACATGATTTTGGTGCCGATGCTGCAAAGCTTGAAGCGAGGCAGCAGCTTGTGTTTTGCCAGTTCGGCACGCAGCTTGGCAACATCCTTCTCCGGCGTGAAAAGCGGGGGAATCCGCTCTCTTGCAGCGATGGGAACGACGTCACCATCGCCATTTTCTTCGGGGAGCACCGCAAACTGGTTGGCTTGCAGTACCCGTTTTCCGGCGTCATCCTGCGACGCGCTGTGCTGGATTACCACCTTCTTTGAAGGGCCCGCTGCTGAATCATTGGTACGTTTACGCACCATTTGTTTCGTGTTGGCAAGTTGCAGTAAACTTGCCAGAACGCGCGAAGGTGGCGACGCTTCAACGGCGCAACGCGACAGCACAAACCGAATCGAAGCGAGAACTCGAGCGAAAAAGAAAACGAACTGAACAGCTCAACAGTCGAGCAAAGAGTGAGGAGATGCGCTTCGCGCGAAATGGTTTGCTTTTATACATTTTTATTCTCTGCATTCGTACCGCTGTGTTAAGTTGACTTCTCGTTCTTGCGTGGAATTGACGATACTGGGAGGAGTCTGCTTCGCTTCACAACAGTGCAAATCGTTTATGTAGGGGAGTGTAGGGAAAATTAATACATACATTAAACGTTCGGAACCGAACAGGGGTTAAGGTTCAATTTACTTTGATGCTTTTTCGAAAAATTCAAGAGCAGTTTTTTTTTTTTTTTTCGACGCATTAGTCCAGATTGCAAAATGCTCGCACTATTCGATTCATTTTGCTATTCTACACAAAATGACGCGAGCTTTTAGCAATCTGAAAGAATGCGTCGAAAAAAACTGCTTTTGAATTTTTCGAAAATGCATCAAAGTAAATTGAACCTTAACAGAACTAAGTATGTACAAGTTCAGAACAAATTTTCTCATTAATAAATTTTCCAAAGATTTTTAAACTTTTACCGAACAGTTCCGCAATCCAAAAACTCAGTAAAACCGTACTGACTCGATTAGTGTGAACATTTCTCGACTTCCCTGGGCATAGAGTATGATTGTACTTGCCGCACAATTATACTAATGCAAAAATGGTACAGGCATCGAAAGCTCTCAATTAATAACTGTGGAAGTGCATCCAGAACACTAAGTTGAGAGGACATAATAAGCTAATATGCGCTAAGCAATAAGCTAAAAATGCGAAAAAGAAGAAGAAGAAGACACAAAATGAAAGGTACAATGTTCCCATAGAATGTTATCGAATATTTTTGAATTCGGACAACTGGTTCAGGGGATTAGATAGGATTAAGTTTTTGTAAATATTGACCTTCAAACCATATATGACGAAAAACGTGTACATCTCACATTAAATCACACACCAGATCTTAAAAATAATCAATAATCAATCATCTGTGGTAGCCATATTGAGTGCCCAAAACCACATTGGCCACATCCGGATATGTTACAGGTGTCTCCGAGGAAGTGGCCAGAATTGCTGGACTAAAAATTTTCTTTCTTATTATTTTAAGTAGATTATATGTCTTTATTTTGTGATACGTTGTTTGTTGATTGTTGTTTGAGAGAATCATTTATTACGTTTATTATTTTAATAAGTATCGCTTATGTCACAACTCAATGCTACTTAAAAATTAATTAAATCTGATTATATTTTTCAAAACAAAAAAGACTTATAGAAGCAAACTTGTTACTCATTCGTCCATTTCTTCTTTGTCCTTGGGTTCGTATTTCCTCAAAGATTAAATAGAATTTAACCAGAGGCGTCGCCTGCCTCATTTGTTTACCTGTGCACCAAGTTTTGTTCGTCATAGTTTACCACCACATGCTAGTTTTTGTTTTATTTTTCAACGCTCCATGAATTCGAGGGACATATAAGGTGATCCAAGAGACGTTTCTCAGTGGAACTGACAGCTAGAAAACAAGAGTGTGTGAGTGATCTAGTGTTAATGGTGCTGAATGTAAACATAAACAAAGCAGAAATTCATATGAGAGAGTGAACTGTCAGTTCTACTGTGATCTGTCAAAAGTTCTTGGTAAACAAAAAAGTCAGCTGATCGCAACTGTCTCGTGGACAGCCTTATTCTCCATCACTATATTAATCACTACCTAACGTAACATTTGAAGAACCTACACTCAAAAAATTCCACACGCCATCATCATGTGTCTCACACTTAATTTAGCGCTTATTGTGAAACACATCCATTTCATGTGTGAATCTTATGCTATGAACCATGCCTGAGCACTATGGATTTGAATTGTGACACACTTGGATTCTATGTGTCTCATATGGTGATGTCAATAGCTTTGCACATCATAGTTCAATATTCTACAATATTCTACTTTATCGACTTCTACTTTACCGACTCTAAAAATTGAAACGACAAATATATAATCAAAACTGCCAGAGGCCAGAGCTTTCACATATCTTTTTAATGGGTCTGATTTGGGATTCGATCATGGACTGTTGGGGTGTGCTGCTGCCGGAGTCTTCGTTCGATCTCACTGTGCCACGGTTGTTCTCATATATGAGGCGGGTTAATAGGATAAAGTCACAACTCTTGTTTTCGATGTTTACCTTTCTGAGCAAGCAATTCACATCGTATTGAAATGCAAAACACTTTAAATCCATCTGTTTTGAACAGTAGCGTGATTCAATGTGCAATACACTTGAATAGAAAGTGAAAATTTTTCAACATTTCAAAGTTTGAAACACTCTAAATTAACGTGTATAACACATCGAACCAAGGTGAAATACACTTAAAGTAAATGTGATTCTGCATTTAAAAAATCAAGTGTTTAAACACTTCGATCAAACGTGTGAAATTTTTTGAGTGTATCATCTTGTATAAACAAAACTTGTATGGCCCTTTTCGCGCTAAGCGAAGTAGGAGGAATTGCAAAACTTAACTAATTCCAGCTGAACATTGCATTAGGTTCTAAGTAATATTGATCGATTCTCTTCGTCGACTTCATCTTTGTAGTATGGCGTACAAAGTAGTGTTTTTGTTGAGTTGTGCTGTGAAAATAAATTAATAATTTCGTGTGAAATAGTGGCGTGTGCCGCGAAAGGATTATTCCAACGCGTGCCCGTGGTGTTTTCTAACAGGATAAGTAGAGGAAAGGTTGCCTAGCAACTAGTTTTTGTTTAATTTTGTATTTTCCCCCCGGCGCGCTATTGATTTGTATAGTGAGCTGTGGCGGTAAAATTTTATTTTGTGTTCTCCTCCCCTGTATATGTCTGCTGCTAACAGTGTTAGCGTTTAATTTGGTAGAATGGATGTGTGTAATGTATGCGAGCAGTCTATTGCTATGAGTGGGCTCCCAGTTACGTGTGTAGGTCCGTGCAATGGAACGTTCCATTTCGCTTGTGCGGCACTCACTAAGACTGCGGCCAGGCTTATAGCAGATAATGCAAATATTCTGTTCAAGTGTGATAGTTGTCTATCAGATCAGAGTTGTGACGAGCAGAATGATCTGATTTCGCGCGTCAAAAGGATAGAGGAAGAGATGAAGAAGGTTTTTCAACTCTCGGACTCGATCACTGGCATGCGAGATCACATTGCTGCTCAGGTGGACATCGCGGTTAAAAGCGGGATGGCAGATATTAGAATAAATGTAAATGGTCTTGAAAATTTGATTTGTGAGAAATTGGATAATATGAAAAGTTCATTTTTTAAAATTGATGCGGAAAACCAATTAGCTGTAAAGAATGATCCGTGCAGTTCATCTAGGACGATTCAGTCGGAATCGGACAAAAATACCAGACGCAAAAAACGTAAATTAGTAATTAGTAATAGTGATCATGATGATGATGTTGTTTTTCAAGAAAATGCGAGTTTTGCGGATGTTGTAAAAAGACATAGTCGTATTAGTCAAAGTAAAACTAATAGTAACAGTAATAGTAAAAGTAACAAACCAGAAAATCGTAAGACTCGTCCAGTCATTGTGATTAAACCGAAAGAGTCCAAACAACCTTGCGAAGATACTCGTAAGTTTTTAAAAACTCAGTTGGATCCAAAAACACACAAAATCAGTAATTTTAGGAATGGTAAAGATGGCTCCATTATTGTTGAGTGTGCAACAGGAGCAAACGTAAGTGATGTGAAAAATGGTATTGAAAGCAATCTGGGTGAAAAATATAGTGCTGTTGTTCCCACTTCGGTGCCAAGATTGAAAATAGTGGGCATGAGCGATCAGTTTTCCTCCGATGTCTTTATTGACTACTTAAAAAGTCAAAATGAAGACATCGCTATTAATGATGTAAAAGTAGTGAACATGTTTGAAAATCCACGCTTCACTTATAACAAGTTTAGTGTTGTAATTGAAGTCGATGTCGATACTTATAAATGTTTGTTATGTGCGAAAAAAGTAAATGTAGGGTTTGATCGGTGCTCGATAGTTCCCGCGATTAATGTGTTGAGATGCTTCAAATGTGGAGAATTTGGGCACAAGAGCATGGATTGCAAAAATTGTGATAGATGCTCTAGGTGCAGCCAACAACACAAAACGTCGGAGTGTACGTCAACTGTATTGAAATGTATTAATTGTTTGAAAATGAATAAAGAACGAAAAATGAACTTGGACGTCAACCATGCCGCATTTAGCTCGGAATGTTCGCTCTATAAAAGACTTTTTGATCAGAAGAAAAGCAGCTTGCGTTTCAATAAATAGCAGCCAAGTTCCAGGAATGTGAATCAATTCGATTTTTTATATTTGAATATTGCGGGGTTGTCAACAAACTACGTAGCATTACGTCAGATTGTTGAGGAAAAACGTCCTCTTTTAGTTTTCTTATCTGAAACTCATATTGTAGAAACTGAAGCTTTTGATCAGTATAGTATTCCGGGATATATTGTTGCTGCTTGTTTATCACATTCTAGACACACTGGCGGTGTTGCTATTTATGTCAAAGAATCAGTTCAATTCAACCTTCGTACCAACGAAGTTATTGATGGCAACTGGTTCTTGGGCATTACAGTTGTACGTGGCATGAAGATGGGTAATTATGGTGTTTTGTATCATTCTCCCAGTTCTAGTGACCAGCGTTTTGTTGAAGTTTTAGAGAACTGGCTCGAGACATTCCTTGATTCTAGTAAATTAAATATATTGGCTGGTGATTTTAATATTAATTGGCGTGATAACCATAATTCGAATCATTTGAAGCGTTTAGCTGAGTTTTTTAATTTAAAGCAAACGGTAAATGAATATACGCGTATTTCCAGGCACAGTAGAACTTTAATTGACCACGTTTATTCCAATTTTGATTCCATTTGTTCAGTTACGGATACTGATTTGAAAATAACCGATCATGAGACTTTAGTGATTAATGTCTTAGACCATGTTAACGATAACGATAATTTTGTAAAATTGAAGTGCTGGAGGAAATATTCGAAGCAAGCTGTTTCAAATCTTGTTGAGAGAAGCCTGGATTTTCCATTCGCGGCCGGTAACTTAGATGAATCTACAGCTGTTCTTAATAACGCTTTGAAAACGTGTACCAATCAACTAGTTGAGCAAAAGTTTGTTTCTTTGAAAAACTCGAACAGCTGGTACAATTTGGATCTTTTGCGTCTTAAACGGAAAAGGGACAAATTGCACAAAAAGTTCTGTAGATCTAATAATGACAATCATTGGACTAGGTACACAATCGCGCGTAATAAGTATTCACAATCGATAAAGAAAACTCGTTGTGAATATGTTCAAAGGAAGATTGATCAGCATCAAAACAACAGCAAAGAGTTATGGAAAATTTT
Source organism: Ochlerotatus camptorhynchus (assembly GCF_037179485.1). NCBI lineage: Eukaryota > Metazoa > Arthropoda > Insecta > Diptera > Culicidae > Ochlerotatus > Ochlerotatus camptorhynchus. The sequence continues at coordinate 4,333,052 of NW_027040506.1, read as the reverse complement.
GAAATCTTTATTAAAACCTAGTAATTGCAAACCGCGGTCCATAACTTTTAATGGCACATTAGAACAGTCAGAACAAGTAATTGCATCTAAGTTTAATGATTATTTCGTAGACAGTGTTTCATTGATTAATCAATCTATTGAATTGGTCGATGAACCTGACGAAATAAAACAGCCAGTTAATAGTAGTTGCAGATTTGAAGTTTTTCACCCAATTACATTAGATGAACTTAGAGTTATTTGTTTTTCATTAGGAAAATCGGCTGGAGTAGATAATGTTAATGCTAGAGTTATTCAAGATTGCTTTCATGTCATTGGCCACATCTTTCTGGACCTTATTAATGAATCATTGCAGAATGGACATGTGCCACAAATTTTGAAGGAATCCTTAGTGATTCCTATTCAAAAAGTTGCTGGAACGATTAAAGCCGAAGAGTTTCGTCCCATCAACATGTTGCACACATTAGAGAAAATCTTAGAACTTGTTGTTAAAGGCCAGCTGTTGGAGTATTTGAATAGCAACTCTTTGTTGATACCAGAACAATCGGGATATCGGGAAGGTCATTCTTGTGAAACTGCATTGAATTTGGTGTTAGCAAAGTGGAAAGACAACTTGGAGCGTAAAGATACGATTGTTGCTGTTTTTTTGGATCTGAAACGCGCTTTTGAAACAATTTCTAGGCCCTTACTGTTAAGTACACTCAAGCGCTTTGGAATTACGAGTACTGCATATAAATGGTTTGAAAGCTATTTGTCTGACAGAACTCAACGGACTGTTTTTAATGATTCTGTTTCCAGTCCCGTGGGGAACAACCTTGGAGTGCCCCAGGGAAGTGTATTAGGGCCCCTTTTATTTATTATGTATATTAATGACTTGCGACGTGTTTTACGGTTTTGCGACATTAACCTTTTTGCAGATGATACTGTGTTATTCATTGCAGCTAAGGATTTAGAAGTTGCCGTCTCACACTTGAATGAAGATTTGCAGTATCTAAGTAGATGGTTGAAGTGTAAGCAGTTAAAATTGAATACAAGTAAAACTAAATTTATGGTAATTTCGCGGAATCGATTAAATGAGAACGTCTCTGTTGTAATTGATGGTGAGACTATTGATCGCGTTCAGGAGATTAAATATCTTGGCGTGATTATTGATGACAAACTTAAGTTCAACTCTCACATTGACAATGTCATTAAGAAAATTGCCAAGAAGTATGGAATTCTATGTCGACTGAAAAACGATTTAACTATTGCCAGTAAAATACAGCTATACAAATCAATCATCTCTCCTCATCTAGACTTTTGCCCATCCATTTTATTTCTGTCGAATGCAACACAAATATCGAGATTACAGCGCTTGCAGAATAAAATAATGCGTTTGATTTTGAGATGTAATAGATTCACTTCCTCAACTTTGATGTTAGACGCCTTACAATGGTTGTCGGTGAAGCAAAGAATTGTATATTTGACTATGGTGTTCATTTTTAAAGTAGTTAACGGTTTGCTGCCTCGATATTTGTGTGATCGAATTGAAAGAGGAAGTGACTATCATAGATATAATACTAGAAACGCGGATGAAATAAGAACACCACATTTCTTGACTTGTGCTTCACAGAATTCATTATTTTTTAAAGGAATAAATGTTTTCAATTCGATGCCTAGACACATTAAACGTTCAACAACATTAGCAGAATTTAAGAGACATTGCATTTCACACGTTAAAACTGTCTTTTGAACGGTTATCCAGTGATTTTTTTTTTATGAATTGACAAATTATGTATCTTGACGAAGTTATTTTTAACGGATTACTTTGTATGGATAGCTGTTATAACGACTTTTTAATAATTATTGTAGCACTGCAAAAACTATTTTGTTCGCCACGATGGTGATGATGGATTTTTGATATATGATTTAATAGTAGTAGTAAAAAAAATAGTAGTCTACAAAGGTTTGAGCCTCGCGCGCGTATTACGGATATAGAGGACTGAATTTAACATTTGATAAAAAAAAAAATGCAATTTTGAAGCTTATTTGGAAGATACCTCGAGTTAGTAGTAAGTTTTCTGGCAAATGTTGGGGGTTCGTGAGCATTCCTGACATTGCTGAAAATTATGATAGCATCAGATTGCGGGGTTACTAGTGTAATAGGATACATTGTTGATTGTTCATTAACTCTTGATTGCTTGTAATACTTATGAATATTTTAGGTGGACAAAACGGTGAACTAAGAGGTGGACGCCTGAGCTTTTCCACATTTATATCGCTGTGAAGCAACTGTAAACTCTAGAGGGAATTTATATCTGTAACTGAAACCAGTTCGATTTTGTTTGCCAACCTGGTTAAAATGTCATATTTAATTATCTTAAAGATAAATCGTCCAGCTCAAACCTTTGTAGGGGTAAGAGGTGGGACCATCATCATCATCATCATCATCTATTTCGCTAATAACTTGAGCACATAACCATTTCTTGTTGTGTTTGTCGTTTTAGATGCTAGATAAAAGCTTCTTTTATCGATCTGTGTGCTGAAAATACTTGGGAATGTATTTACATGGCCGTGGAAATACAAAGAGAAAGTCGACGGAGATAATCTGTCAATGTTACTTAGGGCCTAATGCAATGTTCAGCTTGAATTCTCGTTTTTATCAAAAGGCTAACTCTTTCGACTGAAGTGTAATACAGAATATCCGTCAAACACTTCCGAACACATTTTTTGATACAAAACAAAATTCATAGTCCCCTGGGTAGTGAACTTGAACTAATCAACTCTTTATTCATCAGAACAACACTATCAGAATGAACCAGGAGAAGCTCATAAGTTTTGACAGGTGGCACAGTGGTTGAAATCGGCATTTTCGTGGGCTTAATTAATAGCTCCTTTATCAGGAAATTAAGAGATATGGTCCCTTCAGAGAAGTGTTTTAATATCTTACTGCGCTTTTTTTTTATGTTTTTAGTTAAAAGATTAATCCCCCTAAATGTGAGATCGAAAATTTATTTTTTCATCTATTCAAGATACAGGGTTGATGTCTTGGAAAAAGTTGTAGAAAATTTATTTACAAAGAACTTTGCTGAACACGTTTAATTAATATCTTTTTACTTTGCAAGATATGTGACGTTTATTGCCGACGGTCCCTCAAAAATGGGTTTCTCATCTTAACTTTTTGGTGTACATTTTTACGGCTTTGCCGTGTTCTATTAAATTGTAGATAATAACAAAATACACAAAATTGTTGAACACCGCATTTCATTATCTTCTGTAGAATTTATTTTGTATACACTGAAGTCTTTTTTTACACGGTTTTTTTTTACACGGTTTTCCACGATTTACACGGTACGTTTTTAACGATTTCTCGACAACGATACAACCTATCGACTTGATTCCAATCACATTATCCGTTTCAAGCTATTTGTAATCGAATGGCATACTTAAAAAAAATCGCAATTTTTGGTGTAAATACAGAAATTTTTAAAATATGTCTATATGGACCATATCATGCTTTAATTACAAATGGCATCAAAATCCGATTTTTTAAAAACATTTAAGCATGCGAAAAATCAAAATCTCGTAGGTTTTTTTTACACGGTTTTTTTTACACGGACCGTATCCCCCGTGTAAAAAAAGACCTGAGTGTATTTTTATACCATAATATATGAACTTGTAACTTAGCAGGGGGCAAAATAGGGCAAAGTACTGAAACTTTAAGAAATTTACTTCAAAATGATAGCAAACATCTGTAAATGTAAGCTTTTGGAAGGTATGTTTCGTGTTAAAACTTTTTTTGTTAAAGTAAAAAAAATCGGCACGCTAATTGGGTTCAATTTAATTTAATTTAATTGAACTGATAATAAAAGTTTTCCAACATGTCTATTTCATGAATCGCTGTCGTCCTCGCTTTTGGTTTCGTCGTCGTTCTCGTTGTCATTCTCACTATCGTAAGAAAAACTTTTCTAAAGGCTTTTCGCGTCCTCCGATAGTGATTTTTTTCGATTTTCTTCGGCCATCCTCGAATACTTGTGATCAATGGATCAGAAGACACTAGAAGCATGTTCAGAAGATCACGATTGTGGCTTGTCTTGAATGCAGTCGGGTGTTGAATTCTCGGTATCTGTTGGATGGGTAAAAATATTTCAATAAAATAATTACATCATGAAGCTTGTATTAACCTACCTTTTCTAATCTTTATTTCTTGCCTCTTGCCCTTCTTATGAGAGTTGTCCGATTGGTACCATAAAATGGTCAATTATGGAAGACGCATGAATAAGAACCTTATGGGCACTTGCTGGTAGATAGTACCAGGGATATAATTTCACCAACAAGCGTGCTGTCTCAACACAATAGTTGTCAAATGATATTGAATCGATTTCGCAACCTGATCCTACAGATTGGAGAATTGAACAACAGCGCTGGATTGCTGTGAGATTTAGTTTAGTGATGTCTGCTACTTGTTCAGTGTTCGCAAAAAAATTTCGAGATATATTTCCATTATTCGATGTTCCAGATCCATCCGATCGTGGTTGATCACCATTAATACCCAATTCTACCTTCAAACGCTGTTTGATTTTCTTTTTCTTTTCTAGCATTTTCTGGTTATCTTCTCCGCGGGACTGCCATTTCTTCGTTTCAAGTCGATATGCTACATACATAAAATACTCGAAAAAACTAATCCATGCGTGCAGAGGACATAGTCCATACTGAAATGCAGTCTCATTCTCTTTACGCTGTCGAACTTATCTATCATTCATTTCTGTAGGCTTTGCTAGGCAGACAAAACCTCTTTGGAACGATGTTGTCCCAGTGAGTGCAGAACAAATCTTCCCGTCCACCATAGTTAAAAACATACTGTACCGAACCCGTATTTCCCGTCCATATTTCGTAAACTCCGTTGGCAACAGTTTCTCAATTTGCTCTTCAATATATTCTTTCTTCCGAATGGCAAGCTCAGCAGTTTCGGCCATTATCTGTATCCTTATCGGCTGGCACAGCCGAGTTGATGATGCCCGAGGATTTCGAAAGTATGTCTTCCCATTCGTTTCGGCAACTATGCGAACTAGTGATGTAATGAACATGCTTGCATCGCTTTTTGAACCGTCATCATCCTCGAATTTTTGATTATACTCAGCATTTCCGGTACTTCCGTCTATTCCCCACTTGATCGTCAGATTGATGTTTAGAAGCTCCTCATCTGTGAAGTTATCCAAAGTTTCTTCGTTTCCATCGACGATTCGCTCCGACGTGTGGTCAAGAAGCTGTTGTAGTTTTACTTCCACACATGTGTCGGTACTATTTTTTTCATACCGTGTATATAGTTTTCATTCGGATAACAGCTTTTTTTCGCTTCTAGAATGTGGTGGTACGGCAGATATATTTTCGCATTTCGTTGTTTGGCCTCGGTCTGAATTCTAACGTACTGCGAATTGGACAGGTTTGCATCAACAAATAATGCCAAAGCTTCAGCAGCGTTATACTCGAACAATGGATTGTTCGATGATCTTTTCCACGATTTAGCAATTTTGCTTGCCCGCGACGGGGTAGTCTGCGCAGCCTCTTTGAGAATATCAGCAGCATGTTTCTGACCTGACTCGCGTAGCTTTACAAGCTCTTAAAAGGTTCTCACGAATGGATGCTGTTTTCTTTCTTTTAGTCGAGTCACTACACTTTTCGAATGGCATTGGCTTACGCCCAGCCGGGATGCTCGATGATGACGAAGGAAGCATATTGAGAATGTTTGCTGGAAGTTTGAACGGTATTTTGAAATTCTCAAAATGGTGGAGCAGCACCCTATCAGCTGTGCGATTATGTTTTATCCAAAGCCTTTGAAAAATATCACAAATAGTCTTGGTATACTTTTCAACCTCCACAGCAACTTCCGGCATAATGTCTGAATCAATCGAATAGGCTTTCAGGACCTCTTTGAAAACGCTGCGATTTTTTTTTGCCGAACTACTTCCTGCTGCTCACCATGTTGAAAATAGATGATGTTTATCGATTTCAACTGGAATATAAGAATGATTTAAAAAATAGTTCTTGGCATAAATTCGAAAACATACGCAGTCAAATTTCAAATTGAGATATTTTACATACCGATGGAGGCCATTTATACAGTTGAAAACTGGGCACTGTTACCGTGATTCGTGTACACAAAAGAGCTTTCAAACCACTCAATGCCCAACAAATAATTAAGATTTAACAATGTTATTTTACTTCACTTGTCGATGGTTGCTAAGGGACTCACAAAAATTATTGAAGTCTTGGGTCATGGCTTACTTGATTTCAACAGTAGCATTATAATGTATACAAGATATCTCTAACACTAGGTGTGGCAATTCTGATGAAATAGCATGCACATTAGACTGATGCTAAATTTGACTTTTTCGCTCCACAGTGCTGGTTTCAAATCGGGTCCTGATTAGCCTCCAAAAGTTACCACTCATTTGGTGAGAAACAGACTTCGCACAAGCCATTTGAAGTTTACATGTAAATTACTATGGGGAATTTCAACTTTTTGTTCATTGCCTTCTAGTCTTTTTCCATACTGAGCTGCGAAACAGTTCGATAGCCATTCTTATAGAATATTTTCTCAGCTACAACTTTGCTAAAGATCGTTTCTATGTAAAACGAGACAGGAAAAATTTATTAATTATTTAAGAGATTGGTAAACTTATGACATGATCAAGCAGCAGCTCTGTAGGCAACACTGTATTTTACAGTGTGACATAGTAGCCATGATTTTTCTGTCCTATTCAACGCCCCAGAAACACCAGTGTTGCCTGCTGAGCAGTTGATTGAGCATGATCATAAGACATCAGTGCATTGAACCATTGATAACTTTCGATCCTTGCATTTAATCAAAAGGTGGCTTTGAGCAAAGTTGTAGCTGGGAAAATTTCCTACTAATACTAGTCATTCAAAACATACGGATTGAGTTTCGATGTTTAAAATTTTCCTAGGAGAGAACATTTTCTTCCGAGAGAATTGAACTGCTAATTTTGCTTACCATGCGGCCACGTAGTCTGCGGTAGCTCACAACAACTCCAGAAAAGAAACCAAAAAACGCGATTCTCCGTCCCAGAAGAAATCTCCTTGGCGCGCGCCGAGCATCAGGTGGCCAAAAGCAAGCATTTATACACTTTTGCAAAGCTGGATATCAATTTCCAGTCCCACGCTCGTGCGCCAGCATCCGTGTCTTTGTCTTGAACTTCATCGCACCAAAGGCATCGACGAACGGTTCTCTGCTTTCACCAGCAAACGCACTGTGGACGATGGTGGCGGTGGTACTTTCTCAAAAACACATTTAATGGAACTAATAAAAGCAATGTAATATGTTATTATTATTAATTTACTTCAACCAACGCCTCTCGCCAGAACTTGTGCACTTCCCGCTTACGACCGAGGTGTAGAACATAATTTTCCGCGTAATTCCCTACCGATTAGGAACCGTGGGGTGCCATTTAAAATTACCTTTCGTTTAAAAACGGCTCAACACCACACCACCGATTGGCTTCGGGTGGCAAATACTTAGAACTGCCTTCTACCACCACCCACCCATCCACCTGTTTTTCTCACTGCGTTTCACCGAAATTATATCGAATGACGGCAACTGAGTGTGACCATCCTGTTGAAATTCTCGCCCACGGGTGGGATCAACCTTTAAACCACTTAATTGTAAGATTACACGTTGAATTCAATCGTTGCGAGCCGTGGGCAGTCCCAATGCACCGTTCCAGGTCTTCCCCCGCTATATGTTGGAAGGTACAGAGACCAACAGGTATCGAGGAAGCCACGTCTCCGAGGTATGTATTCTGGGGGGGTGCGGCAGGATAAGCGAAAAACGGAAAATTGAAATTTTTATGGCGTATAACTGCGCGCTCGTGAAGATGCCAGACGTTCCCCGAGGGGAGATCTATTCTTGGCGGGGAAAATATAAATCTCGAAATGCACCGGATTGTTTTACGAGATTCGGAGGATTTGTTATGGTTCTCGTTTCGGTGGAAGCCAAGCTGGTATGTTGAGTCTATATGGAGCTAGTTTGAGGGGGAGCTCAAAATGATGCAACAATGTTTTGAGGATACTAACAGTGTTGGGAAACGCAGGATAATGGACTTGTAATCAGATTCGTAGGATGGGGGGGACGCCCTATTCAAATTATGGAAATGACGTGCTGGTCCCCGATTTGATTGAATCATCGTTAGGTTTATAAATAGAGAGGCTATTATTTTTTATCTTTCTAAATTTTTCTTCATGTGTGGGATTTTAAATTTAGTTTTTCCTGAGGATGAAATGCAAACCATTTTAATAAAATTAGACGTGCTACACGTGACATACGAGAGCATGGCTAAAATATGTTTCAAGTGTCAGAATTCTTAAAATGTCTCTAACACTTGATTTTTTAAAGGTTCACGAACCCAAAAAAATCAAGATGCCAGGCATAACAAAATCTTGAAGATTGTGAATGTTTTTGTTAGTAGGAACGAAGTGAATGTTAAAATTTCTCTGCAATACTTAAACGAATCTTCAGTACAGGGTGCGTGACGAATTTTTGCAGTAAATGGCATATTTGAGAAAAAATACACCAGTTAGTTATTCTAGCAATGAATTTTGGGCGATTTATTTTCTTTCGCAACATATGGAAGTTGTAAGTAAATTTATTGCCTTCCTTTTCGACGACTGTCGTTAGACGCTTCCGGAAACTGGAGTATGCACGTTTTAAAATGTTTCGATCCATAGATGTCATCACTGCCTTGATTTTAGCTTTTAGCGACTTAAGTGTGGTGTGAGGGGTTCTATTGGTATCCCGTTGGACGACGCCCTATACAAAATAATCCAACGGATTGATATCGGGACTGCTTGGGGGCCAAATTTCTTCCTCCCAAATTTACGAAATATTTTCCGTAAGCCATTTCTGTGCTTTATTAGCAGTATGAGCAGGTGCTCCGTCTTATCACTTTCCCAAGCCTTTTTTAATATTATACACTGTTCTTACAGACACATTTACCGACCGAATTATTTCTTTCATGCATACTCCGGCGCGCAACAAAGCGACAACGGGTGACAGATTGCTCTCTTGTTTTGACATCTTTACGTTTACTCAACATTGTTCCAATCTTACACCTAACAGTATAAGCTATCCAGTGCTGCCAAATATATCTAAATCATGATGCACAAGCATGCGTAATTACTATTTGAAATTTACTGCAAAAATTCGTCACGCACCCTGTAGATGTACCAGTAATGACTATACGTTCTTAATTGTTTGATGAGCGTTTAAGTAGAACTGTTGTTTACTTTATCACATTGATATTTTGATTGATTTATCACATTGATCCGAAAATATTCTTTTCAAACCTAACGCGTATTTTTTTAATTTTGATGTTTAGTTAATAAATAATAATAGGTACGGTCTCATCATGTTCTACTGGTCTGCCGCCTTTAATGGTCTCTTTTGGAATCCCTTGTACTTTTTCTCTAACGCTTCGTATTTCATTCCACACTTCACCGGCAATTCCCTTCCGTAGATCGTCCTTGGTCGGTTCTGACATGATTCCGCGTTTCCCGGGTTTTTCTTGTTTTCCGAGGGTGATAAATCCGTACCTGGTTCGATGTTTACTCTTCCTCGCTGGTTGGTGTGGTCGATCTTATGTCCACCATCTTTTACTGTATTGCCATGGTCATCTGGCATAAGGCTTGCATCTTAAGTCGCTGGTCCTCCGAGCACTCGGAATGAGTCATTGAATCAATGTAGAGATTAGTATGAGATGGTGAATGAATGGAATACGAAAGGGATTAGTTTCAAGAAATGATAGTTTCATAAGATTTCTCAACTAACCATACTGAAGCAAAGTAAGTAAATACAAGCTATATTGCGACTAAATGGTTACTTGGGTACTCATATGGCCGTCAGAATGGTTCATCGGTTGCGAAGTGAAGTATTCCTGAAAGTGATGTGTTATATTTCTCAATGTTTTGATTTTATCCTAAGGTAACGCAATGTTATATCCCTCCCCTCGGCTAGTTTTTGCACCTTGCTGTTGGTGGGCGGGCTTAATTTCATGCTTTATAGTGGAGTGTTGGAGACGGTAGGTTTATGGTCGGCGTTGCTGGCTTATGCCATGATAGAATGGCGTCATGGGCAGGCAATGGGGATTACTAAAAACCACTGCATGAGAGAACCAAAGATCTAGTCTAGCAGTGATAGTATCACACTTGTTACTCCTTTAATTGAGAGCCGCGTCGTAGTACGCTTACGTATAGGCACTGACGTTGGGTGTGATACTGGTGGGTGTTGCCGCAAATCACTCTTATTTTATTTATTTTTACGCAGATAGATTTATTTGGGTTTGCAAGGGAATTATACTATTGAAATATTTCAGAAAGTGCCCAACTGTGCTCCTTCTATTTGCGTGACAAGCTTTAATTGTTGTTTTCATTGAAGTATTACTCAGGAAACAATGTTAAACATCATTTTTGTACATGGTATTGTAACTAATCTTATATGTGCTTCATTTTGATTTGGGATAAGTGTTTCCACTGTGGCGTGCTTCTATTGTGACATACCCATACGTATTTTTGTGGTGCGACATAGTGGAAGCGTGTGAGCATAGTTGGAGCATATACCCTATACAATTTAAAAATCAGCTAGGAAACTAACTTCAAAATGAAGCATTTTAGTCACATGAAGGTATTACCTGGGTCGAACTAAGATATAATAAATAGGTATAGGCTTAAATCAAAAGTACTTGAAACACGTTTAATTTTAGATTACAAGCACGAGTACAGGTACTTAATAAAGCATTGGTTATGATTGATTAGGTGAATTAGAGCTTTTAATAATTTATTAAATTAGACTAATGAGATCTCATAATCATCAAATGAACTTAAATAAGAAACTTCAGAAAGTTTAATGACATTAAGTATGCGGGGGGTCCGCTTAGGGAGGCAACTAACCTTTAAAGTTGTAGAATAAATCTTCATATTTAGTCTTGAACTTTAAAAAGAAAACGCAGGCAGACCAATAGCATTAAGTAGATTAACAAAGAGAGGAATAGTTTAGGAAATAAGTAAAAGTAGAGGTATGTGACAATTAAAAGCTTTTAAACTTTTGGAGGTATTGTATTCCCCTGAGTTTGTTGTACTCGATTACTATATAATTCTCTCAATACGCGAATTTGTAAACAGCAGTCAATGTTAATCTATGAACTAGACCATACGTAAAATCGATCTTTACTTATGTGGTATTGATGCATGTTTAACTTTTCGCGGCAATCGGAGCTTACGCAGATGTGATTCGCAATGCGGTAGAGCTCACCAAAAGTTTTTTTTAGCTTCTGTAGTATAGAATTTGTTCGGTGCGGTCGCGAAATCTTGAAATCATTGATACGTTCTTTAAATTAACTAATTTGATACAAAGCTCAGTAGTAAATAAGTAGAATATCTAGGGAGGAAACCAAAATTAATCAACTGGCCAACATAGGCTATCACATTTATTTTGGTGGCACTCTTTAAATGATAATAAGCTTTTTTTCTCGCTTCGGTTGTCTCGCATGGCTTTCGGAATTCGCGCGGTTTTCGTAACTTACATAATTTAGATATTTCGTTCGAAACGGATTTACGTATTCAATCGGTTTACTACGCAGATGTTACTACGCGCACGTGTCACAGCATTTTTTCCATAACTATCTTGAAACAATACATACGGAATCCAGTGTTCAAGCGGCCAACATAGGCTAGTCCTTCTGCTGTATTGTCAAAGATAGAAGCACAATTTATTCAAATGGGTCAAGTCTTGAAAACTAAGCTGTCACGCAGCTCCAGCTTGATACCCAATAAAAAAAAGGTAAAAGCAATGTTATATCACAGACAAGTAGACACAACACATTGAACATTTATCATTGTTAATCCTACCGCTATCTGTTGTATGCACTTTGATGGGCAATACACTCAACAGATGCCTGTAGTGTGTAACCGTCAAATGCAAGTAAATTGATTATGTGCGCCACAAGAAACATTTAAATTGACCGTTAAAAGCGATTTAGATGAACATCTTAAGCATGTTATGTCTGCTTGCCTGTGATCATGCCTTCACTATCGCAACTCCGGGTAATCCGTGAAAGTTCTTGAATTTTTCTCAGGCACTTTTAATCGAACTGCAATCACTCCTCATACTCGAAATGTACCACGACCAAATTGGCATAACGACGCCCTATACGCTCTTTGACCAAAGCGCAGGGATTTTGTGAGTTTTTGAGATTGGCCCTTAACTTCCCGAAGTATGTGATTGACATTGGTGATGAAGGTTCTGGTCAGTGAAAATATGGAAGTATCGTTATTTTATGTCGGATTTTCATGTAGATTTAGAATTAACACTACAAATAATTTTGGTGACACAGATGTTGCAAAACTGCCAGTGAATCTATTGATTTAAATTATTTTAGTTTATCGTAAATTTCCTTAATAAAGATACAACAACAACAACAACTTATTAAGGTTTATTTTCAACTCTTCGATAATGGGATATCCTTAGATTAACTTTTTTCAGACTTGGAGGTTGGGTTTAATGATTTAGTTTTTCAGCCTTTCGATGATGAAAAATCTTTGGGTTTATTTTATAATGATTCACTTTTTTCAGCCTTCGTTCAGGTTAGATCTATTGAATTATATTATTTAAGTTTATTATCGGCTCTTCGAAGATGGAGCATCTTAAGGCTCATTTTTTTCAGTCTACGTTCAGGTTGAGTGTATTGATTCAAATATATGTTCAGCCCTTCGATGATATGAAATCTTTAGATATGTTTTATACACCCGTATTTTCGTTTTTGTTCGAGCTGTGTTTTCCATTAAAAAAAAAGTTTAAGCACTTTTATCTCGATTGAGACCTAAATCGCGATTCGAGGGGTTGGTGATTTAAAATATTCAATTGCGTTCATCTAAGTCGTGATTTGAGGGGTGTTCAGGGGTTCAAAATCTTTAATTGCTTTTATCATCAATTGCGTTTTTTCATCAAAATGTTGAAGGGTGTAATTTTTGGCACCAGAATTTCCGAAATCCTTGTTGATTATTTTTTTTATGTAGAAATACGACGCAATTAAGTTAACTTTTTTTATATGTATATATTTTATAAGCAGTGAACTTGTAAGTGCAATTGATTAAGCAAATGAAACATAAAGTGCGGCTAGCTACAGATCATTTGAATGAAATCCTTTCCAGTCATTTGTTTAAATTTAAATCAAATAACGTCTCAAGATATAAAATAATTAATGAGCTCGGCTAGCTTGATGGCTGTCACTTTTGCTTACTGAAAAGAAGATCGTCTGTTTAAGACGTGTTGATTGGAAATCTCAAATTCTTCTCAAAAGCAGTCGTTGTCTGTTGTCGTCAGCACCGAAATTGAGTAACAGCAAGTTGAACGGAAACTCATAATTTTTTTGTGATACATGGAGCTCAGTGACCTAGTGGCAACCGATTTTGCTTATTGCGCCGAAAATTATGGGTTTAATCCCAAACTCCTTCACAATATAGAGTTTCAGTGTGAATCGGATTTATTCTTAATATGAGATAAAGTGTATTGAAATTCGGTTTGAGAAGCTCGTTCACATTATAGAGTTATACTTTAAATCGGCTTTCTTTCTTTATATGATGTAAAGCGTAAAAATATTCGTGCTGGATACGTAAAATAAGTCATATTTGAGTTTACGAAAAGACGTCTTGATCGGAAATCCATATAAAATCCTTCTCAACAGCAGTTGTTGTCGTCGTTGGTGAGGTCGCCACCGATATAACAACAAGTTGAACGGAAACGTGATCGTAAATGTTTTGTGATATAAGGAGCTCGGTGGCCTAGTGGCGACCGATTTTGCTTACTTAGCAGAAGACCGTGGGTTTAATCCCACGTTCTTTCGCGCAATTAAATTAGGACATAAATTCAGCATACCTTTTACCAAAACGAATCCTGCTGTAATCCCAACCCTTTTATCCATCATCCCAGTGATTTCTCGTGGAAGTGAAGAGGTATTCTCAGCTTTCATCAAAGCGAGTATTACGTCAACATATTCCTACCCATATTTTTTTTTACCAGCATTGGTTCTCTGTGTAATTACAGCTGATCTGGCAATAACTGAGTTGCATCAACGGGTGGTCAATCATGTTCATGCTCATGCTCATTTCTAAGAATTATATTGGGTTTCATCTCATAATTACAACATCCTAGTAATTAACCTCAGCATTTGCTTAGATAATCTCCACATGAAATATTGTTTCCCTTAGAATTCCTCTAAATTAAGCAACCTTTACATTCAGATTCCGTTGCACAATGGGCCAGGGATTAAATCTAGCAGGAAAAAATAATAACGCTCTGGGATTACATCCAGCTGACGTTTCTAGTGAAGTTTCTTGGATTAATTAGGACTACAATTTGGTGAATATACATAGTTCAAGTTTTGATCGCAAAGATGGTGCAGCAATACGAACTTTTTTATTTCTCAAGATAGATATTTACTGGCTTACGTACGTCTAGAAGCAATTTAAATATATAGGGGTGACCCCCACGTCAAAGTCACGAGTTCAAATCTCACCCCCGGTCAAGTCACGAATGACCCAAGAGTGTTAAAGTGACTATAATAAAAAAAGAAAAAAAAAACTTAAATGTACGAAGTTTTATAAAATTTGTCTGAAATTCACGTCAGAAATTTTAATATTATATTTTGAACAATCGTTTGAAATAATATTTTTATAATTTTTCCTCGAGTGGTACTGGTCAATCCAATCTTTTCCAGATCAATGCCATTTATTTTAGAGTACTGATAAATATATATGACATACAGGGGAAATGGATGTAATGTCGGCCTAAATGCCCCTAATTTGGGCCCATAGATAAATTCAGCAATCGACTAAATTTTAAATAGCGACCAAAAATATACATTAGTACCATCCCAATGATGCGTTCATCTAGATAAATTTGATAAATAGCAGATTTTTAGCGATGGGCCAATCTTAGATCCATAGGCCAACATTAGAGCCATTTCACCTATATATGATATATTTTTGAAAAAAAAAATACAATATCTAAAATAAATCTCATTATACCTCTGAGATATGTTGAGAAATTATAGTCTATTTAGTGTAAATTTTGAATAATTGAAACCGCTTGCGCATGTTTTAGAAAATTCGTTCAGAATGTCATATATCTTTTTCAAATTCTACATGATACCATGATACAGAACTCTAAAAGTAATAGCATTGATCTGAAGCTAGTTTACAACAAATGTTTTGTCAACCAAATTGAAATACTTGCTGTAAATAAGAATCCATATAACGGAATGATGTTCAATATTCCTGCTTGGACATCAATCAATCAGATCCGAAGCCATCCATCTGGGCACCCCCTATTAACCTGAGATATTTGAATTCGATATCCACCCACCCCTTCCAGCACTACCATACTCCGCTCTCGCAATCAACCTTCTGAAAAAGCGAAAAAATGGAAAACAAACAAACAGTTATGCCATGCCCGTTGTCACCCAAGCGTCACCTCCAACTACCTCCCCATGTCCCCATGCTGCCGAAGAAAAACGTATTCTTGGTACTGAGGTTATTTGTTTCTCTGATCCTCAGATTACCGGTATGTACACATTTGGTGAGCTATGAAACGAAAGAAAAAAATCACTCCCCCAAACATGTAATCGGCAGTAGCCTTGCTCTTGGCCGTCTTCGTACTCGTGTCGTAGTCGCCAATGTGGTTGTTGTCGTTGTTGTTGTTTGCAATGCGAAATCTGGCAGCGCTGGGCGGAAACCAAACGGAAAGATAAGATTTGTCTCATACACATAATACGGTCGAGTCGAGGTGGATTCGTTCCAGGACAGGACCCTGCCGTGAATATCTACCTCCCGTTATAGAGAAGGAAGATCTCGAAGTCATGTTATTATGATTATTATCCCTCTTGTTGTCGTGTTTTTCCTTCCCACCAACCATCGTCTTCGTCGTCATCGCCATCCTCGGATGAGGGTAATCATCCCCGCCTAGGAGGAACCACATCCGCGATTCCTTCGACCGTGTGTGGTGGGTAAACAGAGGGACCGGTAATGCTCTCTCGATATTGTTCGCTCTGGCTAATATGGATAAATCGAGATCCAGTAGGATTGTCTCGAGAGTGTAGCTGTTATCCCCCTGTTCGTATGGTTCAGCAGTTTTCTGGAATGCAGTTCCGACGGAGGAATGTTTGTTTTCCCCAGAACTTTTGCAAATAGAACTCGGAATCATTTGTTTCTGTCAACCTCGCAAGCGGCGGAAGCAGCTGGTCTTGGGAAAAATTAATTTAGAATTTTTCGCATAATTCGAATATTTGGCTTTGCTTCGTCAGCTAGTCTCGGTACAAATATAGCGATTTGTTTTTGTTTGCTCGAGTTGAAGTTGGAAATAATGGATTTGAAGGAAAAAGTCGTAAGAATATCCGCGAGAAGGGAACGACTACCCGCCAGAAATAAATGGTACCCACCACTTGAGGCTATTTCGTCGATTCGTCAGCTTTGTTTGCCCTTGCAATTGAAAATAATTTCCCGACGTCAGCAACCGGCAAACCCACCGCCTAATATCGATGAGGGGGTAGTACTTCGTTTGCCCGCAGACACAATTACCATCAATCATTGTTCCATTAGACTCCGCGGCAACCGAACCGAACTGAACCGAACTGAACACTAACGAGTACGATCATTGAAAAATCACGCGCCAGTCAATATAGGGGAGTAATAACAATGATGGGGGCACATACCACGAACGGCGAGCGGATATTCTACGGAGGCGGTGCAGATAATCACTTCCTGCCAATTTTTCGCGGGTGAAATGAACCCACTGCTATTGGCGCGGGAATCTACTTGACTAATGAATATAGCTATTGGTACGACTGTAATTGTCGGCTTGACGCGCGTCCGGGTGCAGCTCGTTAGAATGATTTTCAATAGATCCATCATTTCATCATTTGTTGCACAGGAAATTGGCTTTCGTGTTAACACAAATAATTTTTTTAATGAAGAATTACAGTTACCCCTCACTATTCCTCCCCAACCGGGAAATTTTTTTAATGGAGATAATCAACGCGATTCGCACCTTCCTAAAAATTGACCTCTGCTCTCTTTCTACTCTCTATATACAATTTTCGTACTGCCGTACTCTAACGGAACTATCAACTCTATACTTTCATGTCCTCATAAATCGTATAAAATGACCTCTTTAAGTCTGATATTCGACGTTAAACATCTCCAACTATGTAAATCGTTAACTTAACGCATGAAGTAATACAAACATGATTAGTTAAAATACGATTATTGTCAATAAACATAATCGTGTAGGGTTCACTTTAGAAAGGTAAAAAGGTAAATGAATCATTAAACAATGACGATGTTCCTTAATAAGTAAAAAAATCTCCTTAAAATATATCGGGTTGCTCCTTAAATGATTGATCAAAATACGTTAAAAATCTTAAAATGCTCAGTAAATATTTAAAGTACGCTCCCTAAAATAGAGAAAACTGTACATTAAGCATTTGAAAATGCTCCTTAGTATGCACCGCTTTGCACCATTTTGAAGTGTAATTGTACCATATATCATCGGAAAAGCTGCTGTAGAAAGGTTAATAAGTACCATGAAATTAGCTGAAATGTTCAGTAAATCATTGTGTGCATTTGTGCATTTTTACTGAACATTTCAGATGATTTCATGGTACTAATTAACCTTTCTACAGCAGCTTTCCCGAAGATATATGGTACAATTACACTTCAAAATTGTGCAAAGCGGTGCATACTAAGGAGCATTTTCAAATGCTTAATGTACATTTTTCTCTATTTTAGGGAGCGTACTTTAAATATTTACTGAGCATTTTAAGATTTTTAACGTATTTTGATCAATCATTTAAGGAGCAGCCCGATCTATTTTAAGGAGTTTTTTTTTTTACTTATGAAGGATAATTTCATCTGTTTTATTGAGCAAAAGTAGGGCTGCCCTTTAAAAACTTCAACACTTTTGAATTTTAGGACAAATCATACTGCATATTTCCATTCATAAAATTCAAGTATTAAGATTTTGAATGGATGAGAATTGAATTAAGGGGCTGTTTATAAACTACATAGACAGCTTAAAGGTGGTAGGCTGGGATTGGTGATTGGATATTAGGGTGGTTCAAAATATCAATTGTGCTCCACCGTGTTCCATCGATTATAAATCAGGATAATTCTTTATACATTTCAGTCAATTTGGAGGCAAACTAATTCTGCACTGACCGTTTGAAGTAAATATGAGAATTACTATGGAAAAAGTGAACTTGTTGTTCTCATTGCTTCAGCGCTATCTGCTATCTGAAATATCGCAAACTTTTTCAACGCTGTTACGCCGTTCAATCTGATTCAAATTTAAGTCCGATTACTTAAATTTGCATAATCATAGGCAGTGCTGTGTTCCTTAAATTTGAGCTAAGTTGTCGCACCTAATATTGACCTGCGCCCTTAAAATATAAATCTGCCTAAAATAACGATGCGTCCACCCTACACGTTGATGACGTTGTTCCAAATAGTGTATTATCTAGTTTATATGATACGTTGCAAAACATTTGCACTTTATCTCGTACAAGAAATCTTACTTTCGTAATGGAAACTTTTATTTAGGAAACCTCGTGAACCCAACCTTTGCTACTTTTAGCAAAAGTGGAATGCCAAACTCCTCAACCATGTGGGCGGGTCAATAACGCAATCGCCGCTACGCAAATCTTTGAAATATGAACCAGAGATGTTTGTCCTGTTACAATTGATGTTACCTTTGGCAACCTTAATAGGCAATACGTTTACTGCTTCAGTGCCAGTGATTCACTGAATTTAAGCTTTTCTGAAGTTATTGAATATGTTTTGAGCTGAATACACGGATCCAGTGTTTCCAATTTTTCCGAAGTGATTTAAAACTTTTGTAAGTTCAGTACTGTTAGAAGTTATTCTGTACGTGCTATTTTTTCTGAAATGGTCCAGTACGTTCCAAAGTGATCTTAAGCTTTTCTCAAATTATTCAGTACTTTCTGAAGTGGTTCTGATCTTTTCCAAAGTGATTCCAAACTTTCCTAATGTAATGTAATGTCAGTATAGACCGATCTTGTTTTTGGAAACGTAGCAACAGTGCACTCTCTACAACTCGAGTTATAGAATAACAATCCCATACAAATTCGCTATCACAGTAGCAATGACACTTATTTTTATTATGGTTATATAACTCGATATTGAGCTAGTGGACATCGAGTTGTGGAGAGTTGACTTTACTTGATCTATATTGTTAAAATCAAGACTTGTTTTTTTTCGATTTGTCACAATTAAGTGGCTTAGCGATAAGCATAAATACTCCCTTAAGTGAATCCTGTTGAAAGACTATTGAAATTTTTTTGAACGCGAGGAGGATCTCTAGGTTTTTGACGGTCTAATTGACCTTCATTTGGAAGCGTCCAGCGCTGTTATTGCCTATTGTAAAGTATGAGATCACCAGTGTTTACACATTGTACATGCATGCTAGTCCAGCGCATCGTTTGTTGCTTCTCTGTCAGGTGATCTGGTAATAACGGAGTAGCAACCGCGAGCGGTTAATCATTGTCATGCTCATATATGTCTGTGCTATCTAAAGTGATTCAGTACTTTCTAAGTTTTTCTGCAGTAATTCAGTACTTTTCAGACTGATTCCAAGATTTTCTAAAGTGTTTCAGTACTTTGAGAAGAAATTTTAATCTTTTTCATAATTTCTGAAGTTTTGTGTAGTTGTTCAGTTCTTTCCGGAATTATTCAGTTTTTTACCGAAGCGATTACAAACTTTCTGGAAAGATTTATTTTCCAAAGGAATTCAGAATTTTTTTTAAGTCATTCAATACTATCCGAAGAATTTCAGAGCTTTTCTGATGTGATTAATTATCTTCAGACTTGATTTCAAACTGTTCAAAAGTGATTCAATTCTTTCTGAAGTATTCAGAACTTTCGGAAGTGATTACAAACTATCTGGAATTTTTCAGAATTTTTCGGAGTGATATCAAACATTTCTGAAGCGATTCAGTAGTTTCAGGAGTGATTCCGAATTTTTCTGTAGTGATTCATTACTTTCTGAAAATTTTCAGTGCTTTTATGAACATTATGAAGCGATTCAGTATTCCCGAAGTGACTCCAAACGTTCCTGAAGTGATTGCATTTCTAACTGATTCAATTATTTTCGAAGTGATTCCGTTCTTGCGGAAATGATTACAAACTTTCTGGGATGATTCAGTACTTTGCAATGTGAATCTGAAATTTTCTGAAGTGAAATTACCCGATGAGATTCCGAGCCTAAAGTGATGCTTTTCAGAGCATATTTCGGTGCCCCCGAAGAGGTGGAAAATTCTCACTAAGAACCCAAACCTGTCGTGCAACATACCAAATTTCATAGTTTTACCAAATTTGGCCGGTAATGGCCTTATTCATAATCGTGAAGCTTGATGTGTCTTGTTGAGAATTGGCCACTTCCCCAAGAACACCAGAACGTTTCCAGGATGGCCAATGTGACCGTGGTATCTTAATAAAGCCATTGCCTGCCAAGTTTTGTAAAATCATGGAATTTTGGTTCTAATAGTGAACTGGTCACTTCCCAAGATGACCGGAACAAGCCTGGCAGGGCTAGTATGATCGTGGACTGTCAATAAGGTCATAACCAGCCAAGTTTTGTGAAATCATGAAGTTTGATATGTCGCACGATGGGTTTTGGTTCTTGTCGAGAATCGGACACTTACCCGGGGGCATCAGAATATTTCCGGGCGCACCATAACATAACCGGAAGGTCAAAGTGACCATGGGCTGTCATTATGGCCATTACCGGACAAGTTAGCTCCGGAACATGCCCGAAAGGGCTAGTGTGACCATGCATGCATGGCATGCACAGTTGTACACACCAACTGCTCATTTGTTAATAGCTTTTCACTCAGTTGTTGAAATTTAGTTTTCATTAAAGTAATTGATCGATTAGGATCATAGTTTACTGTTGACATGCAAAGAGTTGGTAAATCTTATCATTTGAATCAACACCAATGAATTTTTACACTTAAAGTCCGAGATGTGCAGCGAGCATTTGTCACTTCATTTTAGCAATGCAAAATCAAATTCAGTTTATTACTAGAATAAAAATTTCTTTTTTTACATATCTATGAAAAGCTTAAACTCTATTCTATCAACTGCTTCAAACAAAACTATGTTTCGTCAACTCTGTGCAAAGTTATGCGCAAATGAGCAGTCCGTGAGCAAAACTGTGTATGCCAAACGGGGTTTGGTTCTTCTTGAGAATCAGCCACTTTCCCGGGGGGCACCGGAACATTTCCGGGGTCACGGGAACATGCTTGGAATGGCAAGTGTGACCATGGACTGTCAATAAGGCCATTAACGTCCAAGTTTTGTAAAATCATGAAGTTTGATATGTCGCAAGACGGGTTTGCTTATTGTTGAGAATTCGTCACTCGCCTAGAGGCACCGGAACTTTTCCGGGATGCCCAATGTGCTCATGGGTCATCGGTATAGCCGTAATCGGTCAAATTACATAATTTGAATGAGCAAATAGTATGCTCATCGTCTTCTTCTTATTATTCGCATTTCAAGCTTATTGCTTAGCGCCTAATAGCTTGTTGCGTGCTCTCAACTTAGTGTTACAGATGGTACGTTTGCCACAGTTCCTTGTTTGTTTCGGCAACTCGTCACTGTTCATGGAAGTATCGCTCCCTCACATCATCAGACGGTTCCGCTAGGTTTCATTCTGTATGACAGGAAATCCTGGAAGCAGCAGGTATGTTATTTTGTTATTGAATGAAAAACCACAGAATTCACCATTCTTTATTTCATGAGCTGTTCTTTGAGGAAAACCTTTTCTTCTTTGACAATTGCAATATGTGTGTAAGAATATATATTACAACAAATATGTCGTTTTTTTAAAATTTCTAGATGCAATTGATTTTAAGATATAGTACAAAATTATGCTAAGTTTTCATTAACAGATTACTTAACCGCTATCGCTACTATCTTGGATCTAAGTAAATATGTAGCTACGTTACTTATGATATGATAAATAATGGATTCCAAACTGTGCTTATTAAATAAACTTTAACGCTTAGCCTAATTTAAGCATGCCCGAAACAGGTTTCTAGAGTTGCACAGCAGCAAGGTATTTTATGCCTAACGTCCATTATGCCTAACGTATATTATGCCTAACGTCCATTATGCCTAATGACTTTATGCTTAACGTCCATTATGCCTAACGTCAGTATGCCTAACGTCCGTATGCCTAACGTCCGTATGCCTAACGTATTTATGCCTAATGGGGTACACTCGGTTAATATAATTGTACACTACTTTTTGAAACTGTGTAGCACGAAAATGGCTCATCTAAGTGAAATGACGTCTGAGAGAAAGTTGTAGGAAACTGGATTGCCTTTTATGTTCCTTAAACCGAGAAAAAAGAACTGTTTTTTTTTTGTAAAAAATAAATAAAAATAAAAAAACTTTTAAAAATATTGATAAAAAAAAAGTGAATCTTTAAAATTAATGTTTATTTGAAGTTTCATAAGCAATGCTTAATTTCCTAAAATTGACACTTCAACATTGACTAAAATCGTAAAACATCTACTATAACAAAAATTCATATTTTATTCCACAAATATTTGTTTTGTATGCAGCAAACATATTTTGTTTAACCAAAAAACGGTTTCTTTTTAAAAAATCACCTAAATATAGCGTGTATAAAATGTTCTAAAATTTTACTGAACGATCATGATTTACGATTTTGGGTAACTTTAAAGAGTCTATTGTGTGTAAAAATTACCATTTTTGACAAGTTTTCAATTAAAGATTAGGTTTAAAATCTTTAAAATGTACTTTTTTATATTAAAATTTAACAGAAATTTATAAAGTTTTTGATAAAAATTCGGTATTTTTTTCAGTGTGTATTTTTTTAAGGGCACTCCAGTCAGTGCTGAGATTTGTCATTGTCATTGACAGACTTTCGCGCGATATTGACAAAATTGTTCGTCACATAGTCACTGACAGACTGGATCCTCAAAAAAACCTTCGTCAAAATGTCATTCATATTTTCGTCAATGACAAAGATTCACCTGGTAACTAAAAATGTAATTTAGTACATTCTGTGTCACATTATTGTTATTCAAGTAGCTCAGGACGTAGATACTTGTTCATTAAAATGGATCCATGTAATTGTTTTGCTCAAGTAATTTAATTTCGTTACAAATTTAGCTAATAAACAAATCTGCACATGTTCGGCACTGACACCATTGTCATTGACAATTGACATGGTTTGCCTTGACTATGACTGTTAGCTCAAATGAGTGACCAAAGCAGAATTCTCAATATCACCGTGTACTGTCGAGATTTTGCAGCACTGACTACAGTTATCTACAACATTGTCACATACGTTATTTGGATTAGATAAGCCGTTTCCATGCTATAATTTAATGAAAAATATCATATAAGCCATTTCGAAACATTAGGCGGGAGACAAAGTTGCCAAATTCCAGCACACATTTGGTTCAGTGCCCTTAGCAAACAATTGTGCGAAATTTCATGGAATTCTGATAAGTAAAATCTAAAATTTTTAAATTTTTTCGCTTTTGGCCTGATATTTCTCAGTTTTAAAAAATTCCCTGAAATGAGGGGTAGCAATAAAAGATTAATGCAAAAATTTCATGCAAATCGGATAAGGTCTAGTCGAGTTTAACATTATTTTTATTACCATTTGGCCTGGAACTGCTCTAGGGTTGATTGCAGTTTGAAACTCAACCGCAAAAATGGCGTCAAAATCTAAATTTTACTCTGACATTCTGAAGACTTCAGGTCTTCGGGAAAGTGATTTATCTGAAAAAATAAACAACTCTTCTGAAGACGTCAACAGAATTAATTGGAAAACAAACAAAAATTTGTTGAATACACTGTGGAAATAAACACGCAGGGGGAGAGGGGAGACCACTCTCCCAAATACTGTCCACGTGGAATGTGGACATTAGACTGATGCAACATTTGAAATTATCGCTCTACAGTGCTCAAATGGTTCCAAATTGGGTCCTGGTTAGCCTCCCAATATTTTGAATCATTTAGTAAGAAATTGTCTTGACCCAAATCATTTGAAGTTTATATGGAAATTACTATGGGGAAACCATAATTTCGCTTCATATAATCTCAAAATTCACCAGTTCACTCTGCTTTAGAAAATGATAGCGGCGCTTGTTGAAAATTTTCTCAGCTACAACTTTTCGATCAAACGTAAGAAACAAAAGTTATTAATGATTCAAGTCACTGATGTCTTATGATTATGCTCCATCAACTGTTCAGCAGGCAACATTGGTGTTTCTGGCGCGAAGAATAGAGGAAAAAACTCATGACTTCTATGTCACACTGCAGAATACAGTGTTGCCATAGAAGTTGCTAAATCATGCCATAAGATTATCAATCTCTTAAATAATTAATAACTATTAAATTTGATGCTTGGCTGAAAAAAAATCTTCTTCAAAGTTGAAGCTGAGAAAATTTCCCATAAGAATTGCAATAAAACTTGTTAACAATATAATATGAAAACGGGCTAGAATACAATGAACAAATAGTTTGGTTTTACCATAGTAATTTTCATATGAGCTTCAAATGGTTTGTGCTAAGTCAGTTTCTTATCAAACGAGTTTAAACTTTCGGAGGCTACCCGGATAAAATTAAAAAAAAATATCAATAAAATACAATAGATTCTAACTAACCCTATTGTTATTGTATTGTATTTGTCAAATGATCAAATCTTCACCACAATAGGTTTACAATAAACTCTATGTAATCAAAATTTTGCAAAATATAAAAACAATTAAATTTGTTGTAAGGAGATCAAATTTGTTCGAGAAAAAATTGATTTTTTTATGGTCACGGTAACTAACAACCCCCCTTTTCTATAGTAAAAGGCTGATACACTGAAACCTCCGTTTATGAAGTCTTTTTTTACGCAGTATTCAATTTACGTCCCTCTTTTTACGAAATAAATCCCAAATAACGAGTTTTCTTTTTGCGAAGTAAATTCCAAATAACGAGTTTTTTTTGTGATTTTGGGAAACTGGGGTAAACTGTGAAATACCCCACAATATGGGTATTGCTGGAATCGGAGTGACGTGTAGGGACCGGAAATCGATGTCTGTCGCCATTTTGAAATCCAAGATGGTGGCTTCCGGTTACAGAAAAATTGACAAATACCAGCACATCACCCCGAATCTTAAGATACCCATATTGTAGGTTATTTAACATTATTTTTATGTCTATATGTAAGCGGAAGTCGCCATATTGAATTTCACAATGGCGTCAGACATGGGTCTTCAGTCCTAATAAGTCACCCCGATTCCAAAAAAAACCATATTGTGGGGTATTTGACAGTATTTCTCAGCGTTTCTGTAACCGGATGTCAACATCTTGGATTTCGAAATGGCGTCAGACATGGATTCTCGGTTCTCACAGGTCACTCTGATTCCAAAAATATCTATATTGTTGTGTATTTAACGGTATTTTTCTGTTTTCCTGTAACCGGAAGCCACCATATTGGATTTCAAAACGGCGTCAGATATCGATTTCCGGTCCCTAAACGTCACCCTGATTCTTAAGATACCCATATTGTGGGCTATTTAACATTATTTTTCTGTTTTTATGTAACCAGAAGCCGCGATCTTCGATTTCAAAATGGCGTCAGATATCTATTTTCGGTCCCTACACGTCACTCCGATTCCAAAAATACCCATATTGTGGGGTATTTGACAGAATTTCGAAGATTTTCTGTTGCCGGAAACCGCCATCTTGGATTTCAAAATGGCGTCAGATATCTATTTTCGGTCCCTACACGTCACTCCGATTCCAAAAATACCCATATTTTGGGGTATTTGACATAATTTCCATGTTTTCCTGTAACCGGAAGCCACCATCTTGGATTTCAAAATGGCGTTAGACATCGATTTCCGGTCCCTACATATCACCCTGATTCCAAAAATACCCATATTATGGGATATTTGACAATATTTTCAAAAACCTTTTTTTACGAAGTAAATCCCAAATAACGAGTTTTCTTTTTAGGAAGTAAATCCCAAATAACGAGGTTTTTTTTACGCACTAATTCGATTTACGAACCCCCGTTTTGGTTCGTAAATGGAGGTTACAGTGTATACAATGTATTCTTTTGAACATAACAATAAGTTCTAATGTATTTTAATTGTTTTTGACGTTAAGATTCATGGTTACTTCAATACATTTTATTGCATTGGAACAATAGGTTCTATTGTTTTTGTATGGCAAATTTTTATTCGAGTAATCAGGACACGATTTGTAACCGTTTGAGCACTGTGGAGCGAACATTTTAAATTCAGTCTGGTGAACATGCCCTTTATTGTGTTACTTTTAATGATGAACAGCGGTAAATCTCATCCCAAAATATTCCAAAACTTAAGCTACAAATAGTCGGTTTCAAGTCAGCGAGAACTAAGAAGCATAATTAAAAAGAGGAAATAATGATAAATGCTAAAGAACTTCCTCACATTTCACTTTTGTAAGATTTGGTAAATGATACACACAGCAAGAGAAAACAGTCAAACGGATTGTCTTATTACAAAAGAAATGATGCTACCAAACAAACTTTAAATTCTTTTTGCTC
Source organism: Ochlerotatus camptorhynchus (assembly GCF_037179485.1). NCBI lineage: Eukaryota > Metazoa > Arthropoda > Insecta > Diptera > Culicidae > Ochlerotatus > Ochlerotatus camptorhynchus. Next base: position 4,306,369 of record NW_027040506.1, on the reverse strand, counting down.
GAAATCAAAAACATGTCACTTAGTCCGGTCTGACTTAGCACCGACCAAATGTCAACATCGCAGATAACTACACTGATTTTACTCCGTTTTTCTCATGTCCAGCAACAAATTCGAGGGCAAAATTACTGGCCCTTTCCCATCCACACCCTCCAGGTCTTCCAAACCAAATGAATGCGCTTGCTTGCGGTAGGATGCCGGTGCGGGTGAGAGAGATATGATTACGATCTGATTTTTATTCAATTTCTTTCCTGCTGCCTGCATTTCCCATTCTTCCCTGCTGAATCCAAGGATAAGAATGAATTTTCGGTAGACCGTTTTCCTCCATGGAAGTTGTCCGAAAGCGAAAGAGGAAGGGTTACAAGCTGAATTAGTGGTAGGATTACGTTCGCTGAGTTTTGGTTTTTGCCCTTGCATTTGACGCCGGTTGTATCCGCAATCTTGCTGGCTAGGGATGAAAATGGCTTCTTTGCCGTCTCTACGGCGGTGTACATACATACCTATTATCATACCGTCGTTATCTTTATTATTGACTCTTGCATTATCATCTCGTTACAGTAGCTTCGAGACCATGGCGAAAGGATTCCGTTTCCGGGTGTTGGCATTTCCGATACCGCTATCGGTTTTCAATTTATGTTAATAATAGATTCGGTATTATCATTACTGGGGAATGGAACATAAGCCTCTTGTTATTCCCAAAAGCCGCAACAACGAAAAAAAAAATCAGTCCGCCTGTCCCTGGCAGAAGATTCCCTTCACTGAACGAAGCATGGCAAATTCGAGGATTACAATGTAATCTTAATAATTATCAGAACCATCCCTTCAGTCAGTGTGCTTATCCAAATAGACTGAAACATAATGGAATTTCTTTCTCCGAAAGAAGCCAGGATCTAGTGGTAGCAATTTATCATTTCCATTAATTTATTCACCTCACTCTACGAGACGTACATGTATACCTCCTGAGAGGAGCTTTAAGGAGGGCCGACCTTTTCCGTTCCGATCTCCGCAGCGCAGCTGCACGATGGTGGAGGAAAATCGCTTTTTACGTAATTACATCAGGAAAAGCGACAATCAACGGTGAGCTAGAGTAGAAGTGATAAGTGTCACTCAGAACAAAGGACCGGAACTAAGTCAAAACAATTTCGGTTAACGATGGGATGGGATGGGGAAAATCGGTCAAATCTGGGTTCGGTTGCTTGAATCCGTTTTTGAACGGTATTATCAAACTCGCCACTCTTTAATTTTCAACAACTCAAAACTCCACTTGGTCAGAAATCATTGTAAATTCTTTGATTCAACCGTTTGCCACACCAGCTTCCAACCAGGTACAGCTTCCGTGTTGTTTACATTCACCGTTCGAGTTTCCTAAGTAGATAATGCTATTAGGCAAGTTTAAAGCTTCCCTTCGTATTTTCTCCGAAAGTGTGGCCCATGTCTGATGAGAGAGAAGCAGTCTGTAGAATGCGGCTACATACACACTGTTGACTGCAGAAATATGCTACGTTTCAAGACTCATCTATGGCATAGAGAGACGACGACGACGACTACGGCTGCAAGCGGCATGCACTTGAACAGCGCAGAAGAAGATGCGTTTTTCCGTCTGCAACAAAAACTTGACTATGGCGAGTGTGGATAGAGATATTATATTTTAAATTTAATATAAGTGTCATTCTCACTTAAAAGCTTTCGGTTCTTGGTCGGTCGTCGTCGTCGTTTACTGGTTGGCGTGGTGCAAACGTTGGGATTCTGGTAATATTTCGTCCTTCCAAAAGCACACGCTCTTAGGAACAGTTCAGTTGGTGTTACCTCTTTAATGCAGGTTGTCATTTTTCCACTCCAAGCATCCCGGAACCGAACAGAAGCTGGCTGAGACTCTCATTAGCTTCTCTAACCCTGTTTGCTTTCATTTTTGCATATACACTTTTATTTATTCGGGTTGTTGTTCTTTGTTATGATGGGTCTACTGTAATGCTAGGAAAAGACTCTTCCCATAATGCCATAGTTTTTGTGTTTCCGGTGAACAACTTAAATTACGTTACACATTAAACACTATTAATTTTTGATGAGTTTTTGTTCCATGTGTGGCTTGTAGGTGGAAACGGATGCAGCTGCTGCTCCAGATGCTAGGCGTTATCATGCGAGGATGAACAATGGAAACGGGTGGCAAAGTAAATTTCATAATTTTGGAAAGGATGCAAACTTGAAATGGAATGGTTCTGCAATGGGTGAAGAACATGAGCATTATGGTGTTTTGCCTTTGCTGGATAAGGCTTTCAATGAAACTTTCGGATATGGATCGGTGACTGATGATCTGAGGAGCAACGTCAAGAATGTAATCCAAGATGAAGCAAACAGTAAACTGTCAAGCCATGAACAGGAGCTGCTAGGTGGGTAATGATTTTTCTTCCTTGGTTTACTTTCCGTCGATCTTGTTTTCCGTACTGAGTACAAATGCTACCGAAGCAAGGGAGGCAGCTCTCACTTCTGGATTCTTCCTATCGACCCATCAACTTATATATAACTTCCCGTGATCTGAGATTTTATGCTTCAGTGAATCCCAGCGGCACAGACTGGAATTGAACCCAGGCCTTTTGGGGTGAGAGGCGATCACGTTTACCACTACACCACCGGTGCCGCACAAGGTGGGTAATAGACTGGTGCAAAATTTGAAATTTTCGCTCCACAGTGCTCAAACGGTTTCAAATCAGGTCCTGATTAGCCTCCCAAAATTTAAATTCATTTGGCAAGAAACTGACTTGGCACAAACTAAATATTCGAAGTTTATATGGAAATTACTATGGGAAAACCAAGCTTTTTGTTCATTGTCTTCTACCCATTTTCGATATTGCTTTTTCGAAAATTTCTATAACTTTTCTTACGGGAAATTTTCTAAGCTACAACTTTGCGGAATGAGTGGCGCCAGTGGTGTAGTGGTAAGCGTGATTACATCTCACCCCAGCAGGCCTGGGTTCAATCCCAGTCGGCGCCGCCGGGATGTTCTGAGGCATAACATCTCTGATCACGCCTTCCTTCGGAAGGGAAGTAAAGCCGTTGGTCCCCGGTTCATGAGTTGATGGGTCGATAGGTAGGGTCCAGGTGTGGGAGCTGCCTCCCTGGCGTCGGTAGCATTGGTGCTCAGCACGGAAAACAAATCAAGGAAAAAAAAACTTTGCGGAATATCGTTTTTCAGCCAAATGTCAAATTAAATTGTTATTAACTGTTTAAGAGATTGATAATCTTATGGCATGATCCAGCAGCTGTTTTGTTGGCAAAACTGGATTCTGTAGTGTGACATAGTAGCCATGATGTTTGTGCTCTATTATTCGCACCAGAAACACCAATGTTGCCTGCTGAACAGTTAAATCAGCATAATCATAAGACATCAGTGCCTTGAATCATTAATAACTTTTGTTCCTTATATTTGATTGAAAAGTAGTTGTAGCTGAGATTTTCTACAATCACTGCTATCATTTTTAAAAGCCTTGTGATGTGGTGAATTGTAAGATAGATGTGAACAAAAACATAAGTTTTCCCATAGTTATTCCCATATAAACTTGAAATGGTTTGTGCCAAGTCAGCTTCTCACTAAAGTAGTTCAAATTTTGGGAGGCTAAGCAGGACCCAATTTGGAACCGTTTAAGTACTGTGGAGCGAAAATATCAAATTTTGCATCAGTCTAGTGGGTAATCAAAAGCAACATCCTCTGACAACAACTGACATTGGACTATTTTTTTTTTCAATCATAGTAGCCTTATGGATTTTATTGTTTTGCTTTAGAATTTTTTTTTTGCTTTTTTAGAGAGATTTTCAGCCTTGGGCTGACATGCTTTAGAATGAAAGTTGGTGCAAAATAATATTTGACTATTTTGCTAGTTAGATCCTTTAAATCTTCTGAACGGAAGTATAATAGGGGAAATGCAGGTAATGTCGGCCTTAGTGTCCCTTATTTGGGCCCATACATTAACTCAGCGATCGACTAAATTTTCAATAGCAACCAAAAATGTCCATTAGTAACATCCCAATAACGCGTTCATGTAGATAAAATTGATAAATAGCAGTTTTTTAGCGATGAGACCAATCTTAGATCCATAAGCCACCATTTGAGACATTTCTCCTAGGTATCAACATTAATTCACTCTTTACACGAGATTAGATTGGGTAACCTAGGTAACCATTGGCACTATATTTCATCTGTTAAACAATATTCTTCAATGCACGTCGTGAACATTCTTAAATCCGACTTCTCCTAATCATGAGTAATTTCAGAGTTGCTTTTAAGGCACCTCGAGTAACTTGCATTCCTCAGTGAGTAAGATTACTATCATTTACTTTCTCACTTTTCGCAACACAGCAACATTTGAAGGTGCACCTTCATGCGAAACCAAGAACCTGCTGTCAATCAGAACAACAATAAAAGAAAACAGTTTTACAGAACTCAATAGCTCAGCGAACTCGGAGACAGTTTATTGATTAGACTGCATCATCTCAGTTTAATAACCTTCGTTCAATCCTTATCAACTGGGAACGCGAACGGAACCTGTTGCAGCCTTACACTTACGAAGAACGAACGCCTTTGTTTTTTTTTCATAATGCGATAAAGCGTTTATTATTCCAGGCTCATTCGCTGTAGCTTTGCGGAGCCGATTTCCATTATTTGGATCACAAAATTACTTAAAACTAACGTTAGTAAAGCGGGGGTCGATTACTCGCAGCTATCTCGAGGTTTGAGGTAACAAAATGTAACAAATGGAGAAGAACGAATGCTTCTCCGAAATAAACAAATATTAATAATAATAAGAAATTAATATAAAGAACCATGGATAACTTTCTTAGAATTATCGTAGATGACCTTTTATTCGAAGAGTTGACATTATTTTGTATAATTCTATGTTATTTAACCTCTTATGTCATGCTCTTCTATACCAATTTAAGGTATCGAGATATTCGTTCCTACTCGGGATGGCACGCATAAACCATTTTTATACTAAGTTCATATACTTTCCCTTTATACCAAGCTATGCTTCGGTAAGGAGAGTTGTGATTTAGCGTAGCTTTTATACTATTTAGATTTTAATACTTTTTGAGTAGGGGAAATGGATGTTATGTCGGCCTAAACGCCCCTAATTTGGACGGCAAACATACTTTTGAATGTAAAAATCAATAAATGATCCATAAAATAATGGAAAACGTTCCATGAAAAACATCTAAATGATCCATAAAACATCGGAGGAAATTCTTAAAAAAGTGTGAATCATCCATAAAAAAATATCAATATGATCCATATTTTATGTTAAATTTAACAACACAATTGGAAAAATGTACCACTAAATTTCAAACGAATGAGCATTGAAATTGTACGAATGACCCATAAACCTATTGCAATTGATCCATAACACATTTAGGAGGGAACCTTAAACTAAAGAAAGTGATTCATAGAAAATCAAGTTTGCGCACTTAAAAATATAGCCATGTTCGGATTAATGAAAGCAACTTCCACAGAGCAGTCTCGTTTTGGACAGCTTACTAAAACTAAACTATAAAATCTAAACCAATCTTAATGCTTATAATAAAACCTATTTCAGTTTCAAGCAGACCAAAACGAGACTGCTCTGAGGAAGTTGCTTTCATTAATCCGAACTTTCTTGAAGAAAAACATCGGATATAAACTCAAAATGTCAGAGGGATCAGCACCACCGTTGAGTGAAGAACAGAACAGCGATCGAAACTGTACGCTTTGTGAAGGTCATGACCACGAACATGATATGGTTCAGTGTGATGTCTGCGATTTCTGGACCCATTACTGTAGTGCTGGTAAGACAACAGCTGTAAAAGAGGTTCCGTAGACGTGCTCGAAGTACACAAATATGCTGAAGGTGCCAAAAGGAACCAAGAAGTCTGTCCCAAAGCAACCACCTAGCAGAAAGAATAGTGCGAGGAGTGATGCCGGATCCGAATTTGGAAAAGGAAGTATCAATGAGGTCAGCCTGGAGGAATCCCTAGACCAGTTGCAGCAGGAGAAAAGCGCATAGGAGAAGGCGCTGGAGGAACAGAAATTCTGCCATGAAAAGCGATAGGGGGCTGAGCGGGAGATTTTTCAAACCAAGAGTTATCTTTCGTCACTCTTTCAACAAAGAGTTAGTTAGATTTAGGATTCAGGGATTCAATTATTATTTTAGCTAGGCACGCCAACATAAACGTAGCCAGAGGGGATCAGGGGAGATGGGGGACTGCCCCCCCCCCTAAACTCAGCAACACAAAGGCTTTTGGGGAAATGGCGTTCGGTGTAATGGCATTCGGCCAAATTTTCCATGGTAATTTTGTTTTCGCCCCACCCTAGCTCGACGCCACGCTAATAATGTAGAATGAGCTACTTACTAGTTACTTAGGGTAAATCAAGTATACATATAGCGTTAGGAACAAATTGTAGGTTACCAGATTTTAGGATCATATCGTAGTATCTAGATTAAGCAACTATACGGTTATTAAATTCAATATTTTCACGAATTCCACCTTCAACTAACCTACTTCAGTAGCTAGTTCATTAGTTCAAATTTAGGCAATTAACTTAATTTAGCTGTAAAACGTGATGGCTTGGAATTGTACCTTCTTTTCCTCATTTTTTTTCTTGTTCTTACTCCGACCTATTTAAGCTCACAGTTCTGTTGAGCCAAACCTGACGTCTGTCATTTCTGACAGCGACCGTTACCGTAGCTCTCTGAATCTTCCACAGGGTTGTCACTGGACTTGGCGGTACAGGGTTAAGCCAATATTCCGAACAGCCATGATCCATAAATTAGACGTATATTATTGACGTTTTGGACACTATATTATTAATTTTGATCCATAACCCATGAAAAATTGCTCCATTACTGCGTATCTACGTAACTACTTAGATTTATTGTCCTGCCGTGTTTTTTTAGGTAGAAGTGCGGAGCGATGGTCAAGCGTCTAGCTTCCAAAAGAAGCTTCTATAATAATCTTCTTAAGAAAATATGAAAAATAAATGTTAATTTTACAGATCATACCTAGGGTAGGTGTTTCAGTTATCGGTAGACGTTCCTATTATGGTGTGTTCAAATTATAGTCTATGGGATATACATATGTTTTTCATGTTTTGGACCCTTTTTAATTTGATCCATAAACCTAGGAAAATTGCTACATAACTGCGTAGTTACGCAGGTTTACCAACAATCAGTACGAAACTAACGATTTTAAATTGGCTCACTACTTGACTAGCCTATTGGTCCCAAGCAAACGATTAACGTATCTCATTCTAGTCGAAATTCTAGTACTACACAATGTTTGTTTTGATTCGCTATGAAAGTTTGACAGATAAAATGAGGGGTTAGTGGATTTTCCTATGTTTCAAGGGGTGAATCGATTAGCTTGGGACCGAAGATAGTACCAGAGCTGAGCCAAAAAGTTGAGCACGTTTCTTCGGAACCTTCTGGTCTTAGAGTTACCTCTATGGGTTAACTGTTGTCAGAAGAGGGAAACGATGGGCGAGCGTCTAGGATAAGCTTCTTAAAAAGTTCCTTAATGAAGCTTTCATAGGAAAATTCTTCAGAATCTTATTTTGTAAGCTTATTCTAGACGCTTGCCCGTCGCTTCGCACCTCTACCTAAAATACACGGGCAGAACAGTGAATCTAAGTAGTTACCTGAAGTGAAGCAATTTTTCAATGTTTATGGATCAAAATTTCAAAAAATAGTATCCTAATCGAGAATAAAATACGTCTAATTTATGGATCATGCCTATATTTTTAAGTGCGCAAACTTGATTTTTTATGGATCACTTTCTTTAGTTTAAAGTTCATTGCTGAATGTTTTATGGAACAATTGCAATGTGTTTATGAGTAATTCGTACAATTTCAATGCTCATTTTTTAGAAATTAAGCGGTACATTTTTACAATTGTACTGCTAAATTTTACATAAATTATTGAAAGCATTGATATTTTTTATGGATCATACACACTTGCTTAGGGATTTTCTCCGATGTTTTATGGATCATTGGAATGTTTTTAATGGAACGGTTTTCAATATTTTATGGATCGATTTATCAATTCTAAAGGTGCACACTTAAGGTTGCCAATTTGGACCCATACATAAATTCAGCAATCGACTAAATTTTCAATAGCCACCAAAAATATCCATTAGTACCGTCCCATCTAGATTAAATAGATAAATAGCAGATTTTTAGCCATGGGCCCAATCCTAGATCCATAGGCTAACATCAGAGCTATTTCCCCTATACATCGGAAAAACGAAAACGGCAACAGATTTTTCAAATATTTACATGGAAATTCGTAGCTCCGACTGCCATTTTCTCAATGCAATCCTTTTCATTCAAGCTAGGACCTAATCGATATCACAACATTCATAATTATAATTGCCACACTGTTGCCCTTGTTCAAAGTGACATTAATCAGTGCTGCGAAGCTCTTCGACAGCTTTATTTACATCGTTTCATCAAAAGAAATTTGCCCCCATTAATGGGTTTGAATGGTGCTCGTAACAGAACCTTGCGTGACGGGGGAATGGAAGTGGAAGTGAACACATAACCTATCCAACAAAAGTCAATAGAAGTCATCATGATGGAATAGCAAAACATTAGCACAATGTAAATGCTAACAGTCTCCTTCGCATGGCTGAGCGGTGAAAAACATTGGGGCAGGGCAAAGGGAGCCTCGATGGTTGATTGTGAGAATATTAATCAGCTCGGCTGAGGCTGATTTCTGTTTCAATGGTTTTCGATTTTCAGCCATGTTTCTTCTCTTCTATTCACAGGCATCAGACGGACGGTTCCCGGCTGGGATGGGGAACCACCACGGCGGGTTTTCGATAATGGTAACAAGGATCAAAACAACAACGAAACCGATGAGAACGATGATTACGAGTATAAAATTGCAAATCAGAGCGGCCTGTTGTCGTCGTCGCCGTCGTCCGATAGTGGAGATTCGGCGGAAATCAATGATAGGGTGGTGGTTCTTGGCCAAAGGTTCAACGGTGAAAGCATGCAGGACAAAGACGTGCCTGAAAAGAAGTCAACTTTGGGGTGGCTGAAAAGAAAATTACTCTCTATTGAGGGAGACTCGGTAGCTGATGATAGAGATGACACCGAGTCTGATTACAATGATGATAAGAGGTGGAGAGTGGGACTTGCTGGTGAGTTCAAGCGTAGAGGGGGTTCTTATCGTAATGATGGCGATGATGACCGGGACAAGCTTGGGGATCCGACAGGGGATGATTACTATCACAAGTCTGACGATCCACAGGGTGATATTTCCGACCTGGCTCTTTCAGCGAATCGATATCCAGCGGATATGGGCGACATACATACTAGCTGGGACAAGGCTAATCATAAACGTAAAATCATTGAGGAAATGAACGGACGTGTTGACAGCCGGAATTATGATAAGGTCACCAGTTTCAGAAGGCGTAAAAGTGCCAAGCCGGTTGGAGAAGGGGGAGGTGAAATGTCACCGGGTGGCACGAGCGATAAGAAAGAGGAAACGATCCAGGATCAAAGTACAGTTTATCGACAACAGGACGATGATTCGGATCAGGTTGAGACCACGACGGCATGCGACTGTGCTGCAAAGTGTGCCACAGCGGAAAGCACAACGGATGAAAGCACTCAGGAAACGGATGCTACTGAAGCTAGTGGTGTTGATGAAGAGGTGACAACGGAAGAACCCGAAGAAGAAGAAGATGAAGAAGAAATTACTTCTGAGGAACCCGTTGAACAACCTGAGTCGAGTGCCGAAAGCGATTCAGGTCAGAAGAAAGAGGTTTACATTGATTTGAGAATTGGCATCAAGAATGTGGGAAATGATAGCACGGCATCGCAGGAAGAACCAGTAGAATTTCATAAGAAAATTGTGGTCAAGCGAGAGGAGCTTGAGAATAATGTCTCTGCTCAAGCAGAGTCTTCGGAATCAAATTTCCCCATTGATTTGGTAAAGGTGAGTCTCTGGTTAAAAGCAATATTCTCTCTTTTCAACGATTATTCACTTCTTAACCTAATTGAATTTCAATTCGTCCCTTTTCAATTTTGATTACCTCCCTAGTCACCTAACGACAGTAATCACCTGAGAGTTAATACTTCCAATTCATCCTCCCAGTGACTGATTTCATTCGGATTCTTTTTTTCTACCTATTTTCATCTTTCGGTGACCGGAATGTAGGCCATCTATCAATTAGTGGACAAGGATGACAGCCTTCGGAAACACGTGGCACCACGTCTGCCCGATCGAACCAAGTTGTTGTCCAAGCTGGAGCAGCCTGGCCGCAGGCAAAAGATTAATGACCATCGACTGGAGAGTACTGGGGTGGACAAGAGCCGTGCTGGAGGTGGCCCTTCAATGGGAGCCGCTCCATCGGTGGCTAGTATTGAGGTCAGTAGCAGTTCCTAACTGACGTGTTTTGGTTATTTCCTGGCTTTTGGTTTCAATTGTTTGGAACTGTGTGGTTGAAGGAGGTTCATCTTTTGTCACCATTGATAGAGCAACTTTCTATCCACATTGTTGATTTATTTTATTTTTGTTTTTTTTTTGGACGTTTTATACGAAGTATTTTTTGTTTTTGCAGGACAACAAGACCAACAGCAAAGCTTTGGCAAGCGTGCTTGAAGCCATTGGAGAATTGATTCGAAGAAGATCGTAATATTGGATTACAGTGAATTGAGTAATATTTTACTAATACTTGTCATTGCATTAAATGTTTACTTGTATAAAATCCTTCCAATTTGTTTGAACATAGTTTTTGTCTTGAAAATTATTGAAGATTTAATTCTCTAAGATGTGTATTCAAGACTGGATAGAACTAGGAGTATTTCTTCCTTTACCTTTTCCTACGTCAATTTCCTCCATTCTTCTCTTTTCAGAAAGCAAGTAATGCCGCTATAACCATAAGCAAGGACAAGCGTTAGTACACATGTCCCAACCATTAGAGGAAAATGGAGTATCACCTAACCTTTTTAGAATAGATGCTCCCAACGACTAATCATTTATAACACATTTCATCCATTAATTTCGTTCTGAAGCATCGTGTTTAAATCTTTGATTCAATCAGGATCGATGTTTCTAAATCATCTTGCCCCTTAAAAGATGTACAGGCCATTTTAACATATTTTGCGCATCTTATACATACTTTCATTCCGCAGAACTTCTTCTGATGATGCTGATGTAATTGCCTAAAATATCTCGAAACTGAAAGACGTTTTCTGCACTTCCTTGAAGCTTAGAGTTTGTTCTTATGTTCACTAAACTTACCTGATGTTCTCTGGATTATCTTTAATTTTTTGAACTTTTGGAAAGTTGTCGCTAAATTCCTAAATTTAATGAAACTGCCATAAGTTCTCGAAATTCACCTCAAATTCTTGGAACCTCCCTGAAGTACCCGCAACTTTTTTGACATTCATGGAACTGCCTTAAATTAACGTAACTTCCCATTAGATTTTTAACCTTTACAGTGCTCAACTAAAGTTCCTGCAATTTTACTGAAGTTGATGGAATTGTCCTGAAGCACTTTGTTCATCACAGAAGTTCTAGAAATTTTCCTGAAATCTTTGGAACTACCCTGAAGTTATCGTAATCTACTATAATCTAATCTAATCTAATCTTATCTAATCTAATCTAATCTAATCTAATCTAACACCAACACAGCCAGTTCTTGAAAGTATCCTGGAGATTATATATACCTACATCATTTTTCTTGTCTATCGAAGATGCGTCACACATATCAAAACGCCTAGGCCTACTGTGCAGCATTTAAGGGGCGAGATGATTCAGAAAACATCTGGCCTGTATAAATCGAAGATTTAAACACGATGCTTCCGAATCCAATAAATGGGTGAAACGTGGACATCTCGTACCGTACGTTCCGATTTTGGTAATTATATGATTGGTTGGTTGTTGGAAGCATCAAAGCTAAAAAGGTTAAGTGATGCTCCATTTTCTTCTGACGGTTGGGGCATGAGCACTAACTCTTGTCCTAGCCTTTTATGACTTATGGCTATAGCGCCATTACTCGCTTTCTGAAAAGAGAAAAAGGAAAGGAAAAGGAGAAGGACAAAGGGAAAAGGATTATGTGAAATCTATGATCATAAACAATATTTTTGATTTGAAATATACAATATAGAAATGCATAACGGCGCGGTGGTCACTACCCGAGTCTTGTCACTATTATCAAGTCATAAAAAGTAACAAGGACTAAAATGTGGTCCTTTGATTACTGGAAAAACCTGATTTCCTAGTTTGAAGTTGTCACGACTAGAGTTCGGTGGTAGATATTATATCAGTCACACACCACAAAAAGGTGATTTCCCAACGTTACTAGTTTGAAAAAATAAAAATTTACTAAATGGAACGAACTCACCAAGTTTAGCCAATTGAACCTGAAGGCTACCTGACATGTGTTGATGTAGAAGTCCAAATTGTAGACGAAGCTTGACAAAGATCAGCATGAACTAGTCTGGTTTATGGTAGTTGCGCGGAATGTCTTCCTTCGATTTGATACAAACAAATGTTCGGATGTATGTAGTCGATTTTTGATGTGCATTGGCAAGCCTTCTCGTGGCCAATAGTAAGGTTCAACGATACGACTCAACGAATGATGGAACTAGTGATGGGACGAATGATGGGACGAATGATGGGACGAATGATGGGACGAATGGTGGGACGAATGATGGGACGAATGATGGGACGTATGATGGGACGAATGATGGGACGAATGATGGGACGAATGATCGGACGCCTCGTGGAGGTTCTACTTGGCTTCGGAACAGCTTCTCAGCGGCAAATAATAGGGACCTAGAATGAGGAACTAGAAATTGTCTACTGGGCCTGGTTAAGGCCAGATCAGCAACCGATTATAGATAAAAAAAACCCAACGGAAAAAACAAACGTCCGGTTCGAACACACGAACAGCCTAGTCCTCTTATCGTAATCTACCATAATAAATTTTATTTTATTTTCCTCTAAAAATTTTCATAAAATTCTTAGAGGTTCTTGAAGGTTCTCGAAATTTATCTGAAATTATTGGAACTAAAGGGCGAACACGAAATTATTGCGACACCGAATATGTCATGCCAATTTTCTTATAATGTTTAGAATCAAACCAAAATTTTAGGGTAGTTTTATACATATATTTACTTCAAAAATCAAAAGAAAAGTTAATGGATGGAGCCTTGAGTGTAAAATTGAACGCATTTTCGCTTGATGCCCTCCATCAAAGTCTTTACAGTGTCATCCGGTACCAGTTTCTCAGTTTTTTTTTTCCATTTTCTTAACATGTCCTTCTCGTCTTTGACTGTCTTCTTGCTCTTCCGAAGTTCCCGCTTCATTATTGCCCAGTACTGCTCCACCGGGCGCAGCTCCGGACAGTTTGGCGGATTCATGTCCTTTGGAACAAAATGGACAGAATTGGCCTCATACCACTCCAGTACACTTTTAGAATAGTGGCATGATGCCAAATCTGACCAAAATAGCGGAGCTTCGTTGTGCTGCTGCAAGAACGGCAAAAGGCGCTTCTCGAGGCACTCATATTTGTAGATCTCGCCATTTACTGTGCCCTTTGTCACGAAAGGCTTACTCCTCAGTCCGCAAGAGCAGATGGCCTGCCAAATGAGATATTTGGAGGCGAACTTCGACATTTTCTTCTTCTTAAATTTGTCGTCCACATCGAACTTGCTCTTGCCGGTGAAAAACTCCAACCCCGGAATTTGCTTAAAATCGGCTTTTATATACGTTTCGTCGTCCATCACACAGCAGCCACATTTTGTCAGCATCTTCTCGTAGAGCTTCCGTGCCCGAGTTTTAGCCGTCGATTGTTGCCGCTCATCGCGGTTTGGGAAGTTCTGTACCTTGTATGTATGTAGTCCAGCTCTCTTCTTTGCATTCTGGACCTAGCTCTGCGACATGCCGATCTTTTTAGCCAAATCACGGCTTGAGACGTTGGGATTTGCTTTAATCATCCGCTTCACCTTTCCCTCCGTCTTTTTGTTCTCCGGTCCCGGTTTTCTTCCAGCTCCTTTGCCGTGGTCCAACGTCAACCGCTCCTGGAACCGCTTCAACACTCTGGAGACGGTTGAATGGTGAATGTTCAACATTTTTCCCAACTGCGACAGGTCAGAAAATTCCAGGTGTTTGGAAAGAATTTGTTCTCTCAAATCGCGTTGGTTCACCTCCATTTTCGTTGAATCGAAAAACACGACTTCGAGTTTGACAGCATGTACACAATACACATCAATGAGAAAGTGTGCAAAATTTGGTTGATTTTTACCCAATGGTAAAAAAGTTATGCCCTGTTGAATGTGTCGCAATAATTTCGTGTTCGCCCTTTAATATAATGTTTTCTATATTGTCCTTAAATTCTTCAAACTTCATTCAAGTTCTCGAAATTTTTCCGACGTTCAGAATACTCTCAAATTATTTGAAGTTTTGTGGACATTGTTCTTGGAAAAAAAAAACTGTAAAGTTCCTGCATTTTCCTGATGTTAATCGGATGGCTCTGATGTTCTCAAAATTTTCCTGAAATTTTCAAAACTTCCATGAAGATCCCAATCATTTTTTGATGTTTTTGGCACTGCCTTGATGATCTTAGACTTTCCTAAATATCTTTATATAAACCTGAAGTTTTGCGGAGTTTATTGAAGTTCTAACAAAGTTTCTGAAAGTATCTTGATGAAAATGGAACTATCGTGAATTTCTTTAATTTTCAGCTAAATTCATGAAATTCTTCCGAAGTTCATGGAACAAACCTGAAATTCTTGGAGCTTAGCCTTAAATATCGTCAAAATTTCCCCTGAAGGTTTTGAAAAATTCCTGAATGATTCAAATATTTCCTAAAGTGCTTCAAACATCTCTGAAGATTTCGAAGCTTTCCTGAAGATGTTCAAATTACTCTAAGGAAGTTGGAAGTTCCCTGTACTTTTTTCTGGACTTCGCTTAATTTCTCAGAACTTCTATAAAGCTCCTGCAATTTTCCTGACATAAATGGATTTGTGCTGAAGTTCTCTGACATGTATACAGAATAAAATATTGTTGAATTTAACATCCAAACAGCTGCACACAGGTCATTTCGCTGATAGTGTAAGTTTACGTTGTACAATATTGACAGAATTAACGAACACCCTCACTTAGAGAAATGTATCAGCTTCTTGATAATTACATCAATATTTTATAAGCGGCACCGATGGTGTAGTGGTAAGCGTGATTGACTCTCACCCCAGCAGACCTGGGTTCAATTCCAGTCGGCACCGCTGGGATGTTCTGAGGCATAACTACTCTGATCACGCCTTCCTTCGGGAAGTGTAGCCGTTGGTCTCCGGTTCATGTGTTGATGGGTCGATCGGTAGGGGAGCTGTCTCCCTGGCATCGGTAGCATTGGTACTCAGTGCGGAAAACAAGATCGACGGAAAACATTTCAAGGAAAATAAAAATACAAAAAATCGGTCTACAAATCTAATTGCTCCAAAGTTGACAGGTCACCCGTCAACAACAATTCAATAAAAACAAAATTCGAAGCTCATTACATCAATCCAACTCTTTCAAACAACCACAAAACCGTGCAATTTTCGGCGCCATTTCACGGTTCACACAGAGATTGAAGCGCAACAGGGGGATAAACATAAATAAGAAGGACACACATGCTCCCTCCACCGCTGGAAGTGCACATCTCCAACGCCAGCAGCTAGCAGTGGCAGTAGCAGTTCCCCATGGGACAGATAAATAAGCATTAGGACAAATTCTCCCACAAAACATTATCCGCGGTGGGTTCCACAGTTATTTTTTCCTGCACAGCTAGCTTGCCCTTCCCGTCTGCCTACTAGACACCCGACGGTCGCATTATTTTATTGTGTGGCTTACTTTATGTCTTATTGATAAGTCTCTCAGTTGCCATCGCTGGGTGGAGAAGGAAGTCGGTAGGTACCTACACACGTAGCTTCGAATCGCGAAAAAGGGATTCTTTTCTTGCATGGTTCGGGAGAGGATCCCGTGCACCCCCAAGAGGAGTATGTAGCAAAGGGGATATTTGCAAGATTCACACTGACGACGGTACGTACTTCCGGTATACAGGGTAATATGGGTATAATGCGTACAACTGTGGTGAGAATTTCCAAAAGGTAGGTTTATTTTATTTTATTAGCATGTTGGATGTGACATTCGGAAACAAAGTTGGAATGAGAAAAAGGTGTGCATCGGAACGAGTCAGTGTCTGTCCGGAGATGGTAGAATCATCTTTTTACGGTCGGCTTTGGGCCGCATTGGGAACGTATGAGTTATGGGTACCATGAGACCTGAGACGTGGAGTTAGCAGGTAGTTTTTTTTTTCTTTTGCGGATGAAATTGAATTTTCGATAAACTTTTAGAAGGGAAGATCGATACTGGTTTCTGAAACGCCAAGATTGGCACAGCGTTGGAGATCTGCACTTCAAGCATATCGATTTTAAACGTTGTAGTTAAATATTCGAGTCTGTTTTGAACCATTAATTGGTTTTATCTACACCAACACATCCAGTTCTAGAAAACATCCTGGAAAATGATGGATACACCTCCATAATTTTTCTGGTTTATTTGATATATGTCACATTGAAGATGCGTCACCCATACCAAAACTGTCAGCCCTACTGTGCAGCATTTAAGGGACAAGATGATTCAGAAAACATCTGGCCTGTTGAAGTCGAAAATTTAAACACGATACTTCAGAATCCAATAAAGGAATGAAACGTGGACTACTGTTTGTTTCGCATAATCTTACTGCAAAGCATACAAAGTGTGTTCCCTTAGTTTTGGCGTTTCGACGTTGCTCAAAATTAAATTCCATTCCCCATACTGATACGTGAATCATCTCCCGATGGGTTCCGCTATCGGTTAAAGGGTTCAGGTGATGTTCGAAGGATCAGCTTTTAACGTTATGAACTGTGTTTCTAAGCAGCGTTTGGTGGCAAGCTGGCTAGCCACCATCGAGTGTGTTCACCGCAAGCTCTTCTATCTATGGCTGGTGCTAGAGAAGACCCCTTACCTCACCAGTCCCGTTGTTGGGTTGGAGAGCGGAAAAATCAATTTATCTAATGAAATTTAAATCGTGATGTTGCTGCTGCTAGGTGGTATAGTTTGTTGTTCATGATATGAATTTCTTACCGTATCTGGAGGATTCCATACTAATCGATGATGATCGGGAAAAGGTTGTTCGAAGGTGTGTCGTGATATGAAAATGTTCAGTTTTCTCGGTCAACCGTCGGTGCTTGATTGCAGGTTTCAATAGTTCATAGTGTGTTCTTAGACATTTATATTCTACTAGTTGAATTTATCCGGCGTTGTTCGGGTAAATTTGATGCATTCACACACACATTTCTCACTCACTGTCGTATAATTTACCTACCTACACACACACTCATAGTTTCATTCTCACACTTTTCTTTTGCCAATCCATTCCCAGACAAGCTTTAACGATTAAATATTAGATTAATTCGGATTTCACATTTGAATATTTTAAGATCGTTTAAAGCTATAGGGCTCAGTTCTTATTTCCGTCATAGTATGCTCAACCCGCACTTAACCTTTCTTTTTTTAACGGTATTGAAATGCAGTGTTTGAAAAAAAGATAGCTTCTTATTTATGTACGTGCCGTTAGATTTGAAAAAAGTCACAAATTGTTGAGATATTGTTAAAAATTTAACACTGCTTCTTGATTTTTTTTTCTTTCGGCATACATACGAAGGCAGAGACAATGGTTTTGTTAGGAGCGCTTTATTAGTTTTTTAGATGAATGGATGTAATATTCAAATTACCCGTTTCTATAGACTATGTTTTGTAGCTTTTGAACTAAACTATCGTACTAAACGTATGATTGATGTAGTGTAGTAGTGATTGTCTCTCACCCTAAAATGTCTGGATTCAATCGCAGTCGGCGCCGCCGAGATTTTCTGAGGCATAAATCTCTGATCACGCCTTCCTTTGGAGACATGGAATTAAAGCCGTTGGTCCCCGGTCTAAGAGTTGATGGGTCCAGGTTTGGGAGCTGCTCTAAACGGCGCCGGTGGTGTAGTGGTAAGCGTGATTACCTCTCACCCCAGCAGGCCCGGGTTCAATCCCAGTCGGCGCCGCCGGGATGTTCTGAGACATAACATCTCTGATCACGCCTTCCTTCGGGAAGTAAAGCCGTTGGTCCCCGGTTGATGAGTTGATGGGTCGATAGGTAGGGTCCAGGTGTGGGAGCTGCCTCCCTGGCGTCGGTAGCCTTGGTGCTCAGCACGGAAAACAAGATCGACGGAAAACAAATCAAGAAAAAAAAATGACTTCTTCTTCTTCTTCGCATTTCAAGCTTATTGCTTTTCGCATATTAGCTTATTGCGTGCTCTCAACTTAGTGTTCTAGATGCACTTCCACAGTTATTAATTGAGAGCTTCCGATGTCAGTACCAATGC
Source organism: Ochlerotatus camptorhynchus (assembly GCF_037179485.1). Classification (NCBI taxonomy): domain Eukaryota; kingdom Metazoa; phylum Arthropoda; class Insecta; order Diptera; family Culicidae; genus Ochlerotatus; species Ochlerotatus camptorhynchus. The sequence goes on along the minus strand of NW_027040506.1, from coordinate 4,287,942 downwards.
ATGAATTTGTATATTGTGTGACAAGTACAATGATACACTATGCCCAGGGAAGTCGAGAAAATTTCCAACCCGAAAGATTCCCTCGACCGGACCGGGAATCGAACCCGCCGCCTCCGGCTTGGTAATACCGTGCCTTTACCGACTAGGCTATCTGAGGCCCAAGGCCGAAAAAAAAATGAATCTGCTTTAAAACTACAACAATTCACTGAAGTTCTCGAAACTTCTTTAAAATGTATGAAATTTCTCTAAAGCTGTTCTCATGAAGCTTGTCGTACTGCTCTAAATTTAATTGAACTGTCCAAAAAATGTTTGAGCTTCTATGAACTTCTGAATTAATGTGAAGACCTCAATAGTTTTCTTAATATCTCCGAAGTTCTCTGAAAATCTGGGAACTTTTTAAAATTGACCGCTAATTTTCTGAAAATACTGAAAAATAATTACCCCTGAAATGCCCCTTGTTTTTGGAGCTTACTAAACTGCATTGCAATGCTCTAGCATTTTGCTAATGTTCATGAAAGTTCCTGAAGTTGTCGGATGTTCTCTTAACTTCCATAGACTTGTATGATGTTCTCGGAATGTTTCTGAAGATCTCTGAATTTCTCTGAAGTTTTCGAAGTTTTTCGGAAATTTTTGGAACTTATGTAAACTCTCGGAATTTTCTTGAAATCAAAACGAAATAATTGATATAGGGGAAATGGATGTAATGTCGGCCTATAAATATCCATAAGTGCCCTCCCAATGACGCGTTCATCTAGATAAAATTGATAAATAGCAGATTTTTAGCGATAGGCTCAATATTAGATAGGCCAACATTATAGCCAATTCCACTAGTTCTATGATTTTCACTGAAACTCTCAAGATTTTTCTAAAGTTCATGGATCTGCCCTCAAATAATCGACACTAATTTTAAACTTTCCTGATGTTACAAAGTTGGTTGGAAATGCTATCTAACATGAAGCTTTAGTGTGATAATTTATTTGCTAGAGAATGGTCTTAGAAGAGGGTAGGTAGAGTGTTCCGTTGGGGTACGGCAGTATGAAAATGGAATAGAAGTTGAAAATAAGCGAAGGGCCATTAATGTGACAGTACAAAGTCAAACGCACACTTCTTTACCTAACCCGTACGATGAACGCGGAGATTGGAAGTATATAGTTAAATCTACAAACAAAAAGGTGTGCCTTTGCTCATATACTGTCTGCGGCTGTGGAATAGTTCTAGTGACGTGTCATCACTACTTAAAGCCCCACTCAGATCTTCACAAAGTATCATCAAACTATCTAAAAATATCTAAGTTTTAGATGTTTTCTGGAATGTTTTGCAGTTATCGATGCTTACCAGAAGTTCTCGGATTTTTTACGTAGAACTACGTCTTTGTCGACTATACTGGAGTACAAATCAAAAAAATATGTGAGATGAAATAATGTTAGGTTTTGATCGCTTGTAACTTTGTCATTTATAGATGAAATTAAAATCCAAATACGCCAATCGATAGGATATTACTTAAAAAATTTGCTGAAATAAATAGTTTTCCAATTTTTAATCAAAAAACATTGAAAATGCGCAAATGATAATTTTATCACTGTTTTCATGAACTAAACGTTTTCCCCAAACCCAGTCATCATAAACGAATACCACTTGGTTGCACATCATTCTGCTTGAACCTGAAAAGATATAAAACAGCGCTGCTTTCCTACCTCTGCTCATTGCCGCTTCGGATGGCGTGGCACTTGGTCCTGCAGCAAGCAGGACCAAGTCAGTGGATAAAGGTGGATCACGGCGTGATTACCTGTCACATAATGAGGAATGAGACTTGGATATGCAAAATACCCCTCTACCCCTCCTCCCAGCTATAACATCAACTAATAAAAGACATGGATTTGACGATCACTATTTTTCCGGGAAATAAAGCAAACTACAATTATAAGTAAAAACAAAAGCCAACATTTTCAAAAAAATTGCTTAAGAGGAGACAAAGATTCGATGATATTATGTTGGTAAATTACCAACACTGACTGTAAACCGTATCTGGTACCTCTATATATGCAATTGGATTAACATCCAAAGTCCATCCTTTTTTCCATATTCTGCACAAAAGAAACGTTCTGCCCCGCCCATTTATAATAATAAGTATAATAGTCAAAAATGCATGACAAACTTCAATTTTGCGTGGTTCTACGTCATATTGTGGTCGTGCCTAGGACACAACCCTTTATTTTTTTTTATTTTATGGAACTTCGTTGATGTTCTTTAATCATTTTAGCTAAATTTAAGCATTTTTTTACGTTCATGAAATTTCCCTGCTATAATACCGTTAAAGTACTCTCACATGTTCCGGATGTTCATATAATTTTTATTGCGTTCCAGAAATTCTCACAGATTATTGCTGAAGTTTTCGGAAACTCCCTGAGTTTGTCAAAGCTTCTTTAAGGTTTTTGCAATTCCCTTGCTTCCCTTGATCTTGTTTTCCGTACTGAGTACCAATGCTACCGACGCCAGGGAGCCAGCTATCACACCTGGACCCTACATATCGACCCACAAGTTTTCAGAAATTCTAGGAACTTTCTATAGGTTCTACAGTTTTTGGATGCTAATAGAACCAGTTTGAGGTTATCAAAGCTTCCAGTAAGTTCCTCATATTTTCTTAATATTAACTACCCTTATTATCCCGCAGTTTTTTTATGAAGCTTCAGTGAAATTCTCAACATTTACATTAATTTCTCAGAATTTCTGTAAAATAAGAATTGTTGTTATCTTCGATTTGCTTGAAAATTATGACAACATATAGGTATTTATTGAACTATCAGATCCTACACAATGCAAGAAGAATAATATTGAAATAAATTCACGCTATATATTTTTTTAAATATGACTTATCACCAGAAAACTGGCTATGGTGGCTTGGAATTAAAATAGATACATTTTAGTAACTAGCATGAAAAAAGTGACCAAGTTTTTAAAAAGGGGCTCACTACCAGCCCTGCAAAGGATGCGCACACCCTGACAAATTTAAGTCTCCTGTCAGTTGACCCAACTAACAAATCAAATTCGCCCATCCAGTGAATTTCGACTATTTGACGTTTCTGCCTGATACGACGGAAATGGGCGCTTTTCCCCGACGTAGTGCTGTGCCCTTTGACCACAACATAAAAATATCAAAAATGATGAATAATTTTCCCAAATACTCTCGCCGAGTGTTTGCTTTCAAATTGTACCGTGAAATGATTCCTTCCTTATCAAATCCCCAAAATCAACCAAACCTCTTCAACTTCAACCATAAACCACCATCCAATTTAGCATGTACCTATGCTGCAAATAGAATCATCTCTCGCTACAAGGAAACAACCGAAGGTGGAAATCGGAAATATCATTCACAGGAAACATTTTGGCAGCTATATTATCTGCAGCAAACCGAGCATACACCATGTGAGCATAACTTCGAAACACATCTCCATTTAATACGGCACCTTTTTCAGTCCTGCTGCACACTCAGGACTCGAGAACGACGAAAGGAGGAAGAGCTTTTTGTTTCTAGTAGGAGCCTTCTGCCTGGTGATATTTCCATTTCCATTCCAGGCCGGTAGCTTGGAGAGAGCTTGGGAGGACAGTCCTTCTGTTGCGTTTATCACACCATCCAAGATACCCTACTATTACACGGTTGATTTGGCCAGCACCCATTCCCATCTCAATTCTGAACTTCCAGAGATGAGTCTCGTAAACTACACATACGAACACTAAAATGACGACTCCGCTCCCGAGCTGGGAACGGTACCAACATTTGTGCCAATTTTGGTTCAATTAGCCACCGCGGTTAATGGCCAATCCAATTAGTGGTAATGATTCAACTTGAGAACACAGAGTGAGCCACTCCTAAAGTGGTTCGGTAACGATTGAAAGTGAGAATAGCACCTCTCTGTTGCTACTCGTTGAAGTTGACTGAATGTAGTGGGTGGTGATGGTGGTCAGAAAGGTACCCCGATTAGGGAGGAGGTGGCGTACGAGTGGAGAGGAAATTCGTTTCGTTTCGTTACCAGTTCCAGAGCAGAAGGAGGAGTGATATGATTTTCATTCATTCGTGCGTCCGTCCGTCGACGGTTTCCTGCCGCAGATTGGCACTTTGGTGTGGAGCCCTGGGCTTGGAGGGTGATGTGACGTGTGCGCTATGTTCAACAACGTGATTGTTTTAATGAATGGTTAAACGAATGAATAGAAAATGTGGATCCGGGATGCATGTGTGCGAATGCTTTTTACTATCAGCTACCTGATGGTGGGTTCTTCTTATGATGGTTGCACGCTGTGAAAAAAAGTTTATGATCACAAATCAACGAAGAATGTGGCGAATTGGTTGTCAAGCTACTATTAATCAGTGTTTGATCCGAATTATGTTTTTTTTTATGTTGGACATGGTGGAAATAGCACTCTTTGATTGAACAGTCAAAAATTCTTGATAACTATTTTGATTATTTTTAGTTTCACTTAAAATGCCTAGTATTACTGCATTTAAAATTGTCTGAATGGTTGTAATCTCTAGTAGGTATACCACATTTTGACCTAAAATTTATAAAAATTCCTACAATTTGGATTTTTTCAGCTTATTGTAAACGTGTGCTTCTGTATGATCTGTATGAATTTCTAATTTTCATATAATACCGTTAAATCAAATTCCTTAGTATTACATTTTGTTTTGAGCAATAAAATATTCAATTTCTTGGAATAACAATCACAACCAGTAAACATTGTATTCAACTGAGGAATCTGGCCAACAAAATCATTTTTCCCATGTATAAACATCTTTCATCGATCCACCGGTCTTGGTGGTTACTTGGGTTATTAGCTACAACTTTGTTTAGCAACGAAATATTCAAAACTGATCCATCATATCAATTTAAACGTCCACGAATCCACCAAGATTCAACGAAAATATCCCCGTGACCATAAAAATGCAAATCAGACCCATTACATCAAAAATCAATTTCGCGTGGATCCCCCGCGATGCTGCTGTAGAGATGACTTCGATTTTTTCGAAGATTATCGCGTCATACCAATCCGAGTGTTTCACACATCCAAAAGCAGCGGTACATGTTTTCCGGCCCAAAATTGATGTTCACCTGTTCCGGGAGGAAACGTTCCTTTGTCGATGTCGACATTGCCGCCGGTGAGCTCGCTGGCAACTTTTGCTACCATACGGATGCGGGTGGTTTGCCGTTTTTCGCATTTTCCGGAAAGAGCCAAATGATGTACAGTAATGTGATCGGAATCGTGCCATTCGTCGGATGGGTAGCCGGTTTTTCCCATCGCTTCTTCCCAGCACCCATCGCCGTGGATCCGATAATGTAGGTGATTATTTCATTAATATTCATCGTAAATCTTTACCACATGGTGTGCTGGAGTGTGTGTGTGTATGTGTGGGTGGGTGTTGCTACGGGAGTGCCCAACTGGTAATCGGAAGCGTGCTTAGAAGTCGCGCTACCCAACACCACCGGAATGCTTGTAAACGATTTGTATATTTTCCCTGCTGCTACTGTTCTGTGATCCACCACACGCTGATATTGAAGAGTGAGTGATTTGCTGGTGGATATTCAGCTCACGTGCACCGGTGCCCGGGAAGGATGGGAAATATTTTTCGATAATGTAAACAGGTTGTTCCGTTGCTGCCAATGTTGTAGCCTTCTGCAGAAGTTGGCGAGTTATTTCAGTGATATTGATATGGTTTGGAAAGTAGTAGATAGGTGGGTATTGCAAGCACATAGGTCTAAAATTTAAGCGTTCGAGATAGAGCGGTTTCAATTTCCCTGAATGGAATTTGGAATGGGATTGAAAGCTTTCCTGGAAAAAAAAACCGAGTTCTGAGTGAGTATGCTGAATGAATTGTAAATTTATGAGTGTTTAAAGTGGATGGAGAAATCTAATTGTAGGTGTGGTCGTTTTTTGGAACGAACCGCGCCACATTGAAAAATTGTATTTCTTCAAACTATAGATTGATTTAAAGAAATTATGAAAAAGGGTTTTCATAGCAACCGATTACAAGGTTAGTGTTATTTTAAGTAAAACAGGCAATACTGGGCGAGGCTGATTTGATTTTTGGGCAAGGTTCTTTGTAGGTTGAAATGCTTGATTTAATCATAGGATGAGGGTGTGCGATATTTGTGTGTTGTACTTACCTGATACTTTGAACTTCAAGGGCTGCCTATATGGCTGAATATACGCCGAACGATGAATTCTTTTTTACCACCGAGTTAACCTGAGTCAAACGCTGCCAGCCGCCAAAGACGTTTATAAGTGACCTAATGGGTTCCTCAACTACAAAAAGCCAACGTGTGCGAGGTTTCTACCCCCTCTTCAACATACTCTGCAGAATATTGGGGGCGACCCCGGCGTAGTCGTTAACATCCATGCCTCTCACGCCAAAGTCGCGAGTTCAAATCTCACCCCCGGATAAGTCACGAATAACCCAAAAGTGTTAAAGTGACTATAAAAAAAAATAAATAAATAAATAAATAAAACTCTGCAGAATATTACCTCTGCATCTCTGCAAAATGTCCAGTCCACCGTAGCTTGTCGTGTATTACAAGCTTCAAAATATCCTGTCGGTCCTTGATTCAAGTTGGCATCCTTTATTGTCCATGATTCGTGAACAATCATCAAGATCACATAGCGGGTGTTCAATAAAAAATGAGAATTTTTTCAGTTATATACACTACCGATCATAAGTTTAAGGACACCCCCAAAAAACCATGCAAATATGTTTTGTTCAATGATCTCTCATTTCACGTTCAATTTTCGATCTCCAAAGGTCATTTGAATGGTATGAATGGTAAAGCATGAGTGTTCTACTACTACTTTTATTTCAAACTTTGGCCATTTCTGAGAAAACCAGTCATTTTTTGAAAAATATTATAACTTTGGATGAACTTTTAGTACACAAAATTTGAAAATTATATTGAAAATTTGCCTACGAGGAAAGTTCCATTCATTACCTTTCAAATGATCTAAAGAGAACGAAAATTGGATGTAACATGACAGAGATATGAACATAAAAAATTTGTCTTGTTTTTTTGGAGATGTCCTTAAACTTATGATCGGAAGTGTAGCTAGTAAAAAAAATATTTTTTTTTCAACGAATTCAGTATTTTTTATTAAAAACATAATGATTATTCTTTAAAAAAAACCCGAATTTATCCACCTATGGTGTGATCAGACCGAGGATCAGACCCTTCTTACTTATTCAAGTTTATTTATTTTATTGTCATTATCAGTGAACAAGCCTCCCACCCCCGTGTCATCCAGTGACGCTACGCCGCTGCCTGGGGGTACCCGGAATATATCCGGGTGTAGTCTATTTGGTGAGGCTACCAATCACCTTATCATCGTATTTTAATGTGATTTAATGGGTTTTAATTCAATTCATATTCAAGCAACTTCCCCGGGGTACCCGGAACATGTCCAAGTGTGTCCAATGTGATCTGGAACACTTAACACGACTTGCATTGATCTTATTTTTGAATTCTGTAGTAATTTGATGTGTCGCATGATGGTTTTAATACGTTTTCCGTTAAATCCAGCGTGAAGGCCCATATTCACCGGATCTTATTCCGGCCATATCTCTGGAACCGGTTCACCGATTCCAAAACCGTTCAATAGCGTTCAATGGGACACCAAAACCTATCATTTGGCGACAAGTTTGTCCAAATCGGTTGAGCGGTTGCTGAGAAACGTGAGCGCATTCATTTCGTTACATACACACACACATACACACATACACACGTACACACACACACACACACACACACACACACACACACACACACACACACACACACACACACACACACACACACACACACACACACACACACACACACACACACACACACACACACACACAGACATGTTCCGATCTCGTCGAGCTGAGTCGAATGGTATATGATGGTTTTGATACGTTTTCCGTTAAATCCAGCGTGAAGGCCCATATTCACCGGATCTTATTCCGGCCATATCTCCGGAACCGGTTCACCGATTCCAAAACCGTTCAATAGCGTTCAATGAGACCCCAAGACCTATCATTTGGCTTCGAGTTTGTCCAAATCGGTTGAGCGGTTGCTGAGAAACGTGAGCGCATTCATTTCGTTACATACACACACACATACACACATACACACATACACACGTACACACACACACACACACACACAGACATGTTCCGATCTCGTCGAGCTGAGTCGAATGGTAAATGATGGTTTTGATACGTTTTCCGTTAAATCTGGTCAGCCGTACGACGCAACTTAGTCGCGATGCTCTCACAAGAGCGCTGGACGGCACTGAAATCATTCTCATTTTTTATTGAACACCCGTTACTTAACTAAGTTTTTTGGATAAATCGCAATGCTTGCTGATTGGCTATGCTTTGATGGCATGACATCGCAGTTTACGGTTGAGAGCATCATGCCCTTAATTAAATGCTTATGGTCATCCTTGAATGATGGTTTGCCAATATAGAAGATGGTCTTTGCGGCTATCCCTGACTTGCTTTGCATTTGAAACAACCATGAGCACCCAGAAGAAGTATTGAAAGAGCATTTGAAAGCACATTATATGATTATTTTTAATATATTTTTTGTTTTTGGCAGAGGATACTCGGCATGAGAAACATTCTGCGAAAAAAAGATCGGGCAACTATTGGGATTTGAACCAACATTATCCCATGCAGTACACGAGCGCATTTCCAATTGTACAACGCGCATTGTCAATTGCAAGGGACACGAAGTATTTCTCTAATGACGTGTAGGATAACAGGCTGCTGGAGGCGATATGTTGCATTTGTGCATTCCAAAAATAATTGGAAGCAGAAATACACACTTATAAAATTTGATTTAAATTTATATGCTCTGAGGCTGACATCTACGAGCGTCCATTTTGACATAGAATTGAGTGATAATAGACGCAAAATTCAGCTCAATCAAACGTACTTTCGAACTTTTCATAATCGGAACATTTAATTTTAAATGACATGTTTGTTTACGTCTCATCTTTCATGTCAAGGATGGATTCGGTCACGTGTAAGATTAGATATTTTTAAGCGTGTAGAGCTTATTCAGGCATCTACAGTCAACTCTCCATAACTCGATGGATTCCGTGGTACCTTCAAAACATAAAATACAAGGGACTAAAACAATAATTGAGACTTTGGCCCTTATTGCGGGTGGCACTTCACGGTGAAAACGAAGTGAAGTGACCAGTTTTCACTCACAGGGAAGTGATTGCTGTGTAAATCACATGGGGATCACTTCACCGTGAGTGATAATAAGGCCTTTGCCTCAGGAAACCTCTTGAACGGTCGCTGGATACTTACTGCAAAAATAAGCTTTATGGAAACGCCAAATCTTTCAACACCACAGACTTGAACACAATCAACCAAATTTGCTCCGACTTACCCATCTACCGAACGAAGTGGAAAGCTAAAACTGAAGGAATGCCCGAGGCGTAATGAAAGAAACGGGGATAGTCTTTTCTATATTTTACAACATTCGTTCGGGTTTGACTAGTGTGTATGTGTGAGTGTGTGTACGGGAAAGGTATTCATGGTCATGATACAGAACTCCAACATACCTGCGCAGGTTTTTCAATGCGATGCGATGCGATGCGATGTGATCGATGAAAGATGCGTGGATAGTGATGGACAAAGCGGTGATGGTGGCTGTCGACCTTTCGACGACCTGAGGCGATGGTGGCGGTTCGGAATGACGCCGATCTAGGTGCGAAAATGACGTGCAACTATGAAGGGTGACCCGATGCAGTTGAGCTTTTCCCGGAAAATTCGCTCCGCGGTGGAGAGAGACCAAATTACCGTCACACGGCTTCGCGTACTATGTATCGGCTATGACCGCCCGAGATGAAATGAAATTTCCCCCTCTTTGGTTCAAATTCAAACCAAGGTACGCAATTGGCTTCGTTCGTACTTCTTTTTTTTTATGATGTTCAGAATCAAGAGATCAAAGCGTATTTTATATGGCAACTATATTTTGAGATATAGTGGAGATATTCTGGTTCCCCGGATAATCTGGATTGACCGATAAAGTTAGTTCCGTTCAGTGGGACATCCGCTCAGCAGCCAAAAAATCAGTACCAGGACATCCTGCCCTCACTTACCTGGAAGTGAAGTTGGAAGCCAGACGAATTGCAGACTGCCTTGAACAACATTTCAAAGTACAGGTTAACCATCCGAAACCTGGAGGAAGTGGTAGTTCCAATAACGGCAACGGCTTTCAGAGCCTGACATATTTGCCGATATTTTGAATGTTAGTAGGAATATGATGCAAAATTTGAGACTGATTAGCCATTTGGCGCTTATTAGAGGCCCGGATGGGCCTAGATAAGCCTTTTAATTTTACACGTATCACAATACCTAAATTCTTCTGCGGTACGAGTTCTCGAATGTTACGGTCCCCGGGGTTGAAACGTAATGAGGACCTTACTAACGGCTTATGGCAACCGTCTGGGAAATTTCGCTACGATATAACTAGTGAATTCACTACTTTCCGTTTGGCTACCTTCAAGAGATGGGCCTTCGCAAGGCACACGGGTTGCCTCCAAATCCAACGGACGACAAATGGCGGTCAAGTTGACGTCACGAGAAACCCAACGGTTCAGCGATGAAGGATGCCGAATTTGAAGAAAAATCCAGTCCGTACAAAAAAAGCGCCAGGCGCCTTTTGTACAAATTCACTAATTAAACTTAACTAAAACAGAAGAAAAAACTTTAACTCAAACGTAACTTGAGAACGTAAATAAACTCGTGCACTTCTGTTCACCAGCCGATTTGAAAACGAAAAAAACGAGTCAGAGTACCTTTCGCGAGGAATAAAGTTTTTTACCACATTCGTTTTTTAGAAATTAAGGTCGTGTTTCAAAAACGATTCCTTTATTCAAAAATTGCGCCAAACTAATCGAAAGGCGTCCCCAGAAGCAGGTTCAATAACAGTAACTGTCTATAACGATGAGCATTTTATAGCAACAGTTTTATCTTCGACATAGCATTTTATGACACGTTTAAAATATTTCACTACTGAATGGATTCTTAAAGACGTAGGACTACGTCTTTGATTTATATATGGGGGTACACTTTGTGAAACCCGAAAATGGAACATGTAACAAATTAAGAAAGATTTTGAACGTTAATAACTCAGCTGCCCATGGTACAATTTCAATAATTTTATCACCAATCGATCAGAAATATGGCTACGCATCGATAACAATGTTTCCGAATGTTGATTTTCAACAAGAAACTATTGAAAAACTGGTAAATGTCCAGCATTGTCCAAAAGCGTCGAATTAACTAACAAATCCACCAATTACCTACATGCATATGCTGCTTCCCCAGCACAGTCGTCAGAGAGTAGTAAGTATACGAAACAAGTCGAAGTGGCATTTGCCTCCGATCCTCGGCGCGTGCGAATAGGGAGGATGGAATTGCGTAATATTTTGCACACTCATCGCCATATTCAGAATCAAACGCAAATTCTTCGAGATAAACACCATTCGTCGTCTGGCTCGCCATGGCGGTGTCTGACGTATCTCCGGTCTGATTTACGAGGTGTGCTGAAGGTGTTTCTGAAAAATGAGATCCGTGTAAGCGGCCATGAGTGTCCTCTTCAATAAAACGGCCCTTTTCAGGGCCATCAAGCTTACATCAGTAAAGAGTTGGAATAGAATTTATCTGTGCTTGTTTGTCCATATTCAGATCCACAAGCCCCCAACGACCACACAAAATGCTCTCCAGAGTTGTAATCTTGTAACCAAACTTGGAAGCAGGGGTGCAAGTGATTTTGATTGATTCTCTTAATGAACTTTCTATTTGAAAAAAAAAAATACTACAAATTTGGTACGCCTACAATTCAAAAACGGAAAGTGTTGAGATAATAGATAATTGATCAATTAAAAGAACTAAATGCTCTTCACATTTATTCCGTGCACTAGCGGTCCTACGTCAAGCTTCCGTTCGTGCCCCTAGGCACAGACTCTTCTACTTTTTTTAATTTAATTGTACTGAATCGATGAAATATTTACAGGAAGGAAGTTGATTGAACTTTTTTGAAGTAACATCTCTGACAAACTGCCACGAAGTTACCTAAACTGATACCAAGATCCCTGAAATACGAAGAATGTTGCTCAACAAAATTCACTGAGTTTCAACAACGATTATTGAACTTCCCTGCAATTTAACAAAATACCCTGTTGAGCAAAAAATAAATTTTATTATTACATCGAAGAGGATGTACTTCAATCATGTCGAAAATCTCATGTAATTTTAATGGCCACAAAAATAAACAAATGCAGTAAAAGCAGCGTAATGTCAGTTCATGCACTGTATTTATGATAATTTTGTCCTTTTTGACAAGTAATATTACACCATACACACGACACGATTGAAGAGCATCGTGATATTAAAATTAATTTTTTGCTGTGTGTGCTTCCATGAAGTTTCTAAAAGAATTGATACGTTATTCGCAAAACTTCAATAATGTTAATTGAACTACTATGCAGTTTGCTATACTTCAGCAAAGTTCCCTGAGTTTTTTAGAATTTCGTTGATATTCTACGAAGTTTTTCTGCGAACCTTCATTATCTTCTTAGAAGTTCAGGAAACATGTACAAAGTACCCGCTTCTATGAAGTTTTCCTTAATTTTTAAAAAGTTTCGTTCACTCTGAAGCTCTACGAAGGTCTGGAAGCTCTTCAAAGTTCTCCGAGTATCTACGAAGAATCCTGTATTTCTACGATGTAACCTGAACATTAATTAAGTTGCTGATGTATGACGAATGTAATGAAAAATCTCTTACACACTATGAAAAAGTCGTGTAAATTTCGGTTCCCTGAGACCGACACATGTAAGCGGCCCTTTCCCTTTTGACATAAGAATCAGTTGAAAGAAACGAGAAAATCAATTCAATCAAACGTTCTCTTCGTCGAGAAGCGTATGTTTCGGTTTACATGAAATTTTTGTTTACGTTACATGATTTACATCCAATATGGATTACGTCTCGTGTAAAAGTTGTTATTTCTAAGTGTGTAACTTCAACGAAACTCCCCGAATTTCGACAAAATTCACTGAATTTCTATAATGTTTGCTAAAGTTCTACAATGTTTGAAAAAGTTCTACAGTACGCCTACAACATTTTCTGAACTTCAACAAAATTATCTGCCCTTCTTCGAAGTGCACTGAAGTTCAACGAAGTTTGCTTAATTTCTACAAATTTGCAAAGTTAGCTGAATTTCTACAACATAAACAGAACTTCTAGAAAATTTCCTGAGCTCCTTTGTAGTTCTCTGAACTTCTTTGATGATTCCTAAACTTCTACGATATTTCATGAACCATAACAAAGAATCCCGAACTTTTACGAAGTGCTCTGAAATCAAATAATGTTTTCTAAGCTTTTACAAACTGTCCTTGAATTCTAAGAAGTGCGCTGAACATCAATGTAGATTTTTACCAAATATTCCTGGCATCCCTGCGTGTTAGAGCAGCCTTTCTTGCCCAGTGATGCCCAACAGGCGGAATAGCCGCACGCAACATATTCTTACATATGAAGAAAACGATGGCGATTACTGAAGAAATTGCTGTTAGAACTATGAAAACCCTATGAATTTACACGCTGCATTAGTTTTCGAGGTTCTGCGAAGAAATCCGGAATGCTAGGAATTGTACCGGACTTTGATCACTGTGCTAGAGCCAAGTTGAATGAAACACACACTTTAGTCTGGTTTAAATGATTCAATTTGGCGTTCAGCTCACGCTCACTTGAACTGTGAAATAGACTAGCTGGCCCATGTCGACCTGTTGTAGTTTGCTTTCAAATAACTAGAATACCGGCCACTTGATTGGGGGGCGAGTTGAATAAACTCACATGAACCGAGTGTTTTGGCTTTTAGAATTCCAATTTTACACTTCCTATTTGTCATTCATACGTTTGCAAATGGTCAGGTTTTGACCCACTAGCGTGCACAGGAATCTTGTTAAGGAGAGGCATTTTTTTTCTATGGTGCATTTAATATAGGGATGGGGAGTACTCCAAAGTGCGTGGTGGATAGTGCTGTCCACCCACCACTGTTTCCCTAGTGTTCAATTTAGCTAATTTTATTTATTTTTTGCTCCGGTGGTGGTTCATCTTCTGCAATGCAAACAGTTTTCAGACAGCCAATGGAATTGGCAATTTAATCTCATCGACGATGTCGATGATGATCGGTTCGTCAAATGGTTGCAATAGTAGGGCTTTAACCGAAGTGATACTTAGACGAATTCTTAGTAAGACAATAGACCAAGGTTCAATGGAAAACTAATACCCACTTTTCAATTAGGGGATCCAAAAGCTGTCTTTAAACTTTGTACAGTTGCGAAAAAGTGCATCCTCAGAATTCCTTTAGGTTCCTTTCGAAATTATTAGAACTGTATGAGCTCTTTTAAAATTCTTCTCAGAAGTCCTCTGGAGTTATTTTTAGAACTCTTCTTGACTTTTACTCAGAACACCTTGGAACTGAAATTCCCTTAGAGTTTCAGAAGAACTTCCTCAGTATTATCCAGAAATTATTCCCGGAATGAGCTAGAACTTATTGGTACTCCCTTGAAATTTTCCTCAAAATCCCTTCGGAATTTCACTCAGAAATTAATTTTATCTGTATTCTTCTCAGTATTATCTTGAAACTATCTGCAGGATTCACTAGAAATTAAACTGAAATTCCCCTAAAGTTTCAGAAGAATTTCCTCTGTATTCTCCAGAAATTATTTCCAGAATGAGCTTGAAATTATCCTCGGAATTCCCTTGAAATTTTCCTCAACATCCCTTTGGAATTTCATTTAAAATTTGATTCTCCCAGTATTATTTTCGAAATTATCTTGAACCTATCTGCAGGATTCACTAGAAATTATTCGCAGAATTTTCATGAAATCAATCTCAGAATTTTTTCTTTTGAAACTGTCCTCAGAATTCAATACCCTTGAGGTTCTTCTCGGAAGTCAAGTTTAAGTTGTCCGTCCATTCACCAAAACGTTGTAGTTTTTCTACCAGAAATGTTCAATAAAGCTTGCCCCTCCATTCACCAGAACTTTGCAATTTTTACATCAGGAATTTTCAATTCAGCTTGCCCCTCCATGCAGCAGATTGTTGCAAATCTTACACCAGAAATTTTCAATACAAGCTTGCCTCCAGGTAATTCTACACCAGAAAATTTCAACTGACCAGAACGATGCAAATTTTCCACTGTTAAGGTGATACTCAAAGGAAGCCTTAGCGTGAAACTTCAAAGGCACAAATGTCAGCTTCCACAAAACATACAAATTTGAAATTGCTACTGGTTGTTTGCTGTGCTACAACAAACAGAGAGTACCAATTTCATAATTGTATATTTTGTAGAAGCTGACATTTGTGCCTTTGAAGTATCACGCTAAGGATTCCTCAGAGTATCATTATCATATTGTAAGTGAAGTTTGTGTCACCATGCACCTTTGTGGTGCAATTTTCAGACTTTCCACCATCAATTGTCAATGAAGCTTGCATTCTTAAAAACGATGCAAATTATGTACCAGAAAAATGAATGAACCTTGCTATGAACCTTGCCTTGCACCACAGTAATGCGAACTTTCCTCCAGAAATTTTCACTTAAATGTGCACCTCAAATTTTTTGGCGTGATTCAATTTTTCCACCAGAGTTGTTCATTTTGATTAGTTCCTCCATTTTCCACCTTGATGATATTTTTACAACAGAAACATTCAATAAAAAGCTATTTCTTCAATTTACCATCACGAAGGTGAATTTTTTCAACCTTTTTTTTTTTTTAATGTGTTTATTTTTCCAGGCTCATTTGCCGTAGCTTTGCGGAGCCGATATTCATTGTTTAGGTTACAAAATTTCTTAAGACTAACGTTAGTAAAGCGGGGGCCGATTACTCGCGGCTATCTCGAGGTTAGGGGTAACAAATTGTAACAAATGGATGGCAGGGTAGGGATTGAGAACACAAGGTTTGGAGAGCAATGTGCTCTTGATCTCGAACTAAGCGACCAACTGATGAAAAAGACAAACATGGGGGTACACCGATGGGCAGCTAACAACTTGGGGGAACACAAGATGACACTAACTACTAAATCCTCAGATCTATCCGTTTTAAAAACACATATATTAAATTGCAATAGTCGAGATCTCGGCTCGCCAAGATGTCTCTAACGGGCCGCATGGGTTGTTTTCCTCGGGCCCTGAAGGATGCGGATAACTCGGATCTAGCAACACAATGGAGAGTACATGACCAAAGTACGTGGTCGATATCGTGATAGCCACTACCACAAGCGCACAAATTGCTGCCTGCGAGCCCGATTCGTAAGAAATGCGAGTCTAACGAGTAGTGATTGGACATGAGCCTTGATATGACACGTATAAATTCACGGCTCATGTCCAATCCTTTGAACCATGGCTTGTTCGATACCTGTGGGAGAATAGAATGTAACCATCTTCCCAGATCACTCTCATTCCATTTTTATTGCCAGTTGGTGAGGGCGTGCTGACGGGTAATTGAGAAAAATTTCGCAAAGGCGATTTGTCGGTCAAAAATATCGCCTTCCATAGCGCCCACCTTAGCTAGCGAGTCTGCTTTCTCATTGCCCGGAATTGAGCAATGAGATGGGACCCAAACTAAGGTGATAGTATAGGAGCAGTTAGATAAAGTACTCAATTTAGCTCGGATTTCGGTCAGGAAATACGAGGAGTGCTTCATCGGCCTCATTGATCGAATAGCCTCCAACGAGCTAAGGCTATCAGTAAAAATAAAATAGTGATCAGATGGTAGTGAGGCAATTTGCTCTACTGCGTAAAATATGGCTGCTAGTTCCGCAACGTATACGGAACAGGGTTTTTGCAGTTGATATGAGGCGCTATGAAATTCGTTGAATACTCCAAATCCAGTGGAAGCGTTTATAGTTGACCCATCTGTGAAAAAACTCTTATTGTTACTAACATGGTGGTACTTGTTTGCAAAAATTAAGGGAACAACCATCGACCGATGGTGATCTGGTATTCCACGGATTTCTTGCAACATGGTCAGATCAAAAATTACAGAGGAACTATAAAAGTCTTGGAGGCAAACACGAGAGGAATTGAATGAAGAAGGGCCAATCTCCAGCGTCATGTACTCGTAATAGAGACTCATGAATCTTGTTTGAGGATTTCTGTCGAGCAGCTTCTCAAAATTTTCTATCACCAATGGGTTCATTACTTCACAACGGATAAGAAACCGGAAGGACAGTTCCGCGAAACGATCTGTCAGTGGGAGAACACCCGCAAGTACTTCGAGGCTCATCGTATGCGTCGAGTGCATACAGCCAAGCGCGATTCGGAGGCAACGGTATTGAACCCGTTGCAGCTTCAGGATATGTGTTTTCGCCGCGGATTGAAAACAGAAGCTACCGTACTCTAGGACCGACAAGATGGTTGTTCGATACAACCTGATCAGATCTTCCGGGTGTGCTCCCCACCAAGTTCCAGAAATTATACGAAGAAAATTGATTCTTTGTTGGCATTTTTGTTTCACATACGCAATATGTTTTCCCCACGTGCTTTTGGAATCGAACCAGACACCTAAATACTTGAAAGATATACTTTGAGTGATTGTTCTACCCTTTAGTTGAAGCTGTAACTGTGCAGGATGATGTTTCCTAGAAAAAACAACCAACTCAGTTTTCTCCGGAGAGAATTCGATACCCAGCTTCATAGCCCAAGTAGACAAATTGTCTAAGGTATCTTGCAATGGTCCTTGCAGGTCCGGTGCACTTGGCCCTATAACGGACACAACCCCGTCATCTGCAAGCTGCCTTAGCGAACAATTTTCATCAAGACAACCATCAATGTCTTTTACATAAAAATTATAAAGAAGGGGGCTTAAACATGAGCCCTGGGGGAGACCCATGTAACTAATTCGTGAAGTTGTCGAGTTTCCATGAGAGAAGCTCATATATTTTTCAGACAACAAGTTGCTCAAATAGTTGTTCATAATTGGTGAAAGCCCACTATCGTGTAGTTTATCCGAAAGGACATCGATACAAATAGAATCAAAAGCCCCCTTAATGTCCAAGAAAACTGAACCCATTTGCTGTTTTTGCGCATAGGCCAGTTGAATTTCAGTTGAAAGCAACGCAAGACAGTCGCTCGTTCCTTTGCCTCTCCGAAATCCAAATTGCGTATCTGAAAGTAAACCATTCGACTCGACCCATTTGTCTAGACGAAAAAGAATCATTTTCTCCAACAATTTCCGTATACAGGACAGCATCGCGATGGGACGGTACGAGTTATAATCCGACGCGGGTTTACCGGGTTTTCGAATGGCGATAACTCTTACTTGCCTCCAGTCATCCGGAACAATGTTGTGCTCCAGAAATTGATTGAATAAGTTCAACAAGCGTCTCTTCGCGACATCTGGGAGATTTTTAAGCAAGTTGAACTTGATTCTATCCATTCCTGGAGCTGAATTGTTACATGAAAGGAGAGCAAGTGAGAATTCCACCATCGAAAAAGGGGAATCTATTTCGTTATTACTCGACGGACGATCACGAACGTTGGTTTGAACCGACACCGAATCCGGGCAAACTTTCCGCGCGAAGCTGAATATCCAACTGTCCGAGTACTCCTTGTCTTCGTTAATCGGTGATGACGCGTTTCGAATTCTCCTGCCGACATTCCAGAGTGTTCTCATGGAAGTCTCTCGCGACAAACCATCGACGAACCGACGCCAGTAACCGCGTTTTTTTGCTTTAATTAAGTCCTTAAAAGTTTTCTCGAGGTCGGTGTACCGCTCGAAATCCCCGACCTTGCCGTGTTTGCGGAAGCGTTTAAACGCGGCGGACTTCTCGCTGTTCGCGTCGGTGCAATCCTTATCCCACCACGGGGTGGGAGGTCGCTTGCGGATGGAAATACCCGGAACACGTTTCGTCTGTGCTCGCAGCGCAGAATCGATGATAAGACGCGCGAGAAAGGAGTACTCGTCCAGCGGAGGAAGTACGTCAACCGATTGACTGGCATCAAGAACCGTGGTCGCGAATTTTCGCCAGTCAATGTTTTTCGTAAGATCATCGCGTACGATCGACCGACCGAGTAGAAGATGAACCATTGGTAATAGAAATTTTGATTGGCAAATGGTCACTACCGTAGGGATCTTGAATTACTTTCCACGAGCAATCCAACGATAGTGAACTCGAGCAAAGTGAGAGGTCTAATCTGCTTATTTTTGCTGGAGGTTTGGCTACTCGTGTTGCTTCTCCGGTGTTTAGAATTGTCATTTTGAAGAAGTCGCACATGTCGTATATCAAGGTTGAGCGGTTGTCGTCGTACAGTTCCCCCCAGCCTGTACCGTGAGAGTTAAAATCTCCCAAGATCAACCGTGGCTCTGGCATAGCCGTGCAGATATCCGAGAAACTTTGACGAGAAATCGCAGTTCGCGGTGGAAGATATACTGAGGCAATACTGAGGCATTTACCTCGAATATTAACCTGACATGCAACAACTTCAATGCCTGTCACCGAAGGCAGATCGATTCTGTAGAAGGAATGGAGCTTGTTGATCCCCAGAAGCACCCCTCCATACGAATCTGCCCGATCAAGGCGAATAATGTTGAAATCGTGGAAAGCAAGATCGTTGTCTGAAGAGAGCCATGTTTCACAAAGGGCAAATGCATCAGAAAGTAAATTGTTAACTAAAAATTTAAATGTGTCAAGTTTTGGCATAAGACTTCTACAGTTCCACTGAAGAACAGAGATCATATCCCCGACCTCATTCGGAGAATTATCCATCAAAGGATATGATCGATGCAAGGAAGGACCACCTAGAAGCTAGTTGCTTCAAAAGAGTTTTCACCATTGGCAGCACTAAATTAATAATGCTCCTCGTTGAGTCAGAGACATTGAATATACTGAAGAAGCTATCCACAATACCAGAAAACGTGAACATGGGGGCATGTTCTTGCTGATTATTCAGCTGCTTTTCTGGCCGAAAAACTGGGACATCTGGGGTTTTAGATGATCCTGGAAGTGACGGAAAGTTCTTGTCATAATTACAAGGTTGAAAACCCGGTGGAATGGGCTTCGGTGCATTTCCGTTACCTCTTGATTTTTCCAAGGTGGAAGGGTGGTCCGTACGAGTGGCCTTACGAGGCTTTTCGGTGTTAAGTTGTTTTGCTCGTTTTCTCGTATTGCCTTTAAAGACAAACGGACTACCCTCACCGACCTCTGAGTCAGAGTCTAGATCATCAACTGGCAAAATGGAGAACGTGTTACTGCTTTTTGGTGTGGTCTGAGAAGATGAAGCGGTATTCTTCAAGAGTTCTGCTAGTGTTCTCTTGGAGCGAGCTTGCAGAGACCGCTTAAGTTTTTCTCCCTGCTGTTTATACCTCGGGCAGTCAGTCAGGGTATGTAGGCTTTCCTTGCAGTACACGCATTTTGGAGGAGCACCGCAAGGGCCCTTTTGATGTTGCTCGCCACACTGATCGCAGCGTGGTTTGTTCGAGCAGTAGTCCGATGTATGACCAAGTTGTTTACATTTCGAGCAGTTCATTACCCGAGGTACAAACAGACGTACAGGCAGCCGAACCTTGCCAATAGCGACGTAGTGAGGTAACGCTGAACCCGAAAAGGTCACACGAAACGAGTTTGACAAGGAATAAGTTTTTTTGGAGCCTACTACGGATACTGACTGCATTTGAAGGCAGTCCAATATCTTCACCTTCGGCAGAGCACGGTTTTTAAAGATTCCAAAGGAATCGGGACCCAAGAAATCATCACTAGTCAAACTCGCTTCGGTGACCACTCCTTCAATTTCTACCTCACTACTGGATATGTAGAATCGGTATTCCAATGAAAAAAGCTCGCACGCAACAATTTGGTTAGCCTGCTTCCGGTCATCAACGGTAACGCGCAGTTTTATTGGTGTTACCTTGAAAATATCGGTAACGGCCGAAAAATGTGTTGTTAGATCCTTAGAGATCCTCGGAATGTTCAAAGGTTTTTGTTTGGGCCGGAAAAAAACAACCCATGGGCCTTTCGAGGCTTCTGGGTAAGCCTTTAGGCGGGGGGCGAAGAGATTTTTGGGGGCAATGGTGTGAGGGGTGCAGGCCGAGGAGGTGATGGTGGGGGAGAGGGTTGTGGGGGATACATTTTCTTGGGATATGCTCCAGTATTTTTGCTGGAGAGCGAATCAACTGGGACGTCAAGGGTTTCCATTTCCACAACTTCCTCGAGACTTTCGTGTGAGGAATTAAGAGTTTCGTCGTCTGAGATGGAAAGCGACCATCCCCCGCCTTTATCATTTTCATCCATTGCGGTTTAATATCGCCACAATGGTGTTTTTAATAAATATTTTACAAATAATTACAGTAATTTCAAATAGTATCAAAAAAATGCAAAAAAAAAAATAAAATAAAAAATTAAAAAAAATACAAAAAAAATTATATATTTTTACTCTAATAAAAAGTAATACGAAAGAAGGAAAAAAAAAACAAAAAAAAAAGAAAAAAATATATATATACTAAAAAAAAATGTTTTTGGATCACCCTAACTATGCTCTACTTATAAATAGTACGAGAAAAAAAAAAAAAACCAAGAAAAAAAAATTATAGATATATACTATTTACAAAATTTTGAATCACCCTAATTATGACCCAACCTAATCTAATATTGGACCATGCGGGGAGATGCGATACTGGTGAAAACAAAGCGACACGGTATACCTATTACACTGAGGCGGCAGATGACTGGTGCGAGGCTATTGTTTGCCCCAACTGTTGGGTCGATAACCTGATAGCTGGTATGCCTCGGTCGCCTCAGTAGGCAATTTAACGTGCTTTCGTTGTTGCTATCAATGGGATGATGTGATGATGCGATGATGGTGATTAAAGCTGGACCGTAAGCAAAGCGCTCGGCGTATGGTTAACGGCTTCCGCACTCGCGCACTAGTTGTATTAGCACTATGCCAACTAACTTTGGCGAGAAAAAACCCTCGCGTGGGGAAAAACTCAAAAACTCAAATACTAGTGTCGTACAACGAGACCGATGCGACTTGACCGGCTCAGCGTGCGAGACGGAATGATTTTTTTTTTCAACCTTAAATTTACCCTCTTCTTTTAACCCTCCATGAACCATATAGAAAAAAAATAATTACACCAGAAATTTTGTGTATGCACCACTCCACTGTAGTGCAGTTTTTTGATCAAAAAATTTCATTGAAGTTTCTCTCTGCACCTTTTCGTGCTATTTACAGGCACCATCTCAAAGGTTTTCAGTTCGCTTATATTATGAAATGAAGTTGTTTTACCTTCAAATCAAGTTATCAAGAAATCCAGTTATTTTATATCATAATTTTGTAAATGAGGAAATAAAAATCTTATTTATAAAAGGTGGGGCAATTGCCCCACCTTACCCCATCCTGTGCACGCCAGTGTTTTGACCACTTAAACTCTGTCAATAGCTGATGGATTTTAATACTTACAAGCCAATCGATTGGAAATGATTCTACGAATCTGATAAAATGAACACTTTATCAATTTTCAATAGATCACTATTGAAAATTTCACAAATGTTCAACTGTTGCAATGGTTATCAAAATTATCACCGATTGCTGGATAAAAGCACTTTCCCTAACACAGATTTCAAAATCAAATTCTATCCGGTCTCGCCAGTGATGCCACACATACAGATTTATCTGTAATCATACAGGCTTTTACAGGTACTTACTGACAACAAATACTGAGTAGATTTAGGTATGTAGCTTCAAGCATCAACAAGCTAATTATATATCCCTTTAATTTGCCAAATGCTCAAAACAAATTGCAATCTCTTTTGATTAGAAGAGTTTAAGAAAATAAAATATCAACGATTAACATTGAATCAAGAATCACAGGTTTTGCTCCTGTTTTTAGACCTGTAGAAAAGATACAGATCACTTTGAAAATCAAGATTCTAGGATTTTGAGATCTTTTAAAGACAGATATTTTTTAAAAAGCAAACTTCAATTTCAAGATTCTTAACTTTGAACCACCTCTTTATGAATTTTGAATGAATTCAAGCGAAATTTACACAGGTCCGTTCTAATACCGAATACAAAAGAAATTATACAGATTTTTCTACAGATTTTTGTAAGCCAGATACATATTAAAAAAAAATTACGATACAGATTGCAATTAGACAAAAATGTGGCAACACTGGGTCTCGCCGAACGGTGCTTACTCAATCACCGTGTGCTGTGGTGTTCGGTCGGTCATGATCATCAGCAGCAGCAGTGCTTTTGGCGCGAGGCGTTGAACATTGTTCTCCAGTACACCACGAAAGGCTGCCCGCATGCAGCGAGCTGCAGCTCATATGAGCGTTCATTCACCGGGGCTTTTCGTGAGTCGCTGTGTCAGCAAGAAATTCCTCCAATCAATGTTCGCTTTTTTATCTGTGATGAGAAAACCGGTTTCCCTAACACAGTTGCCGAATATTGATACCGAGCACGTAATCGTCTTGGATACAACCTCTTACTTTTTTAAACTATTATTGGTAAGCAGCAATTCCATGTCTACGGTATTAACCAAATTTTGCAGAAAAACAGATCCGTTCGTAGAATTGATAGAAATTGAGTCTTTTTGTTCGGAATGATACGTATTGTGTTTTTTATGTGGAATTATACTAATAGGGCCATTTATACCCAAAAGGGCGTCTTACCAACCTTTCACCTCATTGCTTTTAAAGTATATGACATAAACGAAATTGAACGCAAATAAATTTGACATCACTGTCGGTGTAAAAGATTAATTTAGCTTATGGTGCAGAAAGATTGCAGATAATTAATTTAGTTTCAACAAATGATAATGAAGATTTCTTAAGCTACAGAGAATATCAGTTTAATTATAAAACAAATACCACATTGATCAACAAGTAACCTTCCTATCCCTGAAAGGTGATTTCCAGTAAAGGTCTAATCATAAATGTTTGAGTCCATCCCCCGGGTCGCCAAGGAAAACTGTCATCAGTAAATCATTCTGCCAGGGCAACAGTTTATTCAGCCCAACCTTAATCACTTGCCTGGTACGTTCATTTCAAAAAGTTTATTAAAATATTTTGCAGCAATCGTCAAAAAATGGGCTTTGCAGTTTATGTCGCTGGCTGGTCCCAGTCTTGGATACTCTGCTAGTGTAGTAACAACCGAAGCAATTGCAGCAGCAGCAGCAGCAGCCGTACAATAATCCTTCGTTAATTGTTTTTTGCTTTTTTATGTTCTGTATGCCCCTTTGCAATGATCATCATTCCTGTGCGACAGAACGGCGATGATGGTTGAAGAACCCGCCGGCTTTGCAATTGTGTAGGAATTTTATTGTCGATGTTTTGTGTTTAAACTGAGATTTGTTTCGCAAACATCATCATAAATCACCCCCATCTGGATTGCTGGTTATAGCGATATCGTGGATGCAGGCTCGATTGCGGATTGCATTGCATTTTATTTTGCTACCGATTGTGAAGCAATTGAAGTAATCAGCGATTTTCTGAAATTGATTTAGACACTGTAGTAGAATCTGCTCATGTTGCCAAGGACGTCAATGGATCAACTGTTAAGGAATCATTGAAGGGGGGGGGGGAATCAAGTCTGAAACCAACGATCTCATTTTGCAAGTGAAGTATTACGTCATGTAATTCAATGTAATTTCATCTCTATCAATATTGAATGTCGTTGCTGCGGTCGTACACTTGAATTCCATCGTCGTTTATAGCTTCCAGGCAGTCATCGTTTCATCGTTTTACCGTCAATGTTGTAGGTATGGGTATGGGCAAACGATATGAACCGATATGAGTTGTAACAGGGTGGTGGGCTGCAGCTCTCCATCTCCAAGGATCTGATGTTGAGAAGAGCGATTGAAACGTTTGCCCCGCTGAATGTCGCCATCGTCCTGAAAGCCCTCGCTGGAAGCGTGTATGATTTATCGCTCAGTCTGTTTATGACGCCCCAAACAATCACTTGGGATTGTTCTCGCATGGTTGCAGGTACAGCGCTCGTATATAGCCATAATGAAGGAAGGAAACTTGTTACCGGACTTAAATATCGCTTGGAGTTGTGGTGGGTAAGGGCATACTCCAAATCAATTGGTAAACGATCAGTTGACATATGTTTACCTGTTTGAGCAACGTATTTTGAGTTGGAACTTCACTTTGGCATTGTGATTGAAATGGATCTAATTAGGCATCTCTGGAATTCATCTTTTAAAAAAACAGGATTATTTTAGCACAGATAGGGGAAATAATTTTTAAAAATCTGCTATTTATCAATTTTATCTAGTTGAACGCGTCATTGGGACGGTATTTATGGATATGTTTGATCACTATTGAAAATTTAGTCGATTGCTGAATTTATGTATGGGCTCAAATCAGGGGCATTTAGGCCGACATTACATCCATTTTCCCTATCTCAAAATCTTTGTTCAAGCAACAGAGTTCTTTGAGAATTGTTTTCAACAAAATCCTATTGAACTTATTTGGCTTCAACATGCTGAGATCACTAAACAACTGTATTCCATTACTCACCGTAAAATCGAAATAAAGGTACGAGTTTTTTGTCTTCAAATTGCATACACAAATCTGCCTAGTCCTGAAAGTCCCAACCCAAGACGACGAATCCAAGAGTAAAAAATACTTTTCGTCGTTACATCTCATTTCTTTGTGTCTTCTAGTACAAGAGTGAATTCGACCTATAGGAAGCATGTTTTATGATGATCTGAAAGAAAGGGGTTTTGTTTTGATATCCATGTTCTTTTCCTATTTGGATGATGTTTTTTTCGGAGACAACATGGTAATAGCCTTGTTTTGAAGGATTGCCGTACCGTACCGTCATCGTCGTTGTTACCAACGCCAGTGTGTACTTTTTTTTTGAATTTATTGATATCATGTAGGGATCAACGACTGGAACGACCGTGAAACGGGAGGGGTTGCATGTAACATTCGTGTAGCTGGAAGCGAAATTGAGTATTTACCGATTATATGGGTGTGATTTACATGGGTTTACAAGACAGTCGTGAGCCTTGTTTACAAGCATCGAATCAAGTTGTTTGCTGTGGATAATTATGAATGTGGGAACGTGCTGAGAAACCAGATGTGTGAATTCGAATGAAACATTGGCTACAAACTGTGATGCATGATAATTGCAAACAATATTGAAAATATAAGTCAACTATCTTCACGCAGTAAAGATGATCGGGTATTCATAGCATCAAATCCAATTGAGAGTATGAACATAAAATCATACTTTTTGGTACATTCGTACAACAAATAACACAAATGTTAATCCATTGAGATATGTATAAGTGTTCAATGGGTTGTAGATGGCCAAGAAAAAATGACCCATACTCATATCCGAGAGTACCGGACATTATAAAAGTAAATTTTCGGGTTCGGGATGAGTACGAGCATTGAAAAAAAAATAGATTTCGGTTCGGTTCGGGTACGGGTTCTTGAAAAATTTATGAATCGGGTACAGATTGGGCTCAAGTATTTAAATTTACATACCCTACCATCGCACAGTGGTCCATACTGCTGATGTTATTCCTACAGCATGGGCAAAACAGCTCATCTGGATGAGTGGATAAAACCCATCCAGCTCACTAAAGGGAGTCGATTCTTTTGCTATCGGGACTAAAGGAAGTCGAGCTGAGCTGATAAGATGGAGAGCTGCATTTCGCTTTTCGGTTATTTGCTTTTGTGCGGATCTTCCGCTCCCCCAGAGAATTATGGGAGGAGAGGTGAGAGCTCATATGCTGTAGGAATAACATCAGCAATAAGAGACGGGTACATAAATAAATTTGATAATACCAGTAGAAAATTAACATCGTGTAGTATATGTACATGCACTCTCTCTCCCAAACAGCCGCTTGGAAGTTTGCTTTTACCGTTGGTGCTGTCGATCAGTAGGTACATGTTGTATTACGCGCGCGCCTTGGTTTACGCGGTGACTGTCCAATGCGTAAGTGGAGTAATGAGTCCTTTTTTGAAAAGTTCCGCTATGAGTGATGGATTGAATGGTTTAGACTTGCGATATCAGTGAGCTGATGAGCTGCGGTTCCTAAAAAGTGAACCGCGGGTCATCAGCTCACTTTAGAGAATCGGGTCGGAGCGGATCGTCCATCTCTAGTCCATACAGTGACAAACGTGATCGCGTGGAATTACTCCAAAACCGTTCATTTCAGGTAGGGTTTAGATCTAGAATAATGGGCCCTACTAAGCACAACCCGCCCTTTGTCTCTATTTTTCGAGTAGATTTTTATTCACAAAATGGAATGTTTTCACTTAAGATGACTTATTTATTTTATGAAGAGCTTTGAGTGGGTTGGTTTATTTCCTTTAAATTCCGTTATAATTGCTTATCTTTTGACAGATACGCGTATTTCGTCTACTACTTTCAGACTTCATCAGTGCCAAGTACTCAACACCACTGAAGAATCCATCTTTTATCTACGAGTTATATACTAATCAGTAGGTACTAAAAATCAGCAGGTATCCACTGCCATGTCAAAATTTACCTAAACAGGTACCTAAATTCAGTCTCCAACAGGTAGATGCATGCTACGATGTGTTGTTTTAGGTAGCATGCTAAAGAGTCTCGAGTATCCGTTTCCTTGATCTCTATTAAGCAATGTTGATGGATTATGTTTAAATATTTCTAGACTTTCGGCTACGTCTAGTTTCCAAGGTAGAAGATACAGTCCGCAGGATATTAATGTTTTCCTTAGTCAAATTGTGCCCCTTTTTAACGATATGTTCTGCAACCTTGGATTTAAATTCATAATGAAGTCCTTTATCCATCTCTTTGTTAGCCTTTTTTACCTCTGCGATGTGTTCCTTAAACCTTGTTTCCAAAGTCCTTTTCGTCTGACCAATGTAGATTTTATTGCAATCTGGACAAGAGATTTTGTAGACTCCGGCTTTCCCTAAGACATTTATTGAATCTTTAGTTGATCCTAACAGTGACTTCAGCTGATTTATCCTACTGCTGAATACTAAATCTAGGCCAAAACTTCTAAACTTTGAAATCAATGGTTTGGTAATGTTTTTGTCGAAATTCACCGCTACCCTGTTTAAGCCCTCAGTTACTGGTGTAAGAGTGGTCGAAATACGCCTAAAATGATCCCTTTTTCTTTTATCGATTACTGCTTGAATTGTTTTTTCTTGATACCCATTAAGTCTACCGATTTCAAAAATGTGAGCTATTTCCTTTGATTTGCCTGTATCGCTAAGAGGAAGAGTTTGCATCCTGTGAACCATGTGGTGAAAAGCGGCCATTTTGTGTTGATAGGAATGGTTTGAAGTGTTTGGTATTACTCTCTTTGTGTTTGTTGGTTTCCTATAGATTTCGAAATTGAACGAAGACGTTTCCCTGATGATGAGAAGATCTAAGAAGGGGAGTTTGCCGTCTCTCTCTTCTTCGTGAGTAAATTTATTTATTTATTTATTTATTTATTTCGTCAACCAACGTAGACTAGTACAATTAATACAGTTTTGTTTTCTTAAATATATATTTATATAAAAAAGTAGTGTCAGCTTTCTTGTCTTTTCTTTTATGAGTTGTTATTTCTTATGGAATAAAAATATTGCTTTAGTTTATGCCGAGACATTGTAAAGTCAATGGTTTCGCAGTGTTTATTGTAAGAGGCCATCATGCGGTTTAATGGCCCATATTTTGCATAATTTGTGCGATGATGTTTTATGGCAAATAAATTTCGATTTCGGAGTTGCCGAGTGGGTGCATGGAAGTTTAATTTTGATAAAAGTTCTGTTGAGTCAATGCGCTGCGAAGCGATATCGTTTACAAATGAAACCATTGCATATTCATGACGCTCTTTTAATATTTGTATGTTTTTTAAGCATGCAGCGTGCTTCATATGATGGAAGAGGAAATGAAGTCCAACCTAATTTACGAAGAGCGTATAATAGAAATTGTTTTTGTACTGATTCTAATCTTTCTTCGTGCGTGATTGAAAATGGAGACCATACAATGCTGCAATATTCCAGTATTGACCTCACATAGGCAATATATAGTGTTTTAATTGTGCAAGGGTCCTGAAAGTTATAGCAAACGCGCTTGATAAAGCCTAGCATGTTATTTGCCCTGTGAATAATTGTATTGTAATGGTCTATGAAAGTTAGCTTAGAGTCTAAGATAATTCCTAAATCCCTAACTCTTTCACATTTGTCTACAGTTTGATTTCCTAATGCAATTGAAATATTTGAAGTTGTTCTTTTTCTACTAAATGATATTAAGTTACATTTTTTTTTACATTCAATTCTAGTAGACTTTTTTTGCACCATATGTAGAATATGTGTATTTCATTCCGAAATATATTGATGTCTTCTTCATTTCTTATTTCCAAAAAGAGCTTCATGTCGTCGGCATAAATAAGCAATTTAAGTTTTTTGAGAATGTAAGATATGTCGTTTACGTATAGAATAAAAAGGAGAGGTCCCAAATGAGAGCCTTGGGGGACGCCTGAAGTTACTTGAATTGGGCTCGATTTCTTTCCGTTGAATTTAATTATTTGTTGGCGGTTAGTTAAATATGATTCAAGCCATTTCAGGAGCCCTGACTTAATTCCAATTTTTTGCAGTTTAAAGAGTAACATTGGTATGTCAATGCGGTCAAATGCCTTGCTAAAGTCTGTATAGAGAGCTTCTACGTGGTTTCCATTATCCATTGCATTCAATGAATAGTCTATAAATTCAAGTACGTTGGTCAAGGTCGAACGACCCTTGAAAAAGCCGTGTTGCATGCCAGTAATTCTATTTTTGATTTGGAGAAATAATTTTTCGTTGATAATTGACTCGAAAAGCTTAGGAATGCAAGAGATAATGGCTATACCACGATAATTACGTACGTCAGATTTTCGACCAGATTTAAAGATAGGTACTAGAAATGAGCTTTTCCAAATTTTAGGGAAGGTTCCGGATTCCAGGGACATATTAAAAAGCCAAAACAATGGAGCAGTGAGTTCCATTGCGTTGTGAACGTTGCTTATGGCCTCCAAAGTTTTTGATAAATCTTCCCTTTTGACAATGCTAAAGATGTTATCCACGTACCTATAGCAACATTTGGGCAACAAATTCCTATCCTCCAGAGTATTTTCTAGGTTAGCCATGAACAATTCACATGAAGTCTGCAAGTAGTAGACGAAATACGCGTATCCTTCAAAAGATAAGCAATTATAACGGAATTTAAAGGAAATAAACCAACCCACTCAAAGCTCTTCATAAAGGGATTCCGTTAAGAGGTTCGACAAATTTAAAGGAGTATTTATTTTATTTATTTGATTTATTTTATTTATTTTATTTATTTGATTAATTTTATTTATTTTATCTATTTTATTTATTTTATTTATTTGATTTATTTTATTTATTTTATTTATATTATTT